>NC_088170.1:14260919-14871335 GCF_028769735.1 Zonotrichia leucophrys gambelii | reverse complement strand
AGAAACACTCCTGAACTTTGGAAAAGTTCGGATGCCATCTGAATGTTGAGGCTAGGGCCCGGTCTCATTGTTTTTTAATCCCAGTGATGCTGCTCAGCTGTGTATCTGTTGCCAAAGAGATTCCTATTGTGAGTCTAGCTAAATTTTCTATTCCCTTCTCCCCCATCACTGACCTCTCAGTTCATCCCGTAACAATAGAAGTCAGTGTACAAGTGTGACAGTGCCCTGAGATCTGAATGTGCTTTTTATATCCCAGCAGCATGGTGTGTTTCCAGAGCTTTAAGTAGAGAGGAGAGGGAAAACAGGGGCATCGCTCAAAGCTCGGGTAGCGCCTGGAGCCAGCATCTTGCAGAGCAGCGGGGACGGGCAGTGCGGGCGGCGGGAGCCGGGCCCCGCTGCGTGGCCGGAGCCGAGCGCGGCCTGAGCGCTGCGGGCCCTGCTCGGGCCCATCCCGATGTGCCCGGGCTGATCCCGCTGTGCCCAGCGCTGCCCGGGCCCATCCCGCTGTGCCCAGCGCTGCCCGGGCCCATCCCGCTGTGCCCAGCGCTCCACTCCCTGCCCGGGCCGATCCCGCTGTGCCCAGCGCTGCCGGGGCCGATCGCGCTGTGCCCGCGCAGCAGGTCCTGCCCAGGCTGATCCCGCTGTGCCCAGCTCCCCGCTCCCTGTCCGGGCCGATCCCGCTGTGCCCAGCGCTGCCCGGGCCGATCCCGCTGTGCCCGCGCTGCAGGCCCTGTCCGGGCCGATCCCGCTGTGCCCAGCTCCCCGCTCCCTGCCCGGGCCCATCCCGCTGTGCCCGCGCTGGAGGCCCTGCCCAGGCTGATCCCGCTGTGCCCAGCGCTGCCCAGGCTGATCCCGCTGTGCCCAGCTCCCCGCTCCCTGCCCGGGCCGGTCCCGCTGTGCCCAGCGCTGCGCTGCCCTGCAGAGGCGGAGGCTCCCGCGGAACAGCCGCGGCCCTTCGGGAGGTCGCTGCTTTTTCGGGAGCCGCGGCTGGAAACGTGGCACTGCAGCGCGCTGCCACTTGCCGTGCTGCCCCCAGGACCGGCTATTTCTGTAGCTGAGCAATCATGGAATCAGAGCGGAGGGGCCCTAATGATCCCTGAAGGAGGGAACTGATTAGTGACTTGCTTCAGGAGAAGGGTAAACTGTTCCATCTCTGAGCACTCCCTGGATTTTAATGGAAATTTCATTAGCTGCTCGTATTATTACCTGTGCGAAAAGCAACAATACTCTGAGAATAATAGCTCCTGCTGCAATTAGGACAAGCCGTGGTCAGCAGTTGTAATGCATGAATCACGCTTTTGTTAGCTCTGCTGGCAAAGGAATTGATCTTTTGGATCCGTTTCTTGGTGAAAAATGGAGTCTCCAAAGATGCCTTTCTCAAATCTCCCTTTCTCCTCTGCACAGGCACGCTCTCACCGTTGTTTTCCGTGCTCCTCTGGATAGCAGTGGCGTTTTGCACAGCAATGCTGTTTTTCATCTCCAAGCCTGTTGGCATTCGACCCTTTTTGGTGTCTGTTATTCTCAGGTCTATATATACTATAGGGCTCGGTCCTACCTTGATACTCCTTGGTGCTGCTAATGTAAGTACTTCAAAAGCAACCAGAATTTCCCTTTCAGCAGAGGAAAAGATATTAAGGGTCTCCTATTAAAAAACTCATTTGATTAGAGCTGTGCAAAAACTTCTTTTTCTAGTTCATTGTTTAAGCCAAAAAAATAAATAATTTCCAGTCATCCTGAAACAGCAGTGTCAGCGAAGTGGGAAACTAAGAAAAAAGTTGGTTTAGTTTTGTGCATATGCAAATATTTTAAAAAGGAAAACAACATGAAATTTAAAGAAATATTGCTGCATAAGGGCAATAAAATCTACAGTTTCTCATGTTAAAAGAATAGTTTTCTCTACCAATACTCTCAGCACTATTGACACAAATTTGTGAAATGTTTCTGAGACCTTAAATATATTTTCAGGAAGAAAAGAGTTTTCAAAATTAAAAATTCTCTCAGCCCTTTGCCAGATCTCTTAACTTAGCCATGAATAAGTCTGCATGCTTACTGAGCTTGGTAAGATACACAGTCGTGCTCACAAGTCATCTATTTAAATTTCTGCCTGACTGCTACAGCTCTAATTCACCCCAGCACGAAGTATTGGGCTGTTTGCCACCAGTTCTGTATGTGAGAATTTCACATACTGAAAAATACCCAGACATATAGTCACAGGTAAAGGCAAGTAAGCAGCACTTGCCCGTGTCAAATTTGGTAGCAAAGGAGTCGTGTTGAGTCCTCATTCCTTGTCCTGGACTGCCAGAGAGATGAGGTGAGACCCTTTCCTGTTCACTGCTGCTCACGTGCAGGCAAAGCTCAGGAGCCATGGAGAATCTGATGCTGTTGTTTAAATGCTATACTTCAAAAATGTCCTCAGTTCTGAGGGGTTTTTTTAGATATTTTAACTTGAACATGATCTGAAGGAAATAGATCTCACATACACACCCCCCACACACACTTTCTGTTGTGTTTCTATTGTTCTCTTGTAGTAGCATACCTAGCTACTCTTACAGAGTCTCGGGTCCAAACTCAGAATTGCTGGGAGTTCACTCCCCAGCTGGATTTTAATGCCTTGTGACATTAACCCTGCCCACCTATTCACTAATGTTATAGGAATAAATCACAATGTGATGAGGCACAGTGCAGAGTTGGAGAGGTGATGTACTTCCACTCACCCTCACGGGCTCATTCCCAGCGTGCTGTCATAGCTGGATTTCCCTCACCTCACTCCAGCTATCCAAAGGTTGTGCATTTAGTCAAACCAAGCTATCTAGACAGCAGCCCAAACAATAAATACCAGGATTTTTCTGAGGCATAAACCTAGCCTTTGCTCCCTCCCACAGCTCTGTAACAAAATCGTGTTCCTGGTGAGCTTTGTGGGGAACCGTGGGACCTTCACCCGTGGCTACAGAGCGGTCATCATGGACATGGCTTTTCTCTACCACGTGGCTTATGTCCTAGTCTGCATGCTGGGCCTCTGTGTGCACGAGTTCTTCTACAGCTTCCTGGTAAGTACGTGCTGCTGTGGAGGGGAAAACTTTGCAAAAATAGAAAATACCGTTACCCTGCAGCTGTCTTCAATTTCTTCCTGACAATCAAGCCAAATCATGTGTATTTTTAGCATGCCGTTGTGTTGCTGCCCCTTAGGAGCTGCTGTTTTTATTAGAACCTGTTTCTGTTAGGACTTATTTTATCTGTTTTAGAGCTGAAAGTTTGTTCCTTTCTTCTCAGACAGTCATCACCCAGCCCACTCCTTTTTCTCAGCTTTCTCCATATTCTGTGTCCAACGTTCCTGTGCCTTCTGTCAGTCCTAACATTTCGGGGGCACTTGTCCAGGGGTGTGTGCGTCACACCTGTACCAAAGGATCCCATTCCTCATCCCCAATACATTTTTAACAAATTACTTAGAAATGGGGATGGAATGCCTTTGGTGTAGCAGGAAGATTCATCACTTGAAATGTTTCTCACTTCATTTTCTTTTGTTGCCATTTTCCAGATGGAATGCCTTTTAATAATGTGGTACAGGTGCAGTGAAAATGAATCACACAAAATTATGCTAAACTCCACTAACTGCTCCCTTCATGCTGAGGAGCAGTAAAAGGTGTTTCACTGCTCTTGTTTGCTAATCCTTTTGCTCTATAGTGGAACATGTGAAACTTGTAGGGACACTAACTAAATTGTGGTCATTACCTTTCCTGTCTTTTTTCTCAGCTTCCTGAATAGTGGTGAACTCCCAGCATTTCAAAGATGTGTTAAGCATACTAAAATTTTCAGGACTTCAGTGCTAACTCAGGTAGAGTTCCTGTTGAAGCCAGACTTTCCAGATTTTGACACTAAAGTCTGCTTCAAAGTTTGGGAAGATTTCTAAGGAGCCAAGATTGTGGCTGTAGGTGCAGAACCCTCTTGAAATGGATGCAACTCTCCAGCTTGCAAAATGCACAAGTTATTTGATGTTCTTTCAATGATCTCTGTTTGAAAATACTTTGCAAAGTGTCAAGCAGCTTAAGAAACATTTTACTGTACTGTACATGTACTTACTTTTTTTCAGTGACTGCTATTGACCAATGTCCATGATTCATGGACTTTATTCACATACTCAGGTTGCTTCCAGGTGCTCCCTCAGTAGTGGATGTAGTCTAAACTCTAATATTTGTTCATAACTGTCTCCCCTCTTTCTTTATTATTAATTATTTTTCAAGGCTGTCGATTTCAGATCTTATAAATTGTGGCTAATACCTTCTTCTGTGGAACATTTTGATAAATCATAGTGTGTCACTTTATATCTGTAATCTGAGTGTTTTGAAGTAGAAATACATACATTATAGATAAGGTCCAAAGCACTATAGAACATCAAGAAAATTTTAGGAGGAAAAAAGTTAAAGGTTCTTGCAAAGCTCCTGTCACATTTAATTGCTGATTTAGGCTTTTGACATTTAAAGCTATATTATCTTAATATATATTTTTCTTTACATTTAAATACCAGGAAACCATATAATGCAGGGTAGAGAAGAAGTTTCTAGTCTTATCCAAACAGTGTCATGAATTTAATTTTGTCCTAAGAAGAGGTGGCCCCAATCCTTAAACATGTGACATTTACATGGTGCCATGACCTCTAAGAAAGTTTACAAATATGTAAACACTTCCATGAGTGTATTTTTGAGTTGCAGCCTGTGCATGTTTGTCAGATGAGAGATAACATGAAACATTATTTTGTGGATATATATCCATAGTATGAAGACGCTGTTTAAATTTTAATCTAGCCTGGTTTTAAATATGGGGAAACAACAGATCTTGATGGTAGGTGTTGTCCATCTCTGAATCAGGCTCAAATATATTTTGTGGATTTTGCTATAAATAATTTTAAAATGTAAAGTTCTGTGCTAGATTTCCTCCTCCATAAGCATGACCAGCTCTCACTGAGATCAATGTGAGTTTATGAAGCTGAGAATGTAGAACATGGCTCGATGCATGTTTCAATAGTTCACATTGTTTTCCTATGTAGCATCTCTATATTGCCTCATTTGTATTCATTTTTCCTCTACTCTCTGCCTTCCCCAGCTGTTTGATCTGGTGTACAGGGAGGAGACATTGCTAAATGTGATAAAAAGTGTTACCAGGAATGGCCGTTCAATTATCCTCACTGCAGTGCTTGCTCTCATCCTGGTTTATCTCTTCTCCATCATTGGCTTCCTCTTCCTGAAGGATGACTTTATCATGGAGGTTGACAGGTTGAAAATCAGGACCCCTGCTGCAGGTATTGTTTTTTATATTAAAATTTGCTTCCAGTGTATCCCTTTTTCTGTCTACCTAACCTAACTTTTCATCTAAGGACATCAAATTTCTTTATTTGTGCCTGCATGAGAGCAGAACTGATTCCATATACCTTAGAACTCAATTAAGTCTCTGTGTAAAATTTAATGTGTATAGGGTTGTTTTAGTCTGGGCTTATTTGTTGAAATGCTAAAATCTAACACATTTGATTTATTATGCTTGTGTCACAAACTTGTGATAACATTAAAAAAAAATATCTGTATTTCCTAAATATCTTCCTAAGTGAAAAGCAGCTCCAAGTGGATTGTATTGGTTCTCATCCCACATTAAAAGCAGCTCATAGTAATTTCTGTGTACTGTATGAGGCATGTGATCTTAACATGTTCATTGGCTGTATTAATTTCATTGCTTTTTAAGCTTCATCCAGCAGAAATTTATTACAGAATTCACATTTCTACTGACAGTAGCATCTTTTAAATTCAGTGTGTTTTTCATGATCAGCATCCTTAGTGTATAACCCTGACTTCAGTAAAGTCATTGGGAGGTGTGGAACCAGTTTTAAGAAGGCCAGGATTTCAGCTTTGTGGAATGAGAGAGTTTAGCAAAGTGAACAGAGAGTTACAAACTTGCTTTGCTAGGAAAGAGCCAGGTCTGGTCAGCTGAGGGCTTTGTGTGTGCTGCCAGCCAGCCTGCTGGGACACGGGCAGGGGAGGAACGACTGGCTGCAGAGCTGTACTTGAGAATAGCTGCTGATTAAATTCCTCGAGGCATGATTCTCCCAAATGCTCAGCTCTTCAGACCTGCACACAAGCACAGAACTGGTGGAACCCAGCTGGGGCTGTGTGCACTCAGTGTTTGCCAGTCTTTCCCTGAAGTTGTTTTTCCAGGATTTAAAGCTCACAAACAAGGCAAAGGTCATTCAAGACTCATGGGCCTGGCGTACTTCTGCAGCTGGTTCAAAACCATATAAAAAAAAGAAACCTGACAGATTTCTTTAACATACTATGGGATTTTTTAATTTTTTTTTTATTTTTTCTGCCACTGATCATCCATTAGGGGCTAAATTTGCTTATATTTGACTTACCTTTCATTTTTGGGACAGAACTTTGGGTGTGAAGTTTCACTTTGAAAGGCAGTGACCATTTTAATAAAAGAGGCTTCACACAGCTCTGGTCTGATCCAGGGCAGCAGCTCCTGTGTGTTTGTGTTGCTTCTGTTGAGTTCTTGGCAGATTTTTGTGGTGTGGGTATGTTCTTGCTGGCTTCATGCATTGCCATTTCTGATCAAAAACTCATCAAGAAAATATGCTGACTGCATGTTGATGGAACATTATGCTTCCCAGGACAAGTGCTTTAAATTTTTTCTTTATAAAGTAGCAGAAAGAGTAAGTCAGAGTGCATGTTTTCTGCATTACACATACTGTCTTAGGCTGTTATTTTGTTGTATAGTTTTGCCTTCATTTTTTTCTCCTTAAACCTTTTTGTATCTCTAATTTGAAATGCAGAAAATTGTTGAAGGTGCACAAGAGAAAATTGGTTTGATAAAATCAAGCTGATGTACACATTTACCACTTTGGGAATGTTAAATTAGTGTTTTACACAAACCCATACATATTTACAAATGAGTACCAAACTGTGTTATAATCCTTGAAAACCCTTAAATATTCTACATTCAGGATAACTGAATGTCAGCTCGGTGTCCTTCTTGTCAGCTTTTGTGAATAATTTATCTAATGGTTTTTAAAACTGACATTATTTTCATATCTGACAGTTGTTTCTTGCTTTGAATATATTTTGTGCTCACCAGAAGCAGCTGCATTTGATGTAGATTCATTAATTTCAGGAGATGAAATGGGAATAGCTGTGATATACAGTAAATATAAAACTGTGTTTTTGTTCATTGTGATTGCTTTGAGCTGTTGAGGCAGAATCTTTCAAGGAGGGAGGAATTGCTGGTGTAATTTGTTCTGTTTTTCCTTCTTAACTCTCCAGCTCCTAGGAAATAATGATTTAAAACTTAACATCAATGTAGTGCCTGTCTTTTTGTCAACATCCTGCTTTTTCCACAGGTATTGGTGAAGTTCCCACTACAACTCTGACATCAATGATGGGAGCCTGTGCAAAGGAGAACTGTTCCACGAGCATCCCAGCTCTTAACGCAGGTCAGTACAGAACTTCCCTCAGACCAATGATCACTTAGAGCCGAGGGATCCCTGGAAATGTTCAAGGCCAGGTTGGACGGGGCTTGGAGCAGCCTGGGATAGTGGAAGGTGCCTCTACCCATGGCAGAGGGTTGGAATGAGATGATCTTTGAGGTCCCTTCCAACCCAGACCTGTGGTTCTGGGATTCTCTGATCTGTGTGCTGCTGTTGCAGGGACTTCTGCTGATGTGAGAAGTGACAGTGACTCTTGTGAGTCAGAAGTGATCAACTTCTGCAAGGCTGGGAGCTTAGTTGGCAGCTTTGCTGTTAATGGGAGTGCTTCCCACACCTGATTTCCAAATGCACTGACATTAATTTTGTTATTAAAAGAGCTTGCTGAATCATTATGCTTGAATGTGCAGGTTGCTTCTTGCCAAGTGACTTAGCAGAGAGAAGCAGCTCGCTGCTTGTCTGCAGCATCCTCACCTGCTCACACTGAGCACTGGTAGGTCCAGCTGGGGCCACAGAAATTCATTTTCATGGCATAGCATATCTGTCAGCAACCTTCTGTGTGTTTTTTCTATATGCATCTGGGCCAAGGCTGTAATGTAGCCAGAAGACCTTAGAACCCAGCTCCAGGCGCACATGTCTGTCTGTCTGTCTGTCTGTCTGTCTGTTCCCCTCTTTGCATGGGGCACAGCCTAGTTGAGTGGCTGGTGTTTCAGTGCAGGTCCTGTTTGGTTTGATGTGTTGTGGCCTTTGCAGTGGAGGTGTGTGCACAGTGGATGGTCTGCAGGCTCAAAGTATTTACTGCCACAGTTGCCTGTGGCTGCTGGGGGCTGAAAGTGAGGACATAAACTGTCCCTTACTGTGTGCCAGTATCATGTTGTTTCATAAGCTTTATTCTCCCACTAATTTTTTGAGTTTTTAGGATCAAAGCCTTCAGGGAGAGGGCTATAAAAGCAGGCTTTTTCTCCCCAGCTGGTGTGTAAACAGGCCTCATAAACAACATGGGAAGCTGTCTGGCTAGATAGAGAAAACAGTCTAAGAGCTATTGGCAAAGCTGCTGCATTCAAAGAGTAATCAATCAGTCAAAAAGATGCAGTATGGCTTTTGCCAAGCTCTTTAAATGATAGAAATCTCACATTTCTCATTGTTTGGGTACTGCTCCTTTAAAATCAAACCATAATGAAAGAGGGCTGACAAAACATCTAAGTGCACTCTTACTTAATCTTGAAGAGATTTTATTTGTCCCGTACCATTAAATCCCACCAACATTCAGCAAGAGCAGTTTTGCTCACCTTAGCCACCTGGTCAAAAGAATAGTTCTACTTTCTGTCTTTTCTTGGGACAGATTTCCTCTCTGGCAAAAGTGTGAGTGTGGTGGAATGCAAAGGCATGAGATCACCATCCCTGGAAGTGTTCAAAAGCTGTGGGGATGGGGAACTTGGGGTGTGGTTTAGTGGAGGACATGGCACAGTTGGGTGAGTGGTTGCACTCGGTCTCAGAGGTCTCTTCCAGCTTTAATGGTGCTATGATTCTGTGAGATTTGGGGAGTTTCACATTGCAGCACCAGAGAAGTCCACAGCTGTGTGTGGGAGAGAGAAAATGTTCTCAGTGGCATCTCAGTCCCCAGTGAGACAGGAATTACACTGCTTTTCAGATCAGATCACTGCTGATCTTTGCTTCTGCTGGCACTCTGCTTCTTCCTTGGGTTTCACTGGTGGAGCCTTGCCCAGGCATTGCTCTTACTGGTGAGGGAGCTGCCTGGGAGGCAGTGTGCTGTGCTCCCCTCTCTGCAGCCTGCTGCTCACTCTGCTCTGGGCTGTCAGCATTAAAATACTTCATCTCATCTGCCTCAGAGTCTCCCTCTCTCCACTCCAAAGACATTTCCATAGCACTTCAGTCTGTGCCTGGTGAAGTCCCTGATCACTTATAGGAACTTCACATCCTACAGTACATACCTCCTCATCCTCTGCAGCCCATAAAGACCTGTGCAGGAAAGGTGCACAGATACCTGTTTGTAAAATGGGACATTTCCAAAGAGCCATGCCACTGCCAGGCCTGGTCCTGCTCTGTGCAAGTTCTGCTGGATTCATGTGGGCACAGGTGTGTCTCACCTGATGTGCTCATGTGGCCCAGGGAGCTGTGGGCCATCAGATGAGGATTTTTGAAGTAAATCTCCCTATTATCCCTGCCCCATGATTAACATTTTGGGGCAGTCTTAGCCCTTAACCTGTTTTGCCTGCGAATTAAGCCTGCCTAATGCTGTCCAGACCCTCACAAGCCACTTTCCAGGGTGAAACTGCTTGCAAATAACCCCCCTGAACCTGAATTAACATTAATATTGGGTCCTTAACAACAGTGCACTCTACAGATCCATTCCTTTCTTTCAAGTCTGGGCACTGCTGGTGCCTAGAGGGGCTGAGCCTGCACTGTGAATGCTGTTGGGCATTGAGAACAGACAGCTGAGGCAGAGCATGTGCCTGTAGGGGTGCCTGGCTCGCAGCTTGAAGGCAGCTCCACATCTGGGAGTGGAATAGAACAGCAAAAATGATGTCTGTACACTCCCCACAGCCTACATTGCTGCGCTAGAGGTTTCTGCCAACTCTGGGCTGTCTGGTTCTCTGGCAAAGATCTTGCAACCTGAGCTTGCTTTTCTGGCAGCTTTTCTGGCTGGGATGCTGATGTTCTGTGTTGCAAGATGTGCAAGGTGATGTAGCTTTTTCTCTGAAGCCTGGCTTGCTCTGAATTAGCATCTCAGTGGACAGGGAGAGTTGGGTGTTAGGGCTGCTGGTACATAATTCCCTCTTCAATTCTCAGCCCAGGATTATCCTCTGTGTTCACCAGAATCTGATCATCTGCTGCTTGCAGCACCTGAGTCCGGTCTTGTGAACAGAGAAAATATTGTAGTTGTCTAAAACAAATAGAAGCTGTGGCTTTTTTGAAGGCTTTTTATTTATTTTGTGGATGGTCTCCTTCTCAAGAAAAAAAAAAAAAAATGGGGTATTGTTTGAAAAGAGGGAATAATAGCAGGATACAACACCAAAGATTAGTTGGTATGAATAATATCACTGTGCTAGTAAAAAAAAATCTAGGTATGACAGGATAAAAAAGGTTTTTTGTTTCAATCCTTTCAGTTTCAATATTTAAGCAGTTATTTTTAAATCCAGGATTATTTGTGGGAGTAGTGTCTCTAATGACCATATAGTTTAACAGGGAAGTCTGTGCTGATGTCTGCTTTTGCTTTTCTTTTTGGTCAAAGCTCCTTCAGTAGGGAGTTATTTCTCATTTAATTTGCCTGTGGAGCAGAAGCAGTGGTGGCAAAAGCAGCAGACACCAGCGCTGTCCTGCCCATCCCAGCCAGGATACACACACCACAGTCTGGGAGCCCAAATCCAAAATTAAATTTAAATCCAAATTACTTGTCTGCAATGTGAGTGCTTGCAGTCAATTCAATTTATCAGAGTCTATCTCAGTGGCCCAGATGTGGTGGTTTGGGGCTGTTAAATATGTGTATCAGTCAGCTCTCCCAGCAGGGTGCTGTTATTTATTAAACTCTGTTCCAATGAGTGCACGGAGCACAGCGAATGTGAATCGCTGCCTCCTCCCAAGTGAGCGTGTCCCTGAGGGGGAAGGAAGGCAGGAGGGATGGCAGTCACAGCCCTGACCCTTCAGCCAAGGCAGCAGCACACAGGGAACAGCTCAAGCAGGGCTCTTCAAAGGGAGCCTGTGGAAGCAGTGAGTATGTGGTGGGAGGGACTCTGGCCAAGGTGAACCAAGTCCCCCTGGGGTTTGGTGTTCCAGCCCAGTTCCTCTGCACGTTCAAGTATCTCCTGTACAATAGTACCCTCTGTGGCTCGGCCAAAACCACACAGCAGCTCTGCAGCACAGATAAGAGCAGAATCCAAGTTTTCAGGCTGAGGCCAGGGAGAGCCTTTCATTTAATGTCTGTCAGACCTGTGCTTGGGCACGTGTGCTGGTGGAAAGATCACGGACAGATGAACTCGAACAAAAGCCAGCCCCTCCTTCATGGTTTGAAATTCTAACATGACTTGGCTTCTACATGAGTAGGTAGAGGAATGATTTCACAGGAAGACAATCCTTTTACAAATGTGCTTCTAATTCTCTTTTTATATTGCTTCTTGTCTATGCTGCATTTTAGGGGGCCCACTGGAAAGGCAGTGGGAGGACTGCAAGGAGAAGGGGTTCTCCCATGAGCAGAGATGGTGGCTCTGGGTCATTAACAGCTCTGGTGGGAGCCCTGCTTGTGATTTTCTCCATCTCTCTTCAGGCTAAGTGGGCCTGATGTGCCTAAGTATGTCACCAGCAGGGATGTGCACATGGGTGGGGATGATCAATGAGGTTCTGCATGAGAAATACGAGAGGCAGATGTGTCTTGCAGTTGCTTTCTCAAACAGAATTGTGGCTTTGCTTGATGAGTGATTGTTTGATGCCGTGGTTCCTGTTTGCAGGTGAAGAAGAGGAGGATGGAATAGAAAGGACCTGTGACACCCTGCTCATGTGCATTGTGACCGTGTTGAACCAAGGCCTGCGCAATGGTGGTGGTGTGGGAGACGTGCTCAGAAAGCCTTCCAAAGATGTGAGTGTTTTGGCTCAGGAAATGCATTACTCCCTGTGCACCTCATGAATGCCAAAGTCAATTTTTCGAGGTTATAGACAGTGTTTGTATCTAGTCTGATCTCATGTCACATAGTTGACTAATCCGTGTGATTTTTAGATCCCAGATGGGATATTTAATGGGAAGAGCTAGGCTTAGTGTGATGATGATACTTGAAGAAAGGATTTCTAGGTGGTTGTTTACCACTTCTGGAAAAATGCAGAATATCATAACCTTCAAAGAGCTGCTAAGAAGTCAGCCCTGGGAGGCACATCTGCAGTGCTGTGCCCAGTCCTGGGCTCCTCAGCACAGCAGGGACAGGGAGCTCCTGGATTGGGGCCAGTGGAGGCTGCAGAGATGATTCAGAGCCTGGAGCATCTGTGGCAGGGAAAGGCTGAGGGAGCTGGGGCTGTCCAGCCCGGAGAGGAGCCCCAGCTGAGAGGGGCCCTCAGCCCTGGGTGTCCCTGTGTGCAGGGAGGGCTCCGAGCAGGGCCCAGGCTCTGCTCCAGGGCCCAGCAATGGCACCAGAGGAACGGGCAGGGACTGAGGCCAGGAGGTTCCACCTGGGCATTTTAGTTTATATTCAGCATGGCACCTGCCCTGGAATAGGTCCTGTTGTTTACTTGTACTGAACCAGCATGAAGATCAAACCAGAATTTAATCTGTTGTGGCATATTTTCTCCTCCAGAAGTTTCCTCAAAAATGTGGTTCATTTAAGGACTTCCCTTAATCTTTGGGTGGTTTCATGCATTTTTATTTAGGTTCAAAAAGAACATTACAAATAAAGGCAATCTAGCAGCACTTTGCTTGATGAGCCACACCATACATGTTATAAACAAATTCAGGATAAAGGATCTCAGCAGGGCTTGCAAGAGTCCAGAGACAGCTCAGATCTGCATGGAAGAGCTCCCTGTGCTGATTTTAGCAGTCTATATCCTGTCTCACAGACTGGGAGGTTCTGCAGGAGCCAAAATTTATCCCCAGTGGAGTCTGTAAGCACTTACAGACTTTGAAAGTGACCCTTTGAAATTGACCCTTGCCACTTAGCAGCTCTTTAATGCTAATTATATTGAGGCACTCCACAAAGGGTAGTGCTATTAGTGCTATTATTCCCATGAATGTGTGGGAATTGGAGCAATTGGGTGACTTCAGGTTTCTATCATGGTGAAGAAAAGGACTTGGGTAGTCCCTCCCTAGTCCTGTGAGTAAGGCTAGCAGAATTTGGCATATGAAAAGAAAGAACTGTAGCTTTGCTTGAGCTAATGTGAAAATGTTGTTTAATGTTTTAGATTTGTGCTATTTTTATACCTTATTGCAACCTTGCTATTGCAGGAGCCTTTGTTTGCTGCACGAGTTGTTTATGATCTTCTGTTTTACTTCATTGTCATCATTATTGTTCTCAACCTGATCTTTGGAGTCATCATTGATACATTTGCTGATCTCAGGAGTGAAAAGCAGAAAAAGGAGGAGATACTAAAGACTACCTGTTTTATCTGTGGTAGGTGTTACTGATCTCTTCAGATATTTGAGGGTGAAAGGAGTGAAAATGAACTATTCCTCAATAAATAAAGCTTGGACCCCAGGCGTGGTTATCTTTTACAAGGAAAGTGTAAAAATTCCAGAGGCTGATTCCAAATTTATTCCCTCTCAGTAGGAGACAGATTTGGTTTGTGAATTAAAAGCCAGCTTTGCTTAGAGGTGGCTTCACAGTCTCCACCCAGACTCCGAGGCAGAAGAGCTGTGTCTCACGCTTGCAGCATCACCACTAATGGAGATGGGGCAGCTGCTGACTCTGTTTCTCAGGGCTTGCTGTAGATGAAAGTGCAGCTTCTGTTTCACAGCACAGGGCATTCCAGAGGGGGAGCATCAGCAAGAGCTGCCCATTTCAGAAGGTGATATGAAGCAGGGAACCAAAGAGTTTGGTGGAAATCATCCCCACGCTTATTTTGAAATGCACTCACAAAGAGGGACAGGCCTTCACTCCCTGGGGGACTTCACAGACACCTGCTTTTTTGTAGGCTGGGTGCTGTTTCCATGGTGGTTGTACTGACAGGGATGAATGCTGTGCAGAGCACTACTTGTCTTTAGTGTCTGTGGACAAGAAAACCCAGGCAGGCAAACATTGGTGATTCCTCTCCTTCCTCACTTCTGGTATTCTTCAGAGATCTGAACCATTACAGGGAAAAATAAAAAATAATTCCTATGACTACAGCTCTGTAAAGACTGTGTGACAACAGAGCTGCAGGGACTTACCCTCTCTGCCAGGTTTAAGCCCACAGAAAATCTCACTGAAGCTTAAGTGGGACTCTTTATATGTTTGATGCTAAAAGTGTGCATAAATCTTTGAGAGATCAGGGCCTGGACTGCACACTATGTGCTTCCCAGTATACATCTAGAAAGAGCCAGAGCCAACACTTGTAAAACACTTTATGGCCCTCAGCATAGAAGGCTCTGTTAAACTGTAACATATTTATTATATTGTTATTGTTATTAAGAGGAAATACCACAAAAGAGAATAAATGCTGCGTTGAAAGACTTCTGTCAGGAATGCCTTCTGGCCTGGTATTTCTTGCTAGGCAGTTATGGCTTTTAAATTAAGATCTTTCAAATTTATGATCCTTTAAATTAAGTTAGGTTCCCTTCTCTAACATATTTAACAGATTTGCGTATTTTTATGTTGAAGTTTATTTTTTGGCTTTATGTTCTTCTCTTTTTGCAGGACTGGAGAGAGACAAATTTGATAACAAGACCGTTTCGTTTGAGGAGCATATAAAGGCAGAACACAACATGTGGCATTATTTGTACTTTATAGTTCTTGTCAAAGTTAAAGATCCAACTGAATACACTGGCCCGGAGAGCTACGTGGCACAGATGATTGTGGTGAGTCAATTTGGGCAAGTGCTTTATGCAACTGAGAGATGCTCCTTGCAGCTAGGGCAGAGAATATCTTTCGTTTCCTCTCTCTCTGAACAATAGGAGGTATCGATCTGTATTTTTAAAGATCTTTTCACATGTCTTAGTCTGCAACAAAACCCGGCCTTAAACATAATGAAAAAGATGAAGGTGCAGGCCTCAGTCTCCAGTTTGGCGTCAGTGCTCTCATGCTCTGTGGGTTCTGCTGCCTCATTAGGCAGAGCTGGGGCAGGAGAGCATGCATCATAACATCTGCTGCTGCTCCAGCTTTGTCCAGTGTCTCTGGGCTGCTGTCCAGAAAAATAACATCTCCTGCTGCACACTGAAACACGGGGTCAGTGCTCAGGGCTGGTGCTTCTCTCCTATGGCTGCTCTGAACATGCTAGTGAAAAAACCAAACAGAGCAGCCACAGGGATTTGAAGAGCCACAGAAACTGCCTTGTGAAGCAGGGAGAGTACTTGGATTCAGAGAGGGAAATGTGATGATGCTGGGCCAGAGAGGTGTTCCATTACAGTTTGTTTCCAGCCCGCTGCCGAAGAGGGTTTGTTCTGCTCAGTGACAGGAGTGGATTATCAAGCCTGGCTTGGGGCTTAATTTTTGAGGAATTCTGCCTGCCTGCTGGGCTATTCTGATGCAGCATTTTCTTCCTGTGGACTTGCTGGCAGGTATTGCAGTGCTCAGGGCTGTGCCAGGCTCTGTGGTTGCAGAGCTGGCATATGTCTGAATCCCGGAGGAGGCTGTAACCAATGCGCATCAGGCTTTGCTGTTTCTGCACTTCTGCAGCCACATTTCTTATCAAGACTATCTCCCTTCTATCCCTCATCAAGCCTTTGGCTGGACATAGTACCCAGCCTCATTACTGAGGTGCTGGGTGGCCTTTTACTCCCCAGTTTAGCCAAGGGGAAGATTCTTCTCCTTTCACTTCAGCTGTCAGGTCAGGCACCAGGTTTCAATCGATCCCAGCTCCTTTCTGCCTTGACAGTGCAGAAAGCTGGGTTATTTATTCTGCCTTCAGATGGGTGTCCAGGATAGCTGGGCTGACTCACCTTTCTCAC
The DNA here is from genome assembly GCF_028769735.1 of Zonotrichia leucophrys gambelii. Classification (NCBI taxonomy): domain Eukaryota; kingdom Metazoa; phylum Chordata; class Aves; order Passeriformes; family Passerellidae; genus Zonotrichia; species Zonotrichia leucophrys. Next base: position 14,855,295 of record NC_088170.1, on the reverse strand, counting down.
TCTATTGAGAGCCCAAATGGTTAGTTTAGACAAGATGCCTAATTGGGAGCAGGCTAAAATTAGAGCTGACTGCCATGCACTGCACAGGCTTATGCAGGGCTTACCTGGAAGAACTCACATTAGTGGAAATGGTGGTGTTTAGACAGGAGTGTATGCTTGATTGCTGCAGTTAAATTGAGCTTTTGTAAGTGCTATTGCCACTAGAAGGGAAGGTGCTGTGGCAGGTGAGGGAAATCAGCACTCAGGTGCAGAGGAACAGCCTATTTCCTTCAATTTTGAACCATCAGTCTCATTGCCCAGCTCAGTGTTTATGCTGTAGGCAGTGATGGATCTGCACTTCTGCAGTTTGGTGGGTGAGGTAGAAAACCTAAAACAAATCCTTGTAGACTCTGTTGCATTACAAGAAATTATTCATCGTGGCAAGTTGTCCTGTTACCCGTGGAAATATTTTAGCTTATGTCAGAAATACATTTTAATTTCTGGAACCAGACTCTGGGGCCTGTCTCATTTGTACATTCCTCCTCTTCCTCTCCCTGCAATATTTGTAGGGTTTTAAAAGTTTGTGGTATGTATGTTAAGTATGAATGTTTAATTCCAAGAGATGCATTAATATTCATAATAAGTATATTAATCCTGTGGCAGCAGTGGTTTGACTTTTCTGATGTGTAATTCACTAATGTATTTTACTTCTGCATTAATTGCTGGAACTCCTTTTTGGATATCTAAAACAGAAAAGCACCAAAAACTCACGTGACCCCAAGCACTGCACTGATTTCTCAAAGCCCTTGTTGCTCCAAGGCAGAAGGCTGGTAGTTTAAGTGGTTAGTAGTAATCCAGATTGTGGGATTATTAAATTCTCTTTTTCCAGTTAAAGGTTATTTTGGATGCTGGAGAGGTACCTATGGATCAAGAAATGTAAAGCTTATGTGGGATGAAAGTATAAAGGGCAGAGTGGGAGAAAAAAGAGAAAGAAATGGTTGTACAAACTACAAGTGTCTGGTATGGGATTAGTAGTTGTGTCTTTGTGTAGTTTAAATTCCTAGTATGAAATCCAGGGAAGATGTGCTGCATAGCAAAAGCAATTGGAACTTCTTAAGTGAACAAGAAAAGGACACTTTCTCTTGGAGCCAGAGGATTTACTGTGTGTCACATGCATCAAGGAATACTAAGAAATTAAAGAAAATAATCTGACTGCAGGAATGGAGGATGATATTTGACTGGAGGAAGAGATTTAGAGATACAACTTTGCTTAGGACCAAAAGAAGAGTCAAAAGGAAAACTCTCAGAGGCAGTTTTGCAGCTGTCAGACATATGAGCTGCTGTAGCAAATGTGTTTGGAGTGTCCCAAACACAGCCTGATAATAATGAATTACACCACAGGCACGTGAGATGTGCTGCATTCCATGCACTAATTAAGCCTGAGCATGGCCTTTGTCAAGACAGATAAGCTGATTCAGACTCTGTGACAACCTGAAAGCTGTGTGACCATCCTTGTGATGCTGGGAGAGGTGACCAAGTCCCAGGTGGGACAGCACATGCTGGTTAGGATGTGGCAGAAAAGAGACTTGAAATTAACTTTTCACAAGGGACTTGCCAATGGAATTAGCTCATTGATGAAAAAGGCTTGTTGGGGGTGTATGGGATTGCAGGAAATATTTATAAATATGGGTGGTTGGGATAGCAGGGCAGTCTCAGGACCTCTTTGAAAAGGACAAGGTGGAATGAGATTTTATATTTCATACTATACAGAATATGGCTGAAAAAACTCTGTGACTCATACTCCTGGAAGAGCTCTCTTCATTGTAATTGTTTTTGTTATGATCAGGAATACCTTCTGTGGCTGCTTCTGTAGCTTTAATGGGTTCTGTGGAATTTAATGGAATTCTGTGTTTTCACAGCCAAATCACTTAAGGAGAACTTATACCCAAATCCAGTCTTCAAGTCCTTCAATACACATAGGTCAAAATTTTGGAATATGCTGCAGTACCTTTAATAGAAAGTAGAGTTTAGCTCCAAGTATCATCCTCACTGTCCCTACAACTGCAGTAAGGAACCAGTTATCATTTGCATTTGCCTACCCCTGTCTTACAAAGCATTGCAAAAGTAACAATGATCAGTATTAACTAAACACCAGGGAAAGCAGCTACAATTTCTGATAGTCCTTTTCTCTATTGCCCACCCTCGTCAGAGCCCAAAAATATGACTGTCTACTTTGTATCATTTGTCCAGCAAACAGTGCAGCATCTGGTTGGAAAGGTTTGCTGATAGCACAACAGATAAAAAAGCCAGGAAGTCTGTTCCTTGATTTGGAATGTTATTTGAAATGCTGGATGCCAGAATGATGGGAATTATTTGCACATCATTGATCACCTCTCCAGTTTTTCAGTCAAGAAGGGGAAAGAAACATGTGGGTGATGTTGTACACACCCCTCACTCAAATGCAAGATTCTTGCAGACTTCTAAGTTCACTCGTATTTCTGTTCCAGGGCTTGTTTGCTCCAAGGTATTCCCATTATCTGGCATGTCTCTGGCCTCAGATGACCTTGGGGTAGAGCACTTCTTTTACTTTCTTGCTCTGGAGTGTGGACATTGTCTCTGCAAACTCCTGGTGTTCCCTGTGATTTTGGTTTCCCCAGAAGCTCTGTGTTTGCTTCAGTGCTTAGCATACTGCTCTGAGCAGTGACTGAAGTAGTCGGGACCTATGCAGCCTTCATAAAGTAAGGTATTAATTTTTCTGGGATTTTTCTTTTTAGAAAAAAGCGTCAAGCATAAAATGTATTCTAAAGCAGAACACAGTTTATACACCTCGAGCTTCATGGAGATGTTGGTGGGAATAAAGCACTTCAGCTCTTCCAGTGCTGCCCTTTCTTCTTGCACACTATCTTTTATCAGCTTTTGGGTAAAATATTAATGAATATTAAAGCAGGGCAGTAGGTTTTATTATCTGTTTGCTCTCCAGGCCTCTTTTATGAAGTCAGACAAGTATTATACAATATCTGAAGAGACAGAAACTTTGAAAAGCTGGCTGGATGCCTTGTGTTTGCACTGAAAACCTGCATGAATGATTCCCCTATTGAATTTTCATTCCTGTAGAAAAACCCTGTTTATCTGACCCATTTGACCAGAAACACCATCCCTAGCAAAGCCAGAGATGCACATAACATGAATTACATTGATACAGCAATCTTTGAATGTTCCTTGTGTCCATTTGTCAGAGGAGACAGTTTAATGTGATAACTGGAATAATGAAGGTTAATGTCCAAACTTTTATACTTCTCTATTCAGAGGTGTAATTTGTACACACATATTTCACCCAAGCTTTGGTAGCTGTAAATAGATATATGGAGGTTAAAAAAAAGGGACATGATTAGTTACTGAATTTTTTGCAGCTCAACAGAGATATGAATTAGCCTATGATTTGTACCTCCATTCATTTGCAAAAGTAAAAAGGCTATTGGCTTAGCAATTAAATTAGTTATTTTTCCCTTTGAAAGAATGAAAGACTTCAGCAAATGAAGCCCTGGAACTTTCATTCTCACGTGCTCTGTCCACAGTTCTTAGCAAGTTTCGTAATGGCTTTTATCAGCATTAGTGCTACCTGTCATAACTACATAATTACAGCACCTAATTATATTATTACTTATTTACCCTAGTTATGTAATTGGATGTAATTGTGCAATTATGTAACTCCTCAGTCAGCTGAAAAATGCTCTAAAACCAGCCTATGCTCCTAAGAGTAAAGGATACTGCGGTGGATTGGACATCTCTCTAAAGCAAGGCAATCTTTGCTGGGAAATTACAGGTTCTTTTCTCCATTATGGTCATTGGGACCATGAACCTTTTATTCCCATCAGTGTGGCAGGGAGGAAGCAGTACAGATAGGTTGAGCAACACCAGCCTGAAATTCTGAACAATTGTCTTCTGATTCAGTTCTTTTAAAAGCACTTATGGCACACAGCAATGACCTGGCATTGGCCATGTGACAAAATATTTTAACTGTTTTATTTTAAATATTTTGAAGGTGTCAGCTTTTTCTCATTATTATTTTTCTTTTAAATTGTTGAATAAAAGAAGTATTTAGCCATGTCACGAGGAAAAATGCATTCCCCTTTTGAAACATCCTGATTGTTTTGTTTGCTGCTTTTAAATACTGAAGTTTTGAAAATTCAGCTGAATGTAGTGCTTTGAGCTGGTGTTGTTGTTTCTGTTCTTCCTATCTCCAGCCTCATGGTTTTGCCTTCTTTTCCTATTAGATACCCAGAAGTGGGTGTTAGATTGAAAGGCAGCGCTGGGAATAATGCCAAATGAGCCATTGAGAAGCCTCACAATAGCTGTCACTCTGCCCATGCTGTGTGCTGGGCAGCGCCAGCCCTTTCCCTGGGCACCCTCCTCTCTTTTTGCTCTGCCTTTGCCGTGCTCCCGCCTCGGCAGGGGAGGTGTGATGTGAGCCATGGCAGCTCCTGCCTGCTCCCAGGGCTCAGGTCGTGGCCAGAGCTGCTCCCTGAGGCTGTGACCCCCGGTACAGGAGCAGGGAGAGGGGACAGCTCCCTCCTGGAGCCAGAGCTGCTGGCGTGCAGCCCCTGGCACACCTTGCAAAGGGGATTTTTTTCTTCTTAGCCAACGCCAGCAGACGTAGCCGAGTGTCAAAACAGCCAAGGTGTGAGCCAAGGGCACCTACAGAGCCCAACAGCTGTGGGTCAGGAGGCTGCCTGCCCGGCCCCTCACACCTTGGGGGAGGTTGCTCCAGGGTTACTCAGTGAGCAAAAGGCATTTCACCGATGCCAGGCCCTGGTGTGCTCCCCTGGGGTCTGACAGAGTCAGTGGCCATCCCCCAGCAGGCCGCGTGGAGCCTCTAGGGGAGGCAGCTCCAAGGGAAATCCAGGCAGGAGAGGTGGAGACAGTGAAAAAGCACTGGACAGAAAGGGGAAGGCATGCTGACAGCATGGGGGTTTGTGGAACAAGCTGTTCTTTACTGCTGTCGATTTTTGTCAAAGAATGTAATAAAATTATATGTACTAAGAGGGCTGTTGACCTCTGCTCTTAAAATAAAGCTTCTTTGCAGAAGGAAAAAAAAAGTTCTGACATCCAAAATTCTTCTATTGTGTTATCCATCACTCTTTTGAATTTTGGAGGTAAAAGTTTTCTCTGCTAGTTCTGTAGATATTCTTATTACATCCAAGGATCACGAAACACTGTATGGCTAGAGAGAATGACCTAAAGCAGAGAAATGTCAACCCAATGCTGCAGAAGGCGCACTTGGGATCTCAGGCAGACACTCTGCGTGCTTTTCACATGCACTTTGGTGATTCATCCCAGACAATTCCAGGAGTTTCCTCCCCCAGATGTCCACCAGACCCTTCTGCTGCAGTGAGAGCAGAGGGGGGAGGACCAGGGACGTGTTTGTTCACTCCTGAGCTGCTGCAGTTCACAGCCCAGAGTACTGATGTGAAAATTGATGGCCACTGAGTCACGGCAGTCTGAACTGCACTGGCTGAGGAGAGGACACAGCTCTGGTTCTGCTGCCTCTGGATAGGTGGGATAATGTCAGCAGGGAGAAAGGGCACCAGCTGTTTGGAGTGACCCCTTCAGCTGCCGCAGCTGAATCTGCCAGGGACGGTGAGCTGCTGCTCCTAAACTGATTCACTATAAATGAACTGTGTTTTTAAGGCTTCTTCTTTATCATTAATTCCAGTTCAGCATGAACTTTCTGATCTGGCAACTCACAGGCTTGAAAATCCTTACAGGACTCATGCACACAAATGTTGTGCTGGAGTGGGGCATGGAGTTTATAGCTTTTGGGAAGTTAATAATGTTCCCATTGTTAGGGCTGGGTTATTTTACTTTTTAAGACTGGCTTTGCTCCAAAAACTAGCAGATGTTATTGAAGGCAAACTTGCAAGGATGAGATGTATGTGCATATCATTAAGCAATGCAACTTTTTCTTAATTACTTTTAAAAGGCTGATACGATGCATGTCACGTTATGAGTAATTACTTACCATGGCAGTGACACCAAGAGCACAAAAGCCAGCTGCTAAATAAGACCTGAGGTCTCTGAGAAGGGCTCATTTCCTAGGAAATGCAGTGCTGGTTTTGTCTGCAGTTGGGTTTTCATAAAATAAGCAATTAAAGAAATACACCTAAATAGATGATTTACAGTTCCCATTTCTCTGTTGTGCTCAAAATAGGAGAGTGAGAACACAGCTCTGTGTGTCCTTCCAGGTGGGCATGGGCCCTGTGGGGAGTCCAGGGCTTTGGATTAGGTGCACCAGGTGCCAGAGAAAGACCTGGTGCATCAAGACCTGCCCCAAATCTGCAGAGGAGCTCAGAGTTGATCACTATTGAGTGATACAGTCACTAAAACAGAGCCACCCTCAGATATCTGAGATTTAGCCAGGTTTTACATGGACAGAATAAACTGAGGCACTGATCTTTCTGCTTCTAGGTATTGAATTATTTTTCTATTGGTGCTTTTCTTGTTCCTCAAAAAACAATTCTCATTTCTGTGGGAAGACCACTGCTATTTTTGCTTCTCTGTACAATTTTGCCACTACGCTATTATCTCATTAAAGTGCTGAACACCTCCCTCTCCACTTCATAAAATAAGCAATCACAGTAACATGCCTAATTAGCTGCTTTCTTGCTCATTTGTGTTTCTCAAAGCATGAAAAGTTAACATCACGTGAGGACTTTGCATCTTTCCACAAAGCTCCTATTCTTCAAGAGAGCTGAGCATCTTTTCTACTTCTGCATCTTCCAGCAATGGGCTCTTTGGCCTGCCATAAATAATTTAGTTGGCCTGCTTGGCTCAGTGATGCATGAGACTTGGGTATATAAAGGGAAAGGTGGGCTTCATTTGGTACCTCCTTGCAAAAGCTTGAGGTTTCAGTGGGTTTATGTTTATACACATCCTTTTCAGACAGGCAGAATTCATTATCCTGCTGCTGCTTGAACAGGAAGCCATGGATCTGATCCTGCCTCCTTAGAAATGATGTCATTAGCTGGAGCAGGAGAGAGCTTGGTATTCAGGGCAGGTGCTGCAGCACAGGCAGGTGTGCTGTGTGCAGTGAGGGGATGGTGATGATCCCCCAGCTGACTCGGGGAGGGACTGGCCATGGCACAGAACCCTTGTCTCTGCTCAGCCCCTCACATTCTTGTTAACTTCTAAAGCACCAACACAATCCTGTCCATTTCCTTCTTTCCTTTAAAATCACTTCTGTGCACACAGCTGCGATGTAATTTCAAGTTACAGAGCAGAGCATAAATCTTCTCAAAAGCATATTCATTGATATTTGAGGTTTTTCCCCCCTGAGATCCAGAATCAGCAGTTTGATGCTACCCAGACCTAGTCTTTTTGGCCCCTGTGATATTGTGGCTCACTTGTAAGCTTAGCTTGATTTCCTCTGTATTATTAAGACCTGGCCACCTGTCTGTTTAGGCTTCAAAGATTTTGCTACAAGGATGGGTTCTGCCTTGATAATACAGGGTAGTCACAGCCTCCTTGTCCTCCTTCCAACTTCTACTTGTTCAATTTGCAAATTAAAATAAATGAGCTGAGTTGGGTTCCTGTTTGTTTGCTTGCTGCTGGCCTTAAAAACCCGAGGAGGGCTCTGGACCCGAGGCTGTGTTCCTTGCAGCTCGCACATCCCAGGAGCAGGGAGGGAGGGGTTCCAGCTGGAGCGCGCCGAGCGGCGCTGCTGGCAGGACACGGGCTGCAGTTCCCTGCTGGAATCTGCTCCTGCCTCCACCTGCCAGACACTGGAGCTGTTCACTTTCCAGGCAGCCTGCAAAAGCCATCTTTTATCCCTTTGTTAAAGAAGCCTGTGGCTTGAGATGGATCTGTGTGTGGGCAGACCTTTGGGCTGTGATTCCAAGTGATGGAAAGGCTCTCCAAGCACTGCATAGGCGCCTACTGTTGCACTTAAAATCCTGGCAGTGACAGAGCCCTGGTTCTCCTGGGACTGGGCTGCACAGGGCTTTGCCAGTGAAAGCTGGACCTTCACTGGGAGCACTGCTAGTGATAAGAAGTTGAACCCCAGAGGAATAGTGTGATGAGCAGATCCTGAAACGTGTCAACTGAATTAATTTGATTTTGCTCGATGGGAGAGGCAACAGACACAAAACACTTCAGTGCTGTTTGAGAATATTATTGCAACATTTGAAAACAATTATTGCTCTTTGTATTACAGTTGTACTAAGCCTCTGGCTGCTTGAATGGGAAAGAGACTGAAAAATTGTCTACAGCCAAGACAGATAACTGCAGATGCTGAGGAAGGGAAGGACAGAGGGGTTCCCCAAAGACATGAGGGCAGTCAGTAAAAGAGCAGAGAGATGAATTTATTGCCTTACCAGGAACTACATTTAAAAGGCTTGAAGTTGTTGGGACTCAAAACATAGCAGTGAGATTCTGCAAGGTGCAAACCAGGGAAAGGCTACAAAAAAAAATGCAGTTCTGCTTCTGACCTCTCACAATGCAGAGGCAGCAAGATTTGGGGGGATTTAGTGCAACACTGGTGTGAGCTTGATTTACAAGGTGCTACAGATATGATGAAGTTACTTGTTTGCTGAATCTATCATGGAAGGAAAAATCCACTGGCCCATATTACTCTGCATGGATAAGTTTCTGAATTTGTGTAACTTTGGTCTCATTGTGCCATTTATCTTTTGGGATCAGCTTTATGAGATTTGTGTCAGGCTTTTCTATTTGGTTGCAGGGCTGCTTTGCAGAATCTTCTCTCTTGTTTGTGTGGTGGATGTGTGTATGATAAAAAGGTAAGATTGCATCATCTTTAATAAAAGCAAAGATGTATAGCCTAAAGAAATCAGATTAGTTGTAGAGAAAGAAATCAATCAGGCTGGCAAATTGCATCTGTGGGACAAAGTGCAAAATGTTTGTTTCATACAGTATTTATTGAACAAATTTGTTGAGAAGATGGTTAAAAATGCTCTACAAGAAAAAAAAATAGGAACCATTTTGTTCAATTTAAATGGCATTGATGTATTTTTTACATCATGAATTCTTGCAATATTACCAACAACAGTCCCTGATAAAGTACTTTGCACAATTGCCTCACAGGGCATTTTGAGATAAAAGTATATATCGGAGATTGTGAAGTGGCTGCATCCAATTTATATATAATGGAACCCACTGCAGCCATCCTGCAAAATTCAATAGATTGGGAATCACATTACACTTCTGTGAGTTTGGGGTAGTAGGAGCTCTAAAGAGCCTCCAAAACAAACAGGCAGCTTTAAATCAAGTTTAATGAACCCTGTGTATTTTATACACATGTGATTAAAATGTTTTGTTTCTGTTTTTCATTTTGCTGGGTGATGCAGAAGGAAAATCCCAAGTTCAGGCCTGTGAAACTGATCATCTGCTTGTTCTCAAGCGAAAATTCAGTTTAACTGAACACAGCAAACCATTTAAAATGCTGGACTGAAAGAAAACAAAAATGAAAAAGCAGATCTGTACAGAGCATCCATAATATTTCCTAGCAAAAGCACTAAATGAAAATGCAGTATAGGCAGATAAAGGGTCATGCAGTACCATGGTGGTTTTTTCTTTTATTCATCTATGCCTGAAGCCTTGAAAACAACCCACAGCAGACACAAACCTGAACAAGTAGAGGGCCCAGTTTTGCTGTTTCCCACCTATTTCCTGAAGGAAATAGTGCAAGTGGATAGGTGGCACCTTTTGTGCTGCAGCCAGACCTGCCATGGGGCCAGTCCTTGGCCATTGTGCCTGCATGGGCAAGGAGCTGTTCCTGCTGTGCAGAGGAATCCCTGGGCAAGCATTTGAGCAGAGCAGGGGGTCAGAGGGCACGTTGATAGTGTTCAAGCCCATAGGGCTGGAAGGTGGCCATTGCCTGGGGGTGTTTTGTCCAGAGATGCTTCATAGAGGAACTCAGATCTTAATCCTGTCCTCTGGGAGGTACTCAAGTGTGTGCATTTATGATCTTCCAGGTCTCTTCCAACCTTAATGATTCCATGATTTTGTGCATGTGTAAGGTGTGTGCATGATTGTATCTTTGCTTAAAAATCTGTTCTGTGTGGTGATAGTCAATAATTCTTATTAATTTTCAAAGAAAGTGTTACTCTTTCAGTTGTCCTTTCATAGTGCCCCATGTGCAAAATGCATCAGAGTGAAAATGGGCCTGAAGCAGGAACATTCAGATCAGGACTCAAAATGCCTCTGCTCTGGCAGCATCCTAAACCAGAACAATTGCACTGCCATCAGCAGAGCCCTGCCTGTGTAAAGCTGAGAACAAGGTCAAGTCCTGAGCCTCTGAAAAATGAGTCTCCAGCTGAGTCTTTGTATTTCCCAAAGATTCTGTTACACCAAATTGAAGCTAAAGCCAGGAAATGGACAGTACTTGCAAAATACAAGGTGACAGGACCAGAGAATTAAAGCTAAATGTGCAAAAATCCCCAAAACATAAATTTCAACAAATATGCTCCTAAATCCTGTGCTTCAAAAGCTAGGAAGCAGAGGTTGTGGCTTGGAGTTTACCATGGAGTTAGACCCTGATCCATTGGATGAAACCAGCAGGCACATTGACAAAAAGCAGGTCCAAATTTGTGGTGCGGTGTCCTCAGCAGCTGGTTGGTAGATGTGTGTCTGAGGAGGAGACATCATCTGTGGTCTGGTACTGCAGGGGACGTTTACATTGCAGTGGGATGCATGCCAGTGGCTTTTGTCTGGAGTTCAGCGTCTGGATGTGCTGCTGGCGTGTTTTGTGAAGGAAAATCAATATTAAAAGAGGAATGGGAGAAGGGGGGCTCCAGCTTGCTGGTGCAAGCAGTGTGGGAGTGGGAGGGCAAGGGGCCGGAGAGGCATCGGAATTCTGGTCACTCCAAACAAAGCCAACGGGAAGCAGCAATGTCGCTGTGGGGTCCTGGCCCACAAAGCAAGCATGAACTCACTGAAATGCTGTGGGGAGCAGCAGGGGAAGCAGAGGAGGCAGGAACAGGTCTGAGTTGGAGGCGTTTTGGTGGCAGAGATGGGGCTGCATGGGCGGCTCAGCCCCTCTGCTGTGCCAGCAGTGCCCCGGTGGCGCTGGGGGAGCTGAGCCTGAGCAGCACCCCGGGCACAGCCAGCTGGGAGGGCACAGACAGACCTGCCACCTTCCCTGCACACAGGCTGCCCTGGCACTGTGCTGAGCTTCCCACACCGAGACAGCTGGGACTGAGGCAGAGCCTCCCAGGCTTCTGCCATTACAAGGTCCTTTCTTTAAGGACATGTGCGCTTAATGTCAGAATATTGAAACCATACCCACGTGAACAAAGTTAGTAAGCCAGTGATTCATTGCTGTTTCAAACCTCTATCTAGCCACAGTAAATTCCTGCTCAGTAGTGACAGTCTGTGTCCACATGCAGGCTATGATTTACAGCTCTGTGTTTTGTATCAACAACATCTGTTTAACAAAAGAAGGAAAAAAAAAGCCAAGAACATTTATTTTCTAACCTCTGTACCAGATGTTTCGTTATGCACAAGATCCAGGGATTATATCAGAAATAATTTAATTATTTTAAATGAATGATCTGAAGTGTTTTTCCTAAAGTATGTCTCGTAACCACTAACAACATGAAAACATAGGAATGTGGAAAAATAAACTCATGTTTTACACAAATTTATAATTGTATCTATTTTAAGGGCGCAAATATTATGGACCAAATCCTAGCTTTTGATGGTAGTGTTGGGATTCTTGCATATTTGCACAGGACAATATTAATTATCAGGGTTATGAGAAAGATAAGGAGGCAGAGAGCAACTGATACAGCAGAAGAAAGCAACAGCTCAGAAATGTGCTGTGGGGAAGGGACGACACCAGGAGCAAAGGTGTCTTCAAGGACAGCAGTGCTGGGGTGGGACACCAGCTGAGGCTCCCCAAGCACACAGGAGCTGTGCCCTGGCTCTCCCACGAGTCCCCTGAGGTCCCTGCACACCTGCAGATCCCTGGGTCTCACCTGGACAGTGGCTGGAATGGCCCATCTCAGACACAAAGCTGCTTAGTTTGGTTCCTGCTTGCCACCTTCCAGGGCAGAGCTGCTGGAGTGGGATCTCTCCCCTTGTGGCTGCTGCAGCCGGGGTCAGGGTGGCCTTGTCCTCTCTAGGGACACGCTGTGACTCACAGACCTGCTGCTGGCACGTGGCTTGCCCACAACTGCAGTGTGAGAGCACATTCAAACTTATGGAAAAAATTACTCTCATTCTTATTTCCATCTTTTGGAGGTAAATGCAAAGTCCCTTAGGTGTGTTTGATAAGCAGAAATATTGCGGTGCTTGTCCTTTACAGAGCTTCAATTTGAGTGTCTAAACTGCCCCACAGAGCGTCAGAGAAAATTCTTTGCAATTTGGGGTTTATTATCATTCCTCACCATAATTTTTGCGGGTGTATCATAAGTGAGAATGCTGATACAGAAACACTGAGACATTTATAACTGCCTGGCCTGGATATCAGTCTTGAAGAACTTGCAATTACTCAGAATTACGGTGATAGATTCTGTTGCAGCCCTCGAAAACATTCAGCCAAGTTAAAACGAAAGTAAATGCATCAATGACACTGCTAAAGCAGACTGTGGGTCTGTGTTGTGGTTTAAACCTTCTTTCAGGGGGTAACAGGTTTTTCTGTTTTTCTGTGAGCTGTGGGAGCTGTAGCACGTATCAATCCAGTGCAGACCCAGCCAAACCTATTAGTTCTCTTGTTGCATAAAGATTTATCTGTAATTGCCAAGGTTTATTTTTATTTTCTTTGAATTACTGTTCTGGATGCATATAGATGCATAACAATTCCTAATTTCCCTCCCTATATTCTTGTACAGCACAGATTGCTTATCAAATACAGTCTTAACATTAAAGTGTCAAACAGGATTTGCAGAAAGCTATTTGGGTTTGTAGTTTAGGATGAACGTTTATCAAATTGTGGATTAGCTGAATCATGCACTGAACCAAATTATTATTGTCTGTGATTAAATCACAAAGTGGTTATTGCCCTGTGTCATCTAAAGCACACGATAGCTTAAATCTTGAAAATCCCTTTTTAAGGTGGCTATAGGAGCTACATAACGCTGGACTTTTAGGACCAGACTCTGTCCCTAGACAAAAAAAATAATAGCTTTTGAAAGGTCATTTGGACTGATCCCTCTCTGCTTACATGGGCAGCACACTGGGAAGGGAACGGATGGGTTTATTTGCATTTCAGACATACAGAATAGTTCTCAGTAAATAGATCTCTTTGTACCCAGCGCTGAAGTATTTATTCAAGGTGCTGGCCCAGAAAAGGGGAGTAAGCTGTTCCTTCTCGTGCCTGACAGGACAGGGGCTGCCTGCTGGAGAGCAGTGATGCCCAGTTTGTTTGCTCTCATGCTGAGGGCACAGAGGGCTGGCAGTGCCACTCCTCAGCCCTGGAGGCCATGGGATGACCAGCAGGGTTTTTGCCAGCCCAAAGGGGCACTTGAGGGGCTACAGTCTTTCTAAAGAGGCTCAGTCTTCCCAAAGCTGTAGGAGGTTTTTTTGGGGGGCTGCTGCTGTGGTTGCTGCCTGCCCACAAAGATGTGTTCTGGGATAGCACAGCATAACACGTAAAGATGCCAGCAGCAAACCTTCCTGGTGATTGATGTCCGTGCTCCTCTTGTGCACCCTTCAGCAACCATCTAGCTGAGGAGCAAGAGGCCTTCCAGTACCCCTGTTTTCTCAGCCCTGCAGTAGGGCACAGCCCTCCTGATGACAGCCTGGCTGAGTCACCGAGGAGAGAAGGATCCTTGCAGGACTGCGGGCTGGGAGACACAGCGGCCGCTCCCCTGCCCTGGTGCATGCAGGAGGGCAGATCACAGCCCAGGAGGAGTCGTGAGCACTAATCACCACTTTTCCTGGTGAACAGATAGGAGGGAAGTCCTGAAAGGGCTTGTTTTCATGTTGCAACAAGGGGTCACGAGGTGGAAAGGGCTGAGAGTCACTGCATTAGAGCGTGCTGGAGAAATGAGTCTGGCACAGCTGACGGCGGCGTGGCCCTCGCAGCCCGTGGCAGTAGCACTGGCTGAAAGTCTGCATTAGGCTGCCTTTGCTCCTCTACTTCATCCCCCTTGTCCTACTCTTTGACCTATTTTCTCTCACTGTTATCTAGTAATCTATTTTTTAAAGGCTCAGCCCAGTCTTTCCTGCTGGTTGCAGCTGATCCATCTTGCTGCTAGCCTGTGAAACCAGCACCTCCTAAAGAAACATCCCTCTGCCAATTACTCCGAAGGCAGGGATTCAGCTCAGCGTGAGAGCTTGATTGAAGCCAGTTGGCTGTGCCAACAGGACAGGGATGGCTCAAGAGAGGCTTCGTACAAAGTATAGAAACTCTGAACAGATTTCTTCAGTCTTTCCTCCATCCATGCTCAAACAAAGCCAGCAAAGTCAGAAAAATGGCAATATTTTACCAAAGGGAGGACTTATCCCACAGCTCTGCCATCCCCCTGGAAAGCCCACAGAAGGAAAGGAGAGAGTTGCACAGAAAACTGCAGGAGGCAGACGCAGACTTCTGCTCTGAGCCTGCCTCTCTGAGACGGAGGGTTTGAGGTTTTCCAGCGAGCTCAAGGAGCAAATTCTCTGAGCCCTGTGATTTCTCAGGCATGTGCCCTCGCCATGGGCACCTCGAGTACGTGCACCCAGAGCCCTGCACAGAGTCTGGCCCTGGGGGAGCTGTGCCTGTGGCTGGAGCCCTGCCAGCCGAGGGGAGAACAGAGGGGCGAGCGCGCTGGATCGCCACACCAATGTCTGCTCTGCTCTGCTCTGCTCGTGTGCAGCCTCTCTGGCCCGCAGCCTTTTGGCTCGCCCCACCTGCCTTTCTTCCCTTTTTTTTCCCTTTCCCCCAGCTGAACTGGCGGAGAGGAGGCTGCAGCTCCTTTCTGTCCCTGCAGCTTTCCTGTCTGGCTGACGCTGTGCCCTGGACACAGATGTCTGCTTCAATGCGGATCCTGCGAGGCACAAGTTGCGCTCGCGGGAAGAGCGTGGAGAGGGAAGATGCTGTGATCCCTGGGTGGGCTGTGAATTGCTGCCGTCCTGTGCAAGAATGAAATAACAATAACAGCTAACAACATACTGCCTTAAACAGTGGTTGTTTAGAAAGAAGATTTCGGTACATTTTCACAATTAATTATTTATCCAGGCAGCTACTTGGTTTAAAAGCATCCCGTCCACATAGCTCACCCTCTGTGAGCTCATTAATGCTCGAGCTGTGTCACCTCAGGCTAACCTGGTGGCTGTTGATTGAGTCCCGTGACAGCTGTTTGCAGAGGTTTGCCCTGCTCCCTGCCAGCAGCCTGCCTTCCTCCTCCAAATTGCCTCTCCGTTCCAGGCAGGGTTCAAATTTCTGAGTGAACGCTATCCTGGGCAAAATCGTTGGATTTCTGAGAGTAATAGGTAAGGCATGACAGATAACATCCTGCACACCCCCAGGAGTGCTCCTGCATGTTACAGCTTGAAGGTGTTGGTCAAGGTGAACCCTGCACCGAGCCCATTTAAGTCCCAGAACAAGTGTTTAGGGGTGTACAAACATGTTAATGACCTCCAGTTAATTGGCAAGCAATTACCTTGAAGTAAAAATAGCTTTCCCCTTGCTCAGCAGTCACAAGAGTGCGTGTCCCCCTATGAACACTGAAATTTTTGGCCAAGGAGCCTTGTCCAACTTGCCTTCTGGATCCTGGCAGGTCTGTGATCAAAAGTTTGTTGTCCCCAGCACCAACTGCTGTTTGTTTGTGGTAGAGACTCAGCAAACAGAGCTGTCTGCCAAAGCTAATTTTCACGCTGCCCTTTAATAAAGTTCTGCAGTTCATAATGCAATGAAAAAGTAAGATCATATTGACTGGCAAAAGCGTGCGGTTCAGCAAGGGAAAGTACCTGCTGTGTGCTCTAGAAAGGAACTATCAGTGAAAGCTAGGTAAGTATTTTTAACCTAAAGACAGCTTGGCAGGCTATAATGTGTCTCCTACCGAATTTTGAATCTTTCTGATCCTTTGCATGACAAAAATACACAGCTGGACTGATTTCATCAGATGTGTATTGCAGCTGAGAACCAAGAGGCCTGCACCTAGCACAGCTCTTGGCACTCCAAGTGGGACCCGTGGGCAGATGTTTGACCTGTTGCCTCTCTGCCACCTCCAAAAGTCAGCAGCATCTTTTCAGGAGGTCTCCAGCCCATGCAAACCATCAGCTTCTCTTAGAACTTGGATCAAGTCCTTGCTTGATCCTCCACAATACTTTGGGGGAAAAAAGGCCCAGATTTTCCTGATATGTAACCAAACCACACCTGGGTTTCATTCCTGGAAGAGACTGTCACAGCGTTTCTAAGAAGGCAATAACTGGGCACACGTGAGTCTGTCGCTGAAGTCCCGTGACTCTGGGGCTGGTGGTGGCCGAGATGAGCTGGCACGTGGTGCAGGGTGGTTCCAGCTGCAGGGCCACATCTGCTCCCTGTGCTCCACAGCAGCGGGTGAGGTGCTTGCTGCCCGTGCCCTCCCTGTCCCCAGCTGCTCCTGGCCGTCCCTCTCTCCAGGCAGTGTAATGTCATGCTGAGGAGGAAGGAAACAGGTGACACTGGGAGCCTCGGGACAGCCAGGGTGCCTGGCACAGATTCCTCTGGATGCTGCAGTGGGCTGCAGGGTCAGTCCACAAAAATCTTTCCAAAGCAGCCGGAGGTCTCTGCCTTGTGTCCTGGAGGAGTGAGGGAGTGGCAGATGGAAAAAAACAAAACTAGCAAAATGCATTTCACAATCCTGGCAGCAGTACGCGGCAAACAGAGGAGCCACAATGATGGAGTCTCAGATTGCTCTCCCTCTGCAGCCTGGCTTTAGGGACTCTGGCGTTGTTGTGAGGCTTGAAAGGGCTCCTGTTCCCTCCGCTGGCTCCTATGGCCTTGCATTTGGTATCCTCAGGTGTTTCAGGCTGGAGGAGCTGTAATGAGTACAGATACCAGAGCTTTCCAGGAAACATTCAGGTACAAGTGCAGCTCTGTTCACTGTAGCTGCCTTGAATTAAAGTTCTGTGCCTGTAGTGGCAGACAAATTTGCTGGCAAACATTTTGAAAAAAAAAAAGAAAAAAAGAAAAAGGCATCAATCCAGAAAGGCACTGTGTACAAACTAAGCTTAGTATAAATGAGTACACCTGTGCTCGACACCAGGCACGTGATGAATGCTCTGCTACATCCTAGCCAAAATAAATTTAAAATGAATATCGGCGTGTACTGGTGTGAGATGAATGCTGGTCTTGTAAGCAGGAGCGCATGTGGCAGAAACAGGATCCTCCCGCCCGGCGTGTCAGCTGGGGATATCCACAGGGAGGGTCACGTGCGCTCCTCTCCAGCTCACCAGCAGGGCTGGTGAAAACAGGTTTTGATTTGAATGAGTTATGACCCATTGAAAATGGCATCATGTGTAACCACAGTAAATTGTCATAATGAGATCACGAGGCTGGAGAAGTGAGCGGCGAGCACAGAGGCCGCGTTCCACCGGCGCCCGCGGCTGCCAGCCCGGGGCTGCCCAATGCAACCGGGGACACGCTCCTGCTCCCTGGGCAGCGTTGGGGATTTGGGGACAGGACCGGGGCTTGCACGGCCAGGCAAAAACCCATTGGCACTTTTGAGTTAAAAAGAAGAAAAAAAGCTAAAATTCATATACCTTTGCATTTAGTCTTATCCAGAGTAACAGAGGGGACTGGGCTAACACAAAGAGTGGACAAACACGAGTACTGTTAGTGCTGTCATGCTCACTCAGGCTTAGCCTAGATGTTTCTAAATCATGCTGCTGTAGGAGGAGAGGGTTTGGTGATCAGGGCAGAGCACTACAGAGGTGAAAGGAAATCTTCCTGGAAGCACAATAAAAGCCTTGGTGTATCCCAAGTTCACAGTTCTGCCAGACCAGCCCTCCTGGACCCTGCTCAGGCATGGCTGCCCTGGGCTGCCCAGCTGTGAATGCTGCAAAATCATCACTGCCTTCTCTATTTTCACAGGAAAAATAGAGGCAAAGTCTAAAACTATGATCAGTTTGATGGACTTAAAACTTTACCAAATACCTGGACAACATAAGTTGCCTTCCAGGTGTCTTGTAGGTGGACTTTTGGCAAGAGCTCCTTTCCATTCCTCCTGACACTGTGCTATTTGTGTGGGGCCATTCACAGCTCAAGGGACTGGAAGAAACACACTGATTCTGCTTCTCAAGTTATCAAGTGCACGTGGCCCAGCCACGTCCTCCCGCTGCCCGCGAGGCACAGGGCAGAGGTGTGTGTGTGCTGCTGCTGCAGGACCTGCTCTGTTCCCTTGGTCTCAGGGGAAACCAGGCTGCTTTCCACGTGGCTGCCACTCCTCTAGTCTTGCACCCTTCTGTCTCCTCCATCTGTCAAGCTCTGCACACAAATATCTGTGCCCCTGAGCCATGGAGCCATTCGGGCTCGTGCGGATACGCAGCACCTTCCTGACTCATATCGTCTGTTTACAGTGGTTTGGTCATGGCTGAATTCATAGCCTGAGTCCATGGATAAAGAAACACCCAGCTCAGTGCTGTTCCATGCAGTGCAGGTTAGCCCCTGGCCCCGGGGTTGTGCTTGCATTTATCCAAGATGCACAGTCTGAGCAGCACAGTGAAGCATAAGCCATTCCCAGGACCCCACGTCCCCTGCTGTGGGCAGCTGGCTCCAGGTCCTTCTGGTCTGCCAGGAGAAGTGCTTGAGGCTGGTCTGGAAGGCTCTTGTCTTGTTTCCCTGGTGTTGCCTTGCTGACATTGCTGCAAGGACAGCCGAAATAGATGGAGACCAGCCAAGCTGAAGAGACACAGGGGAAATGTGTCCCTGCATACACTTAAGAGCAAAGCACGGGGAGCACTGAGGGTTTCCTGGTGCACCAGAGGAGTCTTCCCAGTGGGGGCATTTCTGCTTGCCAGAGGCACAGGTGAATGTGCCAACACTGCCCACACTGCAGTGCAGGTGCAGCTGTGGGGAACCCAGATTTTCCAGTTGGTTCCTTCTCTGTAGCTAATGAGAACCAAAAATAAAACTGCTCGTTTGAAATACTCTCTGAATTTACTGCTTAAGCTCACTTGCCGTGTGTCATCCACTGAGCAGAAGTCCTTCTGAGCTTTCATCCTCTAGTCTCAGCTTAGTAGCTCTGCATAAACCCCTACTAACATGCCTTATTTTCCTAATACCCGTGTAGGAGAAGAATTTGGACTGGTTCCCTCGGATGAGAGCCATGTCTCTGGTTAGCAATGAAGGCGACAGTGAGCAAAATGAAATCAGGAACCTGCAGGAGAGGCTGGAGTCAACCATGAGCCTTGTGAAACAGCTTTCCAGCCAGCTGGCTGAGCTCAAGGAGCAGGTAAGTGCCCTGTGTGGGCAGCAAAGTGAGCACGTGTGGGTGAAGGCGCTGCCTTCCATCACGTCGCAGTCAGGACAGTGTTACAAAAGAGACTTTTGTCTCAGGAAGGTTTTATCTTTCCCTCCAGCAAGCTTTCTGGGTAGATACACTGATAAGGGCTTGGAGTGAAATTGTACTCTGTTAGCAACAGCAGAGATCAGGTAAGGAGAAAACTCAGAGCGGGAACTGGTCATGAAATGCTCCTGGTGAGTGTGCAAGGACAGAGGGGAAACTGCAGAAGGGATGAGGGGCTGCATAACCCGGCAGTGAAAGCAGTGTAGTGTCAGGAATAGCTGCATACTGATGGGAGCCTGGAGGAAAAAAGCCTTCTGTGTCCAGCCCTTGGGTTTTTCCCCCACTGAGAACATCAACAGTGCCCTTGTGAAAATAATTTGCAGAGCCTGTTGCTTTGCTTGTGTCACCCTTGTGCTGGTGCCCCTCCTGCAGCTCCCTCTGCTCTCCCGTATGGAGCACAAGCTGCTGGCCTCCCTCAAAGCCTCCCTTAAAGCCCTGCTCCTGCCCACATCGCCTGCCTGCCGTGTTTGCTCTCCCTTCAGGATCAAAAGGCCAGCTCCTTTTTTGCTACAGGTGCTGGCCACCTCTGCTTTGCTCATTACAGCTTCAGAAAAGCATCTGTGTGTTTTCTTTATGGGAAGCTCTTCAGTGGCATCAACAGAGTTATCTAATTATTCCCCTTCAAATCCCTCCTTAAAACTTTTCCCTGTGAAAAACCCAACAAAGGTTTAGGCTGGATGTGCTGAGACCATTGCTCATTGTGCTTACCCACAACATCCTGGTGGGATTTTTTTCATCCCCCTCTGGCTGAATCTGTTCTCTCCTGGCTTAAATTTAAACCCTGTGTGGCCAGGGCCATCTTTTCCTTCTGTGATTCTGCAGCACCAAGTGCAAACTCTGACCCTCTGCAGGGCTACACAACACAATAGCAGCACAAATAATACTCTGTAAGACCTGCCGGGGGATAAGAATAATGTATAAATGAGAATAAAATGTCCATACTTTGCAGGAAACAGATCTCCCACTTCAAAGGCATCCCTTACTTGTAATTTTCTATGCTGAAGAAAAGAATTCCACTCCCTGTTGTTTTGCTTATATGTATCTTGCTCTGTGACTGCTAAATAATAGTAAAAAGAAAAAAAAAATCTCAACTCGTCTCTCTCTGCCTTTCCACCTTAGATGACAGAACAAAGGAAGAATAAGCAGAGGCTGGGCTTTCTTGGATCAAACACACCCCATGTGAATCATCACATGCCACCACCCTGATACCACGGGGAGAAGCCGTGACTAGCCTTTCATCAGTATTCCTGCTTTATTATAGAATAAAAAACTGAGATTGAGAGGAGTGAACAGTGCCTATTGTTACAAAGTTAAAAACAACCAAGTGCCAAGATGTTAAGTGGTTTAGCTCTGGGAACAATTTGTAGCTGTTTTTCATGGTTGAGAGGGACCACAACCTAGAATGTGAGCGATACAAGGCAGCTCGTTTGTATTCCCTGCCTGGCTCCGGCTCCAGGGCTGCCTGGGACACAGGCTGGGACACAGGCTGGGACAGCACTTGGCCACATCCTGGGAGCCCCTTTGTCCCCGGAGCACCGGGAGGAGCGAGCTGAGCAGAAGAAGGAGAGGTGTTTATTGAGGCAAGCACGACAGCCTGGCTCAGAATCAATAGGTCGTCTCTGGCTCACTTGCCAAATAGCAACATTAGTCATATTTGCTTGGCATTTACTATTTTTTAATTACCAAAAATATGTCAGTCCCTAAGCGGTGACGTTGCTTCAAGTAACTTCTACTAGGAGGGAAAGGGGAGAAACCTCAAAAGACTGGAGGAAGAAAAAAAAAAAAAAAGGAAAAAATAGAAAAAGTTGCAAAGAGAAACATTAACGCTTTTGAATTTTAGCTGTCACCATGCAATTTCTTATTTATAACATGGAGCACAATGGATCTACAGCTGTGGGAATGTTATGCACATAATACTGACAACATAACTGGAAGTGATTTCTTTCTCCTGGCTTCAGATGTTCTTGATTAATGTGGCCATGAGGTTTCACATACTGAGGAGTTAAACTGTGTTTTAAATTCAAGTTCCAATGGAGGATTCAGGGGGAAAAAATTATACCTGTAGTTTGAAGCGTGTATGGGATTTTAGTTTTTACAAAAAAGCTTAGAAATGTCTTTTTGTACATGTAATGGTGTCATTACCTTCCATAAGCTCATCTTCAACAAGAGTTGATTTGAGTAAATAAACACCAAATTCTGCCAGCTTTCCTCTGAGCTACAGATCATGGTTTGATGGTTTTGCCTGCCCTTCCCACTTCCAGGGGTTTGCAGGGAAGCCTTATGGGGAACAGGGGGCAACATCAGGGAGACTCCTTCCAGCTCTCAGCCCTGCAAAAGGCAGCAGCTGAATCACCAGTGCAGGTTTCTGCTCTATCCTGTATTTCTTGGGATGGCTTGAAAGAAAAGTTACAGGGTTTCCACAGAGCCCTAGGGGACTCTTGTCTTTTAGGAAAAAAATTAAGGGGCACAAATGGGAGTTGTGTCCTCAGTTCACTTTCATTTTCAGTGGGTTTTGGTTACCAGATTGTCTCACATTTGAAAATGCACCTCTTGTTACATGGAGTCACTTTTTAAACCAAAATATTTTTGCAATGATTTGCCCCTGTAAAATTTTCATTTTGTTATAAAAACCATTTTGATCAAAGGAAAAAATATTACTGGTGTAAATATTTTCCAGTTTCTTCCTGGAGAAATGCTGTTGTCCTGGTGAAGGCACTACTCAAACCAACAGGCCTAGAGTAAAGGGAAGGAAGGGGTATTTCACTGTCTTTATCCCAAATTCAAACCAGTTCTTGAAGCTACTTTTTTTTTCTTATTTTTTGTGGCAGTGACGTGGCTGAGATAAAAGTAATATATAGTAGCAACATATTTATATCTTCTACCACTAAAACATCTCCCATTGGCTTCAATTGTGTCCTTCAAAAATAGTGTAGAAATCAGAGGTTTATGTATTTTACTGGAAGCAAATCTCTTTGTGTTGGCCTTAGTCCAGAGAGCACCCTGGTTGTGAGAGGTGATGGCCAAAGGAGCTGCCCACAAACATAAAATCAGCAGTAAGGTGGTAGGGACTCAGACCCTGTAGCTGTATTAATTCAAATTAGTTCATACAGTTAATCAGATCTACTCACAGCTTCTGTTGCAACAGCAATTTCCTTTTCTCACAAGTGTGGCTCTAAAACACAAAGCACAGTTCAATTATAAGTTAAACTCTCATTATTTATTGGGGGGTGTGAGGTTGGCTAATACTGGAATGGGTTGGCACTTTTCTTGTTTACACTCAGAAAAAGCAGCTGCACATCAGGGGAGGCTTCTGCTGCTGGAGCTGGGAGAGCTTGAGGCTGGATGGGTTTGTGCCCAAGCTCAGGGCTGCAGGTGGGTGCTGCTGGTGCTCCCACATCCCCTGGGGCTCAGGAGCACAGCTCCTGCTCTTCAGGAGGGAAAGTCACAGCATCTAAATCAGAGAACAGATGCTGGTTGGCCTTGGCCACGGTGCCTTTCTGCTGTTCACAGAGACCTCCATAATCAGTAACAGTAGGTGATGCTACTTGCACAGACTGTAAATATATTTCACTGAGAATTTCAACATCTTTGCTGTTTCTGTCAAAACTTAGGTCCTGCCCTGCTCTCCTCCATGTGAGCAATCTGTACACTCACACGTGGTAAGGCAAACAGGAGGCTCCTTGTGTGGATAATGGTTGCAGGGCCAGGCCCCAAGACTTAAAGATTGTGAAATATCCCCATTAATGAGTTTATAACAAAAATCATTGTTTTATACATATATTTATGTGTATATCTTTGTTTAATGCAGCTGGGGTAACCTTTTCCTAGGCAAGTATCATTTACCTTACCTATTTATATTAAATGATTGCAATGAAGTTAAAACATCTAAGAGCTTTCAATGCCTTAGAGAGAGATTTATAATTATAAGCTCCTTGACAGTTAAAATCTACTTAAGTAAATGTGTCCATTGCTGCTGAATGTAACTTTTAATAAAATGTGTCATTTTATATATGTCTGTGTCATTCTTGGTGCCGAGGCTGGGGAGAGATGTGCGTTCTGGTTTGGGAGGAGCAGGCTGGATGGGGGGCCAGGCTGTGGGTGTGCACCCATTCCTTCAGCCCTGAATGGATAGAGGCCAAATGCAGCAAGGAAAGCAAGAATTTGTGTTATTTCAGGTGCAGGTTGCTCCATCTGGGTGGCAGCTGGGTGAAGGATTTGCTGGGTGCTCTTTGTGGAGGCCAGGGCAGCCCTGGGCGCAGGCGGGCAGAGCCAGGGATGGCGATGGCTCAGGTGTCACCAGGTGGGTTTGAGCAGGCTCAAGGCACACAGCCTCAGGGGTTCTGCTGCTGCCTGATCTTTTCCAACCTTTATGATTCCACAGGACCATCATGCAGGCTTTTCTGTGTGAGATTATTTTGCACATTTTTGTCTTCTCTTTTTTTTTTTTTGTAATGTTTTTAGTGTAACTCTTTCAGGTAGCACATTGAGAGAGAGACCAAGGGCTCTCCCCACTCCTCTGGGTGAAAGAATTGAGAAAGACAAATTGTGTCTCTCAACTTGGGCTAAGGAAATCTTAGCTGTGAAAAACGCCAATCACTCGTTTTTAAAATTTTAAAAGTTTAATAGTAATAAAATGGTTATAAAAATAGGAATACAATTGTTGAGTAATAACAATTTGGACAAATTGAATTAGGACAATATGAGACAAAAAAAGACAAAGAGTTACAGATGTCCAAGTGCCTTTTTCTGGGCAGCACAAGCCCGATAAAGGACACCCTGTTAACAGAGGATTAACCCTTAAAAACAACAGCCTGTTGCATATTCATACACCCCATACATGATGCATAAATTCCATTCAGACAAAAGATTCTGTCTGGTCATCATCAACTTCTTCCTTCTAATCCTAAAAGCACCTTCGAGGTGGGAAGAAGTTCGCTTCATCTGATAAGAAGGCAATAAATTCTTTTTCTCTGAAAGATTCAGGTGCCCTGGGGCTGCTATATGGTGCCTCATTCCTTTCTTAAAAAAATCCCACTAACATAGTTCTTATTTTAACTACAAAAGTTACCTTTTAATTACAAGACTACATTTATCATATTATTAAAATGTTAATACAGCACTACTAATCAATACAGCACATACATATGGTAAATATCTGTGGAGAGCCATATAATATGCACTTTTCACATTACGTCTTGTGAAGAATGGAAGAGCCCTCCCTACAAACCTGTGGTCAATAAACTACATCATATAAGTCCTTTCTTTTCCTTTTTCCCACCTGTTTTTTTTTTTTTTTTAACAAATAGTCAATATTAATGAGGAAAAAAAATAAGGCCTCTTCTTAGCAAGAAAAAGCCTACTAATTAATTAGTAAGAAAAATCCTATTAAATGGAGCATGCTGTTTCTCCTGTGCACTTGTTCCACCAACTTACTGAAATTTTGAGTAGATTTAACTTCCTTTTCTATTCTTTGGCATGATTTTAAGGCTAAATAGAAAGGAGCTTGTTTACTACTAGGTTTGTTAGATGGTTTTGCAAAAAGGATATCCTAAGAGAAAACGGGGTTTCATGCAGCAAGCTTTCAACCTAAGATTTCAGTCAAAAAGCCCCCAAACCAGCATTAAGCTTCTAAGCCCAAAGGGGAGCAGTTTCACATGCAGGACTGAGAACCTAATGCCAAGGCTTTTCTTTTTCTAAATGTTTGCCCCCGAGGCACATTTTAATTCAAGAGGTGTTTCAGGGAGCAAACCTCTCCCTCGGCACTGGCTCACTGTTCTGGCCTGCAAGTGAATTCTGCTCCTCCCTTCCCACCATTGCTGCTGCTGCTGCTGTGACAAAAGCATCTGCAGGCAAGGATGTTTTCTCTGGAAAGCACGTGCTTACCTTCTGGGGAAGGCTGCCAAGTTCATTTCTGTGGGGAGAAAGCTGAGATTTAAGGCTGCTAACCTCTCTGCTGCCCTAAGATGCCCATAGGAGCACAACTGCCTGCAGGTGCCCGTGCTGAACATCCTGAATTTGCACAGAATCATTCAAAATGCCTCAAAAGGAACTCAGGCTGTGGGGATGTGAAATGTGCAGTGGTGTATTGCTGCCATAAACACACACTTGCCCCCTCTATTTATATGCTGCACTGTTTCAGGAAGCTGCAAGGCAGAAGACAAGCAGCCTTTCTAACTTTACTATTCCCATTTTTTCTCTTGCTGCAAACAGCCTAGAGTTAACCTTCTTTTTGTACTGGAAGTTTCTTTCTCCATGTCTCCACCTCTGTCTACTGCCACTCAGGTAAGGTGAGGCCTGGGCATGTCCTGGGCCACAGGGTTTACTGATTAACCGAAGCAATAAGCTAAAATGTGTAGGAGCATGGTGTTCTTATGACTTAATAATTCTGTTTAAATGCTGTAGATCATCAGCATCCAATATCTGACTCCATGTAAGCAGGAGGTTTTCGTAGCAGCCCTTCTTGCGGTGAATCATTGCAGAGTCTCCATTCCCTGATGGAGCATCCACATGGCCTTTGCCAAGGCAATGCACACCCATGTGCAAGGCTGTGGGGTCAGCCCAGCCCTGCTTTGGGTGGGCTCTGTCACCATGCACATTTCATCCAGATGGCAGGAGCAGTGAGGGGATCCAGTTACAGCCCAAAGGCCCAAATTCCCTTCATAACTTACTCCCTTCTGGCCCCCAAAATCTGCAACATTTATAGGTTTTCTTCCCAGTAACACTGAGCTGCCACAAAAACTGGGGATTTTGGGCACATCCTCAGTGTTTCCTGTAACGGCCTTCAACTGGGATATGTCAATCTGAATTTCACAATCCTCTCCTAGGAGCACTTGCTCCCTTACCGAAGATATGAGGATATTTTTCCTTGCTTCTTCTTCCCTGCCCTGCCAGCATTAGAGGATGAAACACCTGGGACCTGTGTTAACTCAGTTGCTGCTGTAGAGACCCACAGTTGTGTCCAGCAGAGCACAGGATAACTCAGAAACAGGGTTTAAAAAATCCATTTTCTGTCATGAGTCGGTGTTGGATGATAGAAGTTGGCTCAGAGTTTATATTATTTTTTTTTCAAGTCACCTTTTGCTGGCTTTGAGGTTGGTTCTGGCCCATTTGCAGCCCTTTGTCTGGCACAAAAGCTCCCACCCCAACTTGATAAAGCCAGCAGAATTCCTGGTGCTCCCAAAACCCCTCCCAGCCCTTCATCTTTCTGTTCTGGGAGCTGAGGTGTCCGTGCTGTGTGTCACTGTGTGTGGTTTGCACACACAGCCCGGTCTGAGGGTATTTGGGAACACTGGAACAGGAACGGGACGGCTTGGCTGCAGCCCTAAACAAGCAAAGCTGGTGTGAGCGCTGCCCTCCCGTGAGAAATGCAAATCCTGCTGCCTGTGGAGGAGCCAGGAGAGGAGAGTTTGGTCCCTGGAGCTGTCATGGCTCTTCCTATGCAGGTGCAAACATCTGTCCAGGTTCCTGGTTGGCAGCTGGGATGTGGGAAGATGCTAGCAGGGCATTGTGCACCTGGCCCCAGACTGTGAGAGTTGTGAATGTGATGTGTTACAGTGCAGGGAAAGAAAGGGAAGGAAGAAAGTTCAAGGGAAGGTCTCAAGGGCACAAGAAAATGTTGTCAGGGATGGTGATTTTACTGGTGTGATTTACTAGAAGTTTGCTTTTGAGTTACTGTGAATAATTGGTGTTATCAGAAGCTGGCTGTCCATGTCTTTGTCAATCTTGAGTGCCTTTTCAGAAGAGAGGATTCACTGGTCCACTGAAATCCCTATTGCCCTTGTTCTATGAACTCTGGGGTTTTTTTGCAAGTTTGTCCACAGCACCTCACTTGGGATGAGCGCTCTCTTACATGAGCTCTAAATAAATACAGAAATATAAACCAAGCTGGAAATTTACTGAGTACAAGCTGTCTTGCAAAATTGCCTGTGTTTCCTGGCTCTGGATGGGATGGAAATACCACAAGACTCCCTTCTCTCAGAGTAACGTGATACTTCTGCTTCCGGGCTCAGTGCAAAGCGGGAGGTGGAAGCATGTTCAAGAGAGGAAAAAGAAAAGCAAAAGCAAATTATAATCGTGCTTGTTTTTAGCATGGCAAAATCAAACTCTCAATTAGAATGCTTGAAGTGGCCACTGTGATCATCTACTCAAACATCACGTGCAGTGCAGGGCGTAGAGTTTTATCCATCTGCTCCTCTGTGGCACAGAGCTGGAAATTGGAGCTAACCTGGCCTGGAATTCTCCATGGGCAGAAGACATGGGCTGCATCTGCCAGCTGGTTCTCATCTGACTCCTCTTCAGCCTAAGCGCTGCATCCTGGCCAAGCAAACCTGGTTCCCCACGGGCCATGCTGGTTCCCATTCCTCCAGGAGAGGGAAATCCAGTCTAATGCAATCTCGGGATGCAAATCTTGTTCTGCAGCACAGGCATTGTAATAACAGCCCACATGCCTCAGCACATGGCCTTGGGTGGTGCCTGGGGCATCACTGGGCCTGTGGAGGAAGAGCCGTGCCCACCCCGCTCGAGGTCATCACCTCCAAGGCAGGGAGCACAAATGTGAAGCTGTCTCGTGGGCTGAATGTGGTTCTGGTTCTGCACTCACACAATATCTGGGCAGGTATAGTGCTGCCAGATCACCTCTTTTTTTCCTTTTATTTTGCCTGGTTTTAGTTGGAAGGGCTCCCCTCAAGATGGCTTTCCCTCAGCCAGACCTTCAACCTTCACAGACACAATTTCTCCCGGCAAGTGACAAGTTATCTTCTGGGGTCCCTGTAATTTTCCCCATCTGGTCAAATATTTGGAGGCAGAAATTATGTCAGCTGAGGTGTCAGGGAAGGAAACAAAGCTGTGCCACTGCTGGGACAGTGTGATGTGGCTGTGATATTGCTGTGGCAGAGAAAGCCCATGGTGTGAGCAGCCACATCTGAAGGAGAAGATGGCTGGGCATTTAGGGCACTGCACAGCTCCTCTCCCCTGATCCAGCCTCCAGCACAGCACCTTCCTCAGGGTGAAACAGGGACCTTGATCCCGCCTGCCTTTGTCCCTGCTACCCCCTCAAAAGAGAGGAGTGAATGTCTGTGTCCTCAGCACTGCCCATGAGGGGTGTCCCCTCCTGCCTTTGCCAGAAATGTCCTGTTAACAGCATCTTCTGAGAACTGGTGGAGACCACCCATGTCCTTTCAGCCAGGCCAGCAAACAACCTTCAGCTGAGTCTGCCCAGGGCTGTTTTGGATCTGGTGATCTGCATTTAGAAATAGTCTCGGTATTTTTAAATGTTGCCTGAAGCCATCTGCTCCCCTCTTCATTTTATGTTTTAATTGTCATTTATAACATATTATATGAGCTATTCAAAATCCAGACAGACACAGGAGGGGAGTGAGTGAGTCCCGAGCTGCAACACACAGAATCTCTGCAAGTCTTCCCTCGGCTTTCAAAGGGCTTGGGGCTGGCACCCCCGTCAAGGCAGCCCGAGTGGCTGCAGCTCTGTGGGATCCTGGCTCTGGGACACACCCTGAGCATTCCACAACTGCTGCCAGGGCCAGGGACTTGCTCCTGGCTGGAGCCAGGCAAGACAGTCCCTGACATCTGCAGGGCTCCTGGTGGCTGCTCTCACAGCCCGGGCACAAGGAGGTCAACTGATTTTCTCAGGTCACCAGTGCGTGAGCAAATGATTCATCCAGATTTTCCTGGCTCCTAAACCTTTGCTCAGACCACAAGGCTGCTTAGTGACTTAGCAGGGCTCTGGGGAAGTCAGCTATAAATTGCAAGCACGCTATGGCCAAGTGACTGGCTGCGGCGTTATCCACGTGCCATTGGCGAGCCCAGGGGGGCTGCCTGGTAGCTGGGAATTACTGCCAGGGTGAGGAATGCCAGTGCTTTGATGAAGCAATGGCTTCAGACAAAAAAAATTGTTTGCCTTGCCTCCTACTTTGTGGCAAAATCTTTCCACCTCTGTCTTTTCAACCTGACTCCATGCAGGGCCCAGTGCCGTGACCATGCAGGGAGTTGCTACTTGGAACTGGGACTGGTTTGTATGGCCTGAGCTCAAAGTGATGCCTGGAGAGGCTAACCTGGAACAGGAGAGGCTAACCTGGATCAGGAGAGGCTACCTGGAACAGGAGAGGCTAACCTGGAACAGAGGCTAGGCAGGGTTAAAGGAATAAAGCAGGTGTTTATTAAAAGGCCTTCAAGGGATGCACCTTGGGCAGCACAAGAAAGAGCTTGGCTGTGTAGCCAAGATGTATGACTGGTCGCAAGTTTTCACACTTTTGTAAGTTTTGGTCCATTTACATATTGGGATTAATTGTCCAGTTACAGCTTCAGGTTATGAAGTCCCATCCTCCCACATTGCTCTCCTCAATTCGCTGTTTTTTATACTTTTGGGCCTGAAGCTGCAACAGTGTCCTTGCTTCTCAGGCTGGAAAAGGATTGCTTTGTCTAATTCAACTGTGAAGAGAACTTGCTAACACTTCATATGAAGTTCAGAGTTACACACCAAGGCAGTACAGAACCTGGGAAATATGAAAGCTAAAACTTAAGCCAACAAAACCACCCCAGGTGACAAAGCCATCGCCTGAGTCCTGCAGGCTCAGCAGGGCAGGGTGGCCAAAGGGACCCTGCTGTCCCTCGAGGCTTGGTGACACCTCCCAGGAGCACACGTGTCCCAGGTCAGGCTCAAACACAACTGCACACCAGCGTGCCAGGGGTGAGAGGATGGGAAAGGATTTACCCACTCAGCCCTGGGGGATGGCTCAAACTCCAGCTAAGAACCTCAGCTTTTGGGAATGATGGCTAAATGAGCTAACCTGTGCTGGGAAATGTGCTGCTGCTCTTTGGTGACATCTCAGCTTGCTCTGGTGGCACCATGGTGCTGGTGACCATCTAAAACCCAGAAATATTTCCTTTTAGAGGATGTCCCTTGATTTCCTTTTGCTGGTTGTGCTAAACTCAGACAGCAGCCAAGGACCAGTAAGTGCATATGGGTGAGAGGGCTGCAAATGCCCCAGGCCAGGCTGCTCTGGCTTCTGAGCATCCTCACAGCATGGGGAGTTATTCCCACATTGCTCTATTTTAATAATAACCTATTACACTTCAAGCATATGAAATAAAACAGGGAACAGAACATCAAGCTGCCTGAATAAGGATTTTATGTTTATTGTTGGGGTTTTTTTAGGAAATCCCTGGGCATCAATGGGCAAACTGAGGGAGTTAGACACTACAAAGAGAACACAAGAGAGGGGGCCCAGCTCCAGGCCCCCTCTCAGCCCTGCAAGGGGCAGCTGAGGACAGCTGGCACTAATTGGCACTTTCCTTGGCAGCAGATGAAGTGTGGAGGAGACAATGGGGCCTGGGCTGGCTCCTCGTGCCCAGAGGTGATCCCCAGGGCTGGGAGCAAAGCTCACTGAGAGCACAGCCAGGACAGGCTGCAGTGCCTGCTCCGCTCAGGGGGGAACAGCCAGGGTTTGGATCTCAGGGCAGATGCACAGGGTGTGTGCCCACCACAGGGCACTGGTGGCAATCCCACAAGCACAGGATTTGTGCCCAGCACAGGGCACTGGTGTCAATCCCATGGGCACAGGATGTGTGCCCAGCACAGGGCACTGGTGGCAATCCCACACTGAGGGGACAGCAAGGCTAGAGCATGTCGTGCTGCTGACACTGAGCACCAGCGGTGTGACAAAGCCCCTGGTCACGTTGGCTGGCCCTGAGCTGCTGGTCAAGCCCAGGAGTGCCAGTGAGACACAGCACCAGGCTTCCTGCAGGGTGCCATGCTGGGAGCTCACAGCAGGAGGGGAAAGGGCTTAGGAAAAGCTCCGTGCAGTGGTGGTGCTGCTTCATGCAGAGCTGGGAAGAAATGTAAAGCTGCGACACCTGGAACACAAACAGGCAGCCAGAAAGGACAGGCAGGAAACTTCTTCATAACAGGACACCACTTGGCAAGGAGGGATAAAGGAAACATAACTTTTTTTAATAAATGAAATGATCATGTAACTTCTGGGTTGCATTATAGTGAGGATTTTTGTGTGTACAAGCAGTAATTGCATCAGCACTGCGTGTATTCATTATCTTAGACATCTATTGGCAGCTCAGAGGCACCATTTCCTTTTGAACTTCATGAACAAATTCAAATGGGAAGGGGGAGAAAAGCCATCCCCACTTTCCAAAAAGTTCTCCATGGTCAAAAGGGCTCTGAGCTTAACCTACACTGAGGCTCTGAGCCAGCTGCAGCAGCGTCCCAGCAGTGACATCTGAGCCCCTGTATTTAGGATTACCACCCAGGTTCTCCAAAGCTAAAGGCACTTTTGAAATTATTTCATGAAATGCAAGCCAAGTAAACTCGATGATGCTCTCCTTGTTGGTCCCCTGGAGTAGGAACACACAGTTTAGGCTTTGATGCCTTCCCTGGTCCCTCAGCACAAACAGGAGAAGCAGCTGAAAGACTTGGAAGCTGCAGGGATGGAGCTCTCGGGCAGTAACCAGAGCTGAGCTGAGGGAAAACAGCTGCGAGCTGGACACCAGCAGTGTCCAGAGCTGTCCTCAGGGAGCAGAGGAAGGGCTGGTCCCTCACCTCGGGAGGTCCTCGGCCCTGCCGGTGCCGCCATTTGTCCCCGTCCAGCCCTGCCGGTGTGGCCGAGCTGCAGCTGGAGGAGCCAGCGTGTGGGGAAGAGAAGCAGGGGAAGGAGAGGAGCCCAGCAGGATAACGAGCTCGCAGGATGCAGCTGCACGTTTGAGCTGCAGCTCCCACACAGCCACAGCGCCCGGCAGCGCCCGGCCGCGCACATGTGGAGTCACACACAGCCAATAATTCGGGGTGGGAGGCAGCTTTAAAGGTCACCCAGCCCAACCTCCCTGCGACGAGCAGGGACATCTTCAACCAGATCAGGTTGCTCAGAGCCCCATCCAACCTGACCTTGAGTGTTTCTGAGGGTGGGGCATCCCCCACCTCCTCAGGCACCCTCGCTGTGAAACATGTCTTCCTTATATCGAATCTAAATTGACCCTTGTTTAGCTTAAAACCATAACCCCTCGTCCTACTGGTGCAGGTCCGGCTAAAATTCTGTCCCTATCTTTCTTATCAAGTCCCCTTTAAATGGTGAAAAACGCAGCGATGACGTTTCCCCAAAGCCTTCTGTCCTCCGGCTGAACAATCCACTCCCTCAGCCTTTCCTCTCAGCAGAGCTGCTCCATCCTCTGCTCCCCTGGGTGTCCCTGCTCTGGCCTGGCTCCAGCAGCTCCCTGTCCTTGCTGTGCTGGGCCCAGGGCTGGATGCAGCCCTGCAGGGGGGCTCAGCAGAGAGGGACAGAGGGGCAGAATCCTGCGGCGAGGGTGTATCTGGCCTGGATGGTCAGGGTCCGGCTAGCAGAGGGCAGGCAGACACCCCGCTGCAATCCAAAGCGAGCACCCCTCGGCGTCTGAGGGCCTCGGGCTGTGCTCGCCTGTGGACCGCTCTCACCGCCAACGCGACTAAAATAAGGAGCTGGACTCTCGATGGGGTCAAATCAGGTTTAATAACCACCCAAGACAAAAACAAGGGAGAGACCCCGAAATGGGAGGTAAACCGAGCTTATAAAGGGGGTGGGCGTACAAAGGAGGGGTTTACACTGAACCAATAAGGAAAGGTGGAGGGATGAGCTTAAGATAACTGACATAAAGGGAAAACCAATGAATACAAAGTAAAGGAGGGGCCCCGGGACCACAGCCAACCACAACCCCCAGTAAGTGGAAGCTTCTGGCAAGCGGGGAGGAGCGGGGGTGATTGACTGGGCCCAGGGAGGAGGAAACAATATACATATATGGGTAGGAAAGGGAGGAGAAATTATATAACCAAGAAAACTGACACCCCCAATGGCGGGAGTTGCCATGGGGATAACTTAACTGGCAGGGCTAGACGGGGGGGGGGGGGGGGGAAGGCAGAACCATTTACATTTAACAGGGGGAAACAATACATAAAATAGGGGAATAATACAATAAACTTAATAACACACTACAACAGAATCCCCCCTGCCCTGCTGCCCTGAGGCTCTGGATGCAGCCCAGCACAGGGGGGTTTGGGGCCAATGCACATTGCTGGCCCATCCAGCCCCAGAAGCTGATGTCCAGCTTGCACTGATTTTCTCAGGGCTAGCTCCTGCTTTCACACATGTTCTCACCTCCCTTTGCAGGCTGCAGAAAGGATTTTTGGCAATTCCATGACTGATGTGTGGTTCCACAGGCACACAGCTCAGCAGCAGGATCTGGCCTGGGCTACACTGAGCCTTACACTGAACTCTCATTTCCTCCCCTCTGTACCAATCTTGGCATCTCTGGGGATTCTCCTGTAATAATCCTGTCTATGCATTGACTTAGACAATAGTAATTGAGCTTCAAACTTAATTACAGTATGAGAACAAGCTGTCACTTGATTGAAGACACTTCTTGATTATTTATTGAAATAAATAATCTTACCTGACTCTGCAACTTGACATGAAGGGACTAGACATTGGGGTATCTTTTATGGCTGTGTTTATATCCTTCCTGTCAGGTGCAGCACTTTAACAAAATACCAAGCCCCGGCTTCCAAAATACTCCCAGAGACTCTCCTTTCCCTAAACTTCCATTATTGGTAGTTTAGAGAAAGAAGAGACCAGAGAGGGATCTTCTCTGATCCCTCACTTAAGTCCTTCCCAAGTCCCACCCAGCTGATCCTGCTGCCAGGCTGCCCTCTGGCACTGAGACCAGGGGAAGCTGGGCAGGCAGGATCTGCTGTGGCTGCAGAGTCATGCCCTGGGCAAGAAATGTCTCAAATTAAAGGATTGATAGGATGAGGCAAGGGGGCCCAACCATTGCTCTTACAGGAATATTTGGGCCTTCCAAACAGGCTTTGTGTCCACAAACTTGTCCAGGGAAGCCGAAGTGGCTGAAGATGCCCTGAGGCTCAGCCTGTAGTTAAGGGAACTCATTTGCTTCTCCAACAAGTAGTGAGCAGCATCATTTATTCCAGAGCTGTTTGCCTGGAATTCCTCTGTGGGACCACATCACCCCTAAGAAGCCATTAATTCCCTCCAGCCTTTACAGTCACCCTCTGTAATGATCAATGTCTTGGGCACTTGCTCTTAGAACAACAGATTTTAGAGAGCAGTTCTTCCCTGCTGTGACTTGATGTCTGCCTCTGAGACTTCACAATCTGAAATAAATCCTTTGCCAGCTGTTCCAAGCCCAGAAAAATACATCTGGACCCACAGAAAGTTGAGTTCCAGGTTCAAAACACAAACCTGGTTCTCACCTGCCAGGAGGCTGAGCTACCTGAGACCACTTCAGGCTTCAGAAAAACTTGAAGTTCTGCAAAAATTAATAATCAATGGCCATTTACATTTTGCTGGATTTGTTTCCTACCAGAAGTCTTGGCTTTATGAACAGAGACATAAATCTTAAAGGTGTTGCTTATTTTATAATCCAAACCTGGTGATTTTTTTTGTACCCACTTAGTTATGGGTGAATCACACACCTTTGCTGATGCACTCACAGCACTTTCCTCACAGATGTATCAGCTGTAGGTGTGTCAGAGAGAGAAAACCTTCTTTTGCTGATACCTGAGCCTGAAGCACACTATTTTTCAGTTCTCCTGCTTATGTTTCAGTGAATTCCACTCTCGAAATGGAAACGTGGGAGTCCTGGTTCCTGACTGCCACCTTACAACATGCAGAAGTGTTACCAGAGTGGGATGCACACCCTGGGAGTGCTCAGTGACCCTCACCCTGCTCCTGTCCACCAAGGCAGGGGTGTGTGAGCAAAGCTGCATCCAGCCAGGCTTCTGCCATCTCCTCTTCCTACAGACTCAAACATGACCTCAGATCCCAGCTTTCCTCCTGCTGTCCTCTTTGTTATTCCCTTTTGGGTCTGGGGGAGTGTTCAAAGAACATCCCCTCTTGTCCTTCCAAGGGGTCAAACATTGTTAAGCTTTATGCAGGAAAAGTTTTCCTGTCACATGCATGAACTGAGGCAAACAGACAAGCCTTATGAAGAAGGACCAGGATGGTTTCTGTCCCATTAAGGGAATTTATGAGAAACTCGGTGCAGTTTTAGAAAAAAAAGAAAGTTTTTGCTTGGATGATGGACGTCTGTTGAATATTAATCTTTTCCGGGTATATCGCTTCTTAAAGAAAGCCTAAATTATTCAGGAGTATTTGCATGCTGAGATATGGCAAATTTACAGGCAGTACAAATCAGACTTTTGCATCTTAATATGAAAGGAAAGAAAGTCCCAAATTTGGCTTCTTAATACTTTATTGGCCATCTCCTGCTAAGTAAAATAATTAAGCTGCTCATTAAGGCACAACATATATCATGCTGGAACAACGGCCACGTTAATCCCTATACACAGCATCAGCAGAATAACTGTGAGATGCCACAAATCCATGGTTTAGGTTATTCTTTTTATCCATTTGCTGTTTTACAGGATGGCAGTGACAGGAACGTCACCGGTGACAAACAGCAGGCACTCAGCAGCCTCTGCCCCGGGGAGGTGACAATCTGTGAGGGCTGGGGAGCTTAGCCCTACCCAGGGCTGCCCTGGGGGGTGTCCCCCACTTTGTGCCCCTCTGTCCAGGACAGTGATGTCATCCCTGGGCTGTGCTGGCCTCTGTCCCCACTGCCACGGCGGTGCTCGCAGGGAAGCGCCAGCCTTATTTATGTAACAGCTGCTGTTTTTAGGTGCTGTCACTCACACATTCACTGCAAAACATGGTACTTGAAGAGCTGCTACACTGGTACAGCATATGCCGGAGGCAAAACTATATATATATTAAAAAAAAAAAATCCTTGTAAAAAAAGAATTAGAGCAGGATTATCACAGCGTGTCGGCCTCCCATCCGCAGCTCAGCTGGAGCAGCGCCTCACCAGGGCTACATTTTGGAAATGCTGTTCTGCCTGGGCTTAAAGCCTTTGTGGATGGAGTGGATTTTATTTTATTTCTCTGGTCAGGATCACAGGGGATGCTCTTAGGTGATCCAATCCTGCTATTGTCAGCAGCTCTAGGCTGGTGCCGGTGATCTCATGTGGAGGAAGGAGCTGGGACTCAGCAGTCAGGCAGAAGCAGCCCCTGTCAGGCTGGGGCTGAGGGCACCCTGCCTTCCTCTGCTGCCCTCCACCTGCCTCAGGGTCACAGGTTTCTCCTCATGTTCAGTGCAGGGAAAAAATACTCTCAGACGTGCATGCACAGGTTTTAAATGCATGTGATGCATTCTGACTGAAATCCAGCAGTGCCGGTTCTGAATGGAGATATCCACAACGATTTCCATCAAAAGTCTTGCTCATGCAGTTGGAAACTGTGATGCAAAAACCGAGCTGCTGCTGGAAAATATCCCCTCAGAGCAGGGCACTGCGTGACCTCCGTGCATCTGAAGTCTTTCAGTGGTGATGGCTTATCATCAGAGCTTACCCTTCAGACTCCCATTGCTTGTTCTCAAAAGCAGATCTCTACTGTAATTTAGGGTTGTTTTAAAGCAGCTACGTCAATTTTCCTCTGTCCCTCAGTTTGTGGAGGTGAGCCTGTATAGGCACCCTGTGCTTCCTGAATGACTGGAAACCTCCCTGCTGGCTCCAGAGGACTTTGGCTTTGGCTCTCCCAGTAAATTGCCCTCCATGTCCTAACCAGCATCTCATGTTCCCCACCATTTCTTTTCCATCACACACACATTTAATACTACACCCATGAGCAGCTGAGTGTGAAAGAAGGGAGAAATCTGAAAGAAATTAAGGAAAGCAACTGAGTAGAGTATAATAGAACAGAACAGAATAGAATATTTCACTTGGAAGGGTCCTATGATGATCATCCCGTTCAACAGCCTGAGCACTTTGGGGGTGACCAGAGGTTGAGGCACATTGTAAAGGGCATTGTCCAAATGCCTCTCAAACACACCTAGGGCATTGACCACCCCTTTAGGAAGTCTGCTCCAGTTTCCTCACCTTCTTGGTACAGAAATGCTTCCTAATATCCAGTTCTAAACCTCTCCTGCACAGCTTTGAACCTTCCCCATGCATCCTATCCCTGGATACCAGGGAGAAGAAATAAGCCCTCTTGAAGGGGAGAAGATGACAGATGGATGCCTGGTGGTCTCCTGTGTACCTGGGTGATGGCCACATCTTCTCTCACTTTGCCAGCTGCAGGTCTGTACACAGATGTGGGAGGAGGAGGGAAAGGGTGAGATGGGTGGTACAAAATCTCAAGGATCTGCCATGTATCCTGCTTCCTGCCTGGACCAGAGAGCCAGGAGGGAATCCACCTAATGAAACACTTCAGCTATTGCATGGACCAAGAAGCTCTCACCTCAGCCCCACACCTCTCCTGTATGCCTCAGGCCCTCCTCAATGCATCTGGCCAGGCTGGTGTACATCACAACCTCTCCCCCAAAGCAGGGCAGCGACCTGCAGCAGCTGTGAATTTGACGGGGCGCGCCGGCTCGCAGCTCACCCAGCTGTGTTTGATTTACATCTGGAGCCACTTGGAAGTTCACGTCAGAGGAAGGAAGGGGCAGAAGCGGAGCAGGAGGGACGCCGCGAAAAAGGCCCTCTGCTGGAAGGAGCCAACCGCACGGAAGGCAAATGGCTGGGAGAGGAGTCAGGCACTGATTTTCTCCCTCTTCGCCTTGCCCTGACGATGCCAGGCTTCCTGCAAGTACTGATTATGATGATTACAGTGTTTCTGGTGTGTGTATGTGTTTGTGCACACGTGTGCAGTGGTTTCTCGCTAAACCTCACTCGGTTGGATGCTGCCAGATGGTACAAAAGCTTACCGGAATTTCATTTTCAAATAAACCACAGACTTGGATGAGCTAATGTTGTTCCACATAGAAAGCCACAAAATTCAACAAAGTGATGTTGTTTCAAGACGAGGACATGTCAAGTGAGGGAACCATCCGGTCGGCTCTGAAAGAGCTACACACTCCCCCTCCTGATTTTGGAGGCTGTTTATGTACCAATGCCGGGCATGTGGCACTGCAGCTCGGGTTAAACCTCTCCCCACAGCTGATGCCTGTGGAGCAGAGCCTTGGCAGCAGTGGTGCAGCAACCACATCTGCTCATAAGCCTTCCTGTTTTGTTTGAACTGCTCCTGGAAGGCTGGTGGTCCCCGAGGATCTCCTTCTCCACAAGGACAGGTATACAGCACTGCTGGGGGATGCAGCTCCACGTGGATACCCTCACTGTTGCCAGGTGACCTCCTGTGACACTCAGCTCCTCCAAGCCCAGAGCCTTGGGGGTGTCCTCGGGGGTGACCAGTTGTCCATTAGATATGTAACTCTGTGCTGTCACAGCTCTGCCAGGAGTGGTGGACGAGCCGCTTGAACACCGAGGGGTAAAGCAGCAAAAGGACTTCAGCACTGCAGCGGTTCCTACACCCCAAAGCACATCTCCAGAGGCCTTCTCTCCCTCCTGTACCCCCAGGGTGAGAGTCACGAATCTGGCAGCAACAGAGGCTGAGCAGGGCAAGGATTCAAGTCAGCCACAGGAAGAGAGCCCTGCTCAAAGACCCAGCTCTCCCTGCATCCCTGCCCCAAGCTGTCTGGCAGAAGCCAGGTATGCAGTTGCTGTGCATTTAGTCCCAGACGGCCTAATGCTGGCATGAATAGTGCTGTGATTTAATAACAAATTGGCAAAAGCCTTCCCTCCCCAGCGAGAGCCACCTCCAGCCTGTGGCCAGCAAATTAGGTCTTGGCCTGTCTTGAGGATGTGTGGCTGGGGAAAGTGAGCCTGGTGCTGGGGGCCAGCAGCCACAGCACAGCCTCCCACGGGATTCTGGCACAGGGCAAGCCTGCAAAAGGGCTTCAGTGCTGTGACAGTGAGAGTCTGCAGCTCCCGGGCTGCAGGACCCACAAGCACAGAGCTAAGAGAGGCCAGGTCTCCAGGAGAGGCAAATGGAGTCACCACCAGTGCCCTGAGGAGACTCACCAGTGGTGGTGGCATTTTTCCATGTCCCAGCTCTGCAAGAAGCACCTACAGCCACATTTGCCACAGTTGAGATTTAGTTTCCATTTTAAAATGCATTTACTATTGATGTCCTGCTGTGGAGGGTTGAGGAAGCACCGGCTCAGCCTGATGGATGCTGCACTGCTCTGCCTTGGGCTGAGGGTCCCTCTCTGGCTGCTTTTCATGCCTATTTTCAGCTGTTGCCATGCTGCCTGTTTATTCCAGCCTGTTGTTTCCAGGGATGTGGCCTTCCCGCTCCTGAGGAAGCATCCAAACCTCAGCAGAGAGAGCAAAGAAATAGAGTAAAGGTATTTTCCCCTTCTTAAACTCTCAGACCTGCAGGATGGATTTTGTTTCAATTGCATCTTTATAAATAAATTTCTATTTCACACTTACCTGTTCATTTTCTGTCCTAGTTAGAATCAATATCACTGGTAATTGTCTGTCAGAGCATTTATGCATCACTGGAAAGTGACTAACAAGGGAAAGTCTTTATCTATATTTTTTCAGACCACTTTCAGTGAATTAACCAACAAGATTGATGTAGACTAGGTCCTAATTTTTACCCACAGATAAATGCATTCTCAGAAGGAGAAGCAATCAGAGCCTTCCTGGTAGCTCTGACAGCTCCAGCAGGAGGGTCATCCTGTGGAGATGTGACCTCTATTCCTGAACCATCCTGCCTGATGGACATGTGTGTAACATCCCTGGCTGCAGCACGGGAGTCTGAGGACTCCTGCTTGTGCCTGCCCCACCAGCCCTGCTCTCAGCAATTTCCCTCCCCAAGGATATTCTTCTTCCCTCCTCATCCTCCACCCAGCATGAGTGGCTTTTCAGGGCTGAGCTTCTTATTTGACCCCTAATCTATGTTTGGAAAGTTTTCCTAATCAGTCAAAGCGACTTTGGCTGGACCTGCTGCTAAAACGATGAATGAATACCTTAGGTCACAATGTGCATTTTACTGGTGAGCTGTCCTGTATCTCCTTTTATTTCTTCCACCTTCCTATTGCAATGGTGAGAAACAACCTTGTGAGCTCCTTCTTAGGCAGAAGCAGCCAAGTGCTCGTTTGTACAGCACCAAGTGCTCTGGAGCCACTATCCACTGCGGGACACTGTTTTTTACAGCACATGAGCTGCAGACACCTCAAATATTAACACAATGTCCTGGGGTGACTTTATGATGCTTGTATCCCCGTTCATCTGTTTAGCCCAGAAATAAGTTTTGCACTTTTACACACACACAAACCCCTGAATAAATCCTTTTGCTGAAGCTTCTCCAAGCAGATCCATGGGATTGCCCAAGGGAGAGAATGAGCCAAGATGCCCAGCTTGCCTTATAGGCTGAAGAGCAGCAGCAAATGTTCAGCACCACAGAGCAGCCCTGCCCTGCTCACCTGGAGGGCAGAGCAGCGCTGGGGGCTCGTGTGGCCTCTCCCTGATGCTCAGGACAAGCCTTTTGCCCAGCCCTGTCCTGCTGGTGCCAGCCTGCCGGGATCCTGGAGCAGGAGGTTGGCCTCCATTTGCTCCATGCCTGGTTCTCTGCGTGGTCCTGGTGACAGATGGTGGTGACAAATGAGCTGCAGGTCACTCGTGTCCCTTGTCATTCTTCGTGGGGAGCTCAGCCTTGCGCAAGGCAAGTGGTTGCAAATAAATCATAAGGAATTCA
This sequence comes from Zonotrichia leucophrys gambelii, assembly GCF_028769735.1. Lineage (NCBI taxonomy): Eukaryota > Metazoa > Chordata > Aves > Passeriformes > Passerellidae > Zonotrichia > Zonotrichia leucophrys. The sequence continues at coordinate 14,814,228 of NC_088170.1, read as the reverse complement.
TCCATGAGGAATTTCTCCCACTCCCTTCTTTGCAGAGTTACCGGGACCCTGTCCAACAGAATAACAACATTTTTGAAAGCAGAGGCAGTAATTTACAGCGGTGTAAATCAGAAATGCTGCCCCAAGCCCAGCGGGTATGCCCCGCATGATTCACACGCTTGTTTGCAAACATGAAACCCACGGTCCCCAGCCAAAAGGTTTGCAGTGGGGAGGAAAAGGGCTGGGGGCAGGAGTACAAAGATGCTGTGGCTCTCTGGGACCGTGCTGGAGGTCAGCAGCAGAGCTGGTTTTGTGTTTCTCAGATTTGTGCTCTGCTGTTAGCACACATGGAATTGTGCTACCAGCTTCCAAATGACCCAAAGGACAACTGGTGGTACCAAGCTGTGACAGCCTGCTCGAGGTCTGGATCCCAGCAGGGGCATTTGTCAAGTCTGAGAGCTTGGTCCATGATGGGCAAATCATTACCCCCCTTTCCTCTCCTCTCTCCAAGTGTTTTGGGGCTGCTTTTCCCACGACAGCTTTGCCTCCTGTGGAGCTCAGAGCCACACAGGCCATTTACTCTGTGTGTGGAAGGGAATAATCACCATGGAAATGAGTAGCTATCAGCAGTGAATCTTGCAATCCCACAGGATGAACTTCAGGCTCAGTCCCAGAGAAGGTGGTCCTCCCATCAGCATCTGCTGAGTGCCAGCCTCTCCCGACCACAGAGCTGCTTGTGAGGGTACAGCAAGGGCATTTTGGATGGAGGCTGCAGGGTATCTTAGAGGAGAGGAGGAGGAAGAACAACGTTTCTACTTTTTTCCCTTTTCTTGTAGATTTTTTTCTTTTTCACTTGCCCTAGTTTGCTACAATTATCACAACACACGTGGCCCACTAAATAGGGAAAAAGCCCACCAGTTTCAACCAGAAAGGCTGGAAGATTGGGGCCATCCTGCTCCTTGCAGATGACACAACCACACTCAGGCTTTCACTGGAGCAGAAGGTGGGTTTGGGTGGTGCCTGTAGAGGCACGGAGTGACATTTGGAGGAGGGCTGGATTCCATATGCTGGGGTGTGAGTCTTGGGGCTGTGCTACCACGGCGTGCTCGGAGGAGCCTGTGGGATGCTGCTGCCAGAGCCAGTGTGCCCAGAAACCACACATTCCCTCTGCTTGCACAATGTCTTGGGGGAGGCTTGCTTGGGCTCCTTGGCCCCCAGGGTGCTGCTTTGCACAAGCACTCATTCCCTTGTGCTTGAGGGAGGTGCCCCCAGCCCCGTGGTGCCCCAGGGATGAGGAATGGCCACTCCCAAGTACCACACACACACAGAGTTCACCCCAGTCACCCGGAGGCTGATCCCATGATTTAAGGCAGGAGGGGCTGATTCATTTCTCTCAGCACCCAGCACAGTGTGGGTGGCTTGGTTTGTTTCCCAACTCCCCTTTGGGACACTGACAGTGAGGGCATCCCCAGAAGGCATCCCCATCAGGTGCAGCTGATGGTGACAGGGCTTGCAGGAGGATGGCAGCTCCTGGGAAGGTGAGCAGAGGCCCTCCAGCCAAACAGGATGCCCAGGTGCACGGGGAACTGCTGGGATGCAGCCCTGGCATTCCCATGGTGCAGAGGGAAAACCTCTGCCAGCTGCCCCTATCACCTTCCACAGCCTTTGGCTGTCCCTGACAAAAATAGCCACTCTCCTCTGTGCTGTGCCTGCAGCAGGCAGCTGGGCACTGGCACTTTCTTTTTCAGCTGATTGCGTGGCATCTATTTTAGCAAGTAGCTGCTCTCGAGAGGTTTTGCTGATGGAAACACCTGCCCACTGCTGTGCTAGCCCCAGCCAGCCCCTGGGCTCTGCAGGCAGCTGCTGCTCCCCCTGTGTCCCTGTCCCGCAGGGCTCCTGCCTCCCCATGGAGCCCATGGCCCTCAGCTGGTCACTGAGTTTGTCCTGCCTCAAAACTGGGTCTCCTTGTATCCCTACAGGGCATCAGCTGGGCCCTCTGCCTTCTCAGTGAGCATTTCAACCAAAACTTGTAAAGGCAGGTTTGGAAAAAGGGACCCACATTCTCCCACTGTCCCATGAAATGAACAGGTTCAAACTAAAGTCCCAGGGCAGGCTTATGCATTGGAGCATTTAAAATGGAGGTCCAGGAACTCCACAAAGGGGTCTCCAACAAGGAGGTGTGTTGTGAAGAGACATAGCAACACACCCTCTCAGCCCACTTCTTGTCTCTGGAAGCAGCAAAGGTGCTGGGGGCAAACTGGTTCTGGCTCGGGAAGAGCTCATATCCAGCCCCCTTTTTCCACTGTGCCTCTGAGCTCCAGCCTGTGGCTCCACACAGCATTGCTTTTTCCAGGAAAATGAGCACTGACCTTGGGAATGATGGAGCAGACACCTCAGTGGGGGTTCTGGGCTGTACCACACAAGCCAAGCTCCTGATCAGCCCTCAGCACAGGTAGGGAAGGAGATGCTCTGGTGCTTTAATTTTCAGAGAAATCAGCAATTCTGGCTGCCTTCATTGTGGGTTCATTCAGGGCAGCTTCATCTGAGCTGGTCTGGTTTGCAGGGGCTGCAGCTACCTCCTATTCTGGAAGTCAAGGCATTTGGAGGCCTTTCAGGTGGGAAGAAAGGGAGTGGGTTGCTCTGCCATTGCTGAAGAATGCAGCCCAGGAAGGCAGCCATGCGTGGTCCCCAGAGGCTCCCCAGGCTGCCTCATCCTGCCACTGCTGCCTCAGCAGCATCCCCGAAACCAAGGGCTGCCCAGCCCTACAAGCAGTGATGGGACACAGTTCTTGCACTGCTGCTCTCCCCGTGTCCCCTGTGGGATGCATTCTGGGCTGGGATGGCCTGGAATGGGATGGGACCCGGTGTAGGAGGGCAGGGAAGGAGCTGAACAGCTGCTGCCTCCTTTTCCTCCTGCCGTGGGCTGCAGGAAGCACCCTGAGAGGAGTCAGGTTCCTCCTGCTCCCACTCCCTTCAGGCCTGGAGTCTCTTTGGTGGAAAGAGAGAAAGGGGACAGCAGATGAGTGCCTGTGGTATGTGCCATGGTCACTAATTTTCCCATCCTTCTTTCATAAGCTCTCCCAAACCCTCTCTCACAGGATCACAGACAGAGGCTGGAGGACATGAGCCATCCCTTCATGGAGCCAGCAGCCTCCCTGTGGGCGCAGGTCCTGCCTCTCATGTAGCTCCATGAGCATTGCTCTCTCCTTGGCAGCCTGCCCGGGCACTGCCACAGCTCAGGGGTGGCCCTGACTCCCGAGGGCCTCAGCAGCAGAGATCCACTGCACCCTCAGGTTTTGGCATCCCCCTGCAACCCCGTGCCACCCACCCAGTGCCAGCCAACATGCCCCTCGCCTGAGACACCCCTGCCATAGCTGGTCTGCGCCCTTTTGCCTCTGCGAACAGAGCAGTGGGTGATGCTGGAGAGCAGTGAGGCAGAGGGAAGGGGTGCAGGACTCGCCTCTCACCGTGTGTCCCGCTGGCTGGGTGAGCTGTTTGCTTGTGCTGCTGCAGCCAGCCCTGGGATGGTGCAAACCAGCGGCTGCCAATTGACGTCAGAGGAGCGCCGGTGGTTTGTGTGAGCTGAGGGACTGCTTCTGCTCAAGGTGGGTTTCCAACACCACACAGAAATGCTTAAATCCCCCCCTTCCCCTCCCTCTGCTCCGGGAAACAAGTGCCTTATTTCATTCATTGGCTGGTTTGGTTATGGCGTGAATCCTGCCCATATTTTGGCTACTCGGTTGTTTGCTGAGGACCTAGCAGCCCGGTTAATACTAGCAAAGAGCAGAGGAGTGAAAAAAGAGGGGGGAAATAGGGCAAAGCCAAGTTTAATCTCCCCTGCCTCAGTTTGTGCCACATGTTCCCAGACAGGACTAAAGCCATGTATTTTTTTCTTCTTGCCTTGCCTTGCCTGTGATGTTTTTGAGGCTTATGAAAGAGCAGGATGCCGAGTTCCTGCCATCCTTCTTCTCTTCCCCTTCAAATCACTGCATGTTCTGTGCAATGTGTCTGGGCCAAGGCAGGTCATTTGAACTTGCTGCATTTTCCCTTGACTGCTCAAGTTTTCCTTCAGCCACTTTATTTTCATTCAGTGTTGCACTTATTAGCTACAACCCCTCTGTTTTTCACTTGTCTCTGGCTGGATTTGACAGTGACAGTGTCAGTATTAGTATATTTTCCCTAAGCCCAGACCAATGTCTTTAAATGCAACATATCTTTCCAAACCCACAGTGATTCCTGTAGGGAGTGCTTGGAGGAGTCACTGCCTTGACTTCCATGGACTTTGGATCAGGCCTGTGCTCTCGGATCACTCCATACGTGCTGCTGCCAATCCATGGGGCCGGACCCTTTAAGACTGTCCAAAACAAACACTCTCCGGGTGAGATCAGTGCACAGACCATCACGTGAAAGCTCTGTGATAACAACTGACTGCATGTTTGCTTTCATATGGCATTGATCCTTATTTCCCTGACTATTTTTAGTCTTCAAGGTTGTCCCTTAATCAACCCGCTTTCTTTAATAGCTGGTGTTGCCCCTGCTGTGCTGCAGCAGGGCTAATGATGCTTTGTATTAGGTGTGGGAAATATGAATTAGTTTCTCATCCATTTCAGTGGCACAGGAAATATGAGTTAGTTTTTCATCCATTTCAGTGCCTTGAATCAGATCCTCATACAGGCACTGAAAAAAAAATCCATCAGGCTCCATCCCAGCCCCAATCAACATGTTCCTGTTAGTGGGGAAAGCCTTGCAGTAAGATGTGCCATGCTCAGACAAAGACAAATCAAACAAGTCTTTATTCCTCTTCTACTCTACCTGCTTCTTTGCTCCATGGCTGAGGATTTGTCACCCCAGAGCTATCTGGGGATGAGGAGTGGAGCCAGCCTGGCACTGAGCCCCAGCTGGAATGAACCTTTCAAATGAGGTCAGCTTCCCTCACGGATGAGGATGAGTCTGAGCCTTCATACCCTGTTATCCTACATGCCCTGCAAGCCTCTCTTACTCAGTGCAGCACCTGAGCACAGAGAAGTCCCTGGTTGTTGTCTGCAGGTCCCAGATTTTCCCTTTCAAGTGTAATTTGGTGGTTTTAAGACCAGGGCCTGCTGTTCCCACCACTCAGTAGCCACACTTGCCACTTAGGCTAATGAAATGCCCTTGTTTATTAGCAGGCAGTTATCCTATGGGATTTTCAAGCACTAGATCTCTGTCATTTTTTTATAATTTGCTGTAAGTAACAGCATAATCAGTGGCTGGAGAGCTCAGGAAAAGTCTCAGGAGCCAGTTTGCAAATCATGCCTCCTCTGCCTTGGCTGAGCAGGAGCAACTCACATGAGCCCACAGACCCAGTGCCTTTTGTGGGGTCAGGGGAGGGTGTGCCAGGAAAGTCCTGCCTCACTGGAAAATGGAGAAGCAAGAGAAGCACTGAAACCTGGGTGGGGTGACAGAAAAATTATATTAGAAATAAAGTGGAGATGCTGTGATGCTGTGACTCCTGTTGATTCAGAATCACAGAATTTTGCCAGCTGAAATCCTACAATTTCCTTTTGTACTCAAGAAAAAAAAAAAAAAAGCTGAATCTATGCAAAAAGTAGCCTTACCAGAATATATATATATATATATATATACAAAGATATATGAGTACATCCTATAAAACTGCTCTTTCCCATCCCTCCCCTCTCCCAGTCAGGTTACAAAATTTTCTTCCTTTGGTGACAGCAAAGAAGCATGGCTGCCTGGGTCCTCGCCTGAGGCAGTCTGGAAGAACTGGACAAACCATAAAAATACACTAATTTTCACATTTCTAATCTAACAACACTTTGGATCTTGAAAGCCCAAAGTGCCTGATTTCTAGGGGTTTTATTTTCTGCAAGTTTTCACTGTTTCTCAGTGCGTTGGCAGGTTTGGGCAGCAAAATGGAGTGGGAGGATTTTGTATTTCCTCTTGGGTTCCTTCATGTGCGTGCTGCTCTCCTGCCTGGATTCACAAGGTGGAAGGGAAAGTGTAAATGTCTATTTTCTTCCCTTTTCAGTGTGATTGTTCCCTAAACCATCCCACCAAATCCCTGGTGACCAGTAGTGTCAGTATAAATGGGGATCGCTGCAGGGCTTCGTTGACTCGGGCACATTATGGATCTGGGACACCAGCTTCCCCTGCCCTCCCCGTGTCAGCTCTGGCAGCTGTGGAACTGCAAGAAAATGTCCCAAAAGAGAAGTGAGGGTGATTTCCACACACCTCTACATGCATGCAGCTGTGGCTCCAGCAGTGATGCTCCTAGGCAGACTCATGGATCAGGGAAAGGATTCCTCTCATCATAATTTCAGTGAAAGAGAAATCCTACACTGAAGTGAGGAGAAATTCCTCTTCAGTTAGCTTTGGGCTAATTAAAAATAGTTCTCCTTACACAGCTATGAGAGTGAAATGGGGTTAAAACCCTGTCTAGCTCAAATATCTCATTTCCAGGACAATCATGGCTTGGGAAGCCGAGGGCTGCCTTAATCGGTGTCACTCTCTATATCTCCTGTAACTTGAGGTCAGCCCAGCACTCATCAGTCATAATCCATCTGACTGAAGGAGAGGCAGGTCCTCAAATCACCCTCTGCAGGTTATTCTCTCCTCTCAGACCAGGCTGCTGCTCATATTTGGTGTCTCAGATGTCTGTGCCAGGCAGGGATACCTGGGTGCACCCAGGTGAAGAGGAGGGACACTGGTGACTTTGGGTGGCCTCAGCTCCATGCTGTCTCTGCAGCCAGTCACTGTAAGCCAGCCTTGGGGCCTGCTGCATCTTTTACTCCAATGTAAAGATGGCTTTGTGGAGTACTGAGGTAACAAATTAAATAGGTATTGCCCATATTTTCTTTAAAAAGAAAGGAAAAAGAAATCGCCAGCTCCCCCTCAACAAGTTTGAAGTTTAGATGAGGCTTGCAACCATTTGCTCAGACAAAGGCATGGAGACCAGGTGCCAAAACCAGAAGAAAAATGTACCCTAGTCTTCATAGACGCAATCACTGTTTATGATATTTGGCTACAGAGGCAGTTTACCAGAGGATAAATGCTAGTGAGTAGAGGTTACTAGAGAGATCCATTTAGCAGAAAGTAAAAACCCCTGGGGAGGAGGAACTGCAGAGATGAGCTACCCCCAAATGCACCTTCTTGAAGTTTTTGCTACAGGTGCTGCACTCTGTGTGTGGCCCCTCAAAAATGACCTGGCCAAGATATGGCTGGCTGAGGGTCCAGCACTGCCTGACGTAACACAGGACAGGGCTTCCCTACGCCTCAGAACAGGCTGTGCCTTGGGGTTTGTGTTACAGACCCAAAGGAGCAGCGATCCTGCCCGGCAGCCACAGGAGCGGTCCCAGGTGCCGGCCGTGCCTTGGGATTTGTGTTACAGACCCAAAGGGGCAGCGATCCTGCCCGGCAGCCACAGGAGCGCTGGTGCCCAGTGCCGGCCGTGCCTTGGGGTTTGTGTTACAGACCCAAAGGGGCAGCGATCCTGCCCTGCAGCCACAGAAGCAGGGGGTGCCCAGTGCCGGCCGTGCCTTGGGATTTGTGTTACAGACCCAAAGGGGCAGCGATCCTGCCCGGCAGCCACAGGAGCAGGGGGTGCCCAGTGCCGGCCGTACCCGCTGCCTTAAGGAGGCCTCGAGGTTCGCGCCCGGGCCTGAGCTGCTGTTGTTGCTCTGCACCTCCCTCGAATCCCCCTAAGCCAACACCCTTCGCTAAGCCCGAAAAACATTTTCCAGACGCAAGCATGTGTACGTGTGTGGGTGGGTGGGGTGCAGGGGACTATGAAAATTTCAAGGCGAGGTATGACATCCTGGCTTTCTAAATATAGAGGACCTGAGCTGCGGCTTCTCTCACACGCTAGCAGCGTGCTTTCTCTTTCGAAAGGGCCCCAGAGCAAATATTGCACTGGCTGGGAGCGTGAAAAAAGAAAAAAAAAAATTAGAAAAAAATTAGCCCAGCGAGTTGATTGCAGCTCCCGGCGTTGTTGCGCAGGGTTGTTGTTTAGGCAGAGCTCCAAGCGGTGCCCACGCAGCGGCGGCCGGGCCAGCGAGGCGCAGATGGCCGTCACATGAGGGCTGGTGGCAGCCCCAGCGTGGGGCCGGGCCTGGCCGTGCTTCCCCTTCGCCCACAGCCCCCGGCCCCGCCGTGGCAGCAGGGCAGGGACGGGGCACAGGCCCTGGCGGGGATGAGAATGTGACATTTTGGCTCCCCGGGAGGCGCCGCGTCTCGGTTCCCTTTTCGCTGCCGTTGTTGTTGCTTCGACATTTGCATAGCACGACATCAAAATGCCTCAGAGCCTGAGGAAAGGGGTGGCTGCTGCTGCTGCTTCTCCTTTTAAAATCCCGAGCGGTTATCCATGCAGCACCATCACTCTGTGTGTGTTCGGGGTGGAGGAGCAGGCATGACAGCAGAGGGTTATGGCCTTTGGAAAAGTTCTGCAGAACTGAATTTAATCGAGACTGATGATCTCTAAGCCAAGCTATAAAATCCAGCGGAGAGTTATATCCCAGTAATAGACCCTATTAGAGGGTCTAACACAGTCTATAGAAAGGATCTCCTCTCTATTAAATTCTCTAGGGCTTGAGTTCTCATTTACACAAAGGGCCCTTTTAGCTGTGTAAAATGGCCATGAAGTAGGTGTAAAGATGATTGATGCCGTCTTTACAACCCCTTTACACTGGGAAAACAGTGTAAAGTGGCCGGGGTGCAAATGAGAATCACACCTGGGTTTGTGAGAGTAAATTACATCGAGCTCTTCGCAAATTCTGTGTCCATAGAGGTTTAATCCTACCCGTTTCTGTGGAATTCACCTACAAAATAAATTTCCCAGGCTTATAAAAAATTGTTTTCTTCTTCAACACCTCTGTCCTTTCCAAGCCTTGTAGTCCCAGTCTTTCTTCTGGTGCAGTCCATGTGGAGTCTGACACTGGGAAAAGGCTGGGAGGTGTCTGGATATGCTGTGGTAGGTGAAAATCCTTTAATTAGTACCTTCCAAAATTCTCAATCAAAGCAAAATACACATTGTAAAACCATACCCAGGGGGAAACCCGTTCCTAAACCTTCTGTGTCTGTTTCTCCACCTCTCCTGTTTTGATTTTATGCTCTTGAGATACATGAAAAGGAAATAAAGAAGTTCATCTTTGCTAGATCGAAATGCCCCATATTTATTCATTAAGCATATAAACCACCACCAGAATACATGATGAATATTGCTTTCTTCCAGAGCAAAGGGTTAAGCTGCATTGTGCTGATTAGCAAACCGAATTCGTGGCTGGAAGCGGAGGGTGAGCTGATACGGAGGTGCAGAGCTTGTTAAATGGAGCGGGCTCTGTTATCCAGAGCTCCCTTCTCCTCCCTGCCCACACGCCGAAGGCATTCACAGCAGCTCTGTGATCATCCCCACTGTGCCTGCCGTGCCCCAGAGCAGCCCCAGCCAATCTCAGCCCCGGGGTGAGCGGGCAGAGGCCAGGCACCACAGCCCAGCTCCATCCCCAGCACCTGCGAGGTGATGGGAGACCCGGTGAGAACGTGTGGGTGAGGCACAGGTCAGGGATCAAGGAGACAAAGGGCAGCTCTGCTGGACATGCTGCTGGGCCCGGGTGGAGTGCTGCACACCAAGCTATCCCCTGAGCAAAGGGACATTTGGGATGGGTGGGGGGAAGCATGCCCTGCTCTGCCAGCACAGCCTTCCTCTTGCTGTGCCAGCCATCGTGCAGTGGTGAGGGTGGGGGGAGGCCCCAAAGCTCAGCTGTCATTCAGACTCCCTTTGATCCCTTTCCTGCTTCTTGTTATCTTCTGTGTGGAGAGAGGAACCCACAATCGTGGCTGGAGGGAGGGGCAGGAGCACCGAGGGCCATGCAGGTAGGAGGAAGGTACATCCTCTGCCCTGAGCTTCCACAGAGGGCATGGCCAAAGGTTTGTGTGGATGGGGAAAAACCTGAGCACAGCATAAGGTGAGAGGCACCCCTGTGTATCCATTTCCAGGCAGCATGGCCCTGCCACATGAGCACTGCTGGCAGCATGTTTCACCAGAGCCATGGGAGATGGGCTGGTTCCTGCCAGATCCACATGGATGGCCCCCAGGATGAGTCTGATACCACAAGCCTACCATCTCAGTCCTCTCCTGTCTCAGCTTGCCCCAGCAGTGCCTGGGAGGCATACTGAGGTCTTTGGGTGGGTGGTGACATGGGCACCCTTGCAAATGTGCCCTGCAGCCAGGCTTAGGAGTGGTTGTTACTTTTAGGTGCAATAAAAAAGGTCATTTGGAAGCAGATCTCAAAACCCCTCATGTCCTGCAGCTCCTCGCTTTGTGGCTTGGCAGAGAGCACCTTGGTGATGCTATGTCTGCTCCAGAGGCGCTTTCCATGACTGAAACTACAGCCCCTACACCCAGCAGTGCTCTAGGTGGGCCACAGGAGACTTCACTACACTGTGATCCTCTGACCCTGGAGGCTTGATGGTCTAGCCCCTGGATGATGTGTGATCCCCGTATGGAAGACAGTTTTTTTGTAGGATTAGAGCTCCTTAGACAACTAGGTTTGTGCCAGTCTGGTTTTTGACTTTTTGATGACTGTTTTTGCTGCATAAACTTGGCTGTTTGTTTTTCTTTAAAGCCTTATATAAATTTCATTTGCTTCCTCCTAGCTAGTGATTATGGCACAATTTTTCTGGCATGTGATTGCTCCACCCCACCTCCGAGACATCCTTGTTCTGGCTGGGATCGGGAAATCCCTCGCCATGGCAGGGTGTGAGCACCAGCTGGCTTGCCCTTGCACAGATATGGATCAGGAGGCAGTGCCAAATGCTGCCAAGTAGGAATTGCTCCTAAATTTAGCTGTCCATGCTGTGCAAGTGGAAATGGCAGTTCAAGGGACAAACCAACGTAGTTGTCTTGGTATAAGGGCTAATGAGATGTAAAGCACTTCTAGAGCTGCACTTTCACGGTGAAAAAGCACTGCTTAAATACACTTTATTTTTCCATCCTCATTAAGAAATTATTATTCTGTTGCCCTCATCATTATCAGAGATGTCTTTGGGAGACTGGTAGTCTCTTCTTGCTTCCCTCCCTCCACCCCATTTTAAAAACACTCATTGTTGCAGGGATATATCTTTCAGGGCTGTTGGCCCAACTCCACTGTTGGTGTGTAAGGCTGATTGTCTTCAGAGGAATTACACCAAAAATGCATTTGGCCTTTTGTGCTTGAAGTATAATTGGTGGAACTGGCTAAAATCCAGGTTTGTCAGCATGCAATTAGAGCATTATGGACATAATTTTGAACATGACTACTGATTTAGGGTTCCTCTACTTTAGGAGTGTAACTCAAGATTCCTTAAACTGATCTTTTCTCCCAAACACCAGAAATCTTCCTGGGATTTCAAGCAGGGCCTGCCAGTGAACTCACTCATATTTGTTGTTTATTAGTAATTGGGTTAGGTAGCCTAAATCATTATGCACTTAGAAAAGTTACATATATATTTTATATGGCAGCCATCAATATATTCACTTTGGTGTTGGTCTCAACCTGCATTGGAAGAGGTCTTGACCTACCTCGTCCCATCAAGTTAGCATGGATTACACCCAGAGCACCAAGACATGATATATTCCCAAAGCATGTTCCCACTGATATAATTAAGCAGTTTGGATCAGATCCCTATCTGGTAGAAATTGGCATAGCTTCTCTGAAGGCAAGAGGGAAATGGACCCTATTTTGTAATGGCTGTAGCCCTGCAGATGAGTTCCCAAAGAGTTTATCCATGGCTATTACAGATCCTCTGCGGGGAGCATTTGTACAGCTGCATCTTTAGGACTCTGTGACCTCTAGCTAATCTCACAAGAGGCCTTTTCTCAAGAGCAGCCATACGAAATGCTCCCAAAAGGATTGAAAAATAAATTCATTAAAGCCACGTGAGCGTTTTTCCTCATCAAACACCTTCCAAGGGCCCATTCCTTTGCAATGCCTGTGGTGGCAGATCCCATCCCTGGCCACAAGCCCCTGCCAGCCCAGCCCCTACACTTGCTGCCCGTGGCCCTCAGCGGCTGTGAGGGGCTGGAAGCGAACGCCCACGTAGAAGACCTGGTAGCGGTGCTTCCACACCACGAAGCACATGAGCAGGCACACCAGGGCTGCCACCAGGTTGAGAGCCATCTGCAGGAGGAGGTACAGGCTGAGCATGCTGCTCAGGCTGCCACAGTCGGCGTCCCGGTACACAAAGGTGCGGCCCAGCGGGTCAGCAGTGTCCAGTTTGCACTGGCAGGAATCCTGGATGGTGTCACAGGTGAACTTGGTCAGCTGCAAGTAGTGGTGTGCAGCAAAAGCCACTGCCAAAACACAGGCAACCAGAGCCAGGGCACTCAGGAGAAAATACAGCAGCTGAAAGAAAGGCGGAAAAAAAGAGATAAACCCCCTTTTTCCAGCTTCATAGAGATTGAGGAACTCACAAGGAATGCAGCACATGTACTTTGCAGGGAACACATATCCTCAGTGTACTGTCTGGAGATTGGGTGCTTCAGCAAGCAAGGCTCCTTGTGATGAGAAGTTCAGCAGGTCATCTCAAGAACTTGCCTTGCATGTTTTATATGAGCATTGCCTTGCAATTTGGAGTCCTGGGGAGAGCACCAAGGAACTGGTGTGTCTTTACATCAAGAAGCTTTCTAGAGAGGGAGGGAGCATTTTCCTCTCCAGCTGTACCTGCGCTGACCGGAGCCACGGTCATCAGCTGAGACAAATTAGTGCCTGGAAGCAGAGCTGAGCAGATGAGCCTTGGGCTGCCATCTTACCCCAGGCTGTGCTGAGCTCTAGGTGTTTTTGAGACTTTGCTCATGCGTTATCCTCAGTTTGCATGTCCAAACAAATCTGATTTAAACTTGCAAATCAGGCAGTGGGGTGGCTGATCTCTCACTTTAGGCCCTGTGGATGCAGCCAGCCTTTTGCTTCCCAGGTCCCACTGTGGAATGGGAATGCAAATCTCCACAAAAAAAGTGTGTACTGCGCTCAGTCTGCTTTCAAAGCCTGTCCCCTAAACATGGGGAAGACTTTCACAGGCATGAAAGGGCAGCAAGCACCTTTCTTTTCCCAGTGTTACAGTGTGAGAAGGACAAGGGTCTGCTCGTCACCTCCACTGTTCCTTCACAACAGTGGCAGCTTAAAAATAGCGTGGCTTTTATCAAGGGTAGCTCTGCAGAGTCCACCCCCACAAACACATGGAAACTGGCAGCAAGTCAGAGCCTTTGACACTCTGGGATTCACCTGAGAGCTTTGGATACCAGCACATATGGGCTTCCCTTTGCTTTTGATAGCTGGAATTGGCAGTTGCTGCACTGCGTACAAAATATGTGTGAATGTATATTAAAATCATGTTCTGTGTTTAGCCAGAATTGCATTTTTTGGTTCTGTTCAGCACTGTAAAAACATTTATTTTCCTTGGCGTCTTATCTGTCAGACACATGGCATGGTTGGGAATCTGTTATTTTAAACAGCAGCTTCTCTCTCTCTTTCTCTCTCTTAACCTCAATTCTGCAAGCAAAATATCAATATAAAAGCTTTTTTTTTGACCTTGAAACTCCAACTATGTATATCTTGACAAAATTCACTCTCCTGGTGTATTTATCTTAGAACTACACTGTGAATCAATTTTCTGTTTGGTTGCCAGCTTGAAAAAAAATATTTGGGATTATTGCAGGTCCTGAAGCACTGTGTACATTTTACCCCTCATATCACCAAATTCTTACTGAAAGATCTTACTTTCCAAGACCTGGCTGCTATTAAATTTAATTACTTCCCCTGTGGCCTTAAACCAAGGGCAGCTTCAAAATGAGGGTGGCTCTTATTAAATGCAATTACTTTGCCCCCACAGCTTTCAAGGGAAGGGTCCATGGGAAAGGTGAAGCTGGAAAATGGGGCCACCTCCTCATATGAAGCATACAGAAGATGGAGTGCTGCTGACTGATGGACCCCCTCCAAACCAAGATGTGGTAATTCATAAGTCAATGGCATTGTTTTCAAAGATGGGGAAAACAGAAAATGGACAAATGTTGGTTGTTCTGTGATATAGAAGTCCTGGTGGAAGTCCCTGGATTCAGCCCAGGGGAAGACAGAATCAGGCCTCCCTAATAGATGGGATACTAAGCCAAGACTGCACCATGTGCCTGATTCTCCCTTGGCAGGCATTTTATTTAGCTAACAACTTCTATCCAAAGTCAGAACACAACAGCCCAATCTATGCTTCAGGTACAGTAAGGGAGAATTTGTCTGTTGTGTTCCTAAAGGGAAGGAAATCTCAGAATATGAATACACAGGCAACTCTTATGATAATCCTTGGAGGCAAAGGGAGATGCATGGGGGACTCTGGGCAATTTCCAAAAAGCTTATTATTCTCACAAGATGTTTGCAGAGGAATCTCTCTGCGAGCTGCTGAAAATGAACACGTTCCCAAATATCAAAGGTGAGCCAAATGCAAGCACTGCCTCTGAGGGAGCACAAGACAGTGAGTGCTAAGATTCCATCAGCAGATTAATCACATGCCAGACCTGGAGGCAACTGCAGCATCACAAATACAACTGTGTGGTGGGCTCTGCCCAGGAACCAGGACTTGCCACTGGAAAGCTGGTTTTTAACAGCTTCAGAGAGACAGGCACTGCAATTGCTGCTTGAATAGAAGGAGAAAAAGGAAGTGGAGAGAGACAGTGTACAATGACCTCAGAGCATGGCAGCTCATCCTCCTTCGTGCTCCACATATGAGGAAGAGACATTTTAGAACATTTACTGGCAATAGTTGTCCTCTGTGACTAAATTGAAATAAATAACAGGAAGATGGATTAAGTTCCTCATGGAAAAGGCTGCTCATAGTTATCAGAGGTAAAAGCAGAGGGGTTTGCAGAGGTGGATCAGAAGGCCCCTTTTGAGGGCGGTGGTGCTCAGGCATGAGCCCCTGCAGGGAACAGGAACCGTGGTGTGTCACGGCGTGGGGTGGGCGTGCGGGAGCAGAGGGTGTCACTGCCCCGGGCTGCAGGGAGGGATCTGTCAAATGTCAGCCCAGGAGATCCAAGGATGGCTCAAGACTTTCCTGTGTGGCACTCACTGGCTGTTGCTGTCCCCCTGAAGGGCACAGCCACCCTCTCTTTGGGTGGCCTCCCTTTCTCAGGGACACATGGCGTGCTGCGGGTACCCACAGCAGTCTCGGGAAGGGACTTCTGCCGAAAGCAGTTGTGACACCTCCTCCTTTAACAGGATCCAGGGCTCATGCAAGTGTGAAATGAAAGAAGCAGCTGCTGAGAGGGAGGGAGGCAGAGAGGACTGCACAGGTCTCTTATTTTCCACCCCGAGGGAGTCACTCGCAGTGGTCAGAGGATCATCTTGGGGAATGACCCAAATCCCCCAGGCCTCTGTGTGTGTGTGTGGTCCTCCTCTCACAGACCTTTGGGCTGTGCAAGGGAACTTGGGGTGCTTAGGGAAGTTCAACCCAGATTTTCCTGCAGGATGATGCTTGCCTGATGGGGGGCTTGATGAATCTTCAGGCCCTCAAGGAGAAATGAACAACCCTCTGAACAATGTCTCATGACTGCAGTCTTGCATCCTCAGCCTTGTCATAGCTAATGCTCGTTTTTAGTTCAGAGAGAGCCTTTAACTGAAATTCAAAGATTTGAGAAGTGATACTGGAGATGTAGATGAGTCCTATGTGATCGAAGTCCTGGAGAAGAGTTTTAGCTCCTACTTCGTTAAAATGGGTATGAGCCCTTCATAAAAAAAGAAGCTTTTTTTTTTTTTTGGTCCTGTTATCCCAAACTGTGGGACAGGAGAGGTGAACAGCCTGGGGATGATGAAGTTCTGTGGCATGCTGCAATAGGAAATGCTGGGAAAGGGGATTTAGGGGAGGAGGGTTCCTTGGGTAAGCAACAGTCCATGGGCCATTAAATGAACAAGGGAGATTTAAGCTCTAATTCTGCCAGGTGATGAGGAGTGGCCCATTTTACATCACCTCGGGAGCAATTCCAAAATGTCTGTTTTCCTACGGGGAATGATGGCTTACATTCCTTACGGTCAGGGTGGGTGGCAGAGACATCTGAGCTGCCCAGCCCGGCATGCCCTTCCCAACACCAGGGATGACTCCCTTCCTGCCTGGATGCCAAATTCAATTTACTGCTGCGGGGCAGGCAGTAAAAAGCCTGGCGTGGCAGCCCCCGCCCAGCCCAGTAGCCTTCCTTGGGGGCAGAAAGGTGACGAGGGACAATGTGGAGGCAGCCACAGGGCAGGCACAATTGTTCTTCTCCCGTTTTTTCTTTAAATACGGGAGAAGCTCGAGAGAGACACAAAAGACACACCGGGGTCTAATTTCTAAGGGAGGATGGATGCCAGGGTTTGAAAAGCTGCTCCTTGCATTTTGTTTCCTTCTGCCTGTTTCTAGTTAATAATCACTGTTATTTTGTGCTGCTTGCGTCGGTATTTTTCTCAGTTATTATGTGTCTGCAAAATATTAAGAGCCCTGAAAATTACAATAATAAGGAAAAATAGCCCAGGAAAAATGGTGTTAAAAACAAGCATTCTCAGCCTTGCTCTTCTAGTTGCTCACCAGTGTCAGCAAAGCAGTTTTGGAGACAAAGGTGGGGTATGGTGCAGTTCCTGCAATGCTCAGATGGGAATTTGCTTTGTTGGAGAATGCATGTCCCTGTGCTTTCCCAGTACTTTCCCATTAAATATTAAACCTTGGTTCAAGAGGACTCATTTTATGCGACCTTACTTCTTACCCCACTCACTATCTCCACTTAATCTGCTTAAACTCTCTGAACACTTCCCAAATTATTCCAGCTTTGTCTATATTCCTAAAACATGGTGAATAAAATGGTATCTTGTTCTGATTTGAAATGTTATTAGTTTCCCCTTTATAGGATATAGTTTCTTCCTTGGCTGCCTGGAAAGTAACAGAAAACCATTCCTGCATTTCAGGTGCATTTTCACTTCTTTTCCTGTGGTCTTAAAAATATCCTCTGTATCAACTTTTAAAATTATATTTAATGATATGAGAAGGAAAAAAAAAAGCTTAAAAAATATTCAGGTACCTTCACTGTGAACTGTGCACACGTCTTCTCATCAGGTTGGTACGAGATACAAAGCAGAACAAATCCCACTAAGGCCACCACACAGACCTGCAAGGGAAGAGATGTAAAATGTGTCAAGGTTAAAAAAACATTACAAAACACAATTTTTTTCCCCCCCAAGCCAAGACACCTTTCTGTGTTTGCAGGACCATAATTCAAGAAGCAGTGTGGAAGCAAAGTCATCAAAGACACAGCACAGCAACAGCCCCCAGGATGTGTGTTGAGTTTTTGCCCACACAACCATCAAAAAAGAGCAGAAGGTTTCTGAATTTGGGCTTGCAAGCCCAAAGAGCACCATCCTATGTAGTTCTGGGTGCTGACAGGGTTTTTATGTCACCCATGCAAGTTTTAAATCATTAAACCATGGCTGCCACGGGGTAAGAACAGCAGAGTTTATTGCAGAGGCTTTCACCCTCTTTTGGAGTGGACATCTTCCTAAAGATATCCATCTCCCCTACAATCTGAAACTGTGTTTTAGCCCTGTGGCAGTAACTGCTGAAGGTTAAAAGTAATGGAAAAGTATTTGCATGCTTGTTTATTCATTTAGCCATATTTATTATTTTTTCTGGATTTATCTGCAGAAGGAGGTACTCACAGATTGGCATTTTCCAGGTAAGAAGGGAAGATCCTCCTCTGAGCAACTAGCCCAGTGAATGTGATTTGCTTTTTTGTGTTTAGAAAACACAATGTGTTCCCACACTGTGCTAAGCACTCCAGTCAAGTGCTCTCCTTTCCCACTTTTTGGAGGATCAGTGAGCAAACCTGACAGGAGGACTTAGGAGCAGCAGAGTGCTGCTTTTGGCAGCTCATCCCCTGGATGGAGGAGCTGGGTACCAGGCACCAGGTGAGGGCTCCCTGTGGGGCTGGATCTGGGCTTGGGAGAGACTGTTGGCAGCTGGAGCTGTGTTTGGAGGAATCTGTGCAGGTTTGAGCTAGAAAAAGAGGTGAGTTGATGGTATGCACGTGTTTTTAAATGACCCTTCAAATCACACCTTTAGAAGCCATTTTAGGTGTGATGAGCCTTAGTGGGGACTTTGGATGAGATCAGACACTGTCCTTTCAGAGGTCCTCCCTACATGGAGGGCCAGGAGCAAGTCTGTGCCTCCCTGCTAGGAGCATCTTGGTTATAAATAACAGCTGTTAAATTCTCAGTGACTGCAGCAAAATTCTACTTTTTTTACCCTCTCCACTTCTGAATTTTGGAAGAGTTGTCATTAATTTGAGGCTTTCTGCTTTCCCAGAGCAGTGGGATTTTCCCTGTTTGGCCATTGCCATGTGCAAGCTGCCTTTGCCAAAGTGGGGCCATGCCATGGAAATGCCTGCAGGAGTGTGGGGCTCCATCACAGCCCCATCCCCACCTGCATGCCCTGGAAGTGCTGCTCACATCCAGATTTCCAGCTCCACAGGGACCTTCACCCGCAGTGAAAAATGCCCGGCTGTCCTTTTGGGCAGTAATGGATAAACATGTTCATTTTATCATCTCTTGTAGAAAGTATCAAACTTTTTGCACCTGCATTGCTGGTGCAAGGCCCAAGCAGCAGCCCTGCAAAGGAGAAGTACCTCCCAACATACACAGAGCCATGTCCCTCAAGAACCTGGGCAATTAGTAACACTTTTACCCCTGAAGTTTTATTTCATGTCATTTCAGTGGGACATGAATAGGAAGTGTTGCCTGAGAACATTTCTAAAGAATGCGTCAGTATTATTTACTCCTTTCCATGTCATGTGTATTTATATTCTGGTCCTGTGACTTACACACGGCCTCCAATTTATTTGTTTCTTTCTTTTTATTGTTGACAGCCATAGCTGACAGGGTTGTCTAGGGAAAAAACAACCTTTCTTGTCAAAGGTCCTTCAGTGCTGGGTTTTTTTTGCCCTGTAGTGCTTCTGTGTGACTGAACCATGTTTTATTTCTCAGGATTAATCACTTATGTCCTTGGTCCCCTGCACCATATATTAATCTTTTAATTCAGTTAACATGCCCATAGAACTTAAATCATAAGAAATCCTATTGCTGATAATATCCAAACGGTAAACTCCCCCAGTGCCAGTAATGACTGAAGGAGAGAACCTGCAGCAAGAACTAAAAAAAAAAAAAATAAGCTTAAACACACTGTCTTAACATCATATCCCCAAAATTCATGACCAATCACAGGGGCTCCTCACATCAAAGCTGGACCTAAGTATTTTCAGGATCTGGTGCTGAAGGATCTTGTTGTGAGCAATAAATCAAATTTGCTTTGCTTCAGATACACTAGTGGGCATTTACACTTGCATGGACCGAGAGCCAGATTTGCCTCCAGGTGACTGCCATGAGACATCATGGGACTGTTCCCACTCCTCCTTCCCCTTCCATTTAACCGCAGAGGGCTGACAGGGCTGCATTCATTTCTGAGAGCAGAGACCAATGCTGGAATTTTCTCGCTGCCATCAAGTGCCTCGAACAACTTTTGCAGAATTCCTGCTGGCTTCACACGTGGCAGGATCAGACCTCCCTCTTCAGAAAGCTTCCCATACAAAGGGCTATAACTTAAAAGCAGCTCCATTCCTGCACATGCTTTCTAAAGGTCCTCTGGGATTTAAATAATATACTCAGGGACACTTGAAGAGGCACATTTGTAGAGAGGTATTTCTAAAGGATTACACTGGGTCAGGATTCCGGCAAGTCTTGGCCAGGGTATTTCAGAAAGCTTAAGCATTTCTTTTATAAGAACACAGTAACATTTTTAAATTATTTTTTTTTTTAACCAGAGATGTGTGTTTTTCTAAGTGGCAGTAAAAAATAACGTGGCTGAGAATTATGACCCACATATGTTTAACATTTCAGCTCTTTAAAGGTAAATTCACTCCTTGGAGGAAACCAAAGCGTGGAACGTTTATATAGGAAACAGCTCTATGCTGCTATTTTATACATTATTAATAGATCAGCTTTGAATTACACCTGTGAAGTGTAACAGAATAACTATAAAAATCCACCAGTAAGTATTTTTTAGGAGCCTCTAAGTAACTATAACAGCTGCAGGCGTGTTACAGGTGCTGTCGATGCTGATTGCTAAGCAGCATTAGGTAATCCCACATCCTGGTGCTGCCACAGCCACTGCCACATCCCAGTGTGAAGCACACATTTCCCATGCCTTATTGACTGAGCACACAACATAAAATGCAATTGAACCCACTTCAGCACGTGCTTGCCACCAATCGATGTGCATTTGTTACACAAATAAAACAGATTCTCTGAGACCTGCAGGATGGCACTTAATTAGATCAGTTCTGGTCAACTGTTACCCAGAAATCCAGGAATTTGCATTTCTGTGCATGTTTCAACTCCAGTTTATTTCAAGATCCTACTTCAAAATTTCCATATGGACTAACACACCCCTTCCTGAATAGGTAGTGACGTGAAAGGTTATCCAAGGGAAGAATTTAATTTTGGAAAGCACTGACTAGAAAAAGACCCAAATGTGATACAGAAGTATTTAGGAAAGGTAGAGATTTCATTTTGCTTAAGGCACACCCTGTGAAATCCCCCCAGTTCACAACCCAGGAGAACGGCTATTTACTAACACTGGCGGAAGAATTTAAATATTTAGGCTATACAAAATTTTTAATAATATTTCTTTTTGGAGGGAAGCAGTAGGCATTCCTCCCATTGGGCAGGAACACCTCAGGGCTGAAAAGTGACTTAAGAATTGGGGTTTTTTTAAGCCAAAATCAAAATAGGAGAAGTTTTCTAGCTTGCTCCCACTCCAAAGAGGGCAGGAACCTGTTGTCATGCTATCCCATCTGCTCCTGCAAGGATTCAGCACAAGGTGTACAAGGAGCACAAGGACACCCCGTGGCAGGGTTGAGGAAGGTTGGGTGTAATTAGGGGAAATCTGAACACGCAGGGCACAAATTTCCGCTGCGGTTTGCACTCATTATCTTTGCACACTGACATATTCATGTGGTTTGCTTTATTCCGACAGATTTCAAAACCACAGATTGCTCTAATCTGTCTCCATCTCTCCCCTGTATGCTTGTGAAACTGGTTTTCCTTTTGTTATTGCTACCATTTTAGCCCAAATGTAGAATAGGTGGTTTTCTCTAGCGAACTACCTCCTACCCAGACCATCTTGAAAACCTTGGCTGGTAAAGCAGGAGGGTTGGGAACATCCACCAAGAAATGAAGGCAGGAGACAAAAATCTGGCTCTGAGGAGCATCCTGGGTCTGTGCCACATCACAAGGCAAATGCTGCAAATGCTCACAAAGGCACAGTACAGCTCTGTGTATGGGGGCTTCGTTTGCAAGAACCTCCTGCCACAATTTTTAGGGGCAGAAAGCAAACACACTGCAGGACAATACCTCTCCCGGGTACACTTGCAATGCCACACAGCACTGCTGAGACCCACAGGAGGACTCTTCCTATTTAATGAGAATGTAAACTCAAACTTCAGGAGGAAAATCTCTGTTAATAGAATTAGGAAGACAGCTCCATTATGGACAAATTATTTTGTAGTTTCTCACTTGGAGATGGTGGGGATCTCTCTGTTTTTAGGGACACAGGTAAAGAATGATCTCTTGCAGCTGTCTCTGGAGTTTCTGGCTCTCCCTCACTTGGCTGATGGTTCTCCCAGTTTATCAGATACAGCAAGGCTTAGCTCCTGTCTACACCTTTGGAGAAGCTGCTTTATCCCCCAAATCTAACACTCCCACTGGACACAGATTTTGATGAGGAAAGAACCTGTCCCTGTTGGCTTTGCCAGTATAAACCTGGATCACCTCTGGTGCCAGACATCTCTACAGGCTGCTGCAGACAGCAGCACTGAAGTTCATTGGCTTTATGAGGTTTGAGGAAGCTGTGATGAAAGTGGGTGCTGCAGGCAGCTTCCACTGCCAGCTTTCATCAGCCTCAGGTCAGCCTGGGTCTCACTGTCACGTGTGAAAGAAGCCAGTCTGCAGCACAGAGGTACTGTGCCCTATTTTTTTTTTACCCCTTACAGACTTCTTATTAAATTTAAGGACAATTTAGTTGCATATAAGTTACTTCCAGAAGTAATGACTATAATAATAATAATAATGACAAACATGTTTATAGTGGTTGCAGGCAAAGTCCATCATCATCATCTAGGAAATCACTCTTTTAACAGCCATAAACCCCACAATAACTGCCCATCCCTGCCCCACCTACAGAATAAAATAATGATGTCTTTACTACAGGTCCCTTCAAGCCATGCAATAACACCCTCTGGCAGATCCACAACTTTCTCTTAAATCCTGTAAAATCATCAAAACCCTGCAAGAGCATCCACAATCAAATGAAATGCTACTTTTTCCATAGTAATCTTTGCTGTTTAGGTCAGTTGCTCATCATTTGTGCTAAGATTTTATTCCCCTAAAGGCTACAATTGCTTACACAGCCAGGAGCTGCAGCAGCAGCCCATTGCTGCTGTTAAACCAGAAACACATCCTGGCTGAACAAATGCCTGAAGGATCAAAAAAATAAAATAAAATAAGAGTTCACAGAGCCAGCAGTGATTTTCAGCCTGAGAAGTGCAGCCTGGCTGAGAGTACTTGTGAACACCACTCATGGCTTGGGGTGTGTCTGTGGCTGTGAAAGCCACCATCCCCATAGTCATGAGGCTGCCTGGGCTGGGGAAACCTGCTTGATATCCCTCTCCAGATTTTACCTAGGCTTTTTGCACAAATTCCAGCCAGGAATTCTGCAGTCAAACTGTGGGCCAAACCACAGATAGGTCCAGGATTAGAGCAGCCCTGGGCAGGTATCAGACACACCTCAGCTGTGCATTCCTTCAGAGTGTTTGGACATTTCTCCCCATCAAAGTTTTCCACTCCACACCTGAGCAAAACCAAAGTGTGAATTTCAGTGAATCAATGCATAGTTACTCTTGGAAGAGGATGAGATTTAAGGGCAGAGGGTTCTGAAGAGTCCTGCTCTGGTGCTACACACGGCTCTAAACAAGCCCTGGCCTCTTCTTCAAAGCAGTCCTCCCTTAAACCTTTTGATGTTTGCCCATGGCTAACTGAAGCTAGGCTGTACCAAAAAAATATGGATGGCTGCAGGACTTTTTGATGGCACCAGGTTTCAAGAGTCACCTTCTATTAGAAATTGAAAATGGTTTCCCCAAAAACAAGCAAAAGTTATAGAGACATAAACATTATAGACATTAAACAGTTACAGAGACATTTCTGATTCCAGGTAAATGAAGGTTGGTTAAGCTGCTTTTTCAGTTAAAATCTGCCTGCTTGTTGCACCCCACAGCCCCACGTCAGCCTCACCTCCCGCAGGGCAGAGAAGCCAATGCTTGAGCGCTGATGCCAAAAAGGCACAAGCCATGGCCACTCCTGAGTAAAGCTCAGGGACCCTCTGGCCTGGGGAACACCTGATGGTGGTCCCTGATGTAGAAGGGCTGGAGCAGGGAGAAGTGTCAGAGCTGCTGGGCTGGGGGCTCAGCCCATGGCAGATCTTTTGGGGTGCTTTTTGCAATAAAATCAGTGACAGCTGGAGCCACAGTTGCTGCCTTGAGCTGCTCGTGAATCAGATTTTTAAAAATGTTTTTAAAAATCCTAATTTTATGAACATCTATACATATATATTTAAAATAACTTCCTGACAGAACTAATAAACACCCTGGATAATCATTTCTGATGAGCACTTCTGTAACTTTCTTAACTCCCTGAGTCTGCAAAACAGGGCTGAAAGGGGAGCTTGCCCATGAAAACTCTGATACTCCACTTTTGATCGCAGTGGAAATAATCTAAAGTAGGTTTTTCAAGGAGAAATACATCGTTACTTCTTCTGGGTGTCAAAAGGCCATAAGCTAATGAAAAAGAATGAAAAGGATACCATTAATATCTACTGTCTCTGCAACACTTTTCATCCCAGGATCTCAAAGCAAGGGGTGAAGGATGGCCACTATTAACCCCACTTTGCAGGGGAAATAACAAAGTCTGAGCAAGGTTAAGTAACTTGCCCAAAGCTTTGCACCAAGCCAGTGGCAAGACACATGAAAAAATAAAGCCATGCACCCATGAGTGGGTTTGTGAAGTTTGTCCAAGTTCCTGCAAAGCAGCAAGAAGGAAGAGACTTCCTTCCAGGGAGTCCAGCCTGCAGTCGGGGGGCTCAGGACAGCTCTCATGGGCACCTCCACTGCAGCTGGTTCCAGACAGGTGAAACAAATGCCGCCCTCACTGCTTTTACTGCATTTATCTGCCTGTCCTAGCAATGGGGGAGAGGCTTCTACAGGGAATAGGTTCCTGAAGCTGAAGCAGAAGTGGTAAATCCTGAAGGCTTTGTAGTTGCTGTCCATAAAGTTTCCTTTGGTTTCTGACTCGTGCCCACGCATTTTGGGACTAAATGCATTTTGGTTTTAAGTGGGTTTCAGCTGCTTTTCATGGTGAAATGCTCTGGGTGCAATGCAAGTCGCACAGTTTCCCTCTGCAAGGGCTCAGGAGGGAAGGGCTGATGCTCTGGGGATGGAGCCCTGCAGACTTGGAGCCCTCCTCCACTCTCTGTCAGAGCATCACTGGCCACATTTATTCCCCAGGATGGTGAACCCAACCCCTGGCTTGCTGCAGCCTCACAAACCTACACAGTCAGGTTTTGAACCCATTTAATTCTGAATTCTGAAAGGGGAATTCTGAATTCCCATTTAATTCAGGCAGCCTTGCCTGGTTCTCCTCACTAGCATTTTCCACTGGCTGCTTCTCTAAAAACAGTTCCTTTCCATTCATGGTAATGCACTGAAGCACTTGATTTTCAGCAAGGAATGGTGTCACCATTTTGCTACTAATAAAGAAGAAGAAAAAAAAACATCTTTCAATCAATCAGGGTCTATTTAACACATTAGCAATTTTCCTTCATTTTTCTGTCATGCTGCATTAACAGCCATGGGGTCAAATCCAGCCTGGTGTAATTCCAAAGGAGTAACACCAGGAATGAGCTTCGCCCATTATATCTAATGTTGCTAAAAAGGTCTCGATAATAGATTTTTAAAGTTCTTGATTCAGAATACTAATCAAGTCCTTTAAAAAGAGCACTTGAGTGGGATGCTACCAAAACAAATATGCTCTGGTATTTTACACTACATCTTTCTGTCCTGTTGCTCATTTCAGTGTGAATATCTGAGTTTTGGGAAGCCACTTTCTGCCATGAGGTTTATTCTCGAGCGGCACAGGGGTCATCCATCTAACACCTTCCTGCAGCCCAAACACCAGCCCACAGGACCTCCAGCCACATGCAGCTCCTAGCCAAGGGTTCTCCTTCATGGACCAGTTTTCCCCAGCTCTCCAGAGGCCAGTCGTCAGCACAGTCCCCACCACAGCACACCAGCAGCACCCTGTGATTGCACACCTGGAATCTCCAGATCACAGCCTCTGGCTGTCTCCAGCTGATGTCCCAGTGGGCACCAAGTCCCTCCATGGAGCAGATGCAGCACAGTGTGGTACCTGCTGCATTTTGCCCCTCAGATGTGCTTTGCACTGCTCCCATGGTACCACAGCTCCACACAGCTCTGGGGCTGCCCCACCTCCTCATCCTCTCCTTCTAGCATCAGTTTCCTTTTCACTTGCCTCTGACCTGGTGCCAGATCCCTCCTTCCCTTCTGCTTTGGGCTGAGGGTACAGGAGAGCCCAGGAGCCTGCCTGGCCACGTGGTCCCAGCAGACAGTCCCTGTCACCACTCCGAGGGTAAACAGAGGGGCACCAAGAGCCAGTTTGAGCCAGGGATGAATCAAACCACGCTGGAGTGTGCTGGTGACTCAACATCTCACCAGTCCCCAGGTGAGAGTGCCCGTCTGACTCAGAGCCGAGGTGCAGTCCCGTTCCCCATGGGCTGCCCACAGCTTGCACTGCTCCTCCCAACAGCCAGGGCACCCTGCAGCATCCCCCACAGCTCCCACAGTGCCAGCAAGTTTCCCCAGGAAATGTTTCCCCAGGGATTCCCCTGGCTGGCCAGTGCAGAACGTGGCCACCAACTCAGCTGAGAGCTGAGCCTTGCTCCGAGTCAGGAAGGAGCTCAGGAACACCCATGGAGAATTATTCCTGATTTTCAGGGGGGAGCTCTGAAAGTGACTGAGCTTGGCCTCGTGTGGGCATCTAAATGTCACTACTGCTGGCAGCTGCTGCTAAAAACAACAGGGGTTAGAGCTCTGTTTTCAGAAAGCAGCGACTTTGGTGGGGTTTCAGGCCTCCTCAGGGGAGGCCAGCCATTTGTGGATGTCTCAGATGAATGCTGCTGGGGCCCTGATGACATTCACACAGGCCAGAGGCTGCTTCATGGCTTTTCTCATATCCCTGGCTGTACATTAGTTCAGTCCAGCTCAGTCTTTCCCCACCTTTTTCCAGTGAAAAAGCTATTTCAAACCTGTGATAGCAACAGTGCTGTCTGGAAAAGGCATAATCTGACCTCCAGAATCCTCAAAGTAAACAGGAGGAGTGAACATGCCAATATTGCTATTTTATAATCTGTATTCCCCTCTGGTTTGTAACAGTCAAAACTTCCCAGGAGGAAATTCCTCTTCCAAGCAAGGGCAGGCTCTTGCTCCACAAAACACCACTAAACTCTTGGATACCTCTTCAGTCAGAAGAGAAACATGAAGAGATGAGTCAGAGGAGCTCTTCCTCTGGGAGCCTGGGCCCTGCTCCTTCCTCCGTCTGAAGGGATACCCAGCAGGATTAACAGAGCAAACCCCAATCAGTTCAGATGCTCAGATAATCTTCTAACAACGAATTCCATTTACAGAAGACGCTCCCATAGCTCTTCAGCGCTTCGAGAAATCTTTTCTCCAAGTACCTAAACACAATTTTTTTTTTGCTGGGAATTCTTACAATCTGACAACACCCAGGACTGTGCTAACACATCAGGGCATATTTTCAGGACATATTTTCCTGAAACCTGTTGCCTAGGGAAGAAAACCTGCATGCTTGATTATATCCATGGCCTATCCCAGGCTGGTAATCGCTGACCCTGTCCCTCCAGAGGCAAACCTCAGGTCCCCAAGCCCACAGCCAGCAGAGTCACAGCACAGATGGCACCACACCCCCTGTGCCCACCCCTGCAGGGGTGGCTGCTGCTGGGGATGGGGTGTGTGGTGCCCCCTCAGGCTTCCCCAGCAGGGATGCCTCTGATTTACACTGCCCCCTGCCCAGTGCCCCCAGCCCACGCGGCGAGGCTGGGGTGTCACTGCAAACTTGGCTTGGCAGGAGCCCCCAGCAGGCCCTGGGAAGGGCTCCCGGTCCCTGCCACATCCCCCAGTGCCATCCCCTTCCCCAGGGCCACGTGCAGTCAGAGCAGCAGCAGGAACAGGGTTAAATCCCAGCGGTTCCCCAGCACAGCACAGCGAGGAAGCTCCAGAGCAGACACTGCTCTCCTCCTCAGCTAAAAGTTGAGAGTAACAGAGTTATGCTCTCACCTCCAAAACCTGATGGCTATGGTTTGGTGGGCAAAGAGGGTAGGCAGCAAAAGAAATTAACATTTGTTTTTCAGCATCACCAGGCAGGAGTTCACTGCAAAGCACAAGCTAATACATACATCCAGTGAACAGCAACCCTGTATTTTATTTCAGGTCTGTTGGGTACTGCAGGGAAGAATACCAAAGGCTGTGTTATTCTGCAGGAGCAGTTTTCCCTGGGAAAGTATAGCCAGACACTTAATCCCAGGAATATTTATAGTTAGCATAACTCAAATGGTGTTGTGCATGCAGTTGGTTAGTCTAAAGTGGAGCGTCATGCAGCTTGCATTAATGCTGGCAAAGGCACTTTATGGAGAAACAGACTTTATGCTTACAATTATCCCAGCCCAATATGGAGTGTCTCTGACTAGCAGAGAGGAACTGATGCCTGCCATAAGGAAGCCCAGCACTGTAACAGAGGCGCCCAACGCCAGCTGCAGCAACGCAAACAGCAGCGGGAAACGGCAGCCACAACAAGTGTGGGATTCCTCCTCCTGGCCACTTTTGGGATCCCCCTTGGCTTTCTTCTGCTTCTTCTTCTTCTTCATCGCGGGCTCCTGCGTCGAGCCGGTGCTCTTCTCCCCTCCGGATGCCTTCCCTGTCTGGCTCTGGGAATTCGGGGCCGTGCCGTGCCGGGCTTTCTTCTCCTCCTTCGCCATGCCGGCGGGCTCTGCGCTCTCACGTGTGTGTGTGTGTGTGTGTGTGTGTGTGTGTGTGTGTGTGTGTGCGTGTGTGTGCGCCGCCGATGGGGCTGCGAGCGTTCTGCCCCCCAAAGCTCCGCTTTGTGCCGGCCGAGCTCTTCCTGGTATTTGAATCAAGGAGGCTGAACAAATATGGAAAACATTTGGAAGCAGATTGTCAGAGCCTCGAAATGCCACATATAGCCCGGAGAAGGGGGGGATGCGAGGGGGGTAGCGCACTGCCAACGTGCGGGCGCCGGCGCAGCCGTGCGCGCAGCGGGCCGGGCTGGCGGGAGCGCACCTCGGGGCAAACAGCGGGGCAGGAATTCCGCATCTCCCGAACTGCGGGGAGATGTGCCTGGCCAGGGAGCCGGGAACGCTGCAGAGCCTGTGCAGGGAGCGGCAGGAAGGAGCTCATGGCACCGTGGCTCCCCCGGGGGGGTTAGGGGCAGGCACAACGTGGCTGGGGGCACCCACCAGCACCGCAGTGCCCGTCCCACCCGCCCGCTGAGGCGCTGTGAACAGGGGCGGCCCCGCGGGAGGGAGCTGATGGCGTGTATGGAAAGCACGAAGTACAAATGAAAATACAAGTTAATGTCCTGGGGAGCCAAAAGGGATCCTGTCGCTTCCCAAAAGTTGCAAAAGCTATGCATGTTATATGATGAAGCAGACCAGCAGTGAGGACTGGTGCTTCTGGGCAGGCAGTGGTAGAGCGTGGAGCAAACATCTGCTGCATGTGTTTCCAGTTATCCATAGCAGAAAGATTGTTTATATTACCTAAAAGACAGAGGGATGTCTTATTGTGGTCATGTGGTCACTGCACTTCATCCATATGTGGGCTCAGGCTGGTGCTTAGATACAGCACAGCAACAGAAGTGGTGGAATTTCTCCTGAAATACTCAAAAATTGCTCTGTGGCTGAATCCAGCTCTGGCAGAGCCTCTCAGGCACAGGAGGGGCTCACCCGTGGAGGTGCCAGCAGGACTGGGGTCTGCAGAGACTCAATTCTGGCTCTGTGGAGAGGAGGGAGCAACAAGAGGTGGGTGCTGAGTGGGGCCGTGCCAGGGCTGTGCTGGCAGCCCGGAGTTCAGCCAGGCCACGGTGCACAATCCTGCAAGGGAAGACCAAGGGAGGCAGGGAGGCTGTGGGAAGCTTGTGCTCAGCTCAGGCCAGAGGAATTACTCAAAAGCTTAGGGGTAAACAGGTGCTTAAATGCTTTGCTGGCGCGGGGCCGAGTGTGTGCAGCGTGTGTACGGCACCGCTCCTCTGTGCGTGCAGCTCCGTGTCCCCGCTGGCACAGGGACAGCCTGAGGACACGTGGGCTCGTGCTGCTGCCCCACAGACACCAGTGAGGGAGCCTTAAATGGCCCAGCCAGCCCTGTCACACCACGGGGCTGGTGCAGTTTTTTCCTTTTCCATAGAAGCAGCAAGCAGGAGCACAGCGTTGGGAGGAGTGGGCAGGTGGAAAGAAGACGTCAGAGACTGGAGAAATCCCCACCAAAATTGCCTTTGGATGTGGCAGAGCAGCTCAGCTGGGAGTGGCCAAAATGGTGAGGTACTCAGAGAGGATCTTGCACATGCTGGTATGGCATTGAGGAAATATTTCCTCTGACACACTGGCACTGCCTTCTGAGAAACTACTCCATTTCCAGCTCTTTATGGCATTTAAACTGCAATGAACTGTGTCTTCTGTATTAATAAATTATGATGTCACTTTGTTTTATGGATTAAGCAATATCCTCTTTGCTTATTTATAACACCAAACGGATGAAAGAAAACTAGAAACAAAGTGGTTTCAGATGCTTTCTGCACACATAACTCTCGTGCTACATCCATAGAGAGAGATTAAGATACATTGTTCAAAAAAGGAAGAGGAAAATAAACAAGAGGTGAAAAAAAATCCTCCTCCTCTAGTCTTGTTGCGTAGAGTACCATGTTTTCACAGTTTCCCACTAAGATGTTTTGTCACTATCATCCTCTTTTTAAAATATCCTTACAATAACTTGCACTCACGGGTGTATCTTGCCTCTCAAAGCCACACACAACTATATTTAACCACAGCTTTGAGAAGGGCAGGGTGTTCAAGGATCATCACCAAGGTCAGATCAGAAAGCATTGGCAAAGCTGAGGGCATGTTTAAATGATGCCCAGTTGAGCATCTATCCTAATAATAATTAGAGTGA
Source organism: Zonotrichia leucophrys gambelii (assembly GCF_028769735.1). NCBI lineage: Eukaryota > Metazoa > Chordata > Aves > Passeriformes > Passerellidae > Zonotrichia > Zonotrichia leucophrys. The sequence goes on along the minus strand of NC_088170.1, from coordinate 14,783,846 downwards.
AATGAAATTAGAATTTTCTTTTCCTTTATGCCCATCCATTTCTCTGGTTCTATCCCAATGATCTTTACTGTGGACTTTCCCCCAGGAAAATCCCTGGTTTAGCACCTGGATTTGTGCTGGTGGCTGGATTTATGATTGCTGTTTTCTCAAAGGGGCCAAAATCCAGCTGCTTTATCCGTGCCGACATTCATATTGGTTTCAGAGGGAGCAATTGCCTGAGGAGAATGAACAGGATCTAACCCAAGGTCAATAAAATTAACAAGAACTTACCCTATGGCCAATAACAACCCTTGTTTGTCTCTGGGCTGCAGAATCTCTGGTAAATCAGGTGCCTAAATATCCTTACTGTACAGCAAGTAACTAATACATGAGGGCATGCCCAAGGGCACAGCTGGAATTTCTCCTACAGGGCATACCTGGGATGTCCCCTCGGGTGCCAGATTCCTGCACCCCTTCTGAAAATTCCAGCTGGTGCCCAGGTGCCTTGGGGCAGGAGAAATCTGGGCCAGCTCTGGGGACATCTTCTGTGCAGTGACAGAAAGGTTTGGGTATGAAACCATGTGGCCCACACAGGGCAGAGCTGCCTTCTCCCAGCTGCTGGGATGGGAGTAGCTGTGCCACACGGTTTTTCCAAGGAAAACAAAGACTTTAGTTGCCATCTGCCCTGGTCACACTGAGACAGGGAGCCTCTCCTTGGCCCCTTGCACATTTAAAGGCATATCCATCTTAGAATCCCACCATTTCTAATCTCTGCAGCAATACATGGCTATTTAGAGAGAAAATTAAGGCTCAAATCCATTGAAAAAACTCCAGGCAGGGATTTTAAATTATTAAACTGTGTGTACCAGAGGTTCTTTTGCTGTGGCTAGCTGTCTCTGTAAAGTCAAACTCAGATATCTTACATGCTGGGAAGTTTAATAGGGACAGAGAAAAGAGACGGATGCAGGATTGATCTTCCATACTTATTATCTGAACCAGATTGTGTTTGCTGATTCCACTTGGCATTAACAATCGAGTGTAAAACAGCTGTGAAGGAACTCATAGCAATGACAAATTAAAAGAATTACATTTTTGGAAATTGAAAGATTAAACGAGGACACTGAAATAACACTAAATTTTCTCGAGTAATACATCTTCCGGATGTCACTTGGATTTTCCCAGCAACACAAGAATAATCATTACCCTTTTATGCCCAAAGGCCCTGATTAAGTATGTTCTTAAATTAAGCACATGCTTGAATACCCTTCCTGGATGAGGATGTTTTTTGATTCGAGCCCAGCTACATCTCTCATGTGGCACGCAGTTGTAATTTCATGTCCTTTACACAAAATGAGTCATGTTGCACAGCTTTTCCATGGCCAGACACCATCCCCTGTCAAACATTGCCTGCTCTTGTTCCCCTCCTTGCCAGAGAGCAGCGCAGCCCGGGTGACGGTGACAACAAGTCAAAGAGCACACACAGCGCCAGGCGTGGAGGAGGCGAGGTCTGGGCTGCAGCTTTGTGGTGACACAGTCTTTCCTACTGCTTCTCCCAGGGCTGGGGACACACAGCACTGCATGGCACTCCAGAAAGCTGGGAGTTTTTCCCCACTGCCATCTTTGCCCTGGAAATAGAGCAGGGTTGGCGTGGTTGGGCTGCCAGAGACACCCAGGCGCTCACTCCTACATAATCACATTTATGCTGATATTTCTCCCAGGCATCAGCACCCCGGCCAAGTGCCAGAGGCAGGGTTGCAGCACACAAACCCAGAGCAGCAGAATTATCAGGGAACAAAGGCTGGAACAGGGCTGTCCTCGTTGCCCCAAGTACTGTGGGACATTTGGCTCCCTTTGCCCAAGGAGCCACTCCACAAATTGCTGCTGACCCAGGGGTGCCCTCGTAGGTGCCACCCCCAGTGTGACAGCCGGAGATGGGAGGGAGCCAGATGTGCCACAGCCAGCCAAAGGATCACCACTCTCCAAGCCAGCCTGGGCTCAGGAGAAGCTAAGACCTTGCCTAACCCTTGCTTCTTGTTGCCCTGATCCCTTCATCCTGCAGCAAGCCATGGCCTGCAGAGCTGGGCCAAGCACGGCCGAGTAGCCAAAGCTCAGCACAGAGGCTGCGCCAAACTGGGAGGGGTAGTTCCCTCTTAAAGCAAATGATGAAAGGTTCTCCCTGAAAAAAGGTTTAAAATCAAGCTGTGGTTTCCAGAACATCATGCCCATTGACAACAGATAATGACAACATGTAGCTCTTGAAAGCACATTTGCATAAAAGACAAGGCCAATTAGAAATGGGTCCAGCACATGCAATCCACGCTGGTTTCTGCCACAGCCACTTTTAAAGTTCAGGTCATCTGGAGGTGAGGCTTGTTTTCAACAGGCTCTGCTAAGGGCAGTTCATGTTGTTTTGAGTGGCTGTGGGCTCTGCTGTGAGAGCTGGGTTGTGCCAGGTGACCTCCAGAGAAACCATCCATCCATCCATCCCACAGTATTCTGCATATGCTCCATGTGCCCTTTTGCATCACTGGGGTAAGACCAAGTTATGGGGCATTTCAGTTTAGCTGGCTGGGGTGACAGATGTGGAAAGAAGTAGAGAACAGGAGTTGTTTTGTGTCAGGGTACTCCACCCCTGAAGGCTACTTATTTAACAATGCAACTTACTCTCTCCATTGCCTCTGACCATTAAGTAAATTTGTGCATATTAAAAAAATCAGCTTGGGAAGAAATGGTGTCTTGCAGTCTCCAAAATGATTGTCCTACACCAGTTCAAATTCCTAGACCTTTGCTTTTGCTAAAGCTCCCCTAGATGCCTCATGCCCGGGGCTCCTCACCTCCAGCTGTGGTTCCCTGGATCCAGTGAACCTGATCCTGGCTCAGGCATTTTTGGGGGTCTTAACAGTGCTTAAGCTGTCCATAATGATCTGACTGTTTCTGCCTCATCCTCTACTCTTAGGGCAGGTTCTTTGGGGTGGAAGGCACATATTATCACATTTCTGCATGAGGCCTGGAGAGGGTACTTAGGGGCTACAACTGATAGTCCCTCAAAACTGGGCTGGAGAAGTAAGAAGCGAGAAGCTGAGATGCTGCACAGCAAAGCTGAGTGCTGCAGCTTGCTCTACACATCACCACACTCTGGTGAGAATTGTATACCAGCCCAGAGACCTTTGCCTCTCCCTGAGCAGGGTTAAGGAGTGTGAAAACCAGGGATGACCAGCTTACAAACGCTCTGTGCCCTTTCCAAAGCCAGTCCTCTGTCTCTCCCATGCATATTTGAAGAGGTTATCGTCCGTCAAAGTACATTAATGAGATATTATGGCTGTTAGATCTTCTCACCAGGTGTTAATCACTACCTGGTTAAACAGAGGCAAATCCTCTCAGCCACGCTCTTGCTGAGGATAACAATTAGGTCTGTTCTATGTCTGTGCTCACAGGAATGCATTCACACCCCCCCATGCACATGCAGGGCTCAGGATGCTGTTTTAAACCATATACAAATTCCAGGAAATCTGCCTATGGCTGTACACCAGGACAGGGAAGGGCAAGGGCTCCTGCTCTCACTTTTCATTAAACAAGAGGGATAAAATGAAGGAGCTTCATAGCAGTGGGTGCCAAATGTGCTCAGCTTGTCCCATGCAAGTTGATGTTTTGTAATAAAGTTAGAAAGGCCTTATTTTCAAGAGACACATGAGAAAACCTGTTTCTGAGCCAGTGTAATGCTACCAGCAGCTGTAATAAGGTGTTCTCTCCAAAGATCCAGGACAAACTTTGTGGAGCACATTCACACGTATCTCATTTCTTGCACTTTCTGGAAGGCAAAGACACTCAGGGCTTTGTTTCTGCAGCTGGCTCGAGGTCTCACTCTTGGGCAGTCTCGCTGTGTTACTCACTGCTCCAGCAGCACTTCCAGGCCTGGTGTACTCACAGGCACTGCAGTTGCCTGAAATACAGTTCTGGGTCCTCTGGAAGGCACCAGCTGGAATTCTCTGAGAAGTCGAGTGGTTCGACTCTCGAAACGAAAGCGAGGGGTTGTGACTCTCCTCTGACCAGGTCCACCAGAAGTGGTGGCTTTTCTCAAAGTCATCTCTGGAGCCCTGAAGCACCTGAGTGCTGGAGCTGATTTCTTCAGCCCAAGTGAAGCTGGTTGCTGACCTTGGTATGGCCAAGCTTTGCCTTTACCTCTTGGCTAGTTCCAAGGTGGACCCCATGATCTTCCTGGAGACAGAAGACCAGAGTATACCGGGGTTCATCTTTTCCAGTCTCCTCCTGAGCTTGCCTTAGAAACTACAGGGCCCAGCTGAGCCATAATCTTCTGCCTCACAAAGAGCTGGTTACTCACAAAAATCAGTATCCCTTTGCTTCCTGCATTGATGTAAACCATCTATAAATCATCTCCACAAATGACCAAAGCTGTCTGGTCTTCATCTGAGGTGAAACAGAGCCTGGTGTCTAGGCTAGAGCTGTGTGACAGACTTGGCATGCTCAACCCATGCCCACCTCTTCCCTGGCCCTTGTCTCTGCCCTCCACCTGGGCTCAGTTTTCCTGTGAGCAGCAATACCAACATGTTGTAATGTAAGAGGGTTCTTGAGGACACAGAGCTCTCTGTGCTGCCAGAATTACTGCATGTGCTCCACCAGATGTTGAAGAATTTTTCCCTTCCATCCCAAGTTACCCTGGGTATTATATTTCCCTGGCTTGACATTGTTATGAAATGTCAGAGCTTCGCAACTTGTCTGACTCTCTTTTGCAACGTCCCCAAGGGAACACAACCACTTCCAAAGCATTGGTTGGGTCTGGGAAGCCCTACAGACTTGCACCATCTTCCCTCCAGAAGAACCTCAACCATCTCTGCAAGATAGGTGAGGCATAGTGGGGTAGGAGGTGAAAGCAAGATGAGCTGAAAGCAGATCTGGAAGGTAGCTGCTGGTGGATTTGTCTGAGGCTGCCTGGGGGCTGCTTTTAGTCCATATTTTTCTGTCACACAAAAGAGGGAGGAGTGCGTGGTGATATTTCCTGATGACACAGACACGCGAGCCCTTGTCAATACAGAGAGGCCCCAGCCTATCAAACAGGAAGAACTGCGTGACCTCGAGGGTGGGAACAATGGGAATGGGACGAAATTCAATTGTGCCAAATGTAAGGTTTGGCACGTAAGGCTGAAGGGCCAGAGTTTCTCTGGGAAAATAAAACATCTCAGGCGCCTTGGCTGGTCCCAGGATTGCCTTGAAATGGCAGCACAGCACGGACATAGAGAAAGGTAAATGTGAGAGAGGATGAATCAAGTATTTCCCACAGGGGGCTGAAAAGTATTGGCGATGGAGAACAAGTACTGGTGGGCCCTGTGAGGAGGCTGCACTCAGCTTTATTCATCTCTGTTAGAGAAAGATGAACAGTGACAGGACCAAGTGTAGCTGAGGTGCTCGCTGGGGGCTGCAGACCCTGTGCAACACTAGGAAATGCAAAGGGATTGCCTGGTTCTGCCCAACAACATCAGTGCTTAGAGAGGACACGATTGATCTATAAATATCCTGTGCTAAACTTAAAACAATGTTGGCACAAGGACAAATGGATACAAATGGCCATGAGTGCCTTGAGCCTGGGAACCGTTCTGGCCACTGAGCAGTGAGGGGCAGGAACAACAAGGAGCAGCTTGTTGTAAGGCACTACAGCATCAATTTTTGAACTGTACCATTTGACATGGGGCTTGAGATGATTCAGTGATGCAGGATGCGCCTTCCCTTCCAAATCCCCATTATGGGTACACATTTGGAGCCTTCTTGCTCACATGGGTGCCCAAACTCAGCCACAGGAGAAGGCAAGGCTGCCAGTCCCCTGACTAGCTGTGTTAGGGCTTGACATAATCAAACTCCTAATTTGTTAGTAGCAATTATTTTGATTTCATGCATTTCTTACAGGATAAACTGGAGGCTTACATCAGTAACCAGTTCAGTTTCTTTTTTTTTTCTTTTTTTTTTGTAGTTAATACTTTGTACTTATATAGCATCTTTCATCTTTCAAAGTGCTTTACATACATTAATTATTTAATTCTCCCCGTACCCCCTTTGATCTAGGCAAGTATTATGATGCTCAGTTTACAAGTGGGGAAAGCAAACACAGAAGAAATCCTTGCTGCCAGGCTCATCCCACCAGGACTGATGCAGCTTTGTGGCTCGAAAAGGCAGGGAAAGGTTCCATGATGTGCACAGGGCCCACAAGCAATCCAGTGGAGGATTGCTGATAACTCTGCTGGATATCCCTTGTTCCAAATAGAGAGAAGACAGGGAGGCTGCCAGTGAGGGCTGTGAGCAGGGCCACTCATAGGGTGCTGCGTGGATGATGCAGGACTAGGAAATTGTGTGCCATGTGCTCCAGAGAAAGACCCAGAATTCATTTTCATCAGAGCATGCAGAACAAAGCCATCACAGTGGCTAGGTGACTACAGCCTAAGAAACAGGAATAAATGCACACAGTTAGAAGTAGATGATGAATAAGGGCTGACATTGATCTGTGTAGACATGCATTCAGTGGAATGATGTGAGTCTTCTCTCTCAGTTAAAAAAATAACATCTAATGTATTTTTGATGGTTCTTGTATTGAATGTTTATGTTGTTTTTCAGAGTGACTGTCAGAGTCTGATTTGGAGATCTCATTGCTAAATAACAGAGCCATTTTTCTTGCAAATTCACAGAGTGACGTTGTTTGTGTGTTTGGGTTGCTGTGACCATGTCAGGACCCTGCAAATGCACTCTGCCTGGTTCCAAAGAGCAGTCTCACATTCCCCCTCTCTTTTTCACCCTTTTTAAAGGACACTTCTGTCTCACAGGGGTAAGCAGTGTAGTTTGTGAGGCAGAACGGGAACCTGGGAACAACACACTTGAGGCCCAGTGCTCATTCTGATGCTGCTTTGGTGTCTGACATTGCTGCATCTCAGTGGCCAGTGCCCAGAGTGGGATTTAAAACACCAGGGTACTGATTTTGACAGGTACTGACTCATTTTGAGGCCAAGAGAATGTCATTTAGCACTAACTCACTGTCCAGCCTTATGGGACAAGGAATTGTGGCCCTGTGCATCCTCCTCCCGGCACATCAATCACAGCTTGTGCCCAGAGCAGCTCCTGTGCTCCTCTGGGTCAGTCAGCACTATAATATAATGCCTTTTTGTGGGGAAAAAAGGGGGAAAGGACCTGAATTTAGTCACATTTTTCCTGCAGCAAAACTCTTTCCTGCTCCTGCTAGCATTAGTTCCTAGAGAAGCAAAAATGGCTAAGATTTTTTAATTTCATGGCCATTTTGATATGCTAAATGGTGCCAAGAGAGTAAGTGCAAAATTAACCGAGTTCAAATCCCCATGGAATATGGAAAATGTAGTTAAAATAGTGCTGCTAAAGATTTTGTAATTAGCAGAAATTATTTTAAAGTGTAGCACTTTTAATTAGCTGCAAATGCCGCTCACTCCGCATCAGTATTACCCACAAAATTGGCTACACCTGAGACAGTTAAGCTCCTCACCTGCACAAATCCCTCGGGAACCCACAGGTTAAAACTGAGATCCATGGAGCTGTGCACTAACTGCAAGGGAAACTGTGATAATGGAGCAATGCTGAAAGCACAGTCTTCTAACCAGCACAGTAGAGCCAAAGACACCGTTGCGAATGTCTTGTGTCGCTCCCTCCTGCCAGGGATCCTCTGTGTTCCTTAGATTAATCTCTTATTATCCATTCCTTAGGACCTGTGTTGAAGCAGGGTTCTCCTCTACCTCATTCTAGCTCATCCCAGCTCACTGCACCTATGGGCTTCCTCAATATTTGGTAGTGGTCCTTAATTCCAGAAGGAAGAGTCCACAGCCGCAGAAGGAGATTTTTCCCTTTCTCTTTCATTGGGAAGTTTCACAGTGTGAGAAGGGCAAAGCAGCCACTTCAGTGCCCAGCCTGGCAAGGTGTGCAGGGAACTGGCCATGTAGGAGGGGACAGAGGCTGCTCAGATGATGAGAGAAAGGCTCTCTTGAGGATCCTCAGTGCAGCAGGTCCACAGGGTGCTCAGGTAATGCCAATGGGATATGCATCCCCAAATGTGCCTGGTGAATTGGGCTGAGGCCTGTCTGAGGTCAGACAGGCAGCTTGTGGCAGGGATGGGAGCTGTCCTCCTGCCACCTGAGCCCAGGCAAGTGCCTTTACAGCAAGGTCACTCATGCCTTTAATTCCTCTGCTGCAGAGGAGTTATTAGCTGCATATTAGAAACACTATGCCCAGGGAAATTTCAGCTTCAGTTGCCTGCTCATGTGGCACTGCTATGGCGACATTTATAAAAACCAGTTCACACACAACAATGAGACAACAGAGAGAGACAATTACAATGGGCTGTCCATGTGGCTGAAAACCCACTGATCATCCTGCGATTCAGGACCATCATTCACAGAGCTGTGCCCCATCAGTGCTAGCCTGGGGGCTCTCAGGTATCCAAACAAAAATTGGTGGGTTGATGGCAAAGGGTGGGGCTTTCTCCTAAACATCTCTTTCTTGTCATTGCTGCACAAGAGGCAAGGAAGTGTATTTCTTTTAGGATGCACAGCAACATTCATGAAATCTCAACTGGTTCCAAATATGGAACTTTCAGTTCAAGCTATGTTGAAAAAAGCACACCAAGAGGCTGGGGGTTATTAATACGTTGTAACTAAAACTACAGGAAACTTCAGATGGAAAGGTCAGCTGTGTGAGATGAAGAAAGCAGCAACAGATATCTCTTTCAAACCACCTTTGGACAGTGAATTGAATTTGCATTTGGTCAGTTCAATCTTAGCACTTCTAAACCTCTCAATAATTCACTGTGCAGCTGTAAGAATTTACAACACAGCTTTCCGAGTGTACTTTGCAAATCACAAAAGGACAGAAATCCCGTGGTCTTGTGCCTCTCTGGCAGTCCCATGGCTCATTAGCAGGGCTGTAAAACCAGGAGGTACCAGGTGAGGCCCCTCAGACGATCCAGGGACTGGCAGCAGCAGGGAGGTGGTGCAGGGTGGGAGTGGAAAGACCCATGGCTAACCCCTGACATGACACTGAGCCCTTGTGCCAAATTTCAAACCCCGGCTCTGAAGCAAGGCTATGCTCAAGCCATTCAGCAAAAAGGTCACCAGAAGCACTTCATGTGGTGCAAAACAGTTTCTTCTGCCCTCTCCTCTTGTGCTCGATGCCAGGTGTTGGCCCAGCCCATTTGGCTGGATCTTTCCCTCAAAGATGTCAGAGGCAGCCATACAGCATGGAAAATATCACCTCCGAATGCTTGGCAAAGCATTAGTTGACTGAAAAGGGGGTTGTATCATGGGATGTCTTGAGTAACTTGAAAAGCAAACATCCCGACCAGAGCTGCCTATAGTGCAGTTGCCTGTACAAGGTGTGTAAATGCCTTTTTTTCTTTGTGTTTTTCCAGCTGCAGTATGTTCACCCAGCCTTAAAATTATGTCAGTGGTATCTGTGACTGTCATCTGCCTTCTGCCAGCACAGGCCACTTTATATGGGTGCAGTCTTGGGGAATTGTGCCCTTGGACATCCCCTGCTCTGGGAGTGCCCAACCTTGAGCTCAAGCTGCAAGGCAAAAGCAAAACCAGCCTTTTGTCTCAGGCATCCATGAGCAGCCTAAACAGGCAAACAGGGGGCCTCCTCTGCAGTGACAGCAGTGTTTTCTGGCAGCTCCCTGCTGGCTTTGCCTGCTCTCCAGAGCCCAGGAGCTCTCCTCTGGGCAGCCACAGCTGAATTGGGAACACTTGAAGGATCTGTTTTGCTCTCACAGCACTATCAAAGGGATGCTGGCAATCAAACCCTCACTCCAATGGCTCTCCATGTGCCATGTGAGTGCCTTGTCTGTGCTAGATTAATTTTTTTGTCTCTCTGATGGCTGTAATAGCTCTTATAATCCCTCTCCTAATTTTTTTACACCTGTTTCATCCACCAGCATGGCTGAGAGCAGACTGCCCACTGCCAGCACTGTGGATCCCAACCAGGGGTTATGGACATACATTTTTCTACACAAAATTAAGTTTCTGGTGCAAGTGAGGCCTCGTGCAGCTGTGTAAGGAGTCCTGGCACGGGCAGGTCAATGGCCTCAGTGACACAGGGAAGGTGAAGGTGGGGGTCTGGCTTGACAGGGTGAAATTATACTTGCAGGAAGGAGTTACCAGGCCCTGGCTGATGTCCCTGCTGTAGGTATTGGCCCAGTGCAGGGTAACAACAGCCAATCATTTTACCTTGGCTGAGACAGCTCCTGATTTCAGCACAGTTTTATCTATAGTGCAAGTCCCTATGCCCAGACCTCAAAATAATCCATACCACATCTGCAGTCCTGCTGAGGAGCAGTAAAGGAGGGAGAGGGATGCACTGGAGGGCAGGCAATTCTGTGCCTCGAGGGCCAAAGAAATTCCTGCTCAAGAGGACTGGAAAGCTTTTGTGCCAAGGTGGATCACGGGGTGGAAGGGAATATTAATAAAGCTGGTACTGACTGATGGATACAGAGAGCAAAGAGCAAAGCCCAAGGGAGGCTGGGGCAGGAAAGTCCAGGGAATGGGAATGGGAATGCTTGATTTGATTTTAAAAATGAGCAGTGAATGGCAGGAGGAATGGGGATGTGCTCAGCAGAGCATTGCAGGATTGGGATTCACTGCCACCGGAGATTGCCGAGATGCAGAGCTCAGGAGGTCTGAAAAAATTCATGAGCATTTATAAAGGTTGTGGCTATCTCCAGGGTTACCTCATTGGAGATAATCAAGCAGAAGGGATATAAACCAGAGCTCTTCAGGGGGCATGCCAAGTGATATATGCCTAGGGTTAGGAAAATATTTTCCTATAAGCAAGTTAGGATTGGCCATTCTGGTGTTCCTCACTCTGGATTTACAGGACTTGGCAACTGGGCCCCTTCAGAGAGAAGGGAGCAGAGTAGATGAGCTGGGAGCCCAGTCCAAGGCAGCAGTCCCTCTGGTCCTGTGTCCTGCTGCGTGAGAAAGCATGTGAGGAATTATAATTCCCTTTGGACATGTGACCCAAATTGCAGCGGGAATTTGCATTCCTGGTGCCTGCTTCCATTTCATGTCTGCCCCCCGCTGCACAACAACACCTGCAAGAGGGTTTGTTACCGTCTCTGAGAGCACTAGCTCAACAGTCTTTTCAGAGACAATAAGAAGAGTATCTACAAAGGAAACTGAATGGTAAAGAGGAGTCAAAAATATGTCAATGCTGTGTAAAAGCTTATCCATACAAAACAAACTTGCTCAAAGAAAAATCAGCTGTCACTTTAAAATCTGACATTAAGGTTTTCAAATCACAGACCTTAATCAGGAGTAATACTTGAAGAGGAACAAAGAGAATTTATGATGAAAAATCAGGACAGTTGAGTGCTAGGCTCAGCGGGACTAACTGCATGACAATATGGATAGGAATTATAATTGCATTAGCTTAGCCTGAAATCACTGGCCAGAGCTGGGTTTTTTTGGTCAGCTGAATTTCTGAAATGGCTTCATTTACTTTTTAAGCAAACTTGGAAGGAGAATTACAAATACATTATGACATGTCCATCCACTGTCTTAGGGGAATGGAGCATTTCAGAAAAGCATCCTAACATTGGCTTAGAGCTTTTTGAAATGGGTTAAACCAACTGCCCTCAATGGGTCCTTCTAAAATGACATTAAGAGGTGAAGGTAGCTCCTAGTGATGAAAGTTAGAGGATCTAAACCCACGATGCTCTCACTTTATTCCACACATTGTACTTTGACCCCAAGCCCCAGTCAGACCCTCCTCATGGTGACATTCTCACTTAATTCAGTTTTTACATCTTATTTACCCTTCCGAAAATCAGGATGACTTCAAACAGGCACTAATCCTCTGCCTGTTAAAAACAACAAGATACCTCTACCTGAGTCTACATTTTCTGCAATAGGAAACAGTGGGTTTCTCTCCCAGCTCTACAGTCAAATTCTGGTTCAAATTCCACCCCAGTGATCCCAGTCCCACTTCCAGCTGCCAGCTCCACGTTGCTGAGACCTGGTGGGAATAGTTGGGGGCTCCCAAAGCAGTGTTCTCCCAAACCAGAGCACTGTGAGATCGCAGACAGGGGAAGCAGCAGCTGATGGGAGGGAGGAGCAGACATTCCCCCACAGCCCATACCTGGACCACTGCTCTCACTGGTAAGCATTGCTCTGATGGAACATGAATTTGCCCTTAGCAAAAAAAAACTTGGCCAAACAGGGGAGAATGAATGAGGCAAGGGAGATGTGAACTACAACAAAAATTGGCTGATCATGGCAAATCTGCTGCTGTCCCATTGCAGCATCAAATAAGTGGCAGTGCTGCATCTCTTGGTGCTGCCCAGAGGGACAGAAGCTCTGTAGGACTGGCCTGTCCCTGTCCCTGTGCTCGGGGCAGGAGGCAGTGGGCCCTGTGGCACAGGCAGCACTAGCAGGGACCAGGCATCTGGGACTGATGCCTCTCTGCAAAAGGGAACGAGTTACTTTAACTTGTTCTGCACAAAATAACCAAAACATCTGTGCCTCCAATTCCTCCTCCTTCAGCAGCAGCGCCCTGATCCCGCAGCGCTGCCTGGCAGGAGCACGGCTCTCCTGCAGCCAGCCAAAGCACCAGCTGCTGCTGGATGTGCTCAGGACACCTTCTCTGAGCAGCCTGGCTGCTGTGCAAGCCGCTGCTGCTCTGTGAGGCCCAGGAGTGGCCGGACAGGCGGTGTCCACTGTCACACAGCCGCCTCCGCCGCGGCCCGGCCAGCACACGCCGCTCCGATTGCAACACCACCCGCCTCGCTCACTGGCTGCTTTTATTCGTCTTCCTCAAAGGCTTAAATAAACAAGAAACAGGTTAAAAACAAAATCTTGGCCCTGGCCCCTTCCTGAGCTGGCTGTTCCATGATGGCTTCCGGCCCTGTGCACGAGCTTCCCCCTGCAGAGGGAAGGGGCGCCGTCCTGCAGCTGCCTCGAGTGGCAAATGAGGCCCCGTACCTGCCTTTGATATCGGTGCCAGGCACTGGAGCAGCGCTCTCCACACCAGCCCGGTGCTTTCCACGTCGAGTGGGAACTCGAGTGTGCTGGTGGGAGCTGGAAGAGGTTTGCCTTCCCAGGGCCATGGCACAAGGACACGCGGACGGTCCCTGCCAGCTGGGTGCCAGCTCCACGTGAGGGGGCATTTCCAGAAGACAAACCTTGCACACCTCTCCAAAGCCTTTTTTAAGGGGAAGAGGAATTTTATTCCACTTGCAATCTGTCATGAACAAAATCTTGAAGGAGCCCATCAAAACAAGAGCTTTTGCCCTCAGGACGTGCAGTGCAAATTGCACTGGAGCAAAGCTCCTCCAGCCATTTCGCTGAAGGGACATTGGGAACTCATGGCAATGACCCCCTCCCTGCCTGAGGTCACTCTGTGACAACTGGGCAAGGCTCCCGGGGCTTTCGAAACATTTCACGTGCACAAAATTGCCTCACAGCACCTTTGCTATGGATGATTTCTATTCTTGCCATTCAGAACTTCCAGAAACAGATAAAAAGGTGCCAAGGTACACGATGGGACTCCGTGCCAGCTACTGTGCATTTCTCCCTGCCCCAAGCTCCCTATTTTCTTGACAAGGCCCAAATAATTTTCCTCATAGAGCATTTAAGGTCTCGTTTTCTCTCTGTATTAAAGAGCTTTATGTCCATCATATTGCTCCTAAAACATGCCACTATCTAGCGCTGGCAATATGTTCCTTACTAGGGCTTTAGAGTGTTATAGATAAGTTATGTGGCATTTTCCATTTAAATTAAAATAGATCAAGCTAAACTCAAGGGAAGCTGATAGCTGCACTTTCATTTTATTTCATTCTATTTCCTCTTTATGACCCATGTTACGCTAATAATCAAAACTTTGATTATAGGTCCCTAAGGCACCATGTTGCACACAGGATGGAAACTGCCTCCAGCTCTCCTATTGCCAGGGTTCCAGCTGCCAGCCAGTGGCACAAGCAGGGTGAGTGATATCAGTGTGGCATCTTGGGGTCTTTTTCCTCCCTCTATGGAGAAAGTCTCTGCTTCTTGCCTCATCTGGCCTGAATTCTCCAGGCACGAAGATACAGATCTGAAATTTGCCTGATTCTGGCATCCGTTGCTGGTGCCAGTGGGGATCTCGAACTGCCAGCATGGACTTTGCCACACTGAGATGCATACAAGTGCTGTGAGGGGACTCTTGCAGTGGTCAGCCCCAGAAAGGAGGCTAAAAACCCCAGCTGTTGAGGGTAGTGCTCCTGGGAGAGGATGGACTGGCCTCACAGGAGATGGAGACACACTGTCCTGCTGCAGGCACTTGCCAGCATCCAGCTGCTGTTCCCCTTCTGTGGGGCTTCAGAAACTCCTCTAAATGGTTTTGGCTACCCCAAGAAAAGGTGTTTAAAATGAAAAGTATAACAGGAATGATAATGCTAATCTGCAAAATGGGAAGGTAATAAAAGCCTCTAAGCTTTCTTGTCCCCCTCAACCCCCCTTTGTGGGGCTGAGGAATCACAGAATCATAGAATGGCCTGGATTGGAAGGGACCTTAAAAATCATCTGCTTCCAATCGCCTTGCCATGGATGGGTATGAAGGGAGATGTGGTCATGGTCCTGCTTTCTTGACTCTGGCCAGCTGAGCTCCCACACCTCAGCTCAGCTCCAAGGGCAGGTGCAGGTGTTTGTACCTCACTGTGCCTCTGATCTTCAGGAAAAAAACTGTTCTGGTCCAGGTCTTATTGCCTTGCTAAAGACTTCACACACTGGGGGTTTTAAAGAGTGGTTTGTACCATACAGGAAATCCCACAAGTGAGACCTCCTTGCAAAGGCCTGGACACTGTGCCAAGATCCCCGGGCTGAATTTGGCCACAGCTGTTTTAGAAAAGTCACAGAGTAAAGTTCAAAGAAAATATTGAAATGTCTGCATGGCTTCTTCTCTAGCAGCAGAGCAGATTTGTGGGGACCTGCTGCCTGCCCTGCTCTGAGTGGGAGGGTGGGGTGAGCATCACCCACTGCTTTGCCTGGCTTGGCTCTCACACCTCACCCGCTCCCTTCCATGAGTCCCACACCCCTCCAGCCTGTGGCTTCCTCCTCACACCTTGGAAGGACAGCAAAGGGCAATAAAACAGAACACTGACCTTTGCACAACGCAGACCTTTTCTAACTTTGACATAAATTCATGACCTTTAATGGGCACATGCTGAAGCCTTGGGTTTGGTGATTTAATGCCTTTCTCTTTGCCAAGGCCACCAGCAGGCATGGCAGGTTTGTGCTTGGGGTCTGGGATGCAAGGGTGATTTGGATCCCCGTGGCTGTGGGGTGTGTGGGGATGAAGGAACAGCAACCTCAGCAATGCCTGGCTGTGGACAGGGGTCCCTGGTGGTCCTGCAGGGGTGCACAGGCTGCACACCACCCTCTGCCCAGGGGCCAACACTAAAGCCAAGCCATGGAGGCAGCGGGTGCCAGCACATCCCCCAGGTGGGCCGTGTGGGTGGCACTGTCCCCATCCTGTGGTGCACCCCGGGCTCTTTTCCCAGCACCCTGCACCCCTCCCCGCCAGGGTGAGTGTCCCTGCTGCTCCTGAGATGAAAGCACTACGCCTGGGGAAGGCCCAGGGTGACTGCCACCCTCGCTGTCGCTGCCATCAACGTGGGAGATCGGGACCCGGCATGGCCTGGGTGGGCAGGGGCTCATTGTCAGGATGTGCCTCGGGCAGGCGCCTGTGCCCAGCCCAGCTTTCTGACCGCACAAAGAAAACATTTGCCCAGACACAGCCCGGCCCCTTGCCACGTTGAAAGCCTGGCTGCCGGCAGCTGGAAGGGGTCATGCAGTGCCTCCCCAGCAGGACACAGAGCACAGGGCTGGAGACGAGCTGAACGAGCCTGGGTTTCAGAGCCTTCCTGAAATCTGCCCTCATAAAAGGCAGCTGTCTGGAAACCTGCTCACTGGGGGAGGAGAGTCTCCGTGTGAGAAGGGAGGCTTGCCAGGCCTGCCACCGCCGCTGCTCACACGCAGGCCATGCTCCCGCCCGGCTGCAGCAGCCTGGTGAAACACCAGGGAGGTGAATAACACCAGGGAAATGACCCTGCAAGCAGGATTTCCAAGAGCTTCAGAGCCCCACGTACCATGGGATAGCTCCCTGTGGCACTGCACACCCCAGGGAGCACTGCCAGCACAGGGGACCATGCTGCCATCTGCTCTGGGAGCAAAGGGCACACTGCAGAGAGCAGGGAATTCAGGCACAATGGCTGAGGGGGTATTTCCCAGCTGGTACAAGGTCCAGAGATATCCTGGATACGTCCTGACAAGCTAGCATGAGTCTAAGGGCTGACTTATCCTTCCCACTGGGACAGTGGGTTTCAGTGATCATCACACATGCCTGTCCCTTCTCCTGAGTGTCTGTGCTGAGCTCTGTGCTGTCCTGCTAGTGCTCTGGGGCTGGACTGCAGTTGGTGCCTATGGAATACTTTGGCTTTTACAGTGCTGTTTATACAATGCAGAGGACTTCTCCTTGCTTGCACATTCCAGGTACATCTGGGGTGGTGGCTGAAACAGACAGGTGCCAACAGATCCCCTGATTTCTCCTCCTGTCCTTCTAGCTAAAAAGCTCAGCCCTTCCCAGGCAGAACCCAGGAGGACTCATACAACACCAGTTGGGCTCTTTGCTCTGAGCCAGCCTGCTCCAAGTAGCATCTGTACCCAAAAACACACACTGGGCTTCTCCTCTGACTTCTCTCACATCTTCTTAGCACTCACCTGTCTGCAGCCAAGTGTCTGGAATGGGGTGGTTTCTGTTTCATAGAGGAGGGAGGCTGTCCCACCTGTCCTGCACACTTGGGTTTAGAAGGACTTGGCTTCCCTGCCACATCTGACCTCTCAGCCTCCTCCTTTATTCTGAAGGAGCTCAGAATGACAAGGCTCTAATAAACCCACCATCCTGTGAATGAGGGAAAATAATTTAAGAAGTGATGAATGACACATTCTTATTTACTGTAATTACACAGTGTGCTTCAGGAAGGTATTTTCCTATCGCTAATCCAAAACATTTATACTCCCCTTTCTTGCAGTTTTCTGCTCCTTGATTTCCTTCCAGGCAGCCACTCCCAGGTGCCCTGCAGTATTCCTGCAAATCTCTGCCCCTTTGGAGGTAGCAGGGAAGAAGGGGATCTGTGCTTCAACTTCTCCAGCCTCAGCTTTCCACAGCTACATTGTCAGTG
Organism: Zonotrichia leucophrys gambelii; assembly: GCF_028769735.1. Classification (NCBI taxonomy): domain Eukaryota; kingdom Metazoa; phylum Chordata; class Aves; order Passeriformes; family Passerellidae; genus Zonotrichia; species Zonotrichia leucophrys. The sequence continues at coordinate 14,766,646 of NC_088170.1, read as the reverse complement.
AAGGAAGGACAGAGGAAGAGTGAAATCCTGAAATTTTGTTTGCCCAGTTTGTTGTTTTCCTCCTACATTTTCTAATGGGCCTTGTGACAGCCTGGGACCCCACTGCAATGTGTAACCACCATAAATATCCAGGTCAGTACCATATGGCCTTATACAGCAAGTTCAATAGTGTTGCTCTAGTTTTATCCTTTTAAAGACTTTCACACTAAGATGGTAAAATATCCCAGATTTCCACTTGATAAAAAAAAATTAAAAAATAAAGAAGGAACATGTGCTTCTATGCATGACCCAAAACTCTTTCTTCTTCTCCCAGAAGTTCATAAAAAGGCATGCAGAAGGCCTTAGGTTTTCATCAAAATGGTGAGGAAGTGCTTTGCTTCTCCTGGAGCCTCCCAAAGGACTGGAATATGCTGGGTGTTACTTCAGGCAGTTCTGAGGAGCAAGCCACTTGACTGGAAGAGTCTGCAAAATAAAAAAAATCACATCAACCCTTTAGGCTGTGGGTCACATGGAACTGTTTTAGGGATCCCAACCACCCCACAGATCTGCTGAAAAGTTCTGGCTTCAGAGATTCTCCCTCGAGCTTTGTGCAATCCTCCCGTACCTCCTAGGACTTGGAGGGAGAGGACGTCTTTCACTTGGACATCTGGCACTGGTGTCCTAACAGACAAGCTCCGGGGCATTTTATGAAATAGTCTGCAGCCTTTAGAATGTGCTCCAGACAGAAACCCAAGGACACCAGGCAATGCAGCCAATTAATGGAATGAGTCTGTCAGATACTGTTTCATGGGGTGTCTCTGTGTTTCTGTGGGACTGTTATTTGCCATAGGGGCATTCATCTCCTGCCTGCATTCTCTACATCCTTCCTCATTCTTAACCAGTGTAGCACTTTTCCCCTTAGCTTAGCTAAGGCTTGTTGGAAATGCACAGAAACACAGTGTGGCTTCAAACATTTTCCATCTTTAATAATGTCAGAACTTCCTGCTCCAGACACCACCTAACAATGTGCTCTATAGGTTGTTTTCATGCACTAAAACTTTTGTGCCGTATTTGACCTTTCATTCCAGACTTTTCCACCATGACCAGAATGCTTTTCCCTTGGTATCCGTCACTCCATTGTGCTCCAAAAGTATGTAATTGTGCTCTAGGACAGTGGAGTTTCCCAGCTCATTTTCTAGTTGTATCCTACTGGGATTCTTTCTGTGATGAACCTTCAGGAGCCCACATTTCTCCTCTGGCACTTCCCTTCCTTGGTTCTCCTGAGTGAACTGGAAGTATTTGCACATCCACAAGTGGTTTGAGAGGAAACAAGCATCTCCCTCTTTGCATTCATCCCTCTGAAGAATCAACTCTCTGTGACACTGTTGCACTGCATCCCAAAGGTTCTGCCTGGATTCCCCATCCCTGCTACTCCACTTACAACCAGAGGTGCAGTAAATTGTGCAGTTGCAAAATTGCCATTTTCCTAAAGACTTGGCCAAATTGCATTTGGGAATCCCACAGAATGAGCTAGTGCAGGGATTTATGGCCTACACTCCTGCACAAATCAGTACACTGATTACACTGTTCCTCCTGTGCAAATACCAGCAGAGCTCATCAGTAAATTTAACCACTGGCAAGAATTGCACAGGTGGAAACTGCTAAATCTCATTCTGCTGGCCACTGAAAGGCTCTCCCTCTATCACTGTGCCCAAGCTAGGTTTTGCAATGTTAGCACACCTACAAACAGCACATCTCCTTCTGTAACAGGAGCAGAGTCCTGTGGACCTGCAGCTCCAGGCAGTCCCACTTTTGCTTTTTTTGTGGAAATTCCCCATCACCAGTTAGTGCAGCAGGCTGAAGTCACCTGCTCTTGGAACAACTCCCTTTCCTTTGGGACCAGTTAGAGAGTGTCAGCCTTGAACTTATCACGAACAGGCCACGTTGTCCACGCACCTACCACTTGTTCAAAGGTCTCGGCATGTACCCATAAATAGCCAAAGCACAACAGACCTCTTGGAAGGTTGAGGCCATCCAAGGCCTCCTGTTGGCATGGTGTGCCCTACCTTCCTCTGCAGTGCAGCTGGGGATTTACATAAGCCCCCGGCCATCACTAAACTGCCAGGCTGGGCTTGGCTGAGAAAGCAATTTTCTCTTCTTTCTTCTTCTTTGTCTTTTCTGCCTGTTGATAAACACCTTTCAGATCTCTTGTGACTGACCAAACTGAACCCATCATCCAAAGGACCTTCATGCTCAGACTGAGCTTCTTTGCAGGGACTTCAGAGGGGGAACTTAGGGGGAAAGTTGTTTCACTTGTTCCTGGTTGATGTTCCTGGAAGGCATCCAGCAGACAGATGGAGATCCTCTCTGTAACACATGCACAAGGTCTGGCTGACCTGTTGGGGAAGAGTCTCTGAAGGTCCCAGGATTCCAGGCAGGCTTGAGACTCTCCCCTCAGTCAGGGCTGGCAGTGACTTCAGAGTGGAGCCACCTTTAGTTTTTATTGTCCCCAAAGGCAGGACAGGTTCTCAGCTATCTGCAAACAAGGAGCTTCACTGGAAACACACCTTTAAAGGGAATTCCCAAACTGATGGGATAAGGCACAGTTCCTGGTGTTTATCATCACCATGCCTTGCTTCTTGCTCTAGTCCCTTGTTTCTGGTTTCCCCAGGTTTGAGAAATGTCTACATTCTCCTGTCACACTATCCACTACAAGCTGATTAACTTGGTCACTATTAGCCCATGGGCTGGTTTGGGAGACTGGCCCATCACTCATTTCACATGGTCTAAGATGGGCAGAAGTATACCAGACTGTGACCAGTGTCCCCCAGGCAAGGTTTTTGCACCAGTCCTCCACAAAAACGTGGTCCTGACTCTGTCCCCCAGCTGGATCTCCCCCCATTTCCTCATTTTGCAACTCTGCAAAGGGCTTGCTGCACGTTGTGTCTTCTCTTGGCCCACCACCTTCCCACACTCAGGTTATTTTATTTCTGCTTCTGAGCTCAGCTCTGTTTTTGCATGGTCCCTGTGTCTCTTGCTTTACATATGCTGGGTGTGTGTGTTACTTTCTGAGGTGGAAGTTCTCTTTTCTTGTCCCCTTGTGAGCCACAGCACTGCTCTGGCAGGACTGACCATCTTCTCACCACTGCCTGCTAACTGGCTCAGTGCTCTGCTGCATCATTTAAAACCTTGGCACATTCCTCAGCCCTCTCAGGGCATCTTTGGCTTCCCATTAAACACAGAGATATCATTCCTGGCTCAGGAAGTCTCTGCCCTGCAGGCCACCAGGACCTGGGAGACTGGCTTGGGAAGCTTGCATTGTGTCCATGTTTGTCTGCTCCTCCCAAAGCATCTCCTCCAGGACTCCAGGACTCCAGCTCAGATTTTTATCTGCTTACCTTTCCCTTTTTCCCTGATCTCAGTCTGGTCATCCCCTTACTGAAAAATCCATTATTAGGTCAATGTCCAATTTCCCCTGGTTGAATACCTTGTTATTCCACCAAAATAATCCTTCAGCTGAATTCTCTTTGTCCCCCACTTTGTGGCACACAGCTGGCAGTCTTTGTCTAATTTGATGGTTGATTCTAGTCAAACAGCCAGACTAGATAATTTAATCTCTTTTCCTGAAGGCAAGTGCTCACTGACATAAGAGCTGACCCCAACAAATGGGCTCCTAGGCCTCCCATTTCAGAGCCATTCCCTCATGCTGTGGTTATGGATGGAGCTGAACAAGGTGCATTTTCCTCTCCCAGGTGCATTTTCCTCAAACACCGTGGCTTTTGCCCTGGTTCAGCTGGGACATAGTCTGATTCCTTTCTCCTGGAGACTGGAAATGCTGGTGGATGATGGTGGTAGGCTGTGTGCTGGCCAGCTTGTGTGCAGCAGGAGGCTGTTTTTTTCCTGCAGCAACCTGCAAGCCTTTTATATCCTTTTCTCATTGATTTTCTCAATTTCTTAACTCTTTGCTGCAGTTCATCTTGGCTTATAAATTGACCAAAGCTTTTGTTGTGCCTCTTATTTTCTGGAAAACATTATTTTGCATGATATTTACGCTGCTGCTCACCTCTTTGATCCATCCTGCCTTCTTAAACTGGGAATCTTCCAGAAGAATTTAGCACTCTCCCTGGACATTGAAGTCTTTTATCCTTGTCTCCAGGTGACCTCTTATAAAACTCTTAGAAGTTTCCAGATGTTGCTTGAACTCTTTTTGCAGTGTCCAGCTGTCTCGGCTCATGTTTTGAGTCTTTGGTAATTTTCAATTTCCGTTCCCACTTGGTTCCAGAGGAATCCCAGAATTAGGACTTCTCCTAGAAGCTGAGTCTCACCCTTGACATTCTTTCCATAATTTGAAGATCTGCAGGTTGTTCCAGAGAGGATGAAGCTGGCAAAGAAATGCTCCAGAAATGTTCCAGGTGTTCCACAAGGCGGTTGCTCCTGAAATGCTCACTGTCCCCCCCACCCTGTGTGTTAGTTACAGAAACCATGGAAAGCCCTGCTGTCCTGCCCATGGGAGGAATCACCTGCAGGGAACTGTCTCTTCTTTCAGAGTTCAACCTCCTTTTTTGTCAGCACTCCCCCAGAAGGTCTCCGGTTCAGGGTGCTTTAGTTCAGGGTTAAGCTCCTTTTACTTGGCCTGTTTTCTTGATACTTTTTCAAGAACCAGTCCAGTGAGGAGGAGGGATATTTCATGCTGAAGCTGCCTGTTTCTCTCCACTGACTAACAAGAGAGCCCACTGCTCTTCCTTAGATGTCCAGCATGGATGACTGACATGGGGCAACCAATATGTCCTTGATGAGCAACTTTCCCTTGCAGTCTGTGGTCCTCCTTCCCGAGGGAGCTGCTCTGTAGTCCAGGCTTACCCAAGGTAATGTCCCAGGGGAGATTTAGGTTGGACATTAGGAAAAAGTTCTTCCCTCAGAGGGTGGTTGAGCCCTGGAACAGGCTCTCCAGGGAAGTGACCACAGCTTCAAGACTCACAGAGCTCAAGAAGCATTTGGACAATGCTTTCAGGCACTTGGTAGGATTGTCGGATTGTCCTGTGCAGAGTCTGCAGCTGGACTCCAGGATCCTTGTGGGTCCCTTCCAGCTCAGAATATTTTATGGCTCTGTGAACATTTGTGTAATATTCTATGACATCTGTGTAACAACTTGCTTTCCGCAGCAGATTCTCCCACCCACCTCTGCAACAGTCCACGAGCCTCCCCTTTTGACCCCCCACCCCTATAACCTATATGCACGTGGCACAAATGTATGTGGGGTTTTTTTTGTCCCCGGTTTAGCTTCGGACAGTGTGGAAATGCCATCAAGTTAACAGGGAGAGAGCTGTACAAGCCCGCAGTGCCGCTTGCTGCTTGCCAAGCAGGAGCCTCAAACACCTCATCAGAGCCTTCGCTGCTCCTAAAACCTCATTCGCACTTTGCAGACGGGCAGTGCGGTTCGGCAGCCCCCCCTCTCCCCGCACACAAAAATCACGAGTTACCCTTCTGGCCACAATACCTGTAAGGCACGGTCGTTAGACAGGAATGATGTGAGGTTCCCGTCTCTATTTTGGCAGGGGGCGTGTTTCGTGTTTATTGGGGTAACTCCCCCGCCTCCCCCAGCAGCCCGGATTCTGTGGGAGCCCGACTTTGGAGGTCACGCACCTCCAGGAGCCGGAGCCCGCGGAAGGGAGGGAGCAGAACTAAACCAAGTGAAAAGCAAGCGGTCAGCGCTGGCGGCGGGGATAAACACATCGCTATGAATCGCCTCAGCTGACACTTCCCGCCGGGAATACCGGAGAGAAAGCCGCCAGCCCGGCGCTGAGAGGGGGTGGTGGTGCCGGGGGTGTCCGCTCCCCCCGCCCCGCACGTGGGGCCGGGGCCGCCGCGCTCCCCGCACACGCCGCACACCCCGCACGTTGCAGGGCACACATGCCGCGCCGGCTGCAGGCTCGGCGCACACGCGGGGACACGCGGGGACACGGCGGCCGGGACACGCACACGCGGGGACACACACGCACGCACAGACAGCGCCTCGGCCGGGGCACGGGAGAGAAGAGCATCCCCTTCCCGCGGGCACCCCGTCCTTCCGCCGGCAGGAGGGTCCTGGCGGGCCGCCCGGCGAGGGGCGGGGGGCGCGGGGCTGCCCGGGGCCGGGGGGCACGGCCCGCGCTAGCCCGTGCCGGGGGTGCCCGGTGCCGCCCGGTGCCGCCGCCGGAGAGCGGGGGGCGGCGGGGCAGGGCCGCCCGGTGCAGCCCGGCGGCAGTGATGTGGCAGCAGGTCGGGTCACGTTGCCGGCCCTGTGCTCGTACCAGTGTGAGACGGGATTAGGGAGGCGGCTGTCGGTGCCGCCGCCGCCGGCGGGGAGCGGGGGCTGCGCGGGCGCGCCCGGCGCGCAGGGACGCAGGCGGGGGGGCGGGGGGGTTCCCGCCCCGCCCCGTCCCGGGGCTGCTGCGGCCGGTCACGCTGCACCGGTGCAAATCCTCTGCCAATGTCACCCCCTGCGCCCCGCGGGGATGCGGGCTGCCCGAGGGCAGCGCCGACAGCAGATGTGTTTACATTCGAGATAGACATATTTTTATATGTATGTGCCTCTATACGTGAGTCCGTCTGTACAGAAGGAGCGCTTCTGCCGCGCTCTGGCGTTGCAGGCAGATCCGGCTCCCGTCCAAAGGTCGGGAGGGAGAGCAGCCGGCAGCAGCGGCGGCCGGGCGGGAGCACCGGGGGACGAGAGCTGCGGCACGGCGGCGCCGGGCCAGGGAGCGCTCCGCGCAGTAACACGCGTGTGCGTGCGCCCGTTCGTGCCCACGCATCCTATAGAAATCTATAGAAAACGTATGGCGAACGTGACCCCCTAACCGCACCCCCCAAGAGAGGGGCTCGATTATTACCCCCTGCATCCCGTGGGCACGTTTTCCACTGGCAAGTCTCCTCCCCGGACGCAAATAAAAAAAAATAAGAATAGAATATAAAAGTAAAATAATTTCATAAGTATTCAAATTATAAAAATCATAAAAATAATAAAACCACAGCAAGAGCGGCAATCATCGCGGCGGTAAGGCTGACGATGACAGCGGCGGCAGCAGTAACACGGGGGGAAGCCGCTGTCTCGCAGGGCGGCCCCGGGCGGGCGGCGGGACCCCCCCCCGTCCCCTCCCCGGTCCCGCCCCCGCCCGCGCCGCACGTGAGCCGGGTGCGGGGCTGGCTGGCGGCGCGCGTGCCCCGCGGGCAGGCGCGGCGGCGGCGGCGGCGGCGGCGGGAGCTGCGGGCGTGTGCGCGGGGAGCGCAGCGAAGGCGGGCGGGGGGGAGCGGCAGCGGCGGCGGAGGCACTTGGAGGGGGGGGACGAACCGCCGCACACTTTTGGCCACTGCACGGGAGAGGGGGGACGGAGGCTGCATGTGCGCAGCGTCGCTCGCGGATCTCCCGAGACTGATCTCAGCATCCCGCAGGCTCAGTCAAAAGCAGCGACGAAACATCAGCCGCTGCCAGACATGGATGAAGGAATCTCCCGCTTGCCGGAGAGGCAGCTACTGGAGCATAGGGATTTTATAGGGTAAGGCGCCGGGGCACTATCTCCGTCTCGTATCTCTACGGCGTTTCGTCTTCTTGAGAAAGTGCTGCGAAGCGCTGGGAGCGGCGCCGGCTCCCCGGCGGGGCGCGGGGCTCGCCGCCTCCCTCCGCTGGCGGAGCCGGGCGAGCCCTTGCCCGGCCCTTCGGGCAGAGCGCTGGGCGCCCGTGTGCCCACTCGAGGAGGTGCTAGGCAAGCTATCGCTGCACTTGCCCATGCTGGATATTTGTGTTTTTCTCCAGGCTGGACTACCCTGCCCTGTATATGTGCAAACCCAAAAGAGGAGTGAAGAGGGACGAGAGCAAGGTAAGGATAAGTTTCTGGGGCTCTCTTCTCGCTTAACCGCTTAATTTGGGCTCGCTGAATTTTGCAGAGTAGCTTCGCTCTCAAGAGCATCCCCGGGGGGCTGCGCATACAACTTGCCCCCCGAATCACAAGTGGGTTTACGAGCGAGCTGGCACGGCGGGGAGAGCGGTGCCTTGACGATAATTTGCGCGGCATGTGGTCCGCATGACATTTGTTTTGGTTTTGATCGGCGTTCCGAGGGACTCTGCCTAACACTTGGCTTTTCCGGGTTTTGCTAATTAGGAAACGTACAAACTGCCACATAGACTGATAGAAAAGAAGAGGCGAGACAGGATTAACGAATGCATTGCCCAGCTGAAGGATTTATTGCCCGAGCATCTGAAACTAACGGTAAGGTGCCCAGGAGCGTGTGTGCCCGTGCGGATGCAGGCGCCGCCAGCCTGCCCGCTGCGCATCCCCGGCACGCCGGGCTGCCCGACTGCTGCCCGCCAGTCGTCCTGGCCCTAATGCCTCGGGGGCCGGTCTCACCCAAGTTAACGGAGGCCGCATTTGGCGGTAGCCAAAACGTGCCGGGAGGTAGCCAAGCCGCCCCCTACCCTTGCCTTTGCAGACGCTGGGACACCTGGAGAAAGCGGTGGTGCTGGAACTGACTTTGAAGCACTTGAAAGCACTGACAGCCTTAACAGAGCAGCAGCACCAGAAGATAATCGCTTTGCAGAATGGTAAGCGGGGTCCGGGGGGCAGCGCCGCCGGGGCGCACCGGGGGCGGGCAGGGGGAGGCGCGGAGCGGGGCGCTCCATGCCGGAGCCGCGGCTAAACGCTGTCCCCGCTCGGTCTCCCCCGCAGGGGAGCGGTCCATGAAGTCTCCGGTGCAGGCCGACCTGGACGCCTTCCACTCGGGCTTTCAGACGTGCGCGAAGGAAGTGCTGCAGTACCTCTCCCGCTTCGAGAGCTGGACCCCCCGCGAGCAGCGATGCGCGCAGCTCCTCGGCCACCTGCACTCCATCTCGTCGCAGTTCCTCCCCGGCCCTCAGCTCCTGTCCCCGCCGCCGGGCCCCCTCAGCAAGGGATCCTCCTCCTCTTCCTCCCCGCCCGCCCCCCCCTGCGCGCCGGGCCACAAGCCGGAGGGCCAGGCTAACTGCGTGCCCGTCATCCAGCGGACTCACGCCGCCGAGCTCAGCGCCGAGACCGACACGGACACGGACAGCGGCTACGGCGGCGAGGGCGAGGCGCGCCCCGAGCGCGGCCCCGCGGCGGCGGCCGGCGGAGCGCTGCCCGCCCTGGCCATCAAGCAGGAGCCGTCGGGGGACGAGGTGCCCCCCGCGCCCAAGCGGCTGAAGCTGGACCGCGGCGGGAGCCCCATGCCCGGCCCGCCGGGGCTGGCGGCGCGGGGAGCCGAGGCGGCGGCGGCGGCGGCGGCCGCGCTGGTCAGACCCGACGCCGCCCTGCTGGGCTCGCTGATGGCCCTGGGGGCGGGCGGCGGCGGGGCCCCCTTCGGACAGCCGGCGGCGGCCCCTTTCTGCCTGCCCTTCTACTTCATCTCCCCCTCGGCCGCCGCCGCCTACATGCAGCCCTTCCTGGATAAAAGCAGCCTGGAGAAGTATCTGTACCCCGCCGCCCCCATCCCGCTCCTCTACCCGGGCATCCCGGCCCAGGCGGCCGCCGCCGCGGCAGCCGCCGCCGCCTCCTTTCCCTGCCTCTCCTCCGTGCTCGGCCCCGAGAAGGCGGCGGCGGCCGCCACCGGGCTGCCCCCGACGCCCCACCTCCCGCACCCCTTCGCTGCCGCCGCCGAGCACGCCGAGGAGCCCGAGCCCGCAGCCGCCGAGGAGCCCGGCGCCGAGGGCCCGTGAGACGGCCCGGGGGCTCCCGCCGCCGCTGCCCTCCCCTCGGACTGAGGGGCCGTCGGGCCTGCACTTGCGCCCCCGGGTTCCTACGGAGGGCAGGGGTCGCTGGGGCCCGTGATCGCCGGGAGCTGGCGGCCGCGGAGTGCCCGGCCCGGCCCGGGGGAGTCCCGCTGCCGGGGCGGCAGGTCCCGGAGCGGCCCCCGCAGAGGACCGTCGAGGATAAAATTTGCTACTCAGTATTTTTTTAATGTTTGGCTTTATAAATGCGTAAATAAGGAAAACAAAACAAAACAAAAAAAAAAAAAAAAAAAAAAAGAAGAAGAAGGAAGAAAACATAGTAAGGATACTTTTTTTTTCTCTCTATATAGAGTAATTAAATGTGGCACCTTATTTGGAATGGGTTTATACATTGTGTCCCTAAGTCCCACATGGGAACTTGCACTTGTTGTCCGGGAGACCTGGATGGGTTCAGGGTGAGGGCGGGAAGGAGGCGAGGGAGGAAGGGCAGAGCCCAGCACCTGTGCTAGCACTTTATGGAGAACCGGAGTGTGGAGGATGCCCTGAGCCCAAACCTGCAGTGCCTTGAGCACCCGGGGATGCCGCTGGCTCCAGCAAGTTTTGGGTGTGCAAGGAAAGGAGGGTCAGACCCATTACATAACCTTGTGTTTATTTCTTTTTTTTTTTTTTTGGCTAAGGTATACAGGTGTGGCAAGTGCATTTGTTCTCACCCCATCTTTATTTAATTCAGAATGTTCCCGAGAGATTTTTTTCCCCCCAAACTTTGCTGTATAAAATGAATGTTACTGCACTGAACTACAAAAAGAAACCCCCTTCTCTTCCCCTAAGAAAACACAGAGCAGCTTGTCAGCCTGAGCTCATTTTATCCTAAATTCCGAGTGACACAAACTGGAGGCCGTAGGTAAACACCTCGCTGTGCAACCAGAACTGATTAACCCACTTGGGGTAAGTTTCCCATATGGGTTTTCCCCTCATCCCATGCTCAAATACTGCGTTTTCCCTTTCTGGAGACAAACCAGACGCCAGATAATCACACAGATAAAGCTTTTATAATAAGGCTTAAACCAAGACCTTGCCTAGATATTTTTAGTTTGTTGCCAAGGTAGCACTGTGAGAAATCTCACTTGAATGTTATGTAAGAGGTGAGACACCACAGCCTGGCGAGGAGTGTGTGCGTGTCCGGGGTCCGTCAGTCCGTTTGGTGCATCTGCTGCTGCTGTTGCTACTGTTTGCCTCAAACGCTGTGTTTAAACAACGTTACAAAAAAAAAAAAATCTTACTAGCCTACAGAGTGGCTGTATGTAAATAGTTGTTAATACATCCAATTAATGACGTCTGACATGCTATTTTTGTAGGGAGAAAAATATGTGTTAATGATATTTTGAGTTAAATATCTTTTGGGAGGATTTGCTGAAAAAGTTGCACTTTTGTTACAATGCTTATGCTTGATACAAGCTTATGCTGTCTTAAATTATTAAAAAAAAATAAATCCTGTCTGCAAGAAACCAGCTGTTTTAGAACAGTTTAGTATGTGATATATTAGAAATCAATCTTTATATTCAGTATTTTCCAGCACTCCATGAATTCTATTATCTAAATATTTCCACACTATTTTGTGATTTAAAAAATTCTTAATAAGGAATAAAAACTTTAATACACAAAATGGGGCTGTCTACTAATTAAAAATGCAATGATAATACATAATAATTGGTGCATCGAGCTTCAAACTGTATGATTGTGTGGTTGATGATGATTTAATTCACATTTTTAATCTGGGTTTGAATTTGCTGGGTTTCCTTTAACTCTCTCTGGCAAACTCTGGTTTAATATGTGCACATTTCACAAAGCAAACCCGTGGAACACACAGGTTTCTTCCTGACATCTACTTTTTTCCCTCTTCTTTTTGCAAAATACTAATCTTTAAAATTAACACTTGTCAGTCCTGGTGCTCCATGGGAGCCCCCTTTGCTCACAAGGAACAAACTTTATGATTTGCCTGACAATCTAATGACGTATCCCAATCTCTGCAGAAATGAATGATGGGTGTCCCAGCTTGGAAATACTCTACAAAACCCAAATATTTTGTGCTGAGGGGGAGAGGGAGAGGAGGAATAGAGTGGTGGAAGCAGGCTGATCATTCCTAGCATGGAAATGCAGCACCCTAAAGGCTTCAACAGATTGAATAGCAGAGCTGTAGATCACCTTTCCTTCCAAAAATTCTTGCAGGGAAATAAAATTAAAGGAACGCCTCAAACAGTAGCCAGTGTTTACGTAAGAGAGAGATGAAGGGAACGTTCCGTGCTCCCTCTGCTGGTGCTCCAGTACCGGTGACTACAGTGACAAGGAATGAAGTTGGAATGGAATAAAAAGTTCCTAAGACTCGTGTTAATTCCACCAATCCCTTAAAACACAGGGCGACTTATAAATTGGATAAAAAAATAAGCACTTCTTTTAACTTACTCGAGTAGGATTGCTAAGAAATAGGCATCTTCACATGGAAGCTGTAGTAAATTTAATTCCAATTAAAGATACAGGTGGGCTATCTACAAATACCAATGGACACATAGACATGGGTTTTTTCCATAAATAATGGACCAAAGGCTGCCACAGTGCACCACTCTTTCTGCTGAAGTAAGTTGCTAGGTAGAGAAATGGGAAAAAAATCTGTGTCTGCCTCCATCTGTCTTTGGATCTGGTTCTGCTCCCTGTGTTTTCACGGGAATGAAAGTGAGCTGGGCTCAACCCTTCCCCTGGGTAACTTTGACCTGCATACTTGAACAGCTTAACACTTGTTAGGCCAGCATTTAGGCCGGGATGAAGGTGCTCATGAGTCCTCCTGCCAGCTGGGCAATCGGCCTGACTGAGCACAAAGCCCTTGCTGCCAGATCACTGCCCCAGCACAGAGGGTGGAGCCACGGGCACGTCATAAAAACCTGTGCCCCTCGTGAGGAGTGCAGCTTAAACCTGAGCATCAGCAAGGCTGTAGGTCTCCTTTAAATTTTCTTCCTTTGGGAATATGAATCCATTTAGGTTTCACTGGGCTATAAACCCAGATCCTTAGAGGGCTTTATCAGTTTTAGTATTTACCATGTACAGTAACAGGAAGGCTTGTTTTTATTAGCCCTTGAATCAAACTTGCCAAATGACTTCACGCCAAGTTGCAGCATCAGTGAAATCTATTACATTTTATGACATAAAACATAAAGACAAACTATGTGTTTTCTGATAATCCCAATGCCTAACAAAAGCAAACATGGGGGGAAAAGGTTTGTAATTGAGGCTGATAACCCACTGCTGCTGGAGGCAAAAGGCAAATGACAGGAGGGACCCTAGTGTCAGCCTTAATTGTTAAATTCCAGGCTTCCTCAGATCCCTTTGGAGTCTAAATCAATTTGTATGTCTTGAATTTTCTTGAGTTCACAGAAATCACAGAAACACTGGACAAGAGCTTCCCATCCCTAAATACACATTCCCTTATGGAAGTGCTGAGAGTGCAGGACTGGGTGCCACATTTACTGTTTACACTTGAATCCATATTCTGTTGTCTCATAAACTACAAGATAAGTGATGCAAGCTTGATTTCTTAAGCAATAACGTTGAAAACAGATTATATAATCCAGTATATCATAGTGGCATGACAGGCTCCATTAGAATGTGCTAAATCAGGATGCTTGGGATTGTTAAACCAATGGAAGGCAATATAACTTACCTCCAACTGAGGGACAAGGAATTTTTATGTTTGGAAGTGTTACAGTTACAGATCTTGACTATCAGCACTGTTTGAGAAAGGCCTGACCTACAATTTCAGTCATGTGAGACCTTTTCTGGAGCACAATGGGCCTTGGAGTAGGTCCTGAGTTTGTGTTTTGGGCCATGTTTGTTTAATTTTCACTTTAGTCGGGGCAGACTGAATGTCTGACATCCAGCAAGCCTGGGGACTGTGTGCAAGGTGTGTTTCAGCCCCTCTAAATTCCTGGCCTGCCCTGTAACCCGGGTCTTGCAACGGATTTCCTTTTCCCTTCAAACTTCAGCTCCTGGAATCATGTGATCCCAGCCTTGAGAAGTTTCCTGCCTTCTAGTTGTAGAAATGAACAAGAAAGTACTTTCTCTCTCAGAGAAAGAAAGTAACAAAAATGCCGAATTTTCTCTGCGAAAAAAGCCTTGGATTTTTTAAAGCCAGTTCCACTCAGGAAAGTCTGAATGTCTGGCTCTCCTGCAGGCTCGGAGCAGCTCGCTGGGAAGCCGCAGAGAGGAGCCGGTGGCTCACCTGCCGCCGGCAGCAGCTGCGTGAGCCCCGGCCACGTGTGGGCTGGATGTGAGCAGGGCCGAGCTGCTCCAGCGCTCCAGCGCTCCAGCCCGCGGGGCTCTCGGTCTGTCACAAGCACTGAACTCGGGGCAGCCTCGGTGCTGCAGGAGCTGCCCTGCCGGGGCCAGGCTGTTCTGCCTGGCTGGGCTCACGGGGCACCCGGGGGCAGCGCACCTGCTGCTGCTGCTGCTGCTGCTGCTGCAAACATCCCCGCCCTGCGTGCACCTCCCGCGCCTCAGAGGATGCAGCCGATGCCTGGAGCAGGTGAGAAGAGATTCCCTGATGTTTCAGCAAGCGGGGGCTTTGATCCCAGGCAGCTCTGCTGGGTCAGAGGGACCAAGGAGAGTTGTTTCCTGTTGGTTGTTTGTTTGGGTTTTTTACTTTGCTTTTTGCTAGGTGTTTTATAAGCATGAGACCAAGGTACTCTCACAACTGTGTAATTTCTAGGGAATAACCTCAGGGAAAGAGCCATGTAGGTATGGCACCTTCTTCCTCAGCAGAAAATTGTCTCTCCGAGTGTGTTTGGATTAATACCTGCAGCACAGAGCCAGATGAGCTGACAGACACTGAAGTGGATTCTATTCCCACTGTAGAAAGTCGCCAAGGCTCCAGCCCTCCTGTGAGTGGCAGGCAGGCCCACAGCCTTCCTTATATATGATGTTGTTTGCAAAAGAGCCCATCCAGGTGGGAGCAGCAGCCCCTCTGCATGCTCCAGCCACCCAGTGCATTCCATGCACCCAGTGCATTCCAGCCACATCTAATACTTATAGATGTGGTTGGAATGCACTGCACTGGCTTCAGGTTTGGAGCCTGTGAGCAGTGACCCTGATCACCATTTCTGTGGTATAGATATTGCAGCTTCCAGCAAAGCTTGTGAGGCTGGGCCCTAGGCTCCAGCTGCAAGACCTGGAATGTGAGTATATCCATCAAAAACAGTCATAAGCCACCAAGAGCAGACTGTAGCAATAAGGCAGCCTGAAATGCGGGGCTGGGGAAAGCTTGTCTTCACAGAATCCCAGAATGGGTCAGGCTGGAAGGGACCACAGTGGGTTATCCACAGTGGGTTATCTGGTCCCACCTCCTGCTCAGGCAGGACCATCCCAGATTGCATCACAGCATTGCATCCAGATGGTTCTGGAATCTCTTCAGCCAGGGAGATTCCACATCATCTCTTGGCAGCAAGATTTCCAGAAGGTGTTTGCAGGACTACCAGTAGGAGAAACTGAGTGTCTCCTTTTAAAATGTGAGTTGAACTCTTGTTCTGCATGGGACTGAGAGGCTGGAAAAGAACTAAAGCTGGAAAATCTTTTTATACTTTGCTTGAGACGAGAGTGCATCAGTCTTAAGCTACACAGGGGGAGGATTAGGTTGGACATGAGGGAAAATTTTTTCACTGAACGGGTGATCAGACATTGGAACTCCCTGCCCAGGGAGACGGAGTCACTGTCCCTGTAGGTTTTTAACGAAAGACTGGATGTGGCACTCAGTGCCATGGTCTGCATGACACGGTGGTCTTCAGTCGTAGGTAGGACTCGACAATTTCAGAGGACTTTTGCAGCCTAAACGCTTCTGAGATGCTCTGAAAAGAGGAGGTCTGTCCCACGCTGAGTTTGTCCGGAGGGCAGGAACACTCGGGCGGTACCTGCGCACGCACCGGGCGCGTCAGTGCGGGCCAGCACTGCTGGGAGGCACCGCAAGGGGCCACGGGGCCGCATCACAGCGAGTCCCCGGCAGCCCGGCCGGTTCCCTGGCGGTCCCGCCCCGCTCCGTGCCGCCGTCCTTCCCCCGGCTCCCGCCCCGGGCCCGAGTGCGCGCCCGCCCCTCAGGCCGCCGCCGTCACGCGCGCGCCCGCGTGACCACCGCGCACGCTGCCCGGCACGTGCGCGCGGGGCCGCGCCCGCTGCGGGGAGGGCGGGAGGGGGAGTGGGCGGGGCCAGGGCTGTGGCAGCTGCCATTGGCCGGTGAGTGGCTCGCGCTCCGCCTGCCCTCACGCGGCCCCGCCTCCCCTCAGGAATGGCCGCCCCGGGGCGGGCGGGGCTGGCGCTGCTCTGACAGAATCACGGGGTCAGTCAGGCTGGGAGAGCCCTCTGTGATCGTCGAGTCCAACCTGTCACCGAACACCACCGCGTCAGCCGGACCATGGCACCCAGTGCCACGTCCAGCCTTTCCTAAAACACCTCCAGGGACGGTGATTTCACTGCCTCCCTGGGCAGCCCATTCCGATCTATGATCGCCCTTTCTGTGAACAAATTCTTCCTACTCTGCACTGTTGCGGTCTCGCCTTGATGATTGTGTGTAGTTTTGGTCATTGCAACGCAGGAAAGAGATTAAGTTCAAGAGAGTGTCCAGAGGAGGGACGTGGAAATAGTGAGGGACCTCGAGGGGAAGCCACACAAGGAGCAGCTTAGGGCACTTGGTCTGTGCAGCTGGAGAAGAGCAGACTGAAGTCAGAGCTCACAGCAGTTCTGCAGCTTCCTCACAAAGCAGAGGCCCTGATCTCTGCTCTGTGTGACCAGGGACAGGACCCAGGAACGGCTGGGGCTGTGCCAGGGGAGGGGCAGGGTGGATATCAGGGAAAGATTCTTCCCCCAGAGGCACTGAACAGGCTCCCCAGGGACGGTCACAGTCCTGACAGCCTGACAGCTCCAGGAGCTTTTGGACAACTCTTGGGCACATGATGTGACTCTTGGGGAGTGTGTGTGCAGGCACAGGAGTTGGACTTGATGATCCTTGTGGGTCCCTTCCAACTGAGCTCATTCTGTGATTCTGTAACGTCCAACCTAAACCTCCCCTGTCCTCTCAGAAAGGGCTGTAAGGGGTTCAGAGTCCTGGCATCAAATGCACATTGCAGTAAACTGAATGCAACATTATGCACATATGGGCCAATTCTGTACAGAAATTAATAATTACAGCCCTTCAGGGCATCAGCTGGAGGGTTAATAAATCAGGGCAAGCCTTAGTGGAGGCTGGTTTTGAACTTAGATTCTTCTAAAATAACAACATTGGTACTGTGATATGGGATGATAGAATGGCCTGGGTTGGAAGGGACTTTAAACACCATCCAGTCACACTCCCTTGCCATGGGCAGGGACACCTTTCACTATCCCAGCTTGCTCAGAGCCCCATCCAGCCTGGCCTTGGACACTGCCAGGGATCCAGGGGCAGCCACAGTTTCTCTGGGCACCCTGTGCCAGGGTCTCACCACCCTTGCAGGGAAGAATTTCTTCCCAATATCCAATCTACACCTGCTCTCTGTCAGTATGAAGCCATTCCCTCCTGTCCTGTCTCTCCAGGCCCTGTAATTAGTCTCCCTCCATCTTCCCTGTAGCCTCTTGTAGGTCCCTTTGTTTCAAAACAGTTGGTGGTGGCAGCACTGACACGGTGGCACCTGTTGGACAGGACAGCAAGATCAAAAGATAACACAGCCACCTGAGAGAAGAAACTGAGGCTCCAGACCTGGTATGCTGCATGTTTATGCATTTTATGTTGTAAACTCACTGGAATAAAACCAGATCTTCATGGGAGCAGGGTGGTTTCCTCTTCCCCAAGTGCAGATTCTAATCAAACAGGCTAAAGCTATTTCTCAGTAAGTAATTGCTTAATCATTCTGTGCAAAACAGGGCAAGATCCACCAGAGGAACAGTGCACACGTCTTTGAGAGCAGCTTTTGGCACAGGGAGCAGGAGATGCAAAGGTGAACCTCCTGGGAGGAAGAATATTCAGTCCCAATCACCGACTGAGAGATAAATACTCTAGGTCCTGAACTGACTCAAAGGCAGGGCTGCTCCTCTTCCAGCGTTTTGTGTGAGGAGTGGTGCCCTCTGTTGTTCCAGGGAGAAGCTGCTGGGAGTTAGGGAGTTGAAATCACGAATGTGAGGTGGGTTTGTTTACTCCAGTGCTGCAGACTTACAGATGCTCTGGTTTGGACACAGGGTCTGTCACGCAGAATGCACTGCCATCAGCACTTCATTTTCCAGAGTCAAGTCAGAAATGAAACGTGTAAAGACAAATGGAACAATGTGACTAGGAAAAAATGCTTAAACATTAGAAAAGCATGTAGAATAAGCAAGAATTCCTTAATAGCAGCTACGAAGGTAATTGAAGGGTATGGGAATGTGTGTGGACAAGGGTCAGAGTTCAGGCTGTTTTCCCTTTGACATCTGCTCCCTGAGAGAGAAGGAGCTACCTTTGCTTGCCAAGCTGCCATCATCAGATAATGCTCCCTGGCACTCCTAGTCCATCTGCAAAGGCAAATGTGTTTGTGTGAACCTGGGCTGCACGAGTTCCTGCTCCCTGGCACAGCAGAGGAGTTGCGTTTGGAGTGCAGTTTGCTCTGCAGAGTGCAGAAACAAGAACATAAAGATACATCCACGTCTGCAAAATGTGAAGTGGCTTTGAAAAATGCCTGACTGGTCACAGGGCTAATTCTGGTGTTGTAAATGACAAGGTAAGTACAGTTATTTAAGATGACCTTTGAGAGCAATCTGTGTGCCATACCCCAGGAGCCAGCTGTAGGAAGCACGCTCCCATCAGTGTCCTGCCAGGTCCAGAAGGCATTTCCAGGACTCCAGCTGTTTGCTATGATTGCTGAACATGCACAGTCTGCAGAACCTGCTTTTAAAATACACAGTAATGTCACGGGCTTGCCTGAGGTTAGTAACCCTAGGGCAGTGCCTTCCAAGGAGGAGAGGGCAATTCAGCTGCCTGGCAGAGCCAGTGGGAAGGTACTGATGTCCCTGACTTTTGTTTGCCACAGAGATCACTACTGTACCTTCAGGAACAAAGCTGCTTGGGCTGGGGCAGCACAGTGGTAGTTTAAGTCTAACCCAGCACTTTCCCTAGTGTGTACAGTCACATCATAGAGCAGAATCACAGAATGGCCTGGAGAAAGGACCCTAAAGATCATCCAGTTCCACCTCTGCCATGGGCAGGGATGCCTTCCAGTATCCCAGGTTGCTCAGAGCCCCATCCAGCTTGGCCTTGGACATTCCCAGGGATCCAGGGGCAGCCACAGCTGCTCTGGGTAACCTGTGCCAGGGCCTCAGCACCCTCACAGGGAACAATTTCTTCCTGATATCCCACCTAAACTTTCTCTCTTCAGTGTGAAGCCATTCTCCCTTGTCACTCCAGGCCCTTGTCAAGAGTCTCTCTCCATCTTTCCTGTGGGCTCCCTTCATGCACTGGAAGGGCACAATGAGATCAAACCATCTTTATTTGTACAAGTCTGTGAAGAGGGATCTCCTCCTTTCCCCAGTGTTCCTGATGCACCCACACAGCAGTGCCTTTGGGAGGCAAGCCTGATTCCTCAACTGAAGGCACCTCCACAGTGCAGGAATCTCGTGAGCTTCTGGCTGACAAGAAAAGCAATAATATAATATATAATTATATAATAACTAGGCAGAGTTACCTGAAGAAGAAATCAGAACAGACTCAAATCACGCAAGGAGCTGAACTCCTGCATATGCTGAAACCAGCATGCTAAAATCAACAGTAAATGAAGATGCTGATTTTGCAAAGTTTTAAGTTTGAAACAGATGAATCAATTAGATCTCAAAGGTAAAATCTTTATTGGTCGAACCTGGCACAACACTTGCTAAAGGAGAGAATAAGTCTCACCTCCTTTGAAGTGCTCTCATTATTCAGTTTAGAAGGGACATAAATCCTCTGCTATCAGGAAGAGGTTTAACCTCTGGCTGAAGGGTTAGGGAAAGCTTCCTCTGCCAGTAGATTATTTTGGCAACACTGCACCAAGGGTAGTTTACTGCTGAGCCCAGGCAGCTCTTTCTACAGAGCTCGAGGCAGAATGTTAGGCCAGGTGCCCCCCAGCCTGACTGAACCATTGCAGGACAACTCTGTTGCTCAGAACAGACTTTTCAGCAAATGACCCATGTGCAAAAGGCAGTAAATGGAGATGAAGGGCTTGTACTCCTTCTGGGAAAGCCCTACACTTCCCTAGGCTTTAGTTTCCCAAGCTGACACAAGGGATAATAACATCTAATAAGCTGACTATATACACATATATGGGTATGCATACACATAAATTGTATGATTGGGATCATTGTTATAGTCATAGTAACATAAGAAAATAATTTTTTCTTGGGAATTTTAGGCTGTGTTCTGCCACTGAACAAAGATGTTAAGGTGCTCCCACTGCCCAGGTTCCTGCTTTTGCAGTTGCTCACAACACCCGAATTACATGCTTGTCCCATGTGACTGCACCCTGGGGCAGTCCATTCTTCCTACCACAGGAGGAAGATGTTCCTAGGAGTAGGTGCCTCCTGCTGCAAAGTTCCTCAGATAATGTACAAAGGTAGCAATAAGAACTTTATTGAGCAGAACACGAGATAAGGTACTGCAGCAATGATTATTTATTGTCCTGTCAGATGCCAGCAGCTGCACTAATTGTTACTGAAATGCATTCAGATGGCCAACATCTTTAAATGATCTTTGAGCTCAGAACTGGGCAGCAGGGACTGTCTGTGCTCAGACATGCTGAGGGGTGCTCATTCTCGGCAAGACTCCGGTGTAAGTGCAGCTGAGGTGTCTGTTAGTTAATTAAATTTATCTGGAGCATGTAGAAAACACTTTGGAATTGGAAAATTATTAAAAAAGGCATTTTCCTACAATTCTAACTCTTGTGCGCTTTATCTCTTCAGCCTCTAATACCAAAGGGCACTTGGGTATCAGTGGAAAATTGTGAGATGGCAGCCTGTCATGGTGCATTACTAGTTACATGCACATTGCTAGAACATCCTAAGACTTGCAGAAACACTGGAACATTTAGGACCACAAAGCAAATCTCAGCCTGTTCAGTCAATCATTTCTATTGCTTAGATTCAACACACTCCCAAGCAGCACTTGCAAAAAGATTTAGGCTGCCTTTGGTAATAGCAGCACTTTGCAAGAAGTATTGAGCAAAAGTTGAAATGAGGTTTTATTCCTTTACTTGCTTTTCCTTTTTACACCTTTAGAAAAAGAAATCTACTTAAAGCTAAACAAGCATTCACCTTCAGAAACCCTCAGCTTCCCTCAGCACACCTGCATCTTGCTCTCACTGCAAGGTAAAGCTAACTCTGAGTGACTTCTTGTCACCCTCTGGGTAGGATATAAAAATATACACTTCATGCTGCAGTATCTGGATGGCCCAACCAAGTTCAGGACCATGATGTGCTCAGTATTATTTGCCAAACAAATAGGAATCGAGACACTGTTCCCCACAGGGCCTGCCGTATATAGAGACAAAGTCAAAGGGGATGAGGCAGTATTATCTCAGGCTTACAGCTGGGGGACTCCAATCCACAGGGATTATAGTGGCTTGCCCAAGGTCACACACAGGAAATCTGTGGCAGAGCTGGGAAGTGAAACAAGAGCTTCCTAGGCACGGGCAAATACACCAGTCACAGGACAGGAATGCTTCAACCCACATCTGTGCAGGTTTCAGAAAGCTTCCAGGCCTGCTCAGAAACTGCAGAATGACATAATTTGTGCATCAGTTACACTGGCACTGTGAATAAGACATGTCTCTGAAAGAACACCTTTAAAACTGGAATGTTGAGTGCCTTACCCAATTCCCTACCACGTGCTGCGTATTCCTAGAAAACCTGCTCCCCATCGCAGTGCGTGGCTGCTGCGTGTACTGCTGCCCTCTCGTGTGGGCCTGCTGGGAACTGCAGCGTTGGCACAGCCGAGGAGACCCGACTATGTGGTGCCTGCCCCCGGCACAGCCTTTCACCCAGCCCCACAGCCAATGGACACTGCTGCCTTTCTCATCTGCTCTGTCACTGTCTCCTCCACGTTTGTTTGGTGCGTGACACAAGCAACATGACAGCGCAGAATCCAGGTCATCATTTTGGCAGCCACGCTGCAGATCTGCCAGGTCAAGGAAAGGCTTAAGACAACGTTGTAGCAACAAAATGTTGTCAAAGGTCAGCTGGCACTCTGGGGTTTCCCTTCAGTGTGCCAGGAGGGCCAGTTCCACCTCATCAATCAAAGTTCACCTCAGGCTGATTGGGACTGCTAAAGCCAAATCATCTGTTCTGGGCACATAACATTTCATGAACAGCAGTTTGAGACACACAATAAAAGTTGTGGCAGGTAGTAATTTAGGAGAATCTCCACAGGCAACCACATAGAAATTCCAGTTATTTCACACTTAAAGGCTGACCTGAATTTCATTCTAGCAATAGCTGCTGATGGTACTTCTGTGATACCATGTCACTGGCTCCAGAGCTGCATGATTCACTTTCCATCACACTGGCACTGGAAGAGACTTCAGGGCAAATACAAAGCAGGTTAAAGATGTTTTACTTGGTCTACATCTGACTCCCTTCCATCAACCTCCCTTTTTTTGTTGTTTTTTTTTTTTTTGTTTCTGTTTTAACCAGAAGCCCTCATTTTTAAAAATACCTAGGCAGGTAATTATTGACACTCATTTGTGTTGCATTGGATTAGGTGAGTTTTTTTAAGCACATTTTCCACAAGCCCAGCTGGAGCTCTTCTGAATACATTTTCTTCAAACTTTTGCTCATTAAAAATAAATAATAGAAAACTTTTCTTCCCTATAACTTGACCGAGGATTGAATATTAGATCTTTTATGCTGCATTTTCCTACTAAGTTTTCCAATTACCAACGATCTTCCTCCTTTTGCAGAGGGGTAGAACAAGACAAAGCATGTAG
The DNA here is from genome assembly GCF_028769735.1 of Zonotrichia leucophrys gambelii. Taxonomy (NCBI): domain Eukaryota; kingdom Metazoa; phylum Chordata; class Aves; order Passeriformes; family Passerellidae; genus Zonotrichia; species Zonotrichia leucophrys. The sequence goes on along the minus strand of NC_088170.1, from coordinate 14,743,969 downwards.
CTGAAACAATAAGCACAGTCTGGTGTAGTGGTATTTCCCCTCCATCACCCTCCAGATGTCTGAACAGAAGTGTGACGACAGTCTCTCACTCTTCCAGAGATCCCTGTAGCCTTTCCACAGCCATGGATTCAGATCCAAAAAGCCTCTCAAATCAAACTTCAGATGGCATGGGGGAGAAGCTCCAGGGCTGCCTGTGTGGCAGCAAGGAAGAAGGCACACACAGAGCCACCAGAAGTGGCATGAGGACACTGGCAGTGCCTGAGTTGCTCGGACAAGCGGTGAGGTTGCTCAGGGAAGTTTATCAGCTCTGATTGCATCAGTTCCTTGTTGCCAAAGAGGCTCCTTTCCAGTCAGCCCTGGGCAGTACACAGAACTCATTGCAAAGGATGGGGAAAAAAGTACACAGCATACCCACCTAGAAAAAGGGAGCAAAATAGACCAACTGAGATTGTCTCCATCCAGTATTTCTGGAGAAAGTTAATGATGAAGCAGTGGCTGAGCCAGAAAATACTCATTAACACTAGCTACAATATCAAAGGTAGCAAATATATCATTTTCAAGTAAGGCAATAATGGGCACCATTGCTCATTGTGCCCTACTTCAGACACCAGACATCTTAGTTGAAACAATCATTAAAAATTTGGGTTATAAAGGAATAATACCTAGCTGACACAGACATAACAGGCAGAAGAATTCAGTATGGCTTCTGAACAAAATGGATCATTGATCTGGCCTGGTTTTGCAACTCATTAGAGGTGCAGTTACACTGAGCTAGTTAGTGCTGCAGCAGCCACATACAAATACACCACTTTGTTCTTTAAAGGCAAAGCAAAAGATCAGAAACATCAGCTGTAGCCCTGGCTCTGCTGAGCACGCTGGGAAACCTTAGTTACCACAAAAGCCAGCCAGCTGACTGGCACAGGAGCAGGAAAGGGCACCTTTCAGGGCACAGGGCCTCCACAACTTCCACAGCCCTGACAACAACAGCGCCACGTGCTAGGGCTTCAGTGGAGTTCATGGCATTGTCCTGTTGGCAGTCACCAGTGCCACTACTGTTAGCTCACTTCTCCTCACATCTAATGGCATTAGGCTCCAGTTAGCTTAGGAAAATCCATTTGTTGGGATATTAGACCAAGGACTGCATTTGGATGGCTTAAATCACAAGTCTCCAGCTGCATCAAGTTCCCAGCCTTGATTAGCTCAAATGATCTCAAGCAAGTCTCACACCCTCTCTGGTCTCAGCACAGTAACGACACCTGAATCTGGCCTAAAAGGCCTTCTGCTCCTTGTTCAAAGATTAATTTCTTCCTGCTCCCTGAAGCATCAGGGCACCCTGCATTTGTTGTGGGAAGAATCTGTACATTCAGTTCACCTCCAAGTGAGCCTCTGCCTCTTTGCTTTAAGATACACTTCCCCCGAGTCAGTGACCAATTCTGTCATTTCACAACTGTTATTGTTAATTTTAGTAACAGCTCCTCAGCTGAAAACAAGCTCCTCTTCCCTCTTGCAGTGCCTGGGCTTTATCTGATTGAGATCACAGCACACTTACAGTAAAGGAGCCTTGGCCCTGCCTTCAGGCCCGGTGTTTTCCGACAGAGCCCCAGCAGCTGTGTTGTGAGATGTGCGCGACATGAACAATGCAATCCCAGCAAACCATGAACTGTAAAGACCCAAAGTTTCAGAGGGGAATTTATTGTATGGGAGCATATCCAATACTTTTTCTCAACCATTCATGAGAATAATAAAAAATAGAAGCTTCTTAAATGACAAAAAATATAGTTACATATAATACAGATTTTCATCTTGCATTGAAGCGGAGCAGTAATAAAATGCTCACTCGTGTTTTCACAGTTTGTGTTGCTTCTCTAGGTTAAAGCATCAGCAACTCAAGTGTTCCAGTCAGAACCCCTAGTTAGCAGTTTCATGGGATGATGGTGAGGGTGAACACTCTCAGCATTCCAACACACTTCACAAGTACAGCAGGCACACTTGATCCATTTCAGAACTACTAACATTTTCAGAGGTACCAGCTACACTTGAGGCATCCTTGCTGCAACTGAAAGGGTTTTGTATCAGAACATGTTTTTTAGGCCCCAATCAAACACACAACTGTGGAACACTCAAAAATGTCCTTAAATCCAATCTGGTTCAAAGGGCTCCGAGTTGATCCTTTGAGACCCCTTTGTTCTGCCCTCACACGCACCACACATGAGCACAGAGCTTTAAGTCACATGTGTAAAGTGCTTGCAAGACCACAAAGGATTTAACATTCTTCAGCACTCCACTTAGAGACCCAAAGGCATTCACTGCATGCATACATTGGTATTTACTACACACACTTACACCCAGCCCCCAATATTATTGCAATAGTTCTTTGCTGGTATAACAGCTCATACACCAAGTTTCACTTACTTAGTTTTCTACAAACATAGGAAAAAAACACCTGAAGAGAGCTAGAACAGCTTTCAATCAGTCACTATATTGGCATTGAAAGCTTTATTTTTGAAAACTTTAAGCAGCAATACTGAATAAATAGACAGAATGATTGTTTTGTCATCTCCATACAACTGATGGCCTTCATCCAAAACATTAAAATACTGTAGCAAATAGAATAAACATGCACATTTCAATGTTCTAAAAAAACCCCAAACAAACAAACAAAAAAAAAAAGGAGGTGTAATATAAAAGTAACACTTTGACACTTTTTTTTGATACAGTACAGACCATTAGAGACTATTTTCTGGAAAAAATATCTGAATACAGTTTTGTTATTTACATATATCATTAAGGCCCAATTCACTCAAGTTAATGCACATCAGGAATTTATATGCTTCAAGGTAACTCACTAAAAATTACAAGATCGATGTTTCTTTGATCATACTCATATGATCCCAGTTCACTAAAATAATGCAATACTCTCCACACTAAAAACAAGGCAATTGCTGCCCAAGAGGAGATGTTTATTTCACTAAAGGATCTTTTTCCCTCTTACCTTATATGTTTGCATATTGTTAATGCTAGTAGTGGTAGTTCTCTCCTTCAAGAACTTCCTCCGAACTTGCCAGAGTTTAGAAAAGCAAGCAATCTCAAAGCTAACCTACCATTTCCAGAAGCAATTCAGGCACTTGGGAACCTAAGTCCCACTAAAAGATACTGGGAGCTGACCTTTTAGAGTGGGACTTGGTTTCTCCCTTGCTCACCTTAGCCTTAACCTACTGGCTTTTCTGAAGCTCACCCCCTCTTTTCCCCTAACAACATAGCATCTCCATCCTCGTGGATGAGAGAGGTAACACAGTTAATTTCCATTAGTAATAAATTACAGGAGTTCTCCATATAAATTCCCTGTGCACTGGAAAATAGTGCTTGTGTATTCAACTACTTAACGCAAGCAAAAAACCCCATTTTTATCATGCTGCCCAGTAAATAATATGGCACTTGTTAAAATTAGTATGTGTAGCTTCCTTTCTGCTAATGCCCTAGGAGGTTTGGAACACTTCTGAAAATGGACTTTTTGTACAGTTTTAAAGAAAGAGTGAGTTTCTGCAGTTGATCCGAAGCAAAACTCTAAACGCCATAGTGTGAGGGATTTTCTAACTGTTACACATGGGTCAAGTCACATTTAATGCAAGGGCATGCCATTTCTTTTTGGTTTATTTACAGAGAGGGTGAAAATGCTACGGAACTTCAGCCTGGGTGAAATTCAATAAGCAAGAGGAGTATGGTGGGGGCAGGGGAATTTGTCAGTGTCTCACAACCGGCAGGTCTGGATACCAAAGCCTCTCCTTGGCCACGGGAGTGGCTGAAGCTGCAAATGCTTTTCAGATCACCCGGCCATGTGCCAAAGCCCTGGCAAGGAGGGGCCACTCAGGGGTGCTGAAGTGGTCACTCCTGAGCCAGCTCCAGGCTGGCTCCTGTGTCCAACAGCTGCTGCAGTCAGCAGGTGCTACTTTTTAACTCAAATGGCAAATTCCTGCCTTGATTCTATGACAAAGCTGTAATTCAAGCCCTCCAACGCTGCTCGTACTCTTCCTTTTAATCCTTTTCCTCCTCCTTCTGTCTTACAGAATAACCTGGCAGAGAAAGAGAGCAGGTTTTGTGATGCAAGAGCCCAGTTCAGCTCAAACTGACATCTGTGGAAGATGGACCAGTCACAGAATATGACAAAATCATTAGCTGGGGTAAATATGCTGATCTGCCTTAAAAATACTTCATCTCAGGACAAGACTCTTTCCCCCCACCCCCATGCAGCATAATTTGGGCCAGACTTTGCAAGGTGCTGAGTGCCTCAGTTCTCTAACATCAAGAGGTGCTGAAGATGCAAGATATCCACTGGAGAGGGCCATTTCATTTCTGTAAATTGAACCCAGAATGTAAGGCATATATGCTCAAGTACCTTGGACAGATATTGTCCCCAAACTATGGATATTTTACACTTTATATATATATATATATATATGTACACACACATTCTTTTTTTTTAATACAAATTTATGGGCACAGTAAACATGAGCATGGAATTGTGATAAACTAATAGTAAAATGGGTGAGCACTGCAAAGGTTCCTCAGGTAGGAATATCTCATTTTCCAGTTTGCTCACAAGGGAAGATGGAAAAAAAAAAAAAAAAAGACCTGATAAGTCAAACAGTAAAAATTCAGAGTCCATTTGGAAAGGTCCTTTATATATTCACAGCCTTATCTGTTGCTGTAAGTCTAAATACAGCAGCATTTTTAGAATATATGATGCCATTAATAAAGTGGAAAGGAAAAAAAATGCATTAAACACTCAAGAATCCTTCATCTTCTGCTATATCTTTAAAAACTTCCATTTGTCAGGAAGCTCCTTTTTTAGAAAAGGAGACTTAAATTAACATTTATCTGCACATCAGTGAATCAACACAAGAGGATGCTACAAGTTAAGTATTGTTCTATGGCTAAAAGCTTGGAGTTTCCTAGCAGTGGTAAAATCCTGACCCTGCCAAGGAGGGCATCAGGAGCCCAAGTTTTCAGCACTGCAGTGGGGGCACAGTGTCCCCTCCTTGTGCCCAGGGCATCTCCAAGGTGGGGCTGATGCTGTGAGTTGCTGTCAGAACTGGAAATCCAAACCAGGGAAGGCCCATCCCTTCCCTAAGTCATCCATGAGGCCAGCCCCCAACATTTACAGTGTGTCCCAATGATGCCAGTCCCTTTCCCCACAAACCTGGTGCCCCCTGCAACAATCTCACTTCAAGGCCTGCAACCAATGAGCTATATGGGAACAGCTACTTTCTGCAGGAAACCCTTTTTGTCTAATTCTTTCTTAGCTTTGATTGCATTAGAGCAATATCAAGATGTGACAATGTTCTCTTTTCATATGTATTGTGAAAAATGACCACCAAATGTGTGAATTTTCTGCTTGGAAGCTTTACATTCTCTAAGTGACTGTCTTTCAGAGGGACCAAATGTATCCACCAGGGAGCTGAATGAAATCCTGGCCTCACTCCTGTTCTGCTACTGACTTCTTGGGACTCTGCCAGGTTTATTCCCTTCACAAAACTTGAGCAGATTCTGGAAGGTTGGAAGTGGATACTCATTTGTGTTGTGTCTTTCTTCCCCTCAAACAGCAAGATTTGTAACAAAACAAGAACACTGTAATGGCTAGTGAAAAAAATGAAGTACAAAATCACACACAGTGAAAGCCTCCTACTCTCTTTTGGTAAGATATATGAAGACAACTTCTTACATTGTTCTTTTCTCAAAAGGCATATACAATGTGGCAAAATATTTCAAATATACATTCTATATAATAAAATATCATCTAACTAGTGCATCCTCAATCATATGCTGGAAATATTTTTACCAAGCCAAGGTTTAAAATCCATAAATCTTTTGAACACTAGGTGCTTCATTCAAGGTAGATACAACAGCAAGTAAATCCCACAAGCTCACTTTTCAAGCCTTAAAAGGTAGCAATGGATGGAACATGACATATGATGACCCATGACAGAAATGAACAAAGTTAGTGGTGAGAAACCACTGCAATGGTTCAGCACCCCTCAGAACTCTGCATTGCAGGTTGCTGTACTTGATCAGATGGGGGATGTTGGTACACACAAATTAAAGTCACCTCGTCAGACTGACACACAGCCATACGTGATAATTCACAAGTTAAAAATAAAAATATAAAAGGTCAACATTCACAGGTCCATTGATTAAAGGGAATAAATTAAACCTTAGATAAGTTGCATACACGGTTTCCTTCACCCTCAGTCTTCCATTTATGACTATACAAGGAACAATACTTTCCCAAACACTTCTGAAGTGGCAAAAACAATGAAGGTTTTTGCACTCAAGCTGTGTTGACAGCAAGGTCATCCTTGCCAGTTATGAATCGAGACAGTTCCTGTCTCTTTAGCATCAGTGCACAGGGTATGGCTCCAAGTGGTGTTGGAGGAAGAAGAAGAAATAACACGGTGGTGTAACAAAAAAAACAAAACAAGACAAACTTCTTCCATTCATCATTGGCTGAATAAAATAAAGTGTATCTTGTCCAGGGTACCTTGCTAGGTCCTCTCTAGAAGAGGTACATACTGTCATACATAAATGCCCTCTGGGTTAAAACCAGATGACAGGGGGTTCTGTAGGATCCGAAGGTTACTGGGGAGTTGCCTCGATGAGCCAGGGCGCTTCAGTGACCCGGATTGAAAGGCTGGCTCTGCATGAGAAAATGGACAATTAGAAAAGTCGTCAGCAGGGCTGCACATCTCCTCCTCCTCCTGCTTAATGCAATACAGAAAAACTAATTCCACATGTAACAAACTACTGAAGTGCCTGGCTAGGAAGTGAGGAGATCTAAGGTGCACACTTCCTACTCACTTCACAGCAGAATGAAACCCACACAAAAGAATTACCCTCCCACGAGAAACATGCACACACACAGAGACACACTTAAATGGTGACATGCCGAAAGAGCTTGAACGTGTAACGTGACTCAAAGCTTCAGCTTCCTTCCCACTTTAAAGTTCCTACAAGTGCTGCCTTTGAAGGCCTGGCTGTCTTTTCTTCTCTCCCCACCCCCTTTCCCACCAGTGCCTTTTGGTGATAAAGTTTTCTGAGCAGAGGGACAGACCCAGCACAGGAGAATGCCAAGACAAAGAGCCCCTTGGAAGCAGAGTGCTGGAAAAAGCACCCCGACTGTGCTGGAGCTGCAGCTCTGGGATGCATTCAAAACGCTCCCGTGGTTCTGCCCAGGAAATTCTCAGTCCAGATGTGGGCACGGGCAGGCTGTGCTGATCTCACTGGGGGCAAAGGCAATTCGCACCCGCAGTGACAGCAGCCATCTGTGCGGGACTTCTGCACGGCTGGCAGCCCAGCTGGGTCGGCTCCTGTTCCGTGCGGCTGCTGCCTGGGGTTTCTGGGGATCCAGACACATTCCTTTTTCTGCTTTGACAACACCCCCACCAGAAGAGGAAGGACCCAGACGAACAGCAATGTCAGATGTACGGTCACGTTCTGTGCTGGCAGCCAGCCACGGCGGCCCCTCTTGAAAGCTGCAGGCTTAATGCGCTGCTGATGGGACAAACGCATGCCCGGGCACAGTGGGAGAGAAGTTCTCCACATACTGCTCTTTATTTAGAGCCTGCTAAACCCTTGGAATGAAAAGAAGCACTCGACAATACGCTCTCGTAGTGTTTTGCTAATGTCCTCACTAAGGGAGCATTCACTTCACGTAGGAGTGCCAGCGTTAAAGCAGACGCGGCAGTAACGGCACCGCCCGGCCCTTCTCTCTCCTTCCCTCCCTCCCGAAGCGTTCCGAGGGCTGCACCTCTCTCGAGCTCCACATGCGGGGCCTCCACCTCCACGGGGTCTGCGGGCAGCACCGTCACCTTGGTTCCCGTCTGCTGGATGAACTGCTGCAGGTTCACCTGGCGCAGCTCCTTGGTCAGTTGCTCCAGTTCTTGTTCCCTGTCCTGCCAGGAAACAGAAAACAGCTGCTGAGCAAATAAAGCAGCATTGCATGACCATAGTTACAGTTGGGCAACTAATGCTTCTCCTCTTGATGAGAAAGCCTCCAATTTTTAAAGCTCAAATGCAAAATGATGAGTTGAAAGGTATTTTAATCTTCTAATTTAGAAAGCCAGTCAACACTTGCTAGCACTTACAGAATCACAAAATCAATTAGGTTGGAAAAGACCTCTAAGATCATTGAGTCCAATCCATGACCCTAATTGGGTTTTTCTTAATGTATTTTATTTTTATATTGCTTCTTGGATGACTAGCAGCTGTTTCTCATACCACCTGAGAAAAACTTTGGCACATCAGCAAACAAACATAATATTGTGAATGCTGAAAAAATAATCAACTGAGCAGCAGTCTGGCACCAAGTCTTACTTCTTCCTGCAGTGTCCAGCACAGCTTGGACAGCTCATTTAATTCTTCTGATCTTAAATTGAGTAAAATTATTTTCTCTTCTTGTTCTTTGCATTTTCTATTTAAACTTTTTTGGCCAGAACCTTCTCGCTCTGCAAGAGTTTTGTGCAATGAAGCCAAAACCTGACTGGTTCCCCACCCCTTCAGAGCATAGATGATCATTTAGGATCTTTTTCTGTACTTCTGTCATGATATGAAAAATTTACAGCTCTGATAGATTATAACAGTCTTGGACTGTTATTATTCCCACACACAGAGGCTGAGCTGCTTTAATCTTTAACTTCAGGTATGCAATAAAATATTTGTCTATTTCCTCCCCCTCAAAGCTCCACAATGCAGAGCTCAGTTTATTTTCTTGTGGACTTCCAGATTTGTGCACCTTTAGGTTTAGAACAAGACTGGAAGATCTGAATTGAATGGGAACCTTGCCAAGAAAACAGACTGTGAAAAGAACCAAGCCAGAAATATTTTGAACTCCATCATAGCCCCGGTGAATGTGACTGAAGGTAGTTAAAACACATAAAGAGGACTTGAAGCTTTCCATCAGTGCAAATCCTTAAGTGTAGCATGTCTGGAAACTTAGCATAGATAATAATGGAAAAAACTCCTTACAGTTTTCATCCATTTTGCTTTGGATGAAAAGATTATTTTTTCCTCCCTTCATTATCTAGGAAAACCAACATGGTTCTAAGGCAGAAGTAAGGATACAAAATCCCTGCACATATTCACAGAGAAATCACCTTATTACTACTGCAGCACTGCAGAATATACTAACTGCGAATCCTGGGAATCAGCAAGGACCACAGCTCCTGCTGATGAGTGGTGCCTTAGGACTACTTTACATGGCACATAAAAATCCCAGGAGCTCCAATCTTCCCTCTGCCTCATCCAGCTAGCAGTGGAATTCCTTTATTCTTTCATGTTCTATCAAGTTTCAGGTGATATCATTAACTTTAGCAAGGAAACAGGGACTGAATTCTCTTTTGACACATGTGCCACAAATACCTGAGGTGTAGAGAAAATAAAATCCTGAACACCAGCCAGTCAGCTAGGAAAATAGGGATGCTGTTCTTTACAAGCAAAGCCCTGTAAGGTTGCAGGTACTTTACTTTAGCTCTATACCTTTCCAGGTGCTGCTTTTGGACTGTTCTTTGTAATTCATCTCTTTTGGTGGCAGACAAACCTAGCAAAGATCACAAGTTTATCCTCAGAAAAGGCTATGATGGTGCAAATTACTGCTTTTCTTCTCAGACAGTTTGAATGAGCAAGTTAAACACGGGTGAAATAAAAACTGTCTGCTCTTCAAAAAAAACCCCACAAGCTGAAATGTGATTTGAAAATGAAAGCAACACATTCTGCCTTTTACCCTCATTCACTCTGGAAACTTTTTTGTGTTGTCTTTCATTGGCTTCAGTTTTGTGTAAGAGAAATCAGTCACAGTCTTTGACTTTCTCTAGCTATGGATAAAATGACAGTCTTACCTGTAATCGCTTGGTAGCTTGGCCCAAAGACCTTTCTACTGCTTTAATGCCATTTTCCAATCTCAGACTCTGCTGGCCCTGAATATCAATTTCTCCCTTCACCTTCTCGATCTTTTCCTTGACCTCTTCTTCGTTCACCTGGGACTCTTGAACTTCTCGCTGCAGCTTCTCTGCTTCAAGGCCACTCTCCATGTTGTGGATCTGAGACACATAGTCCTTGAGCTTACTCTCACACTCCAGGATCCTCTGCCTCATCTCCTGCAGCTGCTCCATCAGCTGCTTTTCATTCTCTTGTTCGATCTGCAGCTCGTTTTCCCAGAACTCTTCCTCCTCGATCTCCACTTCGTTCCGTTTGATCTTCTGCTCCAGTTTGAGGATTTCTTCTTCCAGGCTAGCATTGTACTTTTGCTCCCAGTAGCGGATCTCGGCTTCGTTGGACTCCAGCTGCTTCTCAATGCTCTGAAGCTTCTCCGTCTGGAGGTGGATCAGTTTCTTCAACTCATCTGCTGTTGTTTTACAGTTGTTGAGCACCTTTTGCTTGAACTCTGATTCCTTGCTCTTCCCGAAGATGTCCATTAGCCCCTTGGCGCCGCCGGTGAAGGTGAGGGATTTCCTTTTCGGCTCCCTCCTCTTCATGGCCTTGTCCCCGGGCTGCCTCAGCTTGGCCAGGGGCGGCAAGCTCTGCCGGTACAGAGTCCTCTCGGGGATGCGCGCCACGCTGTCCGACGTGGGCCGCTCGCTCAGGGAGGGCCCGGTGCGCCGCAGGATCAGCTGCACGTCGCTGGCGTACTGTCCCCACTTGTTGAGGGACACGATGGGGTTCTCGTGCGGCGCCAGGTGCCGCTCCGTGTCCCGCCACTTCTCGATCAGCGTGTAGCGCCCGGTGCGCCCTGCAAGGGAGCACAGCGTCAGCGCGGCCGCGGGGGGGCGCCACCGCTCCGCCCGTGAGGGACGGCACCGGGACAGCACCGGGGTAAGGGACACGGCAGCACAGCACCGGGACAAGGGGACACGGCAGGACAGGACACTCCCGTCCCCCCACAGGCTGTTTCAGCGCACCCGCCCCTGCCGCAGCGCACGCTGCCCGCACAGCCCCAAGTTCGCCTCTAAACCCTCCCCGCGCAGGGCGGGAGCGGCAGCAGCGAAGGATTGACCCTAAGGTAGAACCGCGGAACTGCGCAACCCCGGGGCTGCCGGCGGGCTGGGATGGACTGGGATTCATGGAATCGCACAATGGTTTGGGTTGGAACGGACATAAAGATCAGCCAGTTCCATCCCCCTGCCATGGCAGGGACGCCTTTCACTATGCCAGGTTGATCAGAGCCACCTCCAGCCTGGCCTTGGACACTGCCAGGCATCCAGGGGCAGCCACAGCTTCTCTGGGCACCCCCACAGGGAAGAATAAAGCAAGTGACCCAGCAGGGTTGGTAACCACCATGCAAATACACCCAATGAGAACCTCTCTAGGCCAAGAAAACAAGAACAGGAGTCCCAGATATTTTGTGCAGCCACACAGAAATATCAAACGTGGAGGAAGTGTGTTGCTGTTAAACTTTCGTCAGTCAGAAGCAGCTGTTAATGACTGACAGAGCCTCAGCTCCCCTGTCCATGCCCTCCAGTTCATTCAGACACTGATCCAGCCTGGGCCACAGCCTGTGATGCCCATGGCAGTGCTGCTGATGTGACAAACCTTCACTGAGAGAGCACAGGGACAAGAGCAGCAGAGGCTGCCTGAACTGTGAACCAGCAATCCCTGCACAATGAATGGGCTCCCTGCACAATGTTGCCATCTGCACCAGCAGCTCCCACACCCCCAGTGGGATCCCAGCCTTCAGGAAGAAGCTCGAGTCTTTTTGTAAGTGCTGAGTTTTTCTAATCGCTCCATTGACAATACAACTTATGTTCGTGGCATCATTTGGGTTCTTATCAAACACACTTAAATTCAGATCAGCAGTCTTTCTCCTCCAACACCACTTATGGGATATTTTTCTAAGCACTCTCACTACTCTGAAATACAGCATTCTTCCTCTCCAGGAGAGCTTCCCCTGTCAAAGTAACCTCACTTAAAAGCCACAACATTCTTTACAAAAAGATGGAAAAGATCAACTGCCTTTAAAGCATTTGATGTTAATGAATTTCTGAACAGCTCCACAATTGCCATTAACCTTAAAAACATCATTAACTACTTTAACGCATTACCTACATTCATTTTCATGAGAATGATCATTCAAATGATTTATTTCAGCACATAAAAGCCTAAAATACCTGTCATATATGCAACTAAATGGGGAGGGGAGGAGTCAGAAGAAATGCAGTTATCAGTGGTAATACATTTGATGTGTTCTCTTACCTTATACTACCTGCCCAGTCATCACACTTTTCTCAAAATGACAAAAATATCCTAATCTCAGGCTGGAGATCTACCCCTGACCTCCAGTCACATCACTCACATGGACTCCTCACTTCAGATTTGTAGGAAACAAGCTGCACTGTGGTGATTAACCCACTGTGCACCCCTCTAAAATCAAACACTGCCTTCTGAAGAGCTTCCCAAGCTGCAACTACTGCACTGGAAATGTTCCTCTGCTCTCACTGTCTCACAATTAGATCCCAAAGCAAATAATAAGAACAAAAACTGTCCGCAGAGGCACCACCTGGAGAACAGGTGGTTTTGGCCAGGGGGATTGGCTGGCCCAGTCAGAAACCAAAATGTCCATGTTCACTTCCAAGTTAGGAGTGAGGGCTCAAAGATTTGGCTGATGGAAGTCAGCAGAACAAGGCAGGCAGCACAACAACAGGAATCTACTACCCCAAATGCCATATAAATAAATGACTCTGGGTAGGGACTGGGAAAAAAAAAATGGGGAAAAGCCCCAAACCTAACACTCTCAGAAAGAGATTTAAGTCTTACTCTAATAAAGTTCTTCAAAATCAAGTTTAATAAGGTATATTGTGTAGAGTGAGATATTTTTGCTAACTCACAATATTGCTAATTGATCCATGAAGATTTATAGTTTGTATTGGTGTTGTTACAGGAAAAATAAAGCTACTACTGTTTGCCATAGCATATGGGCAGTAAATCCTGGAGAAGAAGAATTTAGTGAAAACATAGCCCAGGACAAAGGCTGCACTTCACTGCTCTGTTTTGTTCATCTTAGAAGTTTCCAGCTTGTAATCATGGTTGTGCTACTAATGTTCATGTTGTGTCAGAAACAGGTTCAGAGAAGTCCTGAAATTGCAAACTAGAGTAGGTACTACTAAGGGAGCAAGCAGAGTGCAGTTTCTATTCACTCTGCTATTAAATTCATTACTTAAAAGTAATGTAACAGGAGTAAAAAAAAACAAGAAAAAAAAAGAAAGAAGAGGGGGAGGAGAATAAAAGTCTAACAACCTTGACCAAAAGAATTAAGCACAGACTTGCCAAGAACTATTTTCATCTTAGCTTAGGGTTCCAAATCAACACGCAGCCCTAAATAATGAACTTGGCACTCAAGATCCACATAAAAGAAAGTGTTTTGTAGAAGTAATACTTGCGCAGTTCAACAACCACACCTGGAGCTCAGGACTGCTCTGAGACAAAGCTGTTCTCTTCCGAGATCATTACCCAGGTCTGGTGCTCAGCCTGTGCATGACGCAGATTAACAATACCCAGACAACCACAACTGTGATGTTTGCCTGCATTAGAGGGGATTAATTCACAAATGAAAGGGTGAATGAGTTAATTCAGAACTAATGACAGAGTATTTCAGAACACAGGCGTCCCTGTAGCAAACTGCTGGGTTTGATGTGCAGCCACCACTGACAAGGAGAAAGCAGCTAGCCCGGGTTGTTGATGAGGAACAGTTTGGCACCTGCATGCTGCTTCTTGCCCTGTGTGTTTGTCCACAAGCTTCTGGACACAAAAAGCACCTGACAGAGCTCAGTCCAGCCTCATTCATGCAACCTTATTATTTTAAAAATTAAAGTTACAGTCGCATTCAGGTAATGGCCATGTATCAGCAATGCACAGCATTTCTCAAATTACAGTGTGTTTCTCCAGCTGAATATTATATTGAATCCCACCCAGAATTTTGCAATATCTCCAGGGAAGGTTCAGTCACCAGTTCAGCAACAAATCCCCCTAAAACTTCTGAAATAAAAATTTGCTTTAATTGCAACTAGAACATATTAGACTTTTTTTTTTTAAAATACTTCTATCAAAGCCTTGTATTGATGGGAATGGTAGATAAAATCATCCAGACAGGCCCAATAAAGCACAAGTTGTACTGTGTTCTGTAGTTTCCTCTTCAGAAAACAGGAATTCAAGGGCTGAAAAAAACCACAGAAACTCTGCACCTGCTTCATGGGCAGCAGGGAAAAGGTGGTTCTGCCCCTCTCTGCTGAGCCCCCCTGCAGGGCTGCATCCAGTCCTGGGCCCAGCACAGCAAGGACAGGGAGCTGCTGGAGCCAGGCCAGAGCAGGGACACCAAGGGGATCAGAGGATGGAGCAGCTCTGCTGGGAGGAAAGGCTGAGGGAATTGGGACTGTTCAGCCTGGAGAGGAGAAGGCTTTGGGGTGACCTTATTGTGGCCTTGCAGTGCCTGAAGGGAGCCCACAGGAAAGATGGAGAGAGACTCTTGACAGGGGCCTGGAGTGACAGGACAAGGGGCAATGGCTTCACACTGACAGAGAGCAGGTTTAGATGGGTATGAGGGAGAAATTGTTCCCTATGACCGTGCTGAGGCCCTGACACAGGTTGCCCAGAGCAGCTGTGGCTGTCCCTGGATCCCTGTCAGCGTCCAAGGCCAGGCTGGATGGGGCTCTGAGCAAGCTGGGCTAGTGGAAGGTGTCCCTGCCCATGGCAGGGGGCTGGGCTGGGATGATCGTTGGGGTCTTTTCCAACCCAGGCCATTCTGTGATTCTGTGATTATTACATGGTCCCCAGAATCCCCATTCTACCCTACCTGTACCATAGGACATTGCCATCCTAAAACAATCCCCAAGACCTTGTTTCTGTTTTGCAGACAGCAAATGACAAGCAGTAACAGAAGCAGATACATATTTACATCCCTAAAGCACACTGCATCTGCACAAAGGGCAGTGTCAAGGTTAATGGGTTAAGTTTCTACCTACAGCTCCCTAAGCACACAAACGTATCACAGCTTCTATTAATACAGGCACACCTTCAAAAGAATAATTTATTGCAAAATTGAGAAAGACATCAGGAAAGGAAATATATAGACTCCAGAATGCTGATGTTCTGACACCCTGCAAATAGCTGTCATGAGTGGTTTGAACCTGGATTTCTTGTGATATTAAATGGCAAACTGCACTCAGTGTCCTAGATCTGGCTCTGCTGCACAGCACAATCTCTGGACCCAAGTGCCCAGCCACTGTAGTCTTAGCTTGGGATTGATATAATTGATGTAATTTGCTAATTTAAACATAGATTCCATCACAATGAACAGTGATTAAACTAATGAAATATAGGTACAAGGTAATCAACATTTTTAGACTCTCAAGAGGCAGATTTTTAAATTATACTCCATGAAGGTAGTAGGACAACATTACTCACTTCAAGCTCCTCTATATGCTTTAATATTTGCAGCTGACACAGAAGACAGAGCAACCATTTCTGCTGCCAAAAGTGAAAATGAAAATCTAAAGGAAAGCAGCAGTAGCAACACTCTTGGCAGGACTGTAACCTGAGAGGTCATCAATTCCTTTTTTCAGGACAGAAATGATTCATCCCATTACTCCCACCCAAAAGTCCATCATCCTCTACAAGCAAAGCATTTCAGGCACTACATTTATTTTGCTATGCAGGTAGTATTATACACCATGAAAAAATGTATCTATGCCTTATCTTTGCCATCAGGCTACAAATGTTTGTGCCAAGCACCAAGCAAGATCCATCTTTCCATTAAGTGTCTCCCGTGCTTCAGAGCCAGGACCTACAGCAGTGAGTCAGTGCAAGCAGGTGACTTTTTGCCCTGCTCTCAAATAATTTCTGGGAAAAGTGATGAGATGAGCAGTCTTAAACATGAGGGTACCTCTCCTTCCCTAGGAAAGGGGTTGGGGTGGGCAGGAGCAGGTCTTTGTCACCAGAGCTCATAGAATCAGGAAAAGACTCCTAAGATCATTGAGCCCTAGCTGTGCCCAATGCCCACCTTGTCCCCCAGCCCAGAGCACTGACTGCCACATCCAGTCATTCCCTGGACACCTCCAGGCATGGGGACACCACACCTCCCTGAGTAGCTCCTTCCTATGCTTAACAACCTTTTCCATGAAGAAATTGCTGCTGATGTCCAACCTGACCCTTCCCTGCATAGCTTGAGGCCAATTCCCTCTTGCCCTGTCTGTTGTTCCCTGGGAGCAGAGCCTGACTTCCCCTGGCTGCCCCCTCCTGTCAGGGATCTGTGCAGAGGCAGAAGGTCCCCCTGAACCTCCTTCTCTCCAGGCTGAGCCCCCCCACAGCTCCTTCAGCCACAAGACTTGCTCCCAAACCCTTCCATGCACTCTTGCTCCCAGTTTCTGTCCCTGAGGCCACCAGGATTCACTCAGTGCAAGGGAAGCTCCCTGGCAGACACGTTCCTAGCTCCCATTTTCCCCAGGGGTTCCATCACCTCTGCTGCACAGCAGCTGTGCCAAAAGTCTGCCCTGCAAAGCAGCACTCTGGACAGTCTTGGGGAAAAAAAAGGTAAAAAAGAAAATGGTCACTTAAGACACAAGTTTTAAGAGAGCCACACTAAAAGAGAAGTTGCACTAGTCTCTGTCTTGAGAGCTGAATCTGAATGAGCACCCCAGATTTATCACAGTGCATAATAAGAATAAAGACACTGTCACCTGCCTGCACACAGGTCTCCATGGAGGTAAAGCCAGACCTGCCAACACTTGGCTCCAGCCACATCCAGACTGCCCAGAGCACTGAACAATGCACATGGATACAGCTTTCTGACCCACCTGGTTTCCCAGAGAGCCTTCCAGCCCTAGGCTGTGTTCCTCAACAAGGCAATGCAAAGAAAAAGTAACTGCATGTGGGGAAAATCTTCTAAGAACTCTTAATATGTGGAACACGTGGGTGAAAATGCTCTGCCTTACCAAAGAGACAACAGCATTAACTCCTGAATCTTTAACAGCACTGACAGAAAAGTAATTGCTGGCAATTTTAATCAATCCAGGATGATTTGAACTCAGTATCTTTGAAATATGAAGCTGGCATTTCATTCATTATGTGATACTTAAGTTAACATCCATTGCAATTTAAAAAAAAATACCATTCTGGCTACCTGAAACTCATTAAATACTTAATCTTAAGAGGAAAAAAAAAAACCTGCAAAATAGAGGTTAGAGTTTGCATTACTGAGATTTCTTAACTCATGCTATGTTTTGCAACCACAGGTATGAAATACAATAGAAAATAAAGAGTGAGAGGAGTCCAGTCCTAGAAGAAATATCCACAGAGATATACAGGCCCCATGGAAGGTCTGCTGAGTTCTCCAGGCACAGCCATCTCTCCATGTCCTCACCAGGGCTGAAGCCTTAGTTCATTACTATTATCCTGGCTCTCAAAAAAGGGTATGCAGGAGTTTATCACAACCCAACAGCACAAAGCTCTCAGTCATCACTTCATACTTTCAACTGCCTTTTTTCCAAGCACCCTGAGGTACCACACTTATTTTAGAGTTGTGTCCTAAATAGATGAAACAATGGGGAAGTTTGGCTGAGGTCACACATGGCAAAGCACATAGAGCAGCCACAGAGAATCCTTCAAAGTGAGGTTACTGTCACCAGATTTCTGAACCAGAAAGTTTATATGATCACACCATGGGACCACCACAAAATTTCTTGTACTAATTATCCCTCTTAATATCACTATTTGAGGGGGCAGAGAATGAAATCTTGGGGTTGAAAAAACACAAATTCTAAGCAGATCCTAAGCAGGGACACCTCCCACTATCCCAGGTTGCTCAGAGCCCCATCCAGCCTGGCCTAGAACACTTCCAGGGATGGGGCAGCCACAGCTGCTCTGGGCACCCTGTGCCAGGGCCTCAGCACCCTCACAGGGAAGATTTTCTTCCTCATATCCAATCTAAACTTGCTCTGTCAGTGTGAAGCCATTGTGAAGCCCCTGTCCTGTCACTACGTGGTTTTATAAAATAAGTGATTTGATCTTTCTGGATACAACTCTGGCTGAGCCCTACAATGCTCTAACACATGTCTGAGACAGCACTGACATTTTAATAAATACACTCCATTTATATTTGAAGAAAAATACTCAACTGGAAGGAAAAAAAAAAAGAACTCTTGCATTTGTTTAATTTTAAAAAGAGACATCTGTACTTCTTGTTCAGTGAAGTGCTGCTCATGATCCTCCAGCCAGAAGCACCAAAATCCACAGCACTATTTAAAGCAAGTCTGCCAATTTAATTATTTGCCACAGAAAATTACAGGGAGGAGGGTAGAAGGTCTCTTTTGGTAAGAAATTCAAGTTTCATGTCTCTAGACTGAAATTTTCACTTCTCAGGAAAGAAACATGACATTCTGAGCAGAGGAGATGCATTGTAGGCTTCAAGGGTAAAAAAAAAATCACAACAAATGCATAAAAATCCTCATGGGGTCTGGAAGTGGGAGAGCAACACTTCTGAAGGAACAGGACAAGTATATTTGTGCCTGCGCTATTTGTCACCACATTCCTTTGGAAGATTTTTTTATTTTTTGTGTTTGAATGGAAAACAACCAGTAGAAGCCCATTAAAAAAAATCTATAGTTAAACTCCATTTGCCTAACCATCAGCTAAAATGATTGACTCACTTTTTTAGGATACACCTGCTTTTCCCCTCACTATAATAATGACTATTTGAGAGGAGTCACTATGCTCACACACATTTGAAAGAGACCTTTGGCTGGATTCATCAATCATCTCCTCACACACAAAGTTTAAAAGTATCAAGAACTCTTTTTACTTTTTTCAGTTGTCCAAGTTATGAACAGGAATCAAAATGACCAAGCAATGTTTATATGAAGCGATTCTGGTTTTCACAGAATGCACAGAAAACTTAGCAGAGAATGGGCTGTCAAATGCACATTTTTAACAGAGACATGGATGATCCTTGTAATAGCTCCTTCCTCCTGGCAGAAATATTTTTAAAACAAGACTCAAGGTTCTCTATTTGAACTGGGTGCTAACGTGTATTTTTGTTTTGGTGAAGGCTTTGTTTCTCATGATTAAACAATCTCTTCTCTTATTTGTATTTAAAAGCCAATTCTTTGTCATTTGCAAACAGTTTGAGTTTAAAAGAAAATAAAGCAGACCTAGATAAAACTCATAAAAGGTAGTATCAAGTGTTCTTTAAGATCCCAGTGAGAGATGATTTCACTCTCTGGAAACTTGTAACTGAATAGTTTTATGTCTGTCTTGAACAGAATTCCAGCGACCCGCCCTCCAGCTAAGGCAATTCCAACTCCTCCTAAGTTACAGATACAGACAATTTAATATCCAAAGTTATATCCAGCTGATATTATTCTCTCTTGCATTCAATAAATTACATACACATTTTTGAAAATAAGCTCTGTTGGGGCACCAAATGAGACAACTTTCCCTTTTTCTTTCCTTTTGTTTTAAAGAATGAGGGGGCATTTGAGACTGAGATTTAACTTCAATCCAAACAGAAATTAAAAAAAAAAAAAAAAAAAAACAAAAAAAAAAAAAAAAACCAAAAAAAAAAAAAAAAAAAAAAAAAAAACAAAACAAAACAAAAAAAAAAAAAACAAAAAAAAAACCAAAAACCAAAAAAACCCAAAAAAAACCTCCACCACAACCAACCCCCAAAACCCTAAAATTCTTACTTTGGGTAGTCATTTCCTGTTCTGCAGTGATGAAGAGATTGGGCAGCAGGGGAAAGGGAAGGAGCTCACAGTGCAAGAACAGGTAACACAAATGTTATTTATCAGGAGTACAGCCCCAGAGAGAGGCTTTTTACTGGAAGAGCTCCAATTTCTAAGGAATTAAGGAGCATTAGCCAGGCAAGTTTTAGTGACAGAATGCCATGGCCAAAGGATTAGACACTGGCTATGGAACAGAACCTCTTACAAAGGCTCATAGCCCAGTATAACTTGATTTTTTAATGCTAAAACAGCCCCCGAACATAAAAAAAGAAAACAAAAACAAACAAACAAAAAACCCCCAAAACAACAACAACAAAAAAAACAAACCAAGAAACTTTTGTATCCTGAAGTTATTGAATTTTCATGATATGGGGGAAGAGTTGTAAAGTGCATAGATGGAAATATTTTTGTTGCTTTTATCACAGCAGGAGATCAGGAGACAGGACCCTGCATTTGATCAAGCGACAGCAAAAGGCACTTTTTTAAAAGACGAGAAATTCCATTTAAGGACAGCACACTCTGACTGCCAGGGTGAGTGAACACTGCTGCAGCCAGGTCTCCACCCTTGTGCACATTCAGAACCCAGCTGCCCCTGGTCCTGAGCAACCTGCTCTGCCTGGCCCCACTCTGAGCAGCAGAGTTGGATACTGTCCAAAGGTGCCTTCTAACCACAGCTCTGTACTAATTTTGAGTTTCCTCTTTTTAAAACTGGACAAAGCTTTATTTTTCATGTGTCTAGAATAGAGGCAGCTTCATTTGTCCATGAGAAACTTCTTAACTATGGATGTCTTAATCCAGGTATCTTTGGCTTGTGCTTTCCTCAGTGGATATGGCTATAAAATAAGCCAATTTTCAGATATTCCAGACACTGCACTTCAAGAAAATAATATATTTCTTGCAATTCACATTTCAGGCTCAGTGAAGAAGACTGTGTTTTGTGTGTTGTATGCTTTAAGTCAAGGACCTAGTAATAAACTGGAAGGCACAACAAAACAAAAGGAGGATCTCACAAACTTTACAGACAGACAAAATAATCCTGAGTGCAGCCAAGTTATGTGACTGCTGAAGGAGCCAGACAGCAAAGTGGAAAATCCCATCAGAGCCAAGCGAGGAGGAAGCCAACTAAGACTGGCTACTTTCCACCACCAAATGTCAGGTGAGAGTTGGAGGGATCCATTTTCATAGATTCCCATTCAAATTCAAGTGACAATTCCTCCTGGTGAGCTGGGACCTAGAGCCAAATCACAGGGGCAGCCAGATGGTCCTGTCCTGATGAATGGCCTGGCAGGAGGGCTGGGAGAGCCCCCCTGCCAAAGACACACAGGTGTAATTTATATGGTGCTTGATACTGTCCTGGCTGTCCCAGCAAGAGGGGAATTGCTCTGGGGGTTTTCTACACAGGCTGTTTGCCTTGGGAAGGAATTTCCACAGGATTATCTTGATTTGGCTCCGGTTGCAGCTGAAATTTATCTCAGCATGGAAGCAGTGTCGCCTGTCCCAGACAAACTGGTGACGTGTTACAGAAAAGGAAGTCTGCAGAGCTGACAAAACCTGTGTGTGTTTCCAAGGCTGAGGGAGCCTTTAGAGAGTTCAGGCTAATAACTGAGGACACAGAAGAAAACCCAAGGAGAAATTACACAGGACAACATTAAATTCCTGTCTAGAACTGGGAGTCTGACATTTCTGTGGGAGAAGGCAAAGGAGACAGAATGAAGGGATATGGAAAACAAAGTGAAGAACAAAAGTATCACAACCACTTCATTATTTCTAAACATGTATCACTTAATTATGACTAGAAAATGATCAGAATTGTTGCTCAAAAATTTTGAGAATGCTTCTCCGCAGGCAGAAAATAAGATATGGAAGGAATTGATGAACCAATTACCATTAAACAAAAAGCTGCAACTAAACCAGTAAAGAAAGATTTAACAGTTTAACATCAACTACAAGATTTGAGAGACAAACTGACTTTCTACAATTTTTAAATGAAGCTTTAAAAGCTATTTGGTGCATATAAATAGGCACATGCTAGCATTTTGTTCAAATCTTCCTGAAGTATAAAATAAATAAATGTCAGTCTTCCACTCCATCAGATATAAGTAGATGGAAATTATGTTTAGAAGTTTAACATTTAAATAAATAAACATCAATTTCAGAGAAATTGACTTTGTGCTTACAGGGAGAATACCTTGCTGACATCCACAGATCTAACTTTCTATTAGAAAATCATTATTTTCAAACTGAGTCAGACTGCTTATACAATCTTGCAAAACTGCTGGCACACTGAAAAATGCAGAGGCTCACCTTTAAACTCCTCATTTTAGGTAAAACATAGGTTTTAAAATTAATAGTATTGTTTAATAATACTATTTATTAATAGTATTATTATATAGTATATAGTGTATAGTATTATTAATAATACTATAATATACTAAATTTAAATAGTATATAAAGCAAATGATAACATTTTAGTGAAGAATAGGTATCAGCATAGGAAATACTGATGGGGTAAGGCTGAGGCTTATTCAGGATGCCCTTAATCACCAAGAAATATCTAACAAGACTTTCCCGTGGTGGAGCCTGAAAGATTTTATTTTTCTCTTCTGAACTGCTCAGCAAAGGGATAACAGTGTAAAGACTGCCAAGTTACCCTTTCATGAGCAGTGAGTTATGTGGCATGCAGGAGTCAGAGGAGACCCTGAAGGATCTATTTCATTGATCTATACTATTCCCAATATAGCTAAAGATACTTACAGTGGGTATAATTTCAACAAACTTCATTAGCCAACCAATTATATTGAACTGCCAATTATATTTTTGAATAACCAGTTCTGTTTTCTTTGGTACTCAATATTGACAGTTTAGCACCTTCCTTAGTCCAGGCTTTATTTACAACAAGCAATGACAGCATAATTATTATTATAGAGAGAATAAATTTTTACTGAAGGGAAGGTTATAGATTTCAAAATGTTTCTTTTCTGTCTTTTCGGTCTCTCTCTGGCAGGTGAAAAATCCAAGGCTACAAGTTTACACTGCAAGATTATCCCACTGTGCACTGCATTTTCTGCTCTGCTGGTACCCAGTGCTCCCCCACCTCCCCTGGGTTTAGCTTCACACAAAAAGCTTCACCCCACTTCCCATCTGGCAATACTCACCAATGGCCTGAGCAAGGGCTATCACAACTTCCTGGCATGTTGTGACTTCGGTGACCCCACACACGATTCTCTGCACTCCATCCACCCATACTTTGAGCTCCATGGTTCACCAGATCATCCAAGAGCCATGAATGCAAACCAGTCAAGTCATTCTTGCAGCTGCACCACAGACATGCAGCTGACTTCCTGCAGCAGCTGGAACAGAGAAAAATCCTGGTCTTAGAACAAAGAATCACCGATTTGAAAAGTTAACAACTTCACCTTGGCATCTATCGGGTAGGAGAGCCAACACAACCTCCTTGCTTTGGAAACAACAAGAGGAACCACACTTTGATGCATTTGGGGGGCAGAGTGGCTGGAAAGTGCCAGCAAAAAAGGACAGTGGGTGCTGGTCAAGAGCAGCTGGAGATGAGCCAGCTGTGCCCAGGTGGGCAGGAGGGTCACTGGCACCTGGGCTGGGCCAGCAATGGTGGGGCCAGCAGGAGCAAGGCAGAGACTGTGCCCCTGCTGTGGGCACTGGGGAGCCCTCACCTCAAATCTGTGTCCAGTTCTGGGCTTCTCACTTCAGGAAGGACATGGAGGGTCTGGAGCATGTCCAGGGAAGGGAACAGAGCTGGGGAAGGGGCTGGAGCACAAGCCTGATGAGGAGCAGCTGAGGGAGCTGGGAAAGGGGGAAGGCTCAGCCTGGAGAAAAGGAGGCTCAGGGGGAACCTTCTGGCTCTCCACACCTCTCTGACAGGGCTCTGCTCCCGGGGAACAGCCTCAAGTTGTGCCAGAGGCTCAGATTGAATATCCAGAGGAATTTAATAATGAAAGGTTTGTCAAGCACTGGAAGGGGCTGCCCAGGGAGGTTTGTATTCCCTACTGCTGGAGGTGTCCAAGAAAGGACTGAATGTGGCACTCAGTGCTCTGGGCTGGGTGACAAGGTGAGGATTGGGCACAGGTTGGACTTGGTTTTCTTATTCAACCTCAATAATTCTATGGTTGCATTCTAGGATCCCGTGCTATAACAATGTCTACCTCTTCTACAGACTTACCCAAAGCTTCATTACAGTTTATTTCCTGAAATTTTATGAGTTGCTACAAAAGGAGCACCCAGAGAAAAAACACTAAATAAACAACTCCAGAATAAACTAATAACAGTTTCCAGTAAGAGGTGCCCCTACTCCTTTATTTGCTGCCTGAAAGTTTTCAGGGACTAGTAAGTAGGTTTCAGTATTAGTTCAATAATTTCTAGCAGGTGGAGCTGCAGAAAAACAAGAGGGAAACATTTTCAATTACAGCCATCTATGAGAGTCCAACTTTTGTCTCCCTGCAGAAGCAGCTGAAAGTTCCTATTCCCAAAAAACCCATGCATTTTGTAGCAGAACCCAGAGAGCAAAGTGAGCAGACAGATTGCTTCTCTCTCCCTCTAAAACAAAAAGATGCATTAGGGAAAGTGTTCTAGGGGTTGTTTGACCCCTGCCAGCGCTGTGCTGGCTCTGTGAGGAACCAGATGTTGTCTAACATCTTTTCCTAGGTTTTTCCATAGGCTCTGCAATGATACTATGCAAAATATTTTGTAGTAAACTCACTAAAATTTGTTGTCTTCAAAAGATAGAAAGCTCCCTCAAAAAAAAAAAAAACCAACAAAAAAAAAACAACAAAAAAACCCCACCAAGCTACCAATAATGATGATTAAATCTTAAAAAAACCCAGAAACTAACAAGAAAGCAAACACCCCAAAACTACCTATAAGCTAACCAACAACAAAAAACCAAACTCAAATAAAGAAAACCCAGTGAGACAGCTGGGCTGCTTAGGCAGATACAGGGAAAATAAATAATGATAATACAATAAAAGAAGCTCATGTACTCAGGTAATCCCATATGGATAAAGGGATAAAACTAAAGACAATATTTTTGAAGAATTAAGTACCAGGAAAATGGGTAACAGAGAGATGGAGTATAAGAAGTCTGAAAATTAGGGGAGATTAGTGAAGACAGGCAGGGTGGGGTTACACAAGAAACATGGAATCAGATGATGCTGATGGATTGAACAGAACTGCACCACATGGAGGCAGAAATGGTGCAGTGTTCACATTTGCAGTGCAACCAGAGCTGCTTTCTCCTGGGGATGTGAACATCTCTTCGTGCATCTAAAAGATGCACCACTGCAGCCCCCAAGCTAGAGGGGAAAATGACTTCCCATCTACAACCAAACAGTTCACCCAGCAGATGACAAACACTGACACAGGATGCAGAGGACACCTGGAAGATCCTCACCTGACAGACTGGGGTAGCAACAACCTCAGAGCCTGTTAGAGCCCCACCACGCCAACAGGATGAGCATTAGCAGAAAAGCACTAAGCAGTAAAGTCAAGCCAGCAAACACCCCCAAAATACTGCCCAAAGCTACCTGTTCAGGAGTATATGTAAAGTTTGTAAGTAAAACCAGATCTCAAATAGAGTTGCATATTCAATAGAAAAGTGATTGCTTTTAAGAATATTGACATATATAGAAATAGTCTTTTGAGACATGAACAAGAACCTGAAAACCCAAAGATGTTTTGATAAACATTCTCCCACATAAAGCTAGGCAATTCAAAGAAAAATTCTATCTGCACAAGCATTAACCATGTACAAACACAGAAACACTTCACTCAGGTTAACACCACTTCAGTGTACCAATAAACTAAGCAGAAGAAAATCTTTTACCAGCCTGTAACATAGCAGTGACTGAGAAAACACCTCAGAGGCCTCATCAGTGACCTCTGCTATTTATTCTTGGACCAGTTGTCTTCACAAATAAACAGACCTCACATTCCAAGCCCAGCTGTAAGGAACTTTATTAATTAACTTAATAACTTGCTGAGGGTTGAACAGTTCAGATTTCCTGGCACCGACCAAGCCATCTCTCCATGTGACAACGCACACGTCAGCAAAGCATCCGACAGCTCTAATTGTTTTTCTGTCTGTCAACATCCAAAGTATTATCTCAATTTAGCAAGCCAGCAAATGCATTTTTCCCCCAGTCAGCACACAATGTTCAGTCTTGTGTTCAGTGCAGATCGGGTTTGGTCATTTGTTTTCCTACAGTCCACCTTTAAAAAAAGCAAAGACTAAAGAGAAGCATCATATAATAAGGAAATATTTGCTGACACTTCCAAGTTTGAAGAAAGCATTCACCAAAGCTGCAAATGATCTGGACAAAGTGCCTTTGAATCAGTTCAAGCTCAGGGGAAACATTCCCATTCATTTCTTACAGGACAAATAGTTTTAATAGACCAAATAAGATTAAGAATTTGTGGTACGTGCATCCCTCAGACAACAGGCAGGGCTGAATTAAAGGAGTGTGTTAATGAAAGGGCTGCCCAGGTGGAGTCCCCATCCCTGGAGGTGTCCATGGAACACCTGGATGTGGCACTCAGAGCTCTGGTTTAGCTGACAAGGTGGGGATCAATCACAGGTGGGACTCAATGATCTCAGAGAGCTTTTCCTCCATGGATTCTGGGATTCCACGAGCCCCACAAGAGCTCACAGATTCCCCTTTGGGGACCTGCCATAGGAACATACACTCACATCAGAAATGTAACACCTCTGGGCTGAAATCACTGTGTCTCGTTAAAGTTTCTAAGCAAAGCTCATCTGTACTAAGTTAAACAGATCTAGGACTGGTTTGGTTTCTAGGATTGTGCAGTAGAAGTTCACAGAGAGGTCTGGAAACCAGAAAATTTTCTGGCCACGTGCTTATTTCTGCTTCGCAAATATAACTCTGTACCACTGTTTCGTTAGTCTTTGGTTTTCCTTCATAGGTATTCTGTTCTTTACCTGCTCTTAGTTAACTTTCATACCAGTAAAAGCTGATTTGCCTCCCCACTGATGGTCATCTGACAGCTCCAAATATATTTCTCAACCTGAAATCTGTGCCCATAATGCACATTGTGCTTTTATCTTTGAGGAGGCAAAATAAGCCTTACTTCTAACACTGTGCAAATTTCTTTCTGAAACCAGTGGAAGGGCTGGGGGGGAAAAAAAAAATCTCACTTCAGGTTTCTCAATCCCATGAGTTCAAAACCAGTTCACCTTATGCATATTAATTTCAGCAATGACTGGGAACAGGAATGCAAAACTAATTTAGAGAGGCATGCAAGCCAAAGCACGCCTGTGATCACAGCTTTTCCCCAGTTTGCCAGCCATCAGCTCCACAGCCACACACAGTTGTGCTTGGAACCAAGCACTGGAAATCTGGCATTCCACAGCTACTTCCTTCCCCCACTCCTCCATTACCTTGCCTGAAGCTTCCTCAATTACCTTGTTTACCATGCATTAAGCATTTTCCCTAAATTCCCCTTTTATCCTAATTGGCAGATGGTATCGCACTCTTTCAGGTATTTGTTCAGTTTTTAAGTGTGAAGAAAATCCAGCATATATACACATACACACACAAATATATATACAGCATATATATGTGCTACTATTTAGCTACCTCTCCACAACTCGTTTGTAGAGAAATATAGAAAAGGCTGAAGCTTCACAAAAGACAAACAGATCAGACTAACTGCAAAGGACATTTTTAGCATTTAAGAAGAAACAATATTCCAGGCAGATGCTTGCAAGACATCTTGCCATAAGCGTTAAGTCACAAGGAAACCTGAGAGCTAAAATCAAGATGCTGATTTCACCTCATTTCTACTTTTTACAAGGCTCACACTGCCTGGAAGCGTTATGCACCTCAAATCAGGGCTAAAATCCTGCTGCAGCAGAATTTTGACCAACCAGTTCAGTGACTTTCTGTAGCCCCAGCAAGTCACCAGCATGTTGTTCAGTACACTTGAAAGGCAGGGTGCTTTCATTTGTAATTAGCAATAACCAAACATCATTTGGAGTTTGGCATTTACCCTTTATTTTTCATTCCCTGTGCACTATGGCCAAGTTGTGCTCCTTGTTTTTCCCTACTATGACACCAGGTAGGGCCCTGGACAAACAGGCAGCTTGTTCCACCCATGCTGTGAGCCATTAATAACAATAATTACTCAGTGCTAATAAGGCTTGATTGGAAAATACCAAACAAACGAGCACAAAGAAGCCAGTCCAGCTACCCAGAAAGTTTACAAGCCATCCAGAAGAGCATGAACAGGGATGCATTTGGAAGGTCTTCCCAACCAGAAGAATCCAGGTATGGAGCCAAGGAACATTTTCCAGATGAAGTTAACTGCAAATAGAGAATTGGCTACTGGACATAAGCTCCCTAGTATTTACCAAAAAGCCTCCTCCTTTAGACTGATGAAGAAGAAATATCCTACAAAATATGCAGCCTCCCATCAATAAATGGGCAAAAATATTTCACGTCAGGTTCAAGTAAAAAATATGCAGTAAAAGTCTTCTGCAGGCAAAACTTCTACTGAAAGGAACAGGTTGTGGGTTTGAAATCAGCCCATGACTTTCTTTGAAAGAAGAGTGTTTACACAGAGCTTTATTTGTGGGACTAACCCTCGTGGAGGTTATTCTTTTGCTATTCCAGAAGAATGCTCTGAGATAATAAGCACTGCTTGAAACAAATAAACCAGAGGTCCCACAACCACGACGATGACAGCGTTGAGAACAAGCTTGAGAGAGAGTTTAGGACCAAGGAATTTTCCTCCATGAGACTGGCCTAAAGATGTTCTGACATCTGTGTCAAACAGGCCAAAATCCTGATGCCACAAGTGGTATCTAAACACACACACACACGCACCCTCACCTGTGGGAGGACAGCACAGCACCAACACAGGAGTTTGCACAAGCACTGACGTGCAGCCAGCTTGGTTGTGTGTTTCTGGCAACAAAGGCTGCACGAAATCATGCTTTTGGATAACCCAAAATTCCCCAAGTCGCAGTTTCCCAGACAGATTACCAGTTGACTTCCATCCAGGAACCCTCCACTGCCTAGAACATGAACTGCTGCTTGCACTGCAGTTTCTCCTGCTGCAATACAGCTAACAATTTGGTGGGAAAAAATGAGGGAAAGAAACATTGTTCTGAAGCACGGAATGCTACAACTGGTATTTTGCCTAATTACAGAACATTTCTGACCTCTCCCTGAGCTACAATCTCTCCTTGAGCTGCAATCTTTACAGCACAGAAAAAACAAATTGTCTCTTCTCTTTGTACTGGTGAGAATTAGCTAGAAGGAATTAACTTGTTTTCTTTTGGGGTTGGAGAAGTGAGAGGAGGAGGTAAAGCATTCATCCACACTTCTTGTCAGCTCTTACAAAGATACACTTTGTTAATGGCAGCTACTCAGTTATTACCTGAAATAATTCTTCCATCTTGAAAATTTTTTTTTTTTGGCTTCAGCATTTTAATTCTAATACTGATCTCTGACTTCAGCAAGTGTGTTAAGCCTTTAGGACATGTTCCTGCACAGTGTTTTAATCTAAATCACATGTGACAATGTGAAGAAACCAGAGACACAACTTAGTAAAGATTTAACTGCAGCACAGCACAAAGCATTCATCCAACCTGGGATACAGGTGATGATATAGGACAAACCTTCACCATTATTAAAATTCTGTGTCTAAAATTCTCATGGCCTTCATAGAATAGTGAGTTCCAACCAGCTGTCACAAACACAGATTGATGGCTGCAGTGATGGTGCTCCCATCAATCTGTAACACTTTGTATCTTTGGAGCTACCAGGCTTGACCCAACTGTGCTGCAAAATATTTTCAAATCCCCACAAAATACTGGAAAGGCAGCAAGCCAGCAGGTAAGCCAGGGAAACAGATGGCTTACTAAAGTTCCTTTGTATTTGGTCACTGCTGAGAGCACAACCTTGCATTTTTAACAGTAAGTTTCACACTCTTGCACTTGAATTAATCAACAGGAACAACAACTCTGAAATTAATACTCTCCTTTCCCTAAGATTAGATATAAAAAGCATCTGAACTCCACATGGACTGTGGCATAAAACCCAAGGGTGTTTTGGAAATGGTGACAGCACTGAAGTCGGAGTTTCAAGGATCCTTGCTTCTATTAGATTCCAGTCAGAGTTTCTAAAGCAGAAATTTAAACATTTAAAACTTAAGAACATTATATTTAGGATATGTACCAGCAAATCAAAAAAATATCTGATGCAGCACTTCTTTCAGCTCTTGAGACAGGATTTACTGTGGTACAAGCACGAATTCATTTCAAGCAGGCTTACTCACTAAATCCCAACCCTGAGTCTGTTTCAGGGTTAGGACTGAAGTATCACCTTCATTTTACACACAGCACTCCTTTACCTCATTCTCTGGTTTAGCTACTAACCAACAAAGTGGCCAGTATGAAACATCACAATCCTAGGGAGGCAGGATTGAGTGGATTCATCTAGAAAGCATCATGGCAATCACTATTGTAGGAAGGGATGGATCACAGAAGTGCACAGTGGTCTGAGTTCAAAGGGACCTTAAAGCCCATCCAGTTCCAACCCCTGCCATGGGCAGGGACACCTTCCACTATCCCAGGTGCTCAGAGCCCCATCCAGCCTGGCTTTGGACACTGCCAGGGATGGGGCAGCCACAGCTGCTCTGGGCAGTGATGGCTGACAGGGAAGAATTTCTTCCCAATATCCAATCTAAGCCCACTCTGTCAGTGGGGTGTCATTCCCTCTTGTCCTGTCACTCCAGGCCCTTGTAAAGGGGATCTTCATCTTTCTGTGGGCTCCCTTCAGGCACTGGAGGGGCACAATGAGGTCACCCCGAAGCCTTCTCCTCTCCAGGCTGCACAATCCCAATTCCCTCAGCCTTTCCTCCCTGCAGAGCTGCTCCATCCTCTGCTCCCCTTGGTGCCCCTGCTGTGGATGGCTCCAGGATAGCTGGTGGCAGCACAGCAGAGGTTCAGACAGCAGCTGGGACAGATTTATTCTGTGGCACAGGAATATCCTTTTCCAGATATGTTAGCCAAGGAGCCTGCACTGCATATAAATGCTATGACAAACAGCTCAAAAAAAGACGTGCATTAAATAAACATCTCCTGATTCATCATCTCAGTTAACAGGCAGATATTTACTGCACTGTAATGTCTTCCAAAGCTGTGTAAGTATATTTGTTCCTCGTTAGTAGCAAATATACAGTGCATTTGAGAAAACAGCTTTATTACACACCACTTTATTAATAAACAGCAGCATTAGGTGGAAGTCACATCTGTACCTCTCTAATACGATCTAAATAGCGTGTGGGAGTGAAAGAAAACAGAGAGCAGAGAAATAAGCAAGCTGGTTCATTGCAGGGGAAATATTTATACAAAAGCTACAATATACACACACCTTACTTCATTCAAAGCCGCCTTAGGCCTCAAGATGCCCTGGCTTCAAAGGAGACAAAATAGGTCATTCTCCAAACTGGTTCCAAGGAAGACACAGCTCCACCCGCTCAACTTTTCCCCTCTCCCTTCACGGCTTGTCCACAAACACTCACACCCAGCTGAGGGACTGAAGACATTCATGTGTAATTGCCAATATTTACACTAATGAGGCAATGAGCTCATCTGCTCCCTCTTGGCAAGACCTGCATTAACTCTTGGTTTTGAAGGGCTGAATCTGTTCTTTACACTTCACTCAAGGCCAGCATTTGCTTTGTCATTTGACTACAGCCACCCTGAGTCTCAGCTGTCACAGAGGTGTTCCTCACACTTCAAATGTGAGCTGAGGGCAAATTCCAGGAAAAGAAAAATACAAGGAACTTGTTGCACTTCCCACATTTCAAGATATGGACCAAAACACAACACCTTCTTCCTCTGTATTGTGGTGAACCTTGCATACAAATGAGCCCATGTCTCCCCTTCCAAGTTTGCACTGAAGGATGCAGGAAATAAAATACATCCTGCAACTGAAATCTACTTAAATTTGAATTAATAGAAGTCTTAAAAGTCAGTTAAGCACATGGTTTAAAGCCATGGTATGACATGATTACTGAAATCTCACTGTAATGAAATGCAATTTCTGAAACAGAAACAAGGTGAGGAACTTCCAACTTCAGCAACATAACTGTTCCAAGAAATTATAATCTCAAAGCTTTATTCAGTGAGCAGCTACATTATTCATTAAACATTACCTAAGAAATTTCAAGTTGCCCGCCTGGCAACCTAGAAAAGTCTGCAAGACAGAACAGAACTTATTACTATGAGGAATCTTTAAACAGTTAAGCAAGATAAATGAGTGGGGGGAGCCCATCACTTTCTAAAATTTACACTTGGCTGTGCTTACTTCCATATTTCCCCAGGCACAAAAGAACTTCTTTGCTTCTTCTATTCTCTATTTATAGGACTCAGCTGGATCACTTAAGTATTTCCCCTCTCTTGACAATTGTGAGCTTAGCTAATTTTATTAGAGCAAAATGTGAGGTAATCATAACACACAGCAATAGCTTATGGGCTGAAATACTCAAAGTGTACTACTTAATTCATGGAATTATGGAACATGTTAGGGTGGAAAAAAATCCATCTCATTCCCATCCTCCTGCCATGAGCAGGGACACCTTCCACTATTCCAGGTTGCTCCAAACCCTGTCCAGCCTGGCCTTGGACACTTCCTGGGATGGGGCAGCCACAGCTGCTCTGGACAACCTGTGCCACAGCCTCACCAGGAATAATTTCTTCTATATCTCACCTAATCGCCCCCTCTTTTGGATTGAAATCCCCAAGTTTTCAGTCTCAACTCCCATAGTTCTGTGGCATTGCCACAGGCAGCTCCAAGAGAAGCCTACACCACTTTGGCCACACTGCACAGAATGGACATAGAACAAAGTTCCACTTCAGGAGATAAGGATGTTCAAGTTCTCTATTCAGCTGATAATTTTAGGGAAACTGTTACAAACTTTGTACTTTCTAAACCACTAATTCTCTATAAATGTTGCTGAAACTCACCTAAACTCTAAAACTCACTGGTAGGAATAAGAAGCGCAGATATGAACATCATAATAAATACACTTCCCCTTGGAAGTCCAATAATGGTCACTTATCACATTCATAGAAAGATCCAGCAAAGAGCTCTTCAGGAAAAACATGATTCTCTGCCAAAAAACTGACAACAATTAACAGAAGTCAGCCAGCAATGCCAATGGAAAATAGATGTTAGGTCAAATTCAATATGGCAAGGGGGAAAAAGCTTCTTTTTCCTGCTCCTGCCTTCTTTCTCCGTGGCAACAATTTTTAAATCAGCACAACCTCCTATGTATTGATTTCTGTCCGTATTTTGAGACAGCATCTATATTTTGCACTTTCTGAGATGGAGCCTTTCACTGCTGGCCATGCAGTCACAGGCTTTCATCTCAGCTCCTAATGGCTGCATCCTCCTCCTCCTCCTCACTGCACCCTCAGCAACCCCATTGAGTCCATTTGCCCAGCACGAGGATGTCAGGACAGATTTCTGGAGGCAGCAGACTTGCCAGATGCAGGCAGGGCAAAGCAGCCCTCTCTTTTCTTCATTTGATTAACTTATTTTCCCTCAGGAAGTCCTTCCACAGTGATCTCTGCCCTTCTTATTGACTTCTTGCTCAGTTTACCCAGGAACTCTTCATGGCTCACTCACCAGAGTCACCTCAGATGCACACATGGAAGTGCAACTCCTCCAAGTTACTGGGTAAATCTTTTTATCCTCCTTCACGCTGTCCCTTAACCCATTTCTGCAGAGCACCTACCAAAACACAGTGGAGCAGCAGGTGAGACCCTACAGCTTTTTGGGCTGATTGAGCTTACTCTGTTCACCTCCTGTCTCTGGGGATTCTGCTGCCTTTCAGAGAGGCCAAGACAGCACAGTCCTGCTTTAAACAGTTCCTGCAAAGCACCCAGATGATGGGCAACATAATCAAGACCTTCTGGAAGTACACTCGTCCCTCCAGAAGTAATTGTATCATCATTCCTCCTATCACAGGGAATCTTCACCATTTTTTCTGAGCCTGCAAGATGCCTGGGATGCCAGACACTGGTACTGAAGAACACAGAGTTATTAACATTGGAAAAGATCTCCAAGACCATTGAGTCCAACCTCTGACCGAACAGCACCTTGTCAACTAGGTGCCACATCCAGTCTTTTCTTAAACATCTCCAGAGATGGTGACTCCACCACCTCCCTGGGCAGCCCCTTCCAATGCCTGACTGCCCTTTCAATGAGGAAATTCTTCCTGAAGCCTTCCTGACATAGAGCCCAAGTTAAACAAAGGAACATCTCAGCACTGCTGCGTGAATTCTGTGATGAATTCTCTGGGTTATCATCACACTGCTTATGAAGGACAAAGCCCAGCTTGCATTTATCTTTGGAAGCAGAAGAAAAACCAAACCAAAACCAAGAGATCTGATTAGGACATTTTTAGAAAAACCAGGGGAAACTTACTTAAAAGCACTGCAGTATCTGTGGATGCTGTTTCTCCACAGAAACAGAGAGGCTGTGCAGTCTGGAGAGCCACTGGCAGCACTGAATAATAGACAGGGTTAAGGATTTAGAACTGTGTGAGGGAGCTCAACAAAAAGAGCCCGGCCAGTTTTCGTTGAAATAAAACGTGGCTGCTGGAATTTCTAATCTTTATTGATATGCAGCTATGGAAGTGTACAATACCAGGTAACACCAGGAGGCCAGAATGGCTTATTAAGCAAAATTACCTAGCAAGCAATCTAAATACTGGAAAGACCTCAAGGGGAAGTACCCACAAAGTGTTGCTAATCATAAAATGGTAAGCAAATATACACCTAAAACTGTGCAAAATTTAAAGCTTTAAATCATAAAGACATCCAAAACTTAACATTTAAATTAAAATTCAACTACATGAGTTCCCTCAGACCTAGGAAAGGTTATATTATAGAAATCTTATATTATTCTTTATAAAATTCTTATTTATAAAAGTACAAAGTCAGGCTTACCAAGTGAGGTAAGCCAGGCATTCACATTTCCCTTCCTATTTAGTTATGAATGACCTGAATATGAACTTGAAGGTATTTACAAGATTTTTGCAATTTGACAAATGAGATGCATTTGACTTCATTTAGCCACTATTTTTCTTCCTCACTCCAAGATATCAAATACTAAAGCATGCTTCCTTAACAACTACAATTCAAAACATAAACCTTTATTTCTTTAAAGTCCAGAAATTCACATTTTTAAACATTGTGCAACTATCCTTTGTAGGAAGCAGTCTGCAG
Source organism: Zonotrichia leucophrys gambelii (assembly GCF_028769735.1). NCBI lineage: Eukaryota > Metazoa > Chordata > Aves > Passeriformes > Passerellidae > Zonotrichia > Zonotrichia leucophrys. The sequence goes on along the minus strand of NC_088170.1, from coordinate 14,708,926 downwards.
AACTGCCAAATCTACATGGAACAAAGAGAAGAGATTGTATCAGAATGACATGCCTTCAAAAAGCTGAGTTTCTTTCCTGCCAGAGAGAGAAATGACTAATGTGCATTGTAATTAGTGCAAAAAACAGTACTATCTTCACAGTTGCAGACTGGGAAAAACTACAGTTTGATGTTTACACTGCAGTAAATAAAGGAAATATTTCTGAGTTGGGTAATAAGCACATTTTTCCTCTCAAATGTTTAATGACAGTGAATCATTAAACACCCATGAGGTGAAGTCTTCCCCATTTTGCTACTACGAAGATTAGAATTGCAGAATTCCCTAGTGATTGATGAATTAATAAAACCCAAACAAAGTTATTTTAACTTTAGAGTCCACAGGAATTGCATAATTCTGTTTTTCCCACTGTTCTACAGCAAGTGAGAAGATGCAAACCTTGCCAAAGCTTGATAAATCAATGAAAAAAAAAGGGAGGAAATGGTTTGCCTGCAACACCCAGGGCTTGGATGCAGCAACCCACATCTCAAAAAGCAAATATTTTTGAAGCAGAAAAGCTAGGGACTACTGTCTCTTCATGTAAGAGGCATTTCCACACACCACTCCTCCACCATTTATTATCAATACTTCTGTCCTTTCCAGACATCTTGTCTCCACTTACATTCCATTTTCAGTTTGCCCTCAGCTGGCAAGCACAAGATGAATCCCAACTCTGAAAAACCACTGGAAGAATTTTTTTCCCAACTATCAGACCACTGTATTTCTTCAGAAACACTTTCAAAGTATTCAACTTGAAATGCATTTCAAATGCTATTTCAAATGCAAAGAAACCATTCAGATGTGGATATAAGATCCAAGTTTTATGTAAGGACAGATTTACACAGGACTGTAAAGCAAAGGAAAAGAAGCCTTACATGAGAAATCTAGAAACCACACATAATAAAAATGTGACCAAGTGAGGAAGAGGAAAGAAATGAATGTACATGCCATGGTATCTTCAATTTCAGGTCTGCCGCCCCACCAGTCTGAACAAGTGCAACACAGACAGCAAGGAAACAAGAGGCACTTTGTGCAGTGTGAGGCTCTGGAGTGGGGAAGAGAGATGAGAGATGAAAAGTATCTCTTGTAATGCCAAGAATGCAGCCAAACTCAAGCAATACCACTGTCAAAGAAAACTTTTTTCCTGTAGTGACTCAGTGCCCAGGCAGCAGGAGAAAGGTGTGCATCCAGCAAAGCTGAGACAGGCAGGAGAAGCAATGAGAACCCTTGAGAGTATTCCTCACCTCAGCCAGAACCCACCAGCACGTCAGAGCAAAACTCTCCCTGAGCCAGAGATGCTCTCAGAGAGCACCCAGGAACTTCTCCCACCTATTAATGCCTGTCAGTAGATACCAATCAAAGGTGAAGGGCAGAAAATCAGGAGCTGAATGAATGGAGTATTCTCTGATTCATGTCCTGGGGCACTTGGCTGAAAAAGGAATTGCACTCTGCTTCCATGGTTCTGGAAGGGAGCACACAGGATTTTTAGCCCAGCCCACCTCAGGTAGGTCAAAGACATCTAAATCTTGACAAACACAGGCCACAAAACAGCTGGAGGATACAAACTGTCAGTGCTAAAAAACTAACAAAGTCTGGTTTTATTGCTTATCAAACATCCCAGAAAATGGAATATTCTGGGGATATTCCTGGAATGCAGGAAAACATGAAGTAGCATTCTGCGAGTGAAAGCTTCTGAGGTGAGCCTTAAAACAACATTTTCATCAACTGTAAGACCTTGTGTGAGTTAATTCAATTTAAAGTGTCATTAGACCTACTCTGAACTTCAAAGAAAAAGTTACATCTACTTTTGTCCACTTGTCATATTTAAAGTTTAAGTATTGAAAGAAATATTTCCCAAAGTTAACTCCTCTGATTTGATGACTTGTGCTGCCAGAGTGAGCAAGTTCTGTTCCTTTTCTTCATTATTTTATTTATTGATTAACACTGAATAAAAGTGGACTGATTTTTTTTCTTAAAAGTACAAAAATCTATTATTACTCCATGATTTCAGCTGGGGAAAAAAGTTTTATTAAAACACATACTACAAGCTGACCCTGCCTTGTGCCCCAAAGCAGACAGCAAAATAAAGTCATGTAACAACAACAAATTACATTAGTGATGCTTAAGGCAAAAAAACCAAACTGGTTTATTCAAAACAAGCAAAGGTAAATAAGTCACTCTCCCCATGTGAGGATGGGCAGGCACCATCCTGATGAATTTCCAGCAGGCAAATACCTTCTGCTCTCATACAATAAAATCATTCAGAGACAGTAACTCACACGACTTGTTTCAAAGTGACAAATAAAGGAGCGACGCTGCAGTCACCTGGCAGCCAGCCACAAACTCCCTCCACTGAAAGGAATTTATTCAAAATAGAGTCAACACCAAATTCTTAAATTTTTCAACTTGGCAGAGGTAAACCTGGCTCAACACCACTACATTCCAAGCTTCCTGGAGCTCCAGGTTAGCATACATATGTGTGTGTATGTGCTCTGGCTAAGTGTCACCTGAGAAAAATAAGAGACCAGTGTCTAAATTCTGTGTGCTGGTTGAGCCAGCAGGACTGTCCCCACAGCAGGTACCACCCCCCACACAAACCATCACACCCCTTTAGCAAGAAGCTGTTGTTGGCTGAAGGCAGCAATTAATGCTCTGGAAATGTTTGCTTTAGAAACAATCCACTGATGTGCATTAAAGAGACACGTAACATGCCTAGAATGTAGGGCTGAAAGTGCTTTAATGAACAACCCAAACCACCTCTCAAATGAGGCAACTTAAGACAAGTCTGAAGCCAGACTCTAGCCAGCACAGCATTGTGGGTGCTGTACAGATGGACAGATGCATCCACACATCTGTAGCACCCTTCAGCAAAGCTCCTCTTCACCATACATACAGTGCAGTTTCTATATGTGCATTGATTTTCTACTAGTTCTACCCTGTATTAAGGAGAATGAAAGTATCCACCCAATGCTGCTTTGCTTCAGCTTCTCCTGTAGTAAGATAAAGCTGTTGTACCTTTATCCTTATCTGTACCTCTGATACACACAGCATGGGACAAGCTGTCATTGCAGCAAATGAATAAGGCATTTGAATTTATTTCATTCTATTGGTCCCTCAGCTACTTCAGTTATCAACAAAATACTGCTATAAATACTGCATTTGCAATAGAAGGAGTGGTAAAATGGCATATACACACAGAAATGAAAAAGGTGGTGTGACTGCTATGAAAGTCTATCACTGAGAAGCTGATGTGGGCACAAAAGGCAAATCAGCTTTAAACAAGGCCTGTAAATGGTGACAAGCCAGAGAAGAAGCTGCATTCTCAGTTTTTCTCACTTGCTTCACCAGCCTCATCTACATCATAAAACAGGGGACTCAAAAAACCTCAAACCAATATGGCAAATAAACCAATGCATAATCTGAGAGTGTGTATTTTAGTCTAAGTTCTGATATTTTTCCTGTATCAAAGATTCATCATGTTGTCAGGAAAAACACCACCTGCTACTGTTTACTTTTCCTGACAACTCTTTTTGATTTTTGCTGATGTCTGAGTGGCCAAGCTGGGGACAACTCCTTACAGTGAATCACAGAATCATTAAGGTTGGAAAAGATCTCCGGTATCACAGAATCCAATCTTTGACCAAACACCATCTTGTCACCCAAACCAAAGAAGAAACATCAGTGGTTTCTTGAACACCTCCAAGGATGGTGACTTCTCCTCCCTGGGCAGCCCATTCCAATCCTTAACCAGCCTTTCAGTAAGAAATTGTTTTTTAAGTGAAGATCTGCTGCCCAGGATCATCGGACAAGCAGAGGAGCCAAGGACAAAAGCCTCCCCTCATTTCACACTCCCCAGTGACAGGTTAGCTGTGGGCCTCCCTCTCATACAGCAGGAAGGTGCATATCCATGGAGATCACACCACCACAGGAGAGAGAAACTCAGCAAGTCTGCCCAGAACACAACTGGTTAGAGAAAACACGGCACAGAGCAGGGGAACTGGGATCTCACTCAGATTACTCATCTCAGGAAAAAAGGGGGAGTGATGAACTTATGAAGGTGCTCCATCCCTGGAAGTGTTCAGGGCCAGCCTAGACAGGGCTCTGAGCAGCCTGGTCTGGTGGAAGGTGTCCCTGCTCACAGAAGGAGGTGGAAGGAGATGATCTTTAAGGTTCCTTCCAACCCAGGCCATTCTGTGACTCTAAGTTTTTGAGGTTTCAGAATGCTTTATGTGCAAGTACTTTCAGAAGAGAAAGAGAAAAGTACCTCCTCTTTCTTGGAGGGTTTTGCTGCTAACTTCTTACCTGCAGATAAAGACAGAGATGTCTGCTTATGCACAATCTGCTACTCCAGGCATCAGTGTTCACTCTGCTGATGAGGGCAGTTCCTAGAAGGAAAAAAAGAAATATTGTTATACATTAGTGAAACAAACTTCTTGAGGATGAAGTTCTACTCTCCCTCCTTCCCTAATGTTTTAGAAAAACACCATGTTCACCTGGCACCTATAGATCTACACCAGCCTGGTGCATACAAGCAGTATTTTATTTCTGAAAAGTTAGTTCAAAAGAAACTTGGAATACTGCTCTTTATTTGCTACTTCTTATACCTGGTGTGACATGTTCCTGCTATAAATAACTCAGTGTGGCAAACAACATTTCAACAGCTTTCCAGAACATTAGAAAAAAAAACCAAAAAAAACCCCTAAGCACTGTATTAGGTAGTCACGAGCATCTACCACTGGTAAATTGTAAATATAGGAGATTGTGAAATAATCTTCTTTCCCAATTTTCTTTTTAAGGAAAATAATCCTCAGACTGGAGCGCTTCCAGTGTATAACCCAAGTGCTCTGGAGCTGCACACCCTGACTCCCTCACAGCAGTGAATCACGAGCAATGCATGCACAAACAGCCAAACAAACTGGGCAAAAGGTAACAAATCCCAAACTGCTGATTAAGACTAATAATCAGCTTGGAAGGGATGCTTACTACAACAATGTTTAACAGCATCATTGTGACAGACATTGCCTAATATTACGGCACAGCCAAGGAGAACATGTGAGATGTGGTTATTTTTAAGCCTTCACAACCAAAGATTTTCTGAGTTATATTTTAAAGGAACATATCTATTATGTGTAACTCTACATGGGAACTTTATAGAGTGCAGCAGGGAAAAACAGCCCTAAATCAGAAAAACTTTCCACTAGTATTTCAGCATCTCCTCTACCACCATTGTCAGATACTGAATTTTCTCTAGACAAAATGTTTGTCTCCTAATATCTGTCTAATGGAAAGATGTAGTAAGTACCAACTCCAGCATAAGAACATCAGAAAACAACAAAAACCTCTTAAAGATCTGGAAAGAAGGGAGGTCTGTAAAACACTAAACCATGCACACCATGCATCAAAGTCCTACAGAAGTAATTGCATCTCTCATTATAGCCCAAAACTCCACAAGAGGACATTCAAGAGCTCCAAAAGTCTCAGGCACATATAATTTTCACCATGACTGACCCAATATGCAGCTTTCATTCACAAACTAATATTAATTAAATTTCTGGGTTGCCACAGTATGTTTTTGTGATGTTTTGTGCTTTCCACTCTGCAGATCCACTAACATTTACTAACAGTTCACATGAGCCTTTTACTCCAGCTCTAAAATGAGCAGAATAATTTTTGCTGAGTTTATGTCTCTCAGCTGAGAAGCTGCAATTTAACAGAAGGAAGATATGCTTATTAAATCTCCTTAATGCATTTGATTGCAGTTCCATTAGAGAACATTCCTTTAAGTTCTCTACTCAGGTTATTCACCACATAGTCAAACAGTCATAGAAAATGCAGAACATTCATCTAACCCAACACATCAGGTCAAATCACCAGCACTTGAGCCCCAGTTACTTACCAACCCCCACTTACACACGTTAGATTAGGAAAATAAATCTGGTTTTAGGATACAGATGGTGAATTAATTAGTTAATCCAGAGGGACAGATGTTTGAATTTTGCTGAGGGAGGGAGAGATAGAGAAGAGAGAAATAATCACCTCACCCTAAACTATGAAAACTCAGCTTTGAGATGCTAAAAGTTGTCTTCACCTACTGCAAACTGATCAACTGCCAATACACAAATAGTAAACAATTCAATTACCCCTGTTTGTTAATTACCCCAGGACACTTAACACAGAGAAGAAGAGTGGATTCTGAGCCTGAGAGTGGAGTGGCCATGATGCTGATCCAGCAGCAGGGACTGACACTTCCACTCCAACAGAGCCACATTATCTGCAGCTCTATTGAAGCCCTAAAGCTCCTCTCAGACCACTCTGCAAACTGAGTGGGAAGGAGTAAGGATAAGAGCCACATTCTGTCCTTAGGGACCCCTATTAAATCAGATTCCCAACATCAGCCACTTCCTCTTTGTTTTCCTCAAGCCATATGGCTTCCTGACAAAATCTGTACAAACAATAAATCCATTAATCAAGCCACTGCTGGAGGAAAAGGCTTTTCCCCCCCCCTTCCCTTCATCAATCCAGACATTTTCATGGAGATGTTTTATGTATTTTATTTTATGAAAGTCCCAAGGAAAATACTCAAGTGGTCTTTGTTCTCACTCTGCAGCCCCAGTTCCAGTTCATGCTTGTGGAAGGAGATCCTCACATAAAATGCAAAGAGATACAGGCAGAGAGAGAAGTCAGACAAACCAACAAGAAAGGAGTACAGCTTAGTTGAATCTTAGCAGGGATACAGCATAAATTGCTACCTAGGTTTGCTGGCATACGGTCTCAAAAAAGCAAAAATTACAAAGAAAACATAATTAACTGAAGTGGGTATAATAAGAGAGGCATTAAAAGTCTATTCCCACAAGGCTCTGAGGAGATGCACACAGGCAAATGCCACAAGTAGCTCAAAGGAAGAGCTTCTCTTAAAGAGATGCCACAAAAAAAGGAATTCCGCACATGCAGGGAACTCAGCAGCAGGGAGGAAACAGAGCAACAAGATTCCTGCCTCTTGTAGGTGGGAGGGAAACTCCCTTTCCAGCAGGTGGAAAGATCTCCCACTCCTCTGAAAGAAGGAAGAACACTAAACCCAAACCTAACCAGGCTCATTCTTTCAGCAAACTAAACATGCACTTGAGAGACTGCTGGAAATGCAAACTTCCTGTTTTGATGATCTGTTCCATGCAGGCTTTTCCCAAAACTTCTTTGACTGAACTTTCATTAGTCAATAGTCTTCAGTGCAGGAGGATTGGGAAGAACAAGAAGTTACTCTACAACTCAGGTGGTCTTTTGCAGTCACACATTTCTAAAGGAACTGTGACCCTTCCCCTCACATGGAAAGAAAACAAGATTGGCATGGCAACAAATCTTTTTACCTTAAATCATGTTTTATTTTCTTCACAGCTTGGTCTACAGCTTACTGGATGACCAAAACTGTTCCACAATTCATGTGAGCAAAAACAACCCTCTGTTGAAATGAAGTTCAGGAAACACAAAGCAGTTTATGACATTGACAAAGACCTTACACAGAAAGAGCATTTAAAAAGGTGTGAAGTTCACTTTTCAAAAGTTGGAGTGCGGCTGGTTGTTTGGTTTTGTGTTTTTTTTTTTTTTTTTGGGGGGGGGAGTGGTGTTTGCAATTTTTTTTAAATACAGGAAAGCAGTATTCTTGATTAAAGGCAGGAAATCTTTGAAATTACATCCCTTTCTGTCTTTGTTGAATTAAGTAACAATTAGCCACAAAGAAAAAAAAGAGCTTAGAAAGTTTGAATCATTATCTCCAAGGAGACACATCTGTAATGTTAACAAGGTCAGAACATTTCAGTCAGTTCTTCTGGATAATAGGAGATACAAGATGTTAGCTTCTGTTCCTATCAAGGGAATGACAAACTCTGCAGATATCACTTGGAGCCTACACCACTATGAATTATTAGCCTTGAGGCCACAGCCTAGAAAGATACAACATCATATCCAAAGCACAGACGGATTTGTGGATGCCTTGAGGTAGCGATGAAAGGTGTGTTTGTTTTGGACAGGGTGGTAAGGAGGATCAGGTGCTGCCAGCTGGGGAGGCCTTTAACCACATCTGGGGCAGATGGTCCCAATTATCTTCTCATCACTGCTAATCAGAAGTCATCCTTCAGCAGCTATATAATAACCTATGTAAAAATAAACCTGGGATTGGTGTTTGGCTTCTAGCAAAGGGAGAGCGTGCCTGTCACAAGTCAGTCAGTGCAGGCAGCATCCTGTCTTGGATCTCATTTACAAGCCTGGGGTATGAAGCTCTGCAGGTGCAAGACAGTGTCTTCACATCAGCTCTGGAAACAGAATACAGGTAATGCTGACAAGAAAACTCAGGGGCACACCAGTGGGGAGGGAAAGGCAGTTCTCCCTCCTGCCAGCTCACTCTTCTGCCCTTTCTGACCATATTGATAAACAGTGTGTGCTCCAAAATTCACAGGATCTTAGCACACTGCCCTGGCTACTGCTCTTACCTACAGGGACAAAACTGATCCAAACTGAAAGCAAAATATATTATTTGGAGAATATAAAGAGCATCAAGCCCTTCATGTCTGCACTGACTGAAGCCACTTGTTCATGTCCTCACTTGACTGTCAAAGGTGGCCAGTCATAATAAGATCCAAAAAATTTATTGCCTCTCTTCCTGAGCAACATAACACCTCAAATAGAACTGAGAAAGGATTTGTCCGGCCCAGACTTTACTGGACCATTAAGTCCCATACCCTGTATGGGTTAGCAGGAGCAACACCATTTACATCCCAGAAAAGAAAGTGCTTCTTTGTTACTGCTATTTAGCTCTTCTCAGGAAGAGAAAAAAAACTGCTTATCTTCAAATTCAGCTCTGAGCTACTCCTTATGTGCCCACAACACTGCATCCTAGTTCTTTAAGCTCTACTGTGGTGTTGAAAAGCAAGGGCTACAAAAAACCATGTTAACACATAAATCAAGAAGAGTGAAATTAAAATTATAAAGCAGCTTGATGTAAAAGAAAAATCTTGACTGAGATCTCCAGAGTTCTGCCTGTCATTTGTCTCCTTGCAAGTATGTGAAGGGCATCTGCTTTCCAGGAACAAGAGATTTGAACTCATTTAATATATTTCTGAGCCTTTAGATTTACAGTTGTTGAGAAAAGAGAAGAAGAAAAACACTTGAAGTGATTTATTTTCTTTTTGTTTAAACAACACAGCCAAGAGAGCCCTGGCACATGAGCTCAGAGGACATCAGAGCAGAATACCCACACGGTATTCTGCTCTGAGGTAGAGCACGTTGCTTTCGCTTCCTTCAAATGAACAATTCATTTTGCAACCCCTGTGATTAAAGCCCATGGAACCATTACTCCAGGATGAAAAGGGGGGGCTGATAGAGCAGAGAACCATCAGAGCTCACCCACAGACTCACCTGCACGTCCCACTCTACTCCCTCATCCTCGCGGCTGCGCCTGGAAAACACTGGGGGAATTGCACAGAAACCAGGAGCTTCTCTTCTTGTCAGCAACACCACTTTGTTTGTTCCAACACAGGAGGCACTGAGATGTCACACTCACTGACAGGGGGAATGCTTTCCTCTGCTCTCTTCAGCTGCCCTGGAAGCAGGATGCTTCCACCAAGCTGCTGATGAGAGGATTCCCTCCCAAAACACTGCCCTGGCCACACCACTGTGGTTCCACACAGTCAGGCTTACTTCACAAGGTAATTATTCAACAGAACAACAGAGAAAGTCATGGCAATAATTTGCTTTGTTCTTGAGAACTTCTTCTTCACTCACAGTCAAACCCAAGCCTGCCCTTTGATTTAAAGAGAGCAGCTCCCTCACTTTACATTCCTGCCTTACCTGCACAATTTCACACTTGACTACTAATTCTTCAAACACAGCAAACTCTTGCCATACCTACCTATGACTAAGTATTTTGCACTGGTTCTCAGAAAAGCATGTAAGAGAAAGTGTATTTAAAGAAAAGGAGCAAGAGACTGAGTAATAGAGTCAAGCAGCATCTAGCAGAAATCAGGATTAGGCCTGGGTATTCACCTACCCACTGACCTGTTTGGGTTGGAGGTTAGCTCTTGTTATTAATCCTAGTGGTCAGAACTACAGGAAGGCATTTTAAAGGAACGATTCAAGTTCAAACATGTACTTCATTATCATGCACATCTCTGAAAAAGTACAGTTGGGCAAGTCATCCAGGTATTTAGGCAACATAGAAGGAGTAGCACACAAAAATAGAAGTATAATGACGTGGCATTTGTTTTCATTTCTTTCCTTGAGGATATTTGACAGTAAATAAAAAAAAATAAAGGAATAGATTTTGATTTATTTCCATTTGTGTAGTTAAAACCATGTATAACTAATGAAAAACAAACCCAAATTTCCCTTTCCAGAGGAGCTGCGGCTGCCCTATCCCTGGAAGTATCCAAGGCCAGGCTGGATGGGGCTCAGAAACCTGGGATAGTGGAAGGTGCCCCTGCCCATGGCAGGGGGATTGGAACAGGATGGGCTTTAAAGTCCCTTCCAACCCAAGCTATTGAAAGAGTTTATGATTCCTTTACCACTGAGCAGGTGTCCCTGCCAGCAGAATGGCTGCACTGGTGCAAAGCAGTGGCTCACCATGCAGCCTGTATCTGCAGCACAGCCAGAACACAACAGCCCCTCCAGTCTGCTCACAGTCTATACCACAATTCTTGAGGAAACAATGCTCCACTTTCCAGGCACTGCCAGACAGTTCCCATTTCCACATCATATCAATTTATAGGCAATTCTTGAGAGCCTGCTCTATTTTTGAAAATAATGAAAGACTGCTGCTATCTTTGCAGGTACAAGCCCTGTTCTGCTTCTCTGGGTTGTTTACACATCATCCCTCTGTGTGATGATTTAGCCTGGTTTTGTATGAGCACCAAGGTAGGTTAGTTTGCAGAGCCCACATCAGGAGCATAAAATAATTAAGATATCAGGATTAAACAGTCACTGTTTGTAAATTCAAACTGGTTCCATTTAGGATTAACCCAAGCCAGCAAAAACATCCAGTGTCAAGTCAGTTTCGTCTGTAACATCAGCAGAACATTCAACATCACTCTGCATTTCCAAACAACCCTTTCAATATGAGACAGCTCTCACTCAAACCAGTGATTTTCCAGAAGGTCTGAAGGTTAACTTCAATTACCCTTTTCTTGGCAAGGAGTCACAAGCCACTGCTAATAATCCCAATTCCAGACTTCTTAGAATTGCACAGGACAAAGCAAAGCATTTAAGCCAGTGCTCTCAGCAGCAGCAAAACCTGGCAGGTGACAGAGAAATCCAGCCCCTGTTCCAAAGGCCTGCAGTGCTCTCTTTTGTGACTGCCACCTTGCAGGCAGTGCACTGCTGCAGCCTCCCATCTGATTCCACAGACTCATCTTTTCCCTGTTTCCAAAGCACACAGCTCCACTGACACTTGAAAGCAGAATTCTGCACTGTACCGTTCTCCCTGCCTGCTCCATTTCTGTCTGGCCCATGTGGCACCCCTCAGTTCTGAGTGAACTGGGTCAGCAATCAAATCCATATTTGTAAGAGCCAGACGCTCACAAAGAGTCCAGCAATATGCATGAGCCAATGAAACTGCACTGCTGAGAGGATAAAAGGAGCCTGTGAATTCCTCCCTGGCCATGCCAGTGCTCATCCACAAGGAAAGGACATCACCAAGAGAAACAATTTTCACTCGTGAGAGCCATCAAAAGCCCACCTCTTGGTTCTGCTTTTGCACACACTCAAAGGCCAAAGAGATATATCATCATCAATACATTAAGAGATCTTTATTTGAGATGATGTCTTGAAAACAACTTCATTAATGTATGTGAAATATGGAAAAAGGACAACAACATGTAGTTTTCTTGTTTATGTTGAAACACCCTCAAAGTAACTCAATTTCAGTATAAGAATAATGCAGTAAGTTTGTTAAGCAATAATTTCTTTCAGGTAACTTGTATCTGAAAACAGGTTCCCTCTAATGAACTTCAAATGTCTTTAAGTGAAAGCACACAGTGGCTAATAAGAGGTAAAATACTGAAGTGTGCAGCTGTTACATGTTTCATGGCTCAGATGGCACCTGCAGAGAGCAAAGCCCGGCCTGAAAGCTTGCAGATTTCCAGCTTGCTCCACAAGCATTTGTCCTTGGGGAAGAGGAGTACCCTCCATCAGTCCTTCATCCAATGTCCCTGTCCTGTGCACTGTGTTCCTCTCCCAGAGTGTGTGAGGAAATATTATCAGGATTATAACACCCCATTTCTTAGAAACCAACCAAAGAAATACACATCTTACAGCAGCTACTGATATTATATAACCACAGATTTCTTTTCATGTGGAGCTTTAATCTCTCACTTCATTATGTAGTCAAATGACAAACTTCCTTTTTCTTTCCTTGCAATCACCCATGAGTCAATGGAAGACAAACATGGAGCTGATTTTTGCTGGATTTACCACATTCTGTCCAAGGAAATTTAATCAACCCTCTGTGCAACAAATTCCAGGTACACTTGGACCTTGCACAGGTGCAAGTGTAAGGTAAGTGTGAGAGAGACAAAAGTTAATTTCTCTATTGCAACCCACTGACTCCTTCCCAAACAGCAGGAAGTAAAGCCACAGCATTTGTCTCTCTTGAGACTCAGGAGAAACCCTGCAGAAAGTGATCAAGGCACAGCAGTTTCAGAACTAATTACAATCTCTAGCTGGACACTTACTGGTTGTTAATTAGCACCTGGGAGAGACAAGGGCCAACTCATCAGCTACCAGGAAATGCAATTGATGCCATTAAAGTCTTTGAAATTTATTTTTTTATTTAATAGTATAAAGGTATGTAACAAGTTCTTGCTTCATGTACTACACAACTTAATCTTTGTCGTTGGCAACACAACTCAACACTTCCAAGATCACTAATAATCAAGAAGAAAGCAACACTTCACTGTCCAGTTCTACCATTCAGCTTATGGCAAAGACTGGTGCTGTCACTGTTAAATCCACCTCCTCCTCACATCTCAAACCAATGGAGATGCTAAATGTAAATAATTAATTTTAACGTAAACATTAAAACCAAGTTTTCTTATACAAACATGATCCCTAACAGTCAGTACTTGAATTCTCTGAAAAAGGTGTATTTTTGAGGGTGACATGCAAAGCATGGAATGGAAGACAAGGAAAAGCTACTGTAATAGATGACTGCTCAAACCTACTAGCTCAAATAAAAAAAGGAAAGCAACCACAAAAAGGTTTTTAACAACAAAGAAGATAACAGGCTGGTTAAAAAGTACCTTGTATAGAAAAGTGAAAATAAATGTATAAAGCTTAGTAGCATCCCTACCTGTGGCAGGGGGTTTAGACCAAGATGATCTTTAAACTCTCTTCCAACCTAAACCAGTCTATGATTCTAGATAACCAGACTCTCCAAGCACTGAAACAGTGAAATGAGAGAAAAATCTTCATATACACAAAGCTTTCTCTTCACAAGATCTTCAAAGCAGGGAATCCTTTCTTTTTTAAATTTTCCTGACTAATAAAGTCCTCACATTAAGTCCAGAGTCAGACCAAGGCAGAAGTCAACACTTTTATTCAAAGACCCTTCCTTACAGTTTAACAGCCAGTTACTGACTTACTTTTTTGTCTGCTTGGTTTTGGTAGGGGACTGTCAGACTCCTTACCTAAAATTGAATGTTCAACATAAGCCAGACAAAATGGAAAGATTTCTTCAGAGTTCAAAAGCAGGACTGAGATCCTGCTGCCATTAGCGAAAAAAACAGGAAAACAATCAAGATAGAGAAAAGCAGCAATAAAGCCCATTGTGCCTGTTCCTGTTTTCAGACTTCTGTGGACCTGTCTCTCTCCTGATTTAGAGCAGTGGCCAGCAAAGCCCCCAAATTCCCTTTGAAAAGGTCCCAGGCACTCTGAATGTGGGAGGTCCAACAGCAGTTCAAAGCCAGAGAGCTGTAAGCACACGAGACCAGCATGTTGTAAAGATCTACTGATGCCTTTCAGAGTCCTGCCCAGTCAAGGCAGACCTGAAGCCAAGTGCCCAAAAAATAGGCTGTCCTGGTCTGCTGATACACAACACTAAGTCTGGCTCTTTTGATGACTTTGCCATTCTTTCTATGTGTTTCATCAAAGCTCTTCTTTCAATCACATCTAGAAACAGTTTTATAAGTTCTCCTCCTCCCCCAAACACAATTGTTTGCAATACTGCAAACATTTTGTTTCAAGGCATTACAAATCTAATTCCCAGAATCACAGAATGGCCTGGAATAGAAAGAACCCTAAAGATCATCCTGTGCCAGGACCCTGCCATGGGCAGGGACACCTTTCACTAGCCCAGCTTGCTCAGAGCCCCATCCAACCTGGCCTTGGACACTGCCAGGGATCCAGGGACAGCCACAGCTGCTCTGGGCACCCTGTGCCAGGGCCTCAGCACCCTCACCCTCCTCAAATCCCATCTAAACCTGCTCTCTGTCAGTGTGAAGCTGTTCCCCCTTGTCCTGTCACTCCAGCCCTTGTCCAGAGTCTCTCTCCATCTTTCCTGTGGGCTCCCTTCAGGCACTGCAAGGCCACAGTGAGGTCACCCCAAAGCCTTCTCCTCTCCAGGCTGAACAATCCCAATTCCCTCAGCCTTTCCTCCCAGCAGAGCTGCTCCAGCCCTCTGATCCCCTTGGTGCCTCTCCTCTGCACTCTCTCCAGCAGCTCCCTGTCGTTCCTGTGCTGGGATTTGGAGATGATTTTAGTTAACACTGACTCAGATCCCATCCAAATTACACCAATTCCGATGAGCTCTCACACTTTCAATTTCCAGAATTTCAATGAAAACCAAGAAACAGCTAATTAAAGCCTTAGTTAGGTTAGCTTCTTCCCTGGGGGCAAATGGAATCCACCTACACACAAAACTTAGAAAACAGTCAATAGCAAAGTGTAAATATTGCCTGAAACTAGCACAATCAATGAAACAGCTTTTGAAACTGCAAATGTAACAAAAAGGCTGAACAGAATGTTTTAACCTTCTTTGAAAATGACAAAGACTAACAATGTTAAAAGGCTTTTGGAGGCTAAGAGATGCACAGCTCTTTTCTAGAAAAAGTCTAATGCCAACTCATTTAAAAACACTCTCTTGCTACTACATCCAAACAGCAGGCAGATACACAATAACACCAGAGAGCTGAGACACAGAAACAACCAAACTGAGAGCACAAGGCTTGCACAGTGACCAAACTCCATGACAAACCACAGGACAGCACTACCTCCCTCAAAATCATTTCAGGAAAACATCTGGTTTTCTCCTTTATGTTTCATACCACTTAGTGAAAGGCTCAGAAGATACCAAGTGATGAAACCACCTGAACAAAAAGCTCAGATCTCGGGAGTACTTATCCCATGACAAGATAGCTGGGAGCTGAAACAAGAAAAATCTTCACTAAGTCTTCTGTATTTACTCAAGACACATACAGACCAGGAATTTGCTTGGCTCGTTCATCCCTTTGCTAATTCCTACAAGGACACAAGACAATTCCACCTCCAAAGAAACCAGCACAAACCAGTAATTACCTCAACATGCCTCAATGATGCCCTTAAGCAGGCAAATATTTCCACATGGAAATGCAATAAAGGCATCTAAAATTCCACTGGCCAGAAACAAATCACCAGAAGGTCTGCATTTGTATTCCTTCTGTGGTGTGCTTTCTTGTTGCACCATCAAGTGCAATCTGCACAGCTTACTCTTCAAGTTAATGCTTTGTGGAACAAAACACAAAGAACACTCAGTTATTAATAATAATCCTTAAGTATTATGTTAAGAACACACCAACTCAGTTGACTTAGCATAGTTATGCATTAAAACGATCAAAAGCTTTAAAGGACGTTTACATAGTTTCTAAGATTAGCCAAACACTGAGTGCAAATCCCACTTCATGGTGAGAAAATGGGCCACTTCTCAGTACATTAGCAACATCTTAATTTTTGGAGTTAAAAGGCACATTCAAGCATTTTTACTAGACACTGCTGTTTATAACCACTGGACAACATCTGAGTTCAGGCAATCTCTTCAGCTGGAAGAGACATCTATAGCAATGAAAATTTTACTCAGCTTCATAAAAAAGCATCAACCTACAGCACTCTTTATAACATAATACACCAGTTGCACACAGTATTAAATTCACCTGCAGTGATTGAGAATCCTGTTTGCTGACAGAAGCTCAAAAAATAATTCATTTTTCACCTGATGGATTACAGCCAAATCATTCTATACTGTACACTGGTTCTCTGCCACAGCACCAACTCCCTGTGTTGAGACTTCTTTCTCTTCCATATTTCTGATATCAGAGTTTCCAACTGAAACTGCTGCTTAGGTAACTTCTGGAGTTCTATAAACAAAACAACATTCTACAAATTGGTTATGAGGGACTAACCTTGACTTGCCACGTGGATGCTCTGTGCTAAAGAAAACACAGAGCAATGGGGTGCCAGTGCCAGGCAGAAGCACTTTTAAATTCTCACCAAAAAGATCTCATTTGCTCCCAAAATCTACCAGTTTTGGGTTAGAGTACTTTGCAAAATTTCCTCCAGGAACACTGTAGCTCCTTGTTCTTTGTGTTAGTCCAGGTCTGCGAGGCACCAAGGAAAAGAAGAGATGTAGAGGCCAGGTAAGCAGTTTTAAAATAATTCTGTATGTACATGACTATCACAGCAAAGCTGGTAATTATGGCAAAGGACACAAAGCATTCCATCAGGTTTTAGATTTCTCCAACGTCCACAGGAGGCACCCAGACACAAGGGGAAAAACCAACAGGAAACAAAACAACACAAGGCTTCCATCACTGTGCTACACAGGAATCAAACATGACTCACTCACTGCTTATCTCAGCCTCCTATCAGCATTTCCAGGAGCAAGCCTTCCCTGACCACAGGTAACAGCCTGCTAGAGCTGATGGGAAAATCTAACAGCTGACCCACACAAAAAAACCAAATCCAAAACACAGCCACACCATGAACCAAACCTTAAAGAGATTTGACACACCACGAGGAGAACGTGCTGCTAAAGGAATTAAGATGTCCACACCTCACTGTGCTGGTGGTAGAAACTCTGTTCTTCAGGCATTCATTCACCAGGAAAATAGGAGAGCCACTAATGGAGCAGGAGTTCAGCAGGACAAAAAAGCATTATACAACCTGGAACAACTTTGCAAGTGATGGAGAGAGGCTTTGGAAATCCAGATGTTCAGCAAAACAGCCCAGGAGTGCCACATTCCCAGGCACTGGGTGCACCAATGCTTCTCTGCAGAAGGCAAGAGCAGAGTGAAACACTACTTTTTTTGTTTCAGAAGATGAATGAAAGTTTAATCGGCCCAGATCTTCAGAGGAGGAAGCTAAATTTTTTAAAGCCATGTCCAACAGTGATGAGGATTAGGAGTAACAAGAGTTATCTATATTTGATGCGTAGCTGAGGAACAAAATTATCAAACTCCACCAACATTAATACAACTAGACATTCTCATTGTTCATTTTTCTCAGTTACATTTTAGAAAGTACTTTTTTTTATTATTATTATTTGAAAATAGAAATCATATTTCTCTACTATTTATTCCAGTCATTTTTGTCCTTCTTGCCCTTGAGATCATTTGATGTAGAAAAGCACATACTTTGCATAGGACATAATACTCCACATGAGACCAATTACTAGATTTTACTAAAAGTGACCTGGCATCACTATGAAATTATTTCTTTGCTATACAAAACATTTTTAAGATGAATATAAGATAGGACAAAAAACATTGGTTCAGTCACCTCTGAAAGAACTCATTATAATAAGAGAGTGCATACACATAAGACATTTCACCAAGCTATCATATTGACAATAAAAAACCCCACCATATAACACAAACCCCATATTCTTTATGTTTCATTCTTGGAAACACAACTTAAAAAAAAATTTAAAAGTAGTTTTTAGAATGAAGCCTCCAAAGCCACTAAAGCTGCAATGTTAACATCCCAGTATGCTGTTATGCAATTCTTGATAAATAAGTTTTAGAAACACATTAAAATCAGAATCAGCATTTTCTTGACAGTTTGCCATTAACAGACACATAATTTCATTTCTGCCAGTGTAGCAAGCTGGTAGCAATCCAACTAAAAAGTTATTCCATTTCAAGCTTGTTTCCTACCCAACATTAGGTGAAATTGGTTTACATTACTTGACTAATGCAGTACAGGCAAGACTCCTGTCACTTGACCATAAGAGTGCCTCATACATTGGATATTATTGCATAGCTGACACAAAAATATAGATTTAATGTAATAATATTGAACATTGCAGCACCCTATGTCCTAGAAAAGCCCTTGCCCACAGCAGCAGCTTTGCCATAAATGAAGTCTGAGGTGTAGATGAAAGCACCACAGGGAAACCTGAAGGGTAAAACACACCCAGACCATGATTTCCCCACAGAAATATTTGCTTTCATTGCACCATTTTGAACTGGAAGTTCATTCATCAAAACAAAGTTGTGTATCTGGTAAATAAACTTCTTGTGCATTTTTTAATCCAAAAAGAAGCAAAAATTGGACTAAATGGAGAGTTCAGAAAGATACACATAAGCATAAAGCAGAACAGGTGGTGCTCTGAAGTCACAGCAATAATGCACAGCTACAAAAAGCCTCACCCAAAACCAACCTGAAAAACATGAGTGGAGTGCCTGTGGTACACTGCATTGAGTAATTACAGTGGTTTGGCTTGGAAAGGACCCCAAAAATCATCTTGTTCCAACCCATTCCACTATCCCAGCTTGCTCAGAGCCCCATCCAACCCGGCCTTGGACACTTCCAGGGATGGGGCAGCCACAGCTTCTCTGGGCACCCTGTGCCAGGGCCTCACCAGCCTCACAGGGAACAATTACTTCCTAAATCTGTTCACCATCATTCAGACTATTTTAGCTGTTATTGCTGCAGGAAGAGGAGGATCAAATCTCTCATCTCTATTTGCAGCAGGAAGAAATAACCCACGTGCAATCCAGTTCAGTGCTGCAACAGATGCACATCCAAGTACAGAACCAGCACTGCTGCACCATGTGAAAGCAGCCACCAAGCACCCCAAAAGGCAAGTTACAATGCACTTACAGAAGGGAAAATCCCATTTTTACACACCATATGAAGGAAAACAACAGACTAAGCAATGGCTTGACACCACTGTTAGGCTCTAAGAATGTTTCATGTTATAAAATCAAAGCAGGACACAGGATCTCAAATAGCTGCTTAGACTCTGAAAGGAATTATCATTTGGAGCATAGAGGTTGATTCTGTTCAGCCAGCCACATTAATTAAATACACACACTGCTAAAATTAACCTGAAACTATGCACAGTGTACACTGTCATAAAGGGGTGCAGGGGAAAACCATCATTTTGAGACATATGCCCATAAACCAACCATAATTACTATTCTAAGGACTTCAGAACTGACTTCTTATGCATATTAGTTGAAAGACCAAAAGCTATTTTTACAGCATGATTTATGGTCTACATAAACCCTAGAAAGGTAAGATTTAGAGCTGAGTCACAAGGCAAAAACAGTTTTTTAACCCAAGGTGTTGCTGTCATCAGCAAGAGCTCCTCATCTACTCCAAGTCAAGAGTTAGAAGTCACCATTTTCCTCTGGAAGCAAATCTAACTGCAGATCTGCCCCCACCAACATCCCTGTGGGTTTGAGAGGTGTGAGAGAGGTGACTTTGTCTGTTGCTCACAGCACAGTACGTGAAACCCTTACACAAAGTAAAATCAGTCACACTCAAGTACAAGCCCATACCTGTTTTATGGATAGAATGGCCAAATGTCTGTGACCCAGAGCATCCTGAGTGATTCCCTTTTCACTCAGCTGTGTTACAACACAAGACTGTGACATGCTGCTGGGTTTTTTCCATCCTCAAACAAGGATTCTGGGGAAAACAAGTATATTCTGAGTACTAATGAGGTTATTTTTTAATGCCATTAAAAGCCACTTGACCAGGACTGAGTGTGTGCTAGATAATGGATCAGAACACTCTTTACAGTAATTCAATTACAACATAACTCCTTGAGCCTTCTAAAAATAAGGAGTATAATGGAAGGAGAGTGACTATTGGTGAGCAAACTGCGTCCAAGAATGACGTGAATGAGAATCTCAGCTCTAAGATTCTGGGTGGGACAAGGAGCTTCTTGCAGCCATCAACAATGGACTACTACCACCAGAAATCAGACTTTGTTATTTATTTGTTTAAATGTGATTATTTTTTTGTCTATTATCCACACATATTACATTAAGGTGGACAAGATTTCAGCCTTTCTGTATTTCTAAAGTTATTTACCTGCATCATGGCTTTCTGCATACACTGAGCAGAGCCTAGGTAACAAAATCCCTGGTAAACATAATCTGTTATGCTCTAACTCCTTTAAACAGCATGGACAGAAAACCATTTTCAATGAGAAAAAGATAACTCTCACTTGTGAAAAGAATGAAATCTCACAGGATTTTGAGCTAGTCAGTAATGACCCACTTCCTTACACAAGGCTTTCATGCACTAATACTCATCTTTTCCATTATTAGTGATTTTTAATTTTTTTTTTCTTGAAATCTGTGACCTATATTAAGTGGTGAGAAGTCAACTAATCATAGGAGAACTGAGCACCAGGCAGGAAACAAGCAGCTGAATAATTGCCCAGCTGGGCATACAGACATCCTGTGTTGATCCTTTAAATAACACCCATGACACAGGAAGAGAAGCTGTGCTGAAGCTTCATTCAGGTTTTCATATTTCTCCATTTAAATTCATGTACAAGATCAGAAACATCAGCACAACAAAAGATTTTTTGCATGTTAAAGCACCTCCTCAAGTAACAATTCAAAGAAGATTAGAAGCTCCATTGGATTACTCTATGCTCCTGCATTTAGCTGCAGGTAGTTTGGGAATGTTCTCCCTAAGTAAAGGTTTATTACCTTGCACATGTACCTTTTTAGAACTTGTCTTTAGCTTTTAGACTCACTGATTGCTGGAACAGAGAACAGAAGCCTTTGCCAAATTATCATTATGGCAACACCTTTCAAACATAAGGCAAATTTTCTAATACAAACAAATAAGATTTCTTGGCTTTACAGGTAGCATCAGAATTATTTAATTATGCTAATTTCTGGCTGTTTCTCTCATAAGCCTGTATCTGTGCTGTAAGAAAAAATCCAAGTCTCTCTCTCCCAGTTCCTGCTTTACACTGGCAAATTCCAATCAAATTCCAGCCATCACAGCAGGGAAGAGTTCCCCACATTTCAGAAAGAACCTGGAACCTTCTACCTGAAGACAGACAAGGCCATCAGAGCAGTGATGCTATGTGTTCCTCCCTTTAAACAAGCCTGCCACACTGCACCTAAAAAAGCACCTGGAATTAAAGAAGTCCAGGCAGGAAGATGGATCTCCAACAAATTCCAGCTCATGACAGAATAGCATGTGCAAATCAAATGATTCTCTCTTTTCATACTTCTGCCAGATAAAAGAAATCTTAAAATGCACAAAATTACATCTAAGTTCTTAATTGTAAACAATTTTTCCTTAAGTGTTTGGAAGACATCTCTTCCAAGATCTCGGGCACTGCTTCAGAACCACCTTACTCATTTTTCAAAATCAAAATGGCACCTTGCTGTAACTTATTTACAAAGCTGAAAGCTTGGGGTTTTTTAAAAATTTTGTTTTAAAAGTGGCCCTATTTACTCACCAAAAAGATATTACCTTCTTTCAAACTGCACAAAAGAAGTGAGAGGAGCTCTCTCCTTCAATGTTTTTGTTCAAGCACATCCAGTTGTGCTCACAATACAGCATCTATGGGGAAGGTCACCTGCCCTGACTGACAGGTGAATATTTAAAGATTCAGAGAAGGAATTTGAAGTATAATGCACCTGTTGAAAGCTGGCATCAGTGTTTCTGGTGAAGCTACCAGGATTAACAGAGTTAATAGCCCACAAAGGCACTACTACACTACTTTTACACTACTATTCTATACCAAGAAAAAAGTGAAAAAATTTCAGGTTACAAGTCCCTAAAAAACACTGCTTCCCCTCACACTCAATATACTGTTACTGTGGCATGCTCTTGCACATTAAAGCTACAGAAACACAGAACTGCCAATCCATAAAGAATACTTGCTATCAAACAGCAGTTGCAGTGATTATAATGCTCCCAAAGCAGCTCTAAGTGAAAGCAGAACACTGATAAAAGTATATCTAAATCATTAGCAAGAGTTTCCCTTCACCAGCCAAGCTTCCAGAGAAGAAAAGTTACCTTCCCACACTTACTGACTGACCAAAGGACTGCAGGTTTCTGCTCTCAGCTCCACCTCATAGCAGTACATTCTTTAGAGTCTCCACAATCTTGCCAGTTCCACTCAGAGGCAGGAAGAGCCATCAGCTCCTGCAGGGCATTTCCCAGAAAGTTCAGCTTGCGCTGCTTCCCTCCCAGGCCTGGCACAGCCCTCTGTCAGCACACGCTCCAGGCAGACCTGGCCTGGCAGCCCAGAACTCTGAAACTCTTCATGATGAGCCCCAGGGATGGGTGGATTGATGATGTCTTCAGGGGTAAAGTTGTTGCTGCAGATGGTGTGTGCACAGCAAGGGAGGACACCTGCACTACTGCAGTCAGCTAATTAAATAAATTTGGCTCACTTCAGCACCTGCAAAACCACACCAGCAATGAAGAAACCATCCCCACTACAAACTATGATCTTAGACATGATGCACATGACAATTCCACTATTAGATAGCGTGGCAAGGCTCTGAACATTCAGATTTCTTATCTGTAAGCAGATGAAGTTCAGCATCTCTCAGAAAATAACTGCATGAAGTAATTATAGTTACAATTTCTCAGTCTCCACAAAATGCATGGTGCTAATGTCCTGACATGACTCTCAGTTCTGGAAGGTTTAGTGTAAGTGAACAATTTTAGTCTCCCCAAAGCCAGCCAGAAGCTGAAGTTGACAAGTGAGAGTACTAAACTTCCAGTTTCCATGGAAATGCAATTTGGATCAGTACAAACAGGGATTTCAGAATTTAAAACCCAATGCTCTCCATCTTCCACTCTCTATTCCTGCATTCATTTTCCTGGGTAATAAGGGGTCGAGAGAGGCACAAATGCCACACACATTTGTGATCCAGTAACTCACCCTGCCTTGTGGCTCCCCATTTTCATTTAGAGGTTGCCAGCCCCTTCTAAACCAGGCACCAGAGCCATCAATTCAGCAGCAGCCAGCCAGACACATTTATAAACATAACAGTATCCCAAAACTGTCCATGTGGGAGGACTGGGCTCCCAGTTACGTGATGCTAATGCACATGAAAGAGCTGCTTTACAGCCCGTGCTGAACCACCCAGAACAGGGCAGCTGTGCCATACAGCACAATCAGTAACGAAATTCTTCTTTTTATTCTTGCTATGACCCAACAGAACTGCACAGAACTGTGGGATTTTCCAACTTCAGGGAAGAACCAAAAAAAAAAAAAGGATATTTCATCACCACTAATGCAACACTCCTGCAGCAGTGGCTGCCTAGGGCTGCAAGGGAGAATTCCAATTGCAAGTGTGCTCACTGGCAGCTAAAACAATTTGCCAATGGTTTTTATGGCTCCTGTTCCTTCTGTTTGGCAAGAGCAGAGGAAGAGTAATTTTCTGGAAGTATTTACATTGATTTTGCAGCTGATGACAACACTCCATCTGCTCTCAGACACTTCAGTGCCTCTGCCAACTTCTTCCCTAATGTGGTGCTCTCTCCAAGCTTTGCCAAGGCTTCTCTGCTTCCTGCACTTCTTCTACCATGTTTGAAGAGGACATTTCAAGTTGAGATGTGAACACCTATCCCATGCCCAAACCCACAGGTCAGCAGATTTCAAATTAACTCCCCTCTTAAGACCATCACCTCCAGAAGCCTGAGGATGTTTCTGATGGCATCAACAGTGATGGTAAAATCCCTGAAATACAAGGGTCCAGGCCAATGAGAAGAAGCACAGTTTTAAAAGGACAAACTCATTATTTTCAGAAAAGCCCAGAAGTCCTATGGAAATCAAGATTTTCCCCTAGCATTTAAATATGTAAGCAAGTACAGCAATATCCTCTCTATGGCAAATAGTGGCCTACCCCAAAAAAATAAAATATTTCAGATGCTCGTGCAGCAGGGCAATTCTACCCACAAAACTTGTGGTGTAAATCAAAGAGAAGGAAGGATTCAGTTTGAACCCATTTGCCTGACAACTTTCCTAGAATTAAACATCAAAAGAAGCAGCAAAAGCAAGTAAAGATTGGGAAGCCTGATTGATTTTTTTTAACTTTAGGGCATTTATCAAGGCAGAAGCATACACGAGTAACTTGGCTGCTGTCTCCAACTTTTACACAATGATCACACTACCTTGATGCTATGCCTTATCACTCAAGATAAAGTAGTCCTAAAAATGTAAAAGCTCATCTTATAGCATCATATAAGTGAAAAATAACCCCCCAAAAGTCACATACAGCATTCTTTTTAAGATTAATCCACCACAGGAAAATGGATTGCAAGGTCAGAGATTCCTGAAAAGTGACTATGACTTTCAGCAGCTCACATAAGAATTGTAAGTATTTAAACCCCCAAGAACTGAGATAAAGAGCATCAGCCTGCTCATGTTTCATTTGAAAATACGAAAGTATGTTAGTGTGAAATGGCATCCCTAGGAAATAATCCCATCAGGGTAAATGCAGGAAACAAATGCCTTCATCTCTTTGGTATCAGTACATATTTATTAGGCCTGTCCAGAGATAACCAGGATCTGCCGTGTGCAGGTTGGATTCAACATCTAAAGGTTTCTTCTAGCACAACACCTGTCTCAAATTATCTATCCTATTTGCTGACAACCAGAGAAAGGATTACTGTGTTTACAGGCAACTTCTTTCTTCTAACAGTTTGCCCTTTTCTTCTCATTTCACTGACCACCTAAATAGGAGAAAAAAGCAAATCACAGCACGTGAAAAACAGGCATCAGCCTCATTCTACTGCTGCAATTTGTCTTTGTTACTTCAAAAACCCAGGACCGTGGTGATAAGCCCAGAAAAAACAATGGATTTGAAATGAGCCTTTTTCTCTTCCAGAACCTCTACAATATGTAAGCAACCTCCTGCTTCAAGTTACAGGCTCAGAGACAAACTGAAAGCTGGAAAAATTTGGAAATGACCAACCTCTTTGCATTTAGGCGTTTGACTCAGGTTTGCCTTTGTAGCAAATAAAAGACCAATTCAGCAGCTACATCAAATACAGCAGCTTGTTTTGGCAACCTCGTTTTTAGGAGATCAGATTTAGCTACTCAGGTTTAATACTCTTGGTTTTGAATTAACCATCTGTTCTGTAACATTGAGACAGACCTGGTGAAGTGCAGTGTCAGTCTAAGTGGTCTTGAAGCTAAAACACACAAATACATACATATATATATTTATATATGTGTGTATATATATAATCTGCCCACAGCAGGAAAAAGAGTCCATCAAAATAATACCCAACTTTCCCCAAAAGGAAGCAGTAGTGTTGATTTTTCTATCTATTCTGGGGCTTCATTTTATCTAATTACCAAGAGGAACTTGGGCCAACCCAGCACACATTTTAATCAATTAACACAGAAAGGGAACAACTCCTCGAGGCTTTAGAACAAAAAGACTTGTATTTACAACAGCTGTGGGTCAAAGATCTTAATCTGCGTTCTTTTGAGAAGATTGCCAAAAATAAACATGCTTTTCCACTGTAAATTGCATTTCCACTGCAAAGGAAATGCAAAATTCTCACATGAAATACAGTTAGAAAAAGCTCTGTAGGCAACAATAGGTATTTTTAAAGTATTGCTGGGAAAATATGGAAGCTTCTTTTTCCCCTTTCAAAAAGATAGATGCAAGTACACAGTTGCTCTGCTGTCTAAAGTCCCATCAAAAGAAGACCAGATTTCTAAGTGTTACTTGACCAGTGAACTTTTAACATACACTTTAATCAATTGGTCCCTTTAAGAGAGTCACATCATCAAAAAGCCATTTATTTCAGCAGGCTACCAACACAAATAACTGAAAGTTGGCTAAAGCATGCTAAAGAAACACATGACAAGCTCAAGAGTTTCCAGATCTTCAAACACCATCTATATATAAAAAAAGCTCCCAGTAATACCAGTGCACTTCCATGCAGTATCATCAATTCCATGGTTTGCAGCTGATCCACTGCAGGAGGCTCTCCATGATCCAGCAGGTCCTACTCCCATACAAGGGCAGTAATTAGGGCTTACAGGTCCCAGACTGCACTTCAGTGACCTCCAGGACCTGCTACAAGAGCTGCTACAACAGCTCTGGCCATGAGCCTGCACCTTGGTGTAAGGCTGGCAGCACCCAAACACTACAGGGCTTATTTCAACTCCAAGCATTGCAGCTCCACATCCCAACAGACCCAGCCTCTAGTGCAATTAACCCTCCTATTCCCATCTATCTTCTCCAAAAAACATTTTAAATCCAACCCAAATTCAGCACAGCAGCTCCCCATGGCACAGATGACTGTGACTGCAGAGGTGCTCAGCAGTGGCTCAGCTCCAGCTCTGCCCACCCCAGCTGGCACAGGGCCACTGGCTGCAGAACCAGTGCAATATGTGCTTATTCAGAGCCCCATGCTCAAATTCCAACAGATCATCACTTTTTAGTAAATAAACTAAGGAGCTAAACCATAAGCTTCCAACACAAGCCAGCAAGCAGTTAAGTCTTATATTTTACCAAAAACCAGGAAGGGATGCCAAAATAATTCTCAGGAAACCACCTGAGTACCACAGTGACTCCAAATTTCTATCTAATCCTGATTTAAAAAAACCAAAGTTATCATTAGGGTAGATAACTATTGATGCACATGACCAAAAAAATCAGAAGATGATGCCAGAATACACCACTGTTCTGACACTTCCCTTTAAACCTCCCTGACTCATGGTGTAAGGTCTATTAAATGAACTTTCAATTTACTAAGTTTTAAATTAAGAATTTCATGATTTTGCAATTCAGGTGCCTTTACATAAATAACTAAACACATGCTGTGATATTCAGGTATTTGCCAAAAATTTCTAAGAACTGATGCTGTAGTTGCTGACTGATTATGCACAGGTGACCACTCAGTGAGTTTCCTTTGTGCCCTTACTCCTGCAAAGTTTGATTTATCTCTATTCCATCTATCATTGCCTTTCTCAAGATTACTTCACCTAGAAGTAAAAAATAATGAAGAATTAATTAATTTGTCCCTTTTTCATAGTATGTTCAAGCATTGCTTTACCAGAAAAGAAAAAAAAAAATCAATTAACTGAAAGGAGGAAAATCAGATTTCCATGAAAAAGGTACTTCAAGTCACCTACTCCACATCAACTACATAAAAATTATATGACAGTACTTGAGCCAAAGGGGAACCCTTTCACTCAACAAATAAGAAGACAGCAGAATGGTTTGATCAAGGATTTAATTTCAAGAAAAAAATTCCAGTGATGTAGCACCTAGTGAAGCACATGATATTAATCACTTATTCCCCTTCAACTTCATTAAAAATCTCTTCTTCTGCTTCCACTTCAAAGCTTCCAGCTGAAAGCCTGATTTGTCCTGTTGGGTCCAGAGTGGGATGACTCTCTAAATCTCAGTTGCCACCAGGGAGTGACAGGCTCCTGTGTGACACAAGGCCAGGCACATAAAGGAATGCCCACTCTACTACCCCTTGCAAAAGCAAGCTGGTGTGTGAACAAGCAGCTCTGAAATCCCAGATTCATTACCAGGCATGTATTTTTCCCCATATCACCTTACTCAAGTATGTGCATAAACATTCCTATAGAAAAATCTGTATTTTTAACTCCTTGTTAAAAGTCTTACCACATAAATGCATACATTGCATTTTGTTAGAAGTACTTTGGATAAATGAGTTTTTCCTTCTCTTCTTTATCATCTCTAATATTTCCTATGTTTATAGCTTTTTTTCCAACTCAGTAATTCATGGGTAA
The DNA here is from genome assembly GCF_028769735.1 of Zonotrichia leucophrys gambelii. Taxonomy (NCBI): domain Eukaryota; kingdom Metazoa; phylum Chordata; class Aves; order Passeriformes; family Passerellidae; genus Zonotrichia; species Zonotrichia leucophrys. The sequence goes on along the minus strand of NC_088170.1, from coordinate 14,680,872 downwards.
TTTCAATATATTATACATTTATGACAAGTTTCCCTAGAACAGTTTATCTGCTGCATTCAAGTACAGAATCATTAGATTCCATAGAAAAACCCAGCTCCTGGAAAGCTGAGAACTTACCCTGCAGTGTAGAGGAAAGTCATAATAACTTGCCCTACTCTACTTCTTTAAACAAAGATTCTGCACTAGCCAGAAAACAAGATGCAAAGAAAATCCAACATGTTCTGCATTTATCCAACTGAAGTGCTGTAAAGATAAGCAAAACAAAAAATAGGGTTTTTTTTTAAATTACTTACAAACAAGGATTTATTTACCCCTCTGGCTTAACTGCTGGCAGTATCAGCAAGGCAATCCCATTACAGCTGACAGTGGCTGTGTGGTACAAACACCTCTCAAAGAAAAAGAAAATAAACCAAAAGCCAGAACCCTTCAGGCTGGAAGGAGCTGCTGGAGCCCAGCCTCCTGCTCCAGGCAAGGCCAGTGCTCCATTCAGAGCAGGAGCGTCTGAAAACTGACTCAAAGGATGAAGATGCTTCCCTAGAAAATTAAAGCCTTCTTTACATATGGTCATTAATAATGACATAGATCAGAGAGCTCCCAGTAGCCCTAAGCCAGTGACAAACCTTAAATCACTTTCTTTAAATACTTCTACACTTAATGAAGTTCAGAGCCACTGAATGACTCCAGTTTCCCAACGCATTCCGAGAGTTTTTAATACAGTGCTAAAAGTATCCCCTATTAGTGATGCTGAATGCAATTTTAAGCAAGTTGTGCTCACAAGTGACTACATCAACACAGGCAGAGCTGGAGGGTCAGCTCTGAGGACAACCAGTGTTGACTCCAAGTAAGCAGCTGGTTTTCCCCCAGACTGGAACAAGGTGGAACAAATCAATTTGAATTTTGTAGAAATAACCTAGGTAGGTAAGTTTGCACACCAGTTTTTAATACTAGTCATCATAACTGCTTTGCTGTCCCCTCGATACAAGACACAGCACAAAAAAATCAGTTCCCAGGGACAAACCCAAACAAGCAAACACATAAAAGCAAACTTACCTAAGTGATTTGTGTCACAAGATTTGTTTGGGAATGATGGCCCAAATTGACTTGTGCCCAATCACTCTTTACTTCACCCTCTTCACACATTTCCAATTCTTCAAATAAGCTTTGGCATTTACTAAATGAATGTAAAAGCATCTTACATGAAGACCAACAGATTATTTCCTACATATGGTATATTTTAATAGCATAAGCTGACAAAGCAATACGTTTTTACAGGCCTACATAAATCCATACTTTAAGCTTTTTTTCTCTTCCTTTTCAAGTAAAACACACATCTGATAAATGTTAATGGGAAAAAAATTAAAAAAAAAAAAAAACAAACCTGAAATTTCTCTAAGAAGAGTCAAATGCAGGCACAAATCACCAATTCCCACATAGTCAAGCTCTGCCTCAGGTTCACACATTGTCAAATTGGTGACAATGAGCATATAGGTATTAGGAGAGCAAACAATATTGTTACAAATTTCAGGACATGCTTGGCCTTTGCTTTAATGAAATTAAATGACATGAACAAAGCACAGAAAGAACATCTCTCAGTGCATCCACAGAGTTCAGTGTGAACAGAAGAACAGACACCATTTGCACCTCAAGAGTGCTAAGAATACAAGGTAACCAGTCAGACACCCTGATGATGGGCTCAGCACAGCAAAATAGAACCTGGAATTCTTTTTAATAGAACTGATGGTAAAGAATTTCTCAAAGGATATGCCCACCAATTTGCTGCTGTATTAACTAAGAACAAAAACAAATCAGTAAAAGCTTCTAAACTGATTCTTTATTTTGTGATCTCTTTTGAAGGTCTGTATTAATTCTCAACATCAGGAATAAATCCACTGCAGGAAATCATATGACAAAAACACATGTTTTGGAAAAGGACTATGAAAATGAACCAAATCAAACTACTCAGGATTTGCCTTGGCTTTAATGTCTTACTTGAATGTCAGGTGTAGTAGAAAGGACCCATGTTGGAGCATTATAGTTATTTCCCTTTTCCTAGTTCAACAAGCACAGGACTGACTTTATTAAAACATTGCAGGAGTCAGGAGGACAGGGAGAAGAAAAACACAACACAGAGCAAAATGAAAACAGTGGCTGTACAGCAAGATTACTTTCAGCTTCCATCAGAAGAACACACAAACCCTCTCAGAAAGCTCTGTATGCTCACAGAGCACTGGAGCACTGGCATTAAAGTTACTATCCTGCAGGAAAACTGAAGCAGAAGTTACAAGAAAAGGTGTAAGAACAGCAGGTGGTTTATTTGCCACACAGTATCTGGGTACCAACTGCTGGATTACACTTGACACCCTTCCCAGCTCCTGGAATTGACAAGGTACAGTAACACTCCATGGCTGCCTCCAATTATCTTGCAACAAATCTGACTCTTCCAGTCAGCTCTCCTCCTAAAATATGAACCTTTCCTTGATACTTGTCCCTTGAAATGTTCAGTATTCCATAAGAACATCCCAGTTTACATTTCCTTTTGCTTGAGCTTTTGCTAGCAGAGCAGCTGCACCTCAGCTACGTGCCTGCTGGTATCCCACTCGGGGTGCCAGGTAAATCAGCTCAGCATCCTTCCCAGGCACTTCCCTGAGTGACAGCCACAGCCACACAGCCTCAGTGACTCAGAGTGGCTCACAGGTGGCACTGCCTGGCCACCATCACCCCACAGCTGTGCCCTTGCCCCTCCAGCCTGCCTGAGGAGCCTCTCAGGGTGCAACAGAGGCTCTCAAGCTGCTACACAAGGTAATCAAGAACTTGCTCCAGAGCTGGACTTCATGACAGGGACATTGTCCTGGGCATGCCAACAGCCTCGCCCCCTGAGGATGGGACATGCACTGCCAACTGCTGATTTCAGGTCTAATTATTCATCTACTAGCTATACCTTTTATTTTTACAAGAAAAAGTCACCACTATAAGCAGTGGTTGAATGCCCAAAGGAAGTTCACCCTATAACCTTGTTCAAACTAAGGTCTGAATGAATGAAGCAACTCATGGCTCCCCCTGCCAATATTAAAATCAAATCAGATATTCCCATCTGCCTTATACTTGAAATCCCAGCCATGAAGAGGCTCAACATTACAGCTACACATTGTGACAGCACCACAAGGGATTTAAATATTCTTTTTTTTTTATAAAATCCTTGAACACTTCCAGGGATGGAGCATCCAGATCTTCTCTAGGCAACCTCTTCCAGTGCCACATCACCCTCACAGGAAAGAATTTCTTCCTAATATCCAATCTAAACTTCCTCTCTATAAACTTGAAGCCATACCCTATTCTTCCCTCTTGTTTAATTTTCTACTCCATTATAGAACTGTCTTCACCTTAACACATGCTTTATGTCCATGTCAGCAAGAAAAAGAAGGGTATTCTTAAAAATGGTGTATACATTGAATGCTATTCTCATGCATATTGGTCAAGCTGAGGATAATGGAGGTCTTTTGAAATAAAATACAGTTTGTCCAGAGATCATAGTGAACTATTAAAGTAAACCATGCTCAGGAAGCATATAGATTTCCAATTATTTAGGGTTTTGCATATACACTTACAATGACAAGCATGAAGGGCACTGTAAAATAGGAAAGAAATAGCCTTGCAGCATGTATTTAAATAAACCCAGTCATCCTCTGCTCTGCTATCCACAGTTAAAGAAAACATATTTTAACAAAAGTTAAGGTAATATTTAAGGTTTTTATAACAAAATAATATTGTTTAGAAATGACACAGCATTTGTCATGCACTTAGGAAGCCACAAGGCTAAGACAAGAAAGTGTATTTGCCATTTCTTTCTATTTATGTCACATTTTTATCTTACAGTGTGTAAATACAAATTCAGAAAATGTTAATGACTTTTTTTTTAAAGTCAGAATTTACTACACTAGTTTATCCTCAGGGAGGGAAACACAGGGCTCTTGCAGCTGGTAATATTGGTATATACTAATATGAAAATACAGCCAACTGCATTTCCTTACCCTGTGCTGAGGATGGATATTTTTGTCATGACAAGTAGTGTACATAAAAAATATTTACCTGCCACAGGTACTTTAGCATTAGAGTACAATAAAAAACCAAAACACTAAGGCATGTGACTGCATTTGACTGTTCTGCACATCTGTAATGGTTAATGTTTCTAGGCAGCTCCTGGAAAAATAATCAAAGCTGAAGAATGAAGGGAAAAGCAGCTGATAAATGAAACTAAGCATCTTGTCAAGAAAGATAAAAATGTGGTTAGAGGTCAGTGAAGGACAAGGGGAGGGAGAGAGTGGAAGAATTCTAGAATATTTCTGGTTGGGCTTCCCTAGAAGGCTAAGGCAGGGAGCTGCCAGCTACAAACACACGGTCTCTCGAGGAGCAGGGGAAACAAGCACTGACAGGATGTCAGGATCACAACAGGACAGGTGCAAGTTAAACCCAACTCCTGGACAACAAAACAGCAAAGTAACTGCTCCCCCTGCTCTGCTCCAAATAGCTCAGCAGCAGAGGAATTGGAGGAATGCTCCGTGCCTGGGAAAGTGCTGGTGTCTTCTCCTCCTATCCAAAACCAAAAGCTGGGCTGCAGCCTGGAGGGGCACCTGGAAAGCCACAAAGTCCTGAGGGAGTGCTTAGGAAGCCTGGTGGCAGGGCAGAAAGGGGTGGCAGTGCCATCAGGCACACACAGGGAGCACAGGAACGAGTCACTAATGGCAAGTGCTGAAAGAATGGCAGAGGAGAGCAGCAAGGGTTGGGAAAGAGCCCCGAGTTTCAAAAGGCACACTGGGAATTCAGCACGGAATCACAGAGTGCTCTGGGTTGGAAGGGGCCTAAAGACCATCTCCTTCCAGCCCCCTGCCACCAGCCCAGGTTGCTGATCAAGGCTGATGAGGAGCTTTGCAATGAGTTACAAACAGAAGACAGCAACTCCTAACAGACCCAACCCCCTTCTGTCTTGCCAAGAGTTTAAAGTAGAACCAAAGCCCCCACCAGAGAACATTTTAAATTGTAATTTCTGGCTGCTGTCAGGAGCCCAGCTTTCTCACAGCCTACCTAAGGAAGGTGAGCCTCTTCCCCTAATTGCTGCCTCAGAAAATGACCAACCCATGGCACACAGAACTCGTCCACAGCAAACTCACACCCAGCTCTCCTCCTGTAGCACACACCACCTCCTAAAGGTACGTGCCTCTTATCTTCCAGCCTTGCCCACATGGACTGCAAGTTCCTTTGATTCACTAAAACCACAAGGGAGGCAAGCAGCAGGCCTAAAGCAGAATATTATCTTAATTCTTGAGTTATGACTGGGTTTTCTGACAGCTGATCACCATCACAGATGTCCATCCTCACTACATCAAAAGCCATCTAAAGACAGTGCTCTGTGGTCTCACACAGGACAGCTTAACCCCAAGCAGCACTGCTGCGCTCTGTGTCAAGCTGGTCGCTTTCTGGTCTGCTCCTGGGAAATAGGGGAACAGCAGAACTTTGTACATTTCATTTTATTCTAGTTCCCTCTTCCATTCTTGGAAGAAAAGCCCAAAGACTTTTAATTTATGGTATATTTCAGTTTGAAACAAAGACTAAGCTCACAGGTAAACTGCTAAGCAAATACATGAACTGAAGTGAAAAAACACAGGTAGTAAAAAAGAAAATTCAATTTCTATTCAGAGTATTTCAAAAACTCTTATGAATTTAGTCATTTTCTGCCAGAACTTGTTCACTAGAATGAGTTCTGACAAAAGATTCTGCTACACTCTACCAACTCCTTAAAACAAAAAAAAAACTTTTATGCTCCCTTGTATGCTAAATAGCCTTTGTTATCTCTTTGGAGTATCAGGTTACCAATTCCAATCCCATTAGCTGCATGAAAACACTGCATTGTATCCAGTGTGACTGTTCTTTGTTAGCGCCGTGCTCCTCTGTGCCACTTCCACTGCTCAAAATACAGTCTCCAACTCAGCTTATTCAAAGTTTCTGTCCTTGCCCCCAGTGAAAACAGTGCAAATGCTTGGACTGACTTGGAGGTAGGGATGAAGCCCAGGGCAAACTTACTAAAAAAAAAAAAAAAAAAAAAAAAACCCACAAAACACCACCAAAAAACCTGAAAAACCACCACAATCACTTGCTGGTGGGCAAGGACAAAGGCATTCAACCACTGCCATATGTTTCTCTCCAGATAGGAATTATTATTCCAGGTACAACTGCTAGTTAATATTGCCAGCTACACAGCTGCAACGGCACATTTGAGAATTTGCTCTCTTGATTCCCAATATCAACTTCTAAATATCAGCTGTGGCATGTTCCTACTTTCTTCTCCAAGAAGACTCTGACATGTGCAGCCACTGATGAGTTCCTTTTAACTTTCCCTCATATGTCAAATAGAAGAGGGAGAAGAAAGACAAGGACAGACACAGCTTTTACAAGTGTTTAAGTGCCTAAAAATGGTGCAATTTAATATGGACCGGGGGAATTTGCATCAATGAGTGCTCTCTCCTTCTCTGTTTGCAGGGAAAACTGATTTCTTTACAAATTTCACTTAATGCCACACTAGTCAGAATGAACATTAGTATCAATCTACTGGATAATTGCTATTAATTCACTAATTGTCAAGATACATGCAGCTTTTATATGGCTTCAAGCTTAGTATTTAAGAAACACAGACTGACAAGCAAATACCTACCTTTCAGAAAGCAAGAAATTACACTCTGCTCTCAATAACCCCATTTTATTCAGAAGGATGAAATCACCATCAGCACAGGCATGGCAGGAGGGAGTGGAACGGAGAGGAGAGAAAGCAGATCAGATCTGTTGAGGATCTCCAAACAGCCCTGTGACAAGAACAGCACACCCTTCAACCCCCAAAGCCACATTGTCTCCCCACTTCAGCACAGACACAAAACATCTGGCTGCCCAATGGAATAACAGCCTCTCTTTATCCTTGCTCACAAAATTGCTGACTGAGAGTAAAACCTTAATTTCCAAAGGTTCTTCCGGAAACTCCAAACTCCTTTCGAACAACAGCTTGGAAACATTGACAAACACTTCAGGAGTCCAAAAATATTTTAGCAAAATACTTCCAGTTCACTTGAAGCAAAAGTTGCAGCTCTGAAGAGTCCTGGGGAGAACACAATACAAAGCAAGCCCCGAGAGCCTGGCCAGTTTAAAACAGGACCATGCAGAGGCACAGCAAGGTACAGGCTGGATACATGTCAGGTACTGTTGCAGGAAGGGAAGTAAAACTCAAGGTTACACCGAGCACAGCTTTCAAAGCTAGTAAATAAATTCAAACTATGATGTTGAGCCTGGAGCAAGGGCAGAAGCTGGAAGTCAGTTGCATTACACATTTCTAGAAGTTTCCCTCCCCTTTCTGCTCAAAGGGGTAGTAAGGCATTAAAATCTGACGTCTCAAAATACCATAAAACCATCATGACTGCCAACATGGGGAAAAAGAACTCTCCTTTCAAAGACATAGATGTCACATCACACTACTAAGGAGGAAGCAATACCACAGCAGAGGACAACGTTCAAGCTCACCTTTAAAGCTGTGCTGCTTGCTTGCAGGTGAAAAACAAATCCCGGAGTGCCTCACAACTTTTCCAAGCTCAAATATCCTCTTAGCGCATCTGCATGAGCATTTTCCACTGACAAAGAAGGTTAAACCCTCTTAGCTGAAACACACATTGCTCTATCTACAGTGCTCACTCCAATCCTCAAAATTAATGTCAGTCCCACACAGAAAAACTTCAGAGATCTTCACAGGTTATCCATGGATTACTTGTAACTCTCTGCTAATATTTCCTCTGAGTTCCACTATCTGGGACCACATAGAACACACAGACCATGATATGAAGATTCAGTTGGCAACAATGGGTGTAGACGTGTCTTGCACAGCAGACTCTAATCATGGAATTTAAGTAAAAATGTAACTTATAATACTTGGAATTGGCAGCATCCTCCTGTATTATAATGCAGTACACTGGAGCTACCTTAGTTACTGTGGATGAAGTTGTGAACTGTTTCCCCAAACTCAATTTGAAAGAGCACAATGTAACTGGCTGCAATGTAACTTTACTGCTCATGTTTCGTAGCTGAAATTAATCCAGTAAGGTATATCACCACCTTTGGAGACACAAGTGATCAACAGATCACTCTCTGTGAACTATCCCATACATATGGGGGGAAAAAAAATATCTTTTTATAAATATTTACTCATTTAAATTACAGCTCTATCTTGCTACCCACACAGAGGAGACTACAGAGATGACCGTCTGTCCTCATTACCATTCCTCCCTTCTTGTGCTAAAGATAGCATGGAGAGTAAAAATAAATAAATCCTCAACAGCATTAGGAATTAGACAATGTCATGTTGAAAGATAGCCCAGATGAGGAGCCTTATCTCTCCTGGCTGGCTGGGAGGGCAGGGCGGCTCTGACCCACAGAAGGGAGGTAGCACTTAAGCCTCCCCTAGGTGGTCTCTTGCAGCAGGCTCTACTCCAGCTGCAATCGCTCCTCAGCCCTAACTGGATGCCTGGAACTCTGGAACAGCTCAGCAGAGTATTTAAACAGATGGATGGTACAGGCCACTGGAACAAACCCCATTTTTCCCTGGCTGCAGCTCTCTTTCAGTGCATTCCTTTGAAGTCTGTGCCACTGAGGAATCAACAACAGCTGAGAAACATGTGTTATCATACAACACCGAGCGCAGCCACAGCACTGCACAGCAAGATGCTTTTGTGCAATAATCCTGCACTCCAGCAAGCATTACAGGGTCTTTTGGTGTGGGTGAGCCCGTTTTCCAAGCACAACAAGAAAGTAAACAGATTCCTCCCTCCTTAAGGAGTGACTCAAAAGCAGAAAGGTGAATTACACAGATTTCTCGAGCGCCTGCCAGCTGAAAGCTCACAGTGCTGGTCTCCTAGCGTCCTCCCAGATACATTAACACTCTCCATATTTATGTCACCACAAAGATGACCAGATGCTTGAAGAGACACGAGTGAAGTAACAACCCAGAGGGGTCTGCAGTTCCCCTGTGACAAACCTCTGTATCTACAGCTCAAACCCACCTTCCTTTCCCAAGCAGGGTAAGTTCTGTGATCTCAACTTCACAGGTGACAAACTGGAGAGAGACTGAGCAGGATGGCACCGCTCAGCACACACAGACCACTCAGCCCCCTCCCCACACTTTATCAGCACAGACAGAGATAACATACAGCCCTCAGAAGAGAGCCAAGGGAGAAAACACCATGACCATCCCCTTATCAGCCAGGAAAACCACTCCTGTCAAAGGCATGAGATCACCGCATGCTTTGAAGGGGAATGGGAAGGGTAGGAAGAATTAGTAATTTATGAAACTGAATTTGAGATTAGATTTGCTGTCAAGATTCAGAAGCACAGAGCTAGCTATGCACATATACAGGAGGAGAGCAAGTTATAAACACACAACACATATATACACAAACACACCTTTACTTGCCCAATAACAACTTTCTACAAAACCGAGTATAATTTTCCCTGGAGAAAAGCAACAGGTCAGAGCCTCACATTTGCAAAGTACCCCAATCTCAAATATTACAGGAAGGCAGGCATTGAGATTATAACAAATCTCATCACACTGTAAAGTCCCAACCCCACCATGAAAAAATTACAGGAAAACCCAGGCTTTCAAAAAAGCCCCAGAAAACCCAAAACCATTTACATTTAATGTCAAGACAGAAGTCTTAAAGACTTAAAACCCAAGCAAAAAACATGAAATTAGAAAGAAAACACACTGGTGGACAAAGCTAAGTTCATAATTACAGACCTCACAAAATAAAATTACCAGGAACAACAAGCATCACGCTGAGGGGGGTCCTCAGCCCAGTTCCCACAGCACAGTTTTCCACCCTGCAATTCAGTTTAACAGTTTCTTTCTCAAGAGGTCAATGCTGTCCTTCAAGTCAGCTTGAGGCAGACTTAAGGGACCATAGAAAAAGCATGCACCGATACTCTCAGAGATAGTCAGAGGATAAAAATAGCCCCAGTCTCAAAACCTTTGCAGCAACGTAAAAATCCAGTGTTGCTCCAAATAAACGGTGATGCTCAAGATCCCTACAACTTTCCAAGAATGAGGATCGGCATGAGCCGAACTAACACCAGATCAGCAATCAGAACGACAACTGAACATTTACATGCAATTATTCTGACAAATCGGATGAAAAAGCACTTAAGAGAATGGGGGCAATCTCAGTATCCCGGGAGGTGCAGGCAGGAAGGCAGCTTAGGCAGGAGGTCACACTGCCCTGCGATGGCAGAAGCAGGAACAGAACCCACCACTGCACTTTCAGCAACTCAATCTCCTTCATTCCTTTTCAGAGCTTCGCTCTAACAGATTTTAAGAAGTTGTATTAATCAACTTAATTTGGCTCTTCAGAATTATTGCTGGTGTTGCCAGCAATGGTTTGAAGTAGTTTTGAAAGACTTAAACTTCTTGGTAAATATGACTTGGTATTTCTCTCCTCCTGTTTCCCACTACGCCAAACTTTTCCATCTCCAGGAAAGATTAAAAACAAGATTAATTCAAACAATGGATCAAGTTCTACTGGGCTCCCAGAAGTGGAAAGGATGGAGAGATTACTCAACTGTGAGAAGTGAATCACCTTTATCTCTCAGTTGTCCTAAAGGGCACACAACTAAGTACAATGAATCCCAAGCAGTCCCTCGGTTCCATATCAAAAAAATTTTTTGCTCTAAGACTCAGAGAAGTACTTCCAATTTCATGTCTAGCCTACTTTCCAATGAGATATCATCAAACAAAAAGTTAATCCGAAATTAAATTTTCTCTCTTCTCTAAAAAAAGCGGGGGGAAAGTAAGGCTGTGATTTTATTTGCAGTTCAGCCACGTGGTGTTTTGGACTTTTGGAAGAGTATCTATCAGAAGAGGCAATGTAACAGAAGGAAGAACCACCCCCAATCGAAAGAGCTGACAGTTCATTCACAAGCTACATATTCTCTACTGAAAAAGACAGAGCCCTTTACTTTCACAGCACTTCACACAACCGCACCGCGCCCAAACACAATTAGCAGGGAGCCTGGACGCCCTTAAACAGGTGTCTTGCACAAATCATTAGGCAATTGATTCGCTCGCTCTCCACAGCCCGGCAAACACTCAATTTCAACGTGTGATACCGACCAGAGATGAGGCAGAAACTCACAGGTCCGAACCAGGCTTCCAAAGCACTTTTTGCCACTGATGAGAGCAGTTTCCAGCGGTTTTGTTAAATGTGTCAAGCTCCGGCACACCTGCAGCCTGGGGATGGGAGGCGTGACAGGTGTAATTCCAAAGGGGTCACCGCAATCTGTGGCCTTCCCCCGCCTCCTGATTTCCCTCACTGACGAAACCCACGAGCAACACTGAAATGCAGCTTAGGACTGCGTTCAAATCACCATTCTGCTGGGCAAAAAGCAGGCTGGCACTCACTGGACCAGAACAACCCCAAACCGGACCCTGGAGCATACCCACACCACTCCAGAGCTGGGGAAAGCAAGCAGCAGAATCCATTTCCTTACCCTTTAAAGTTCATGCCTCTGTATTGTCCTACCGCACTGTATTTGCTTAAGCTTTTCTCATCAATACTACCCCACGAGAAAAAAAAAAAACAAAAAACAAAAAACCAAAAAAACAACAAACCAAAAAGTCTCATGCATTCCCTGCCGGCAAAACACATTTTCTTGTAATGTTTCTTCTTACTGGGGAAGAAAAAGAGAGAGGGAGGGGTTGGGGAAGGAATAAAAGAGATTAATCGTGAAACAAACCGGCACTGCCCGAAGAAGGGGGAGAAGAAAAAAAATACCAAAACAAATAGTCCACGTAGCAAAAAGGGGGAAAAATGAAAAGGAGAAAAATAGGTTTAATTTTCTTTCCGGTGACAGGAAAAGAAGGAGAAAGAAAACTACTACAAAGATTTCCCTGTGTAAGAAAAGTAGGTTTTGAATTCCCTGCCTCAAGGACACCGAAAAATATCCCTTACTTTTCCACGCGATGCCCAACGGATGCCAGGAGAGAGGAAAAGCCGGAGGAAGCCGGGGAAGTAGCGAAGGAAGAAGCCAAAGGGCAGAAGCGAGTGCGAGAGGGCTGGGAAAAGGCGAGAGGGGGAACGGCAGAGCCGAAAACGCCAAAAAAAAAAAAAAAAAAAAAAAAAAAAAAAAAAACCAGAAACAACAGGAAAAGAAACCAAAAAAAAATCCCAAGAAAATCCGAGGGGAGGTGGGAAACGAGAGAGAGGGACGGGAAAGTTGGCGAGCGAGGAGGAGACAGGGAAGGGTCACAAACCCCACAGCGGGGACGAGCCGGGAGCTGCCGGAGAGGGGACGCGGAGCCGGGAGAGCGAGCGGGGGACGGAGGGAGCGAGCGGGGCAGGGGAGCAGGACTGGGGAGCAGGACTTACCGCCCGTCCCCTCGCTCGCCGCGCCGGCAGCGGCTCCGGGCGCCCGTCCCGCGGCGGCTCCGGGGCAGCGCCAGCGGCCGCCGGCCCCGCCTCGCTGCCCGCGGGGGGCGGCGCGGCCGGAGCAGCGCCCGGGGCTCGGCGCGGCCCTGCCCCGCTGCTGCCCCGCTCCTCCCCGCCGCGGGGCTGGGCGGGCGGCACTGCGGGGAGGGACAGGGGGGCCTCCGCCTCCTTCCTGCCACTGCCTCGCTCCCCTTCACCGGGGGAGACATGTAACGGAACTGGGGCGCCAGCACAGCATTGTGGGAGCTCTTAAAGCCGCAGCCGCCCCCGCCGCCCCGGGCCCGGCCCGGCAGCCTCGGGAGGCGGCGGCGCTGCAGCCTCGCCTGAGTGGAGCCCCCGGAGCCCTGCCTGGCACCGAGAGCCGCCTCCGCGGGCTCAGGCGCTGCAGACTCGCCTGATGGGAGCCCCCCGAGCCGTGCCCGGCACCAGGTGCTGCAGCCTCGCCTGAGGGGAGCCCCCCGAGCTGTGCCCGGCACCTCGGGGCTGTGGGAGCTCCGGGCCGCCCGCCCTCCTCCGCACCCCCTCACGAAGCACAGGGCGATCCCCGGAGACCTCGGGTTACTCTGTGGTTTTCCACGAGATTTTATTTTTTTTTTTCTCAACACCCCCCCCCCCCCCCCCCCCCCCGCCATTGTTTCTGGAAGAAACGAGAATGCCTTTGGTGCTTGTTTGAACCGGGATGCGGGAAGCCGGCAGGCAGTGTTATGTGTTGTTGCTGATTTGGATTTTGATGATGGAAAATTCCCCGGAAAAAAAAAAAAAAATAGAAAAAGTCATAAACCTCAGAGCAGCAAAGACTGCAGGCGGCTGTTTGGGGCAAAAAGTTTTGAGTATGAAGTTTTTATCAGTTTTGGGGAAATGACCATTAAAAAAATCTGAAACCTATTTGGAAATGAACTTCAGCGCTGTGATGCACAGGCATTTTTCGCTGTCTGCAAACGCTGGCGCAGGGTCTGCGCTCAGTTCCAGCAGCTGCAGCAGCAGAGCAGCAGCAGTCGGTCAGTCAGTCAGTCCCAGCTCTTCCCTGGGCTTGTGGCCTGCCCAAAATTGCCTGTGCCATGCCCAGGACACGCTGGTCATTTAAAAAAGAGTCTCATAAAAAACTATTTCTTGCTTGTATTATCACTATTCCTCTTGCAGGTTTTTGAGCATCCCAAAATGTTTTTATGGAGGTGGTTTTTTTGCAACTCCTGATCCTTCAGGGGAGAGCAGGATTTTGCTTCCATGCAGGGTGTTGCTTCCACACAACTCTGTGCACGGAGGATATTTTCAAGAGTACAAGCATAACTTCAGTTTAGATACAAGCAAATAAATAATTGTGAGATTTGGGTTTGGGAATGTTTGTACAAATATTCCTTGTAGGTCTGAATCTTGGGTTATGATCACATCTTTCTTAGTGGGTTCATTTTGCTAAGCAGATTTTTTTGTAAGCACACCTCCAAAGTTCCTGCTGAAAAAAGTCTTCAGAAGGCTGTCATTTTTATTTCTTTGTTTAGACTTTTTTATCCTCTTTTACAGGAAGAGGTGCTAAGCAGTCTGTGAGAAAAGCCTTAAGCACAACATGAAGTGGAGGTTGTAAAAATTAGATTATTCTGTTGGGGACCATGTGCTTTCTGTGGTCAGTTAAACACACACACTCACCTTCAGTGTAAGAAACTTTACAAAAACCATCACTTGAGGGATGACAGGAAAAAGGAATGGTGCTGATGACCAGTTCTGTACTATACTGGATAGATTTATTTGCACTAAGCATCTTTTACTATGACTTTCAAGAATGTCAGGCAACATCCTAAAAGCTTGATGCATTTTCTAGGTAGATTCTTTATATTTAACCTCCTTTATATTTAACCAACTATACCTGCCAAGATGCTGCTGTTCTCAGAATATACCACTGCTTACTTTTGTTTTTCATGAAGCCTGTAAACACAACAGGAGCCATAAAGCTCATGGAAGAAATTTTCCCAAAATTCAGGCTTCCCAGGGACTCTTATGGAGTGAATGACCTGGGAAGCTATTGAAGCTATATGACCTGGGAAATTATTGTTAGGAGGAGAAAAGCCTTTTTGAAGGAGTTAATGGTTTACTGAAAACAAGTACATGATAAGTCATTGAATTCGTGTTGTTTGCCCCTTTCAGGTGCTCAGAACTGGGGGCCACAACATCAAACATGGAGTTTTCTATTCAAAGTTCACTCACCTATTCGTTTCTAAAGCCCAACAAGTAATTTTTATACACTTTTTGTGCAATTTCCTGTGAGAAAGTTTAGTGAATGAAAAACACCTCTTCACAGGCAGAATTAATGGCCACAATTAAGAGATTTCTGAATGTTCAGCACATGCACAACAAGGCATAAAATGTTTATGTTCAGTTTTGTGGTGTTTGACTTGCTGGCTGAGCACTGGCATTTTTAATATTCTAATGTCTTATTTCTTCCTATTTCCCTTCTGAAATTTGGTTATGAAGTCACCTAAGAGAACACATTTCCACTGCTTCAGAATAGTGTTTGTGAATTTTTCAGAGCAATTTTTGCACAGCTTGATATGACAGGATGTCCAGAGAGGGCATCAAATACATTTTCAAGAGTGATTTCGTACATCAAAAAATGTGACTATTGTAGAAGGTGGGGTGGTGGCAAAAAGAGAAAAATGAATTTCTGTGTTGCTTCAATTACATAAATTTGACCAAGAATTTGACCAAGGCTAGCACAGGGAACATGACAGTAGTCATTTAAGCAAATAGGGGGGAATCAGGCTCAAATCCAGCCATGAAATGGGGCTAAAATTGTACAAATACCTCCCTTATGTAACACAGCGGTCCAGCTGCTCTTTTTGTGAAAGAACAAGATGCCTTGTTTTCCCAGAAAATTGGTTTGGAAGATGTTACAGAGCGATGCTAAATTGTACCAGCCAAGGCCAGCACTTTGTGTTGGTGCAGGTGACTCTGCTGTGACAGTTCTTCACTCCTGGTGCCCACCCCAATCATTTAACTTGGTTACTTTTCATGTAATCCCAAATAATTTGAGTCACATTCACCTTCACTTAATCCTTTTTCCACACTTTGCTGGAGGAGGGTAAGGAGGATCTAGCCAGAGAAGTTTTCAGATCTGTAGGGAAGCAATTTTCCCATAAAGATCCTGCTTTGGTTTTGCCAAAGGGGTAATTTAGGTTAAAAATTCCCAGGAAAGGAGTAAGACACCCTTTGGATTCCTGTTGCACAGGGAATTCCTTACACCACACAGCCACGCACATGCAGAGCCTTACACATATGTTCTTAATGAGCACGGAAAGGAGAAAATAAGCCCTCATGCCTTTTGGTTATGTAAGTTTTCCAAGAATGATGCCTTTTTGACCAAAACCAAGAAGAGAATGTTCCTGAGGTGCCTTAATTTCCTCCTCTCCTCGATCTAGCAGCAGCTACCTCTGCCCTTGCCACTGTCATTTCACCTTGAGAAATGCAGTGTCTCGGTGGGCCTTTCAAGTTCAATCCAGACAATAAAATCCAGCTCACTGAGAACAGAAACAGCTCTGTGTGACCAGTGACAAGTGATCAGCGCTGCTTTCACTGTCATGGGTTTGCAGGAAGCTCTTCATGGTCAGAACAGAACAAACTCTGTCTCTGCAAATGCTTTCTTGAGGAAAAGTAGGGCTGGATCCAGCAAATTCTTTAACTGTGTACATATATCCCAGCATGTGAGTAGTCTCAGTGGGACTGCTTGCATGATCAAAGTTAGGCATGTGCTTAAGTACTTTGCTGACTTGGGTCCATAGCAAATAAATCTGAACTGATACCCAACAAGCAGAAAAACAAGCTAATTTGGAGTGGGGTTAATTTATGTCCAGTGGTGTATTTGATTAACTGTAAAATGAACATTTCAAGAGGCTGGCTTCTTTTAAAATAGAGCTGCTGTCTGATATTCAGGGGAAGCAAGCAAATATCAGATTAAAATTTAAGTGCATTCTTCAAACTCTTTCTTCTTAGTTTTGTTTTCCTTTTCAGTTAATATTTATTTCTTGCAGCCTGAGGAGCAATAATTCCTGGTTGTTTCTCCTCTGTGTTTTCTAGGTCTTGCCTTGCTGTGCATTGAGTATGAGTGATGTGCTGTGTTCGATATACAGAAAAATGCAATCTCAGTCTTCAAATGGTTGAAATTCAGAAGACAGATATTCTAAGATGGGAAATAGGTTCTATTTCTGTTTCACACAGCAGATTCTGGGTACTCACAGAGACTGCAGATTTCAAGACTCGGCTCTGTGGAAGAGATCCAAATGAGCTCAAAAAAGAATCCCAAACCGAATTCTTCCCCTTTCTTTCTGACCTGGACGTGAATGTTAACTCATACTAACTAGGGAATTAGCCTTGAATAAGCAACCAGAGCAAATTTATTTTTGTTGTCAGTACAAGCAGTAACCCTCCCAGTTCCTGGGTCCAGCCTAAGCACAGTATGAATATATTCAGGGATAGTTACAGTTCTGGCAGGCAAGATACTCAATATTCATGAGTGTGGCTCTTCTGTTTATTTCACAGGAATGGGAATCAGGTGAGCCTGGTTCTGTCTGTTCATCAACAAATGGCTTTTTTCCTCTGATTTTTCTTGGTTAATAGAAAGTCATCTTCTTCCTTCAGAGATAGACCAGTTCACTCAAGTTAGAGGAAGATGTTGAAGTCTAAAGTGGGGAATGTTACAGAGGAGTGAAACATTACTAGTGGACCTCACCCTTGTGCACTGGCCATAAGATTATAAGATTTGGATGAACACCTTAAACCAGTTTTTAAAGGCCTGTTTAAATCAATAGTTATCTGGAATGGTTGATAGTAAACCATAATTTTTGAAGTATTTTTCTTCAAGTTCTGTCTTCTGTAGATCACTGCACACGTCTTGGATTTTATTAGAGAAAAAAGTAAGTTTGTAGTTGCCATGGTTTCAAAGAAATGCAAGAAAGATGTGAACCTTGACAATTCTGGAACCAAAATGCAAATAAGAGGAAATCTAAAAGTCTTATGATAAAGGAGGAGAAATTACTAATATCAATCTTCAGACATTTAATTTGAACATAATGACAACAAAAATGCTCCACCTGTTAAGTTTTATGCAAGTACTTTGCATCCCCTTTTTGCCAAGTCCTGGGAAGAAATACAACTCTAAATCTCAAGAAATTCAGAAGAGAGAAAATTACGTACTGTGGCTCTGAGAAAGTGACCAGATATCAACCAAAACAAATTAATATCTCTGTGGGGACTTGCATCTCTCTTGCCTGGAGGACCTAGATGGTAACAGAACCATTGCACCAAGCAAGGACTGAGAAACCATCTGAAGATCAAACTGTCTACAACGAGTCTTCTGTTGAAGAGTTGGCTCAGCAGAGAAAAAAACTCACACCTTAAGAGAAATCCAATGATGGAGACAAAAATAGTTGACTTAACTAGGAGGGAATGACAAGGAGAAGATTTTAATTTAGGAACCTGGAAATGTGCCCTTGAAATGGGTGTAATATTTAATGCAGGAGTTAATTTGCTGGGTGTCTGGAAATCTGTGCCCTTCTCTGATCAAGGACATTTAGACAGGAATATTCTTTTATAATGCACAGAAAATTTGTAAAACCTTTGTAATTCCAATGTTTCTTTGGGTTGGGTGTTTTGATTTTGTTTTTCCTGTAAAATATAGCAGAATCCTCTCTCTCTCTCTCTCTCCAGGTGTGATACAAAACTTTAGGATAGTAGGATATCCTTCCATGGAGTTCAAAAACCAGGAATACTTAAAGGATCTGGCATGATACTGTTACTTTTGAGTTAGAACAATTATCATTTCCAGTGTAAGATATGCCTCATCATGCAACATTTTAAAATATATTTATAACTATATTCACTTCAGTTTATAAATCAGTTTTGTTGTTTTTCTGCTGTATGTCCGGCAGATGTGCCAAAAGACATGCCTGCTTTTCTATTATGAAGAGATTTTTATCATGCACATTAAAAGTAATACCAAACCCCTTTCATATTTTGACCTTGTTGATAAATTCTAGACCCTCAATTTTTTTCTGCTGCACAGTATTTAATTTCTATTGAAAATGATAGGAATTACCTGTCCCCTGAAGCAGCAAAATCAAGGTTAATATACTTTAAAATACAAAGAGTGCAAAATTTCAAAAGCACCTCAGTAGTTGCTGAGCTTAAGCCCCATTTTCATAAGTAAGTTAGGGCCAGATCTCCAAAGCTTTTGGAAAATGCAAATAGATGCCTCGAGGGCTTTCAAAACACACATTAAAATGGAGAAGGAAAAAAACCCCACCACAGAATAAAGTATTGCTGCTGAGGTTTCCATCTTAAGAAGTTTGCATGGGAAAAAAAAGAAGAGTTTTTTACTTCTCAGGGATATTTGGAAAAGCTTGGGAATAAACACTGACACTTCACTGCACCTCCAGAAAATTTGTGATAGAAGTTTTAGGCTGTCCTACAAATCTGTTGCAGCAAAAATTGGTGCTTTGCTCTGCAAGGTCTGTATTTAACCTGAGTTCAGCAGATTCATTTCTTTGTCGAAAACAGTTTCCCAGTTGTCTTGTAAAGCCTTTCTCTCAATCTCACTCCTCGCTTTTGTGGTAGGTTGGGAAACATGAGAGGGCAAGATACCCTCTTTCAACAAAGAACTAATTTCCTGATCCTTATGACCCGAGTGAGCCAAGCTTCCCCACAGAGAAACAAATTGGATGACTGTTTTAGGATAATTGGGTAGTTCTATGCCTTACAAGTAAGTTATTGGAAATCAGAGCTGTGAAAAGCTCTTTCTTTTCTTTACCTGTTGTTGCCCCTCATCGAGCCCTTTATTTTCGAGACGTTTTATTTATTGCCTGCTGCAAACTGAAAAAGAGCAAAGAAATTGGCAAAGTAAGTTTCAGATATTTACATTATCAACTGGTTGCTATTTGGTTTAAAATTTTCTTCCTGCCACTTTCCTTGTATTTTCTCTTCCTTTTACACAGTGTCTTTTTTTTTAAGGCCAAAATCTTCCGAACTCTTGTCAGCCTGTGTGATGCTGCATCCACAACCACACATTCATTTACAGATCTGTGCACATCCTTGCTGGATTGTGTCACAGACATATTTTATGAAAAATTATTTTGTCAGGATCTTTTCTCCTGAGAAGCTTCAGCTTCTTCATGTTTTGCTGCTTTAGAATGTGATTTGGAGAATTGTTTACCCAGCATGTGAAATTGTTTTGACTTGATGACCAGTGACAGCCACCTGTGTCAAGGCTGTGAGCAGTCACCAGATTTTATTATCATTCCTTTCTATTCCTTTCAAGCCTTCTGATTAAATCCTTTCTTCTATTACTTTAGTATAGTTTTAATATATCATTTTCTTTTAATATAATATATGTCATAAAATAATAAATCAACCTTCTGAAACACAGAGTCAAGATTCTCATCTCTTCCCTCATCCTGAGAGCCCTGTGAACACCACCACAGGATTAGGCTTTTCTTTATGAAACCTTGACAGTCACGTGCCTTAGCTTCTAAAATCTATTGGGAGCACTGGTGAATCAAGGTGGGAGATTCTCAGGATTGGTTTGTGCCTTGTGCTCTCCCAGGCCACAAGTCATGCAAATTTGTTGTGCAACACCCGGTGGGAGCAGGGATGGGTTGAGCAGTCATGGCAGTGGGGTCACAGCCTGGCTGTACCTCCACACACTTCACATCCCTGCTGATGAGGGGGGAGAGCAGAGCCTGCCATCCCTTCCCACCAGCTGTGTTCTGCCCAGTGTCCAGGGAGCATCAGGGAGGGGCATTTTCCAGCATCCTGGTACAAGGGAGAGCCTCCCCTGCAGCCTTGGCTGTGGATGTGCCCATGGGAGCACCTGGAGCGTGGGGTGGGGATACCCAAGCCATTCCTGGAACTGTGGTGGTGTAAACTCAGGCCCAAGCTGAGTTCAGGGCAGGCTAATTTCCATTTCTGGGAAATAATCCCAACACAATGTACTCTTTTCTATGCTAGGGAAGTATTTTAGGGCAGTTATTTCTTTAGAGCATCTTTTATTCTTTTTTACATCACTAAAGCTTTCCTTAATATTCACACAATAGTCATCCCTTAATTGTGAGAGCCAATCATCTCATTATCCATCTATAACAAGCAGAAATCCCAGCTGGATGAGATCCTACAAGTGACCTGTGCAAACTGAGGTGCAGATCCACGCTGTCTTCAGGGACATTAAAGAAAACCTGAACCCTGCTCTGTTAAAATTTAACTCTAACCTATCCCACAGTGAGCACTAGGGATGTCTGGTCAAGGTATAGGAAAGGGCTTTCAAACACACTTTTTCACAGGTATTTTTAATGTCTCTTTGAAAACTTGTGCTGGATGTTAGCAAGGGTTGCTTCCTGCTGTCAGTTTTATTGTTTCAGCCACGATTTGAAATGCTAAAATATTATTAAAAAGGTTTCTAAGCACTATTTCTAATTCAACCAGAGTTAGGAAATTCTGCTTCTCTACTTGGGTGTTCCTGAAACTTCTAGCCGCAAACTGCAGATGCAAGAAGTCTGAATGAGGTGAATTACTTTGCAAAATAATCCCAAAACAAGGTACTCTTTTCTATACTGGGAAAGCATTTTAGGGCAGTTATTTCTTTAGAGCAGCTCTTTTGCTGGGTACCAAGCCCAGTCTGGCCCAGCCAGTTCCCTTCTTGTGGCTCCACACCTTTTGTAACCGGGGAGGACCCATGAGCTGCAGAAGGATGGCAGAGTGGGGGTTCTTGCTGCTCATATTCCCTCGTGGTGGTGGCTGTCTAAGGTCTCTTTGTGGAAAGGAAAGGGGAAAAGTCACCTTACAGATCCCCTAGGGTGCTTGTCATGGTTTGACCAGGAAGGAGTGGGAATTCTGGGAAGCTGTGGTCAAACCAATGAAGGTTTTGGGTTTGAGACTGGCGTCCGGTGTGGCCAGTGGGGTTTGGACACACCTCCGAGAATACACAGGGGTTAAAAGCAAGGCACTGCCCTGGCACTTCCTCTTTTGGACATCGTCGGGCGAAGAGGTCAGATCTCTCCCCCGCCCGGCCCGCTGCTGCTGGGCGGGGGAGGGGCCAGCCATGCGGTAGGCCTGGGGCCTGGACAGAGATGGTGTTGAGGGGGCTTCGGGGGGGGCTTCGAGGATGGAAGGGTGGAAGGTCCCAGAGAGTCAGCCCTCGGGCAGCCAGCCCCCCCCCCCCCCCCCAGGAGAGCAGCCAGCCAGGAGGAGAAGGAGGAAGACTGCCCGGCCGCAGCGGCAGCGTGTGGGCAGCGTGCGTGGGAGTCGCTCCGGGACCGACAGCAGAGAGACTGAAAACTTTTAACCCTTTCTTGCATGACTGGGGCCTTACAAAAATGCTAATCCTCCTCGAAGCTGAATAAGAAGGGAGATGAGAGATGAGATGACTTGGCCCGGAGATTGTGGAGATGATTGGATGGGGAGAGATGATTTGGAGTGGCCTTTTGGCTGGACTTTTTCTTGTAGCCATGGACTCAGTTGTTCCTGTGACACAGACTGCATTTAGGGGGAGGCAGTGCCTCAAAACCAGGAGGGTTCATTCGTGAGGACCCCCCGGCCCCAGGGGGTTGGAAAAATATGGGGGGGACAGTTGTCCCAAAAGCAGAGACTGTGCCTTTTTGGAGTGAGACAAGGCATCCTTGAAAGACCACCCTAAAAGCAGCTCTGGTCCATGCCGTCAGTGGTGAGAGCACTGGGCATGGAAGGACGATGTTACAAGCGGCAGAAGGACTTTTTTTCTTCCGGGCGGTGCCGAAGTAACAGGGAAGCACACGAGGTTCTCAGTGTGTTTCCACGAGAAGCCTATGGAACGAGAAGGACTCCTTTCCTCTTCATGAACTGCAGTTTGAGTATACTAAAGTGTCGTGCCGGGCTGGGCAGTTGGTGTTTTTTGAGAGAATGTATTGGATTGGGAAAGTCAGGGAGTGGGGAGGAGGAAAAGTGGTTTTTGTAAGGTTTTCAATTTTTTTTTCCTTTTCCTTATAGTCCTTCCCTATTTTTTCCTGTAGTTTTAGGTAATAAAGTGTTCTTTATGTTTAAGTTGGAGCCTGTTTTGCTTATTCCTGGTCACATCTCACAGCAGACACCAGGGTGAGGCATTTTCATGGGGGCACTGGCTCTGTGCCAGGCTCAAACCATGACAGTGCTTCTGCAAGAAGGAGAAGCAGAGTCCTGTTGGGAGGGAACTTTCTGGGGCTGTCTGCTGGTGGGTGAAGGCGAGTGGCACCTTCTCCTGGTTGTAACTCCATGGGGGAGCTCTGATCTGCAATATTTTTTTTTCCCCAAGAGAAAATATCGTACTCTTATGTGAAAATATAACTGCAAAACTTCTGAAAATGTCCATACTTACAACCACAATGGTCTTGTGAAGGGTAATTTTAATTTTGGGTACAAGGCCACATTCTCAGCATTGCTTCAAAAAAGAGCTGTAATGATTTGTACTCAATGAGGACCTGGTCTTTAATTTTGTATACAAAGTAAAAATGAGCACTGGTTAAATTTTTTTTTCCCCCACTACTCCTGAAACACAACCCTCCGGTGAACAGAATGATGAATATTCCAATGTCCTGAACATGATGGATTTTAATTTCTTATTAGAGGAAGCAGAGGAAGAGAGAAAGTAATAGCTTTAGAGAGAATGGCTCTGTTTGTTTTTTTAAGTACCTACATTTGCCTGGTAGTCTGCAATGTAAGTGAATTTCCTTGAAATCTGATTATTGATGTACCATTTTTTTATTATTATATCATTTATGTCAGGCAGCCCACCAGCACAATTCCTCAAAAGAGAATGAAAGTGGTGTAAAAACAGAATAAGGGCTGTAATGCTAAATGGCAGGAAAAATATTAGCATCAAATGTAGTTGGTCAAAACCCAGCAAAATTGTTAAGTTATTGATGTTTTTCTGGGAGATACAGCTGTAAAAGGGATCTGTTAACATGACATGGTAGAAATTTCCAACACATAGACATAATTTAATTTGTTCACTAAAACTTTCAGTGTAAATGTGGGCACGGGAGCTGTAAGTGATGCAGGCACAGCCCTCTGACACTGACTGGATGTATTTTTCTTCCCTGCTGTAAAATCACAGTTCCAGGCTGCTTTTCTGTAAGAAAAGGCCAGCAGGAAAGCTGAAAACACGCAGTAAATTGATTTAGGCCAATTTTTATTCTTTCAAGCAATAACAAAGTAACCTCTAATCTCTTTGTTTTTCTGACCTGTCCCTGACTTCTGCTGTTTGTTTGCTTTTTCATGTCACTGGCTTTGTGTCATGCCTAAACAAAGAGATGGACTGATCTTTTGTTCCAGGCCAGTTTTCATTTGTTTTCTGCGACCTGTACGTGCAAACGGCAGAGGTGTGAGGTTTGAAATGCTAAGGGAAGCTGAAAAAAACAGGTCTTGAATACGACTCTCTTTTTAGATTATTGTAGCAGAAGAAGGTTTCTCAACTAATTACCCAGCCTTTCAGCCAAAGACAGGAACAAAGGAAGTGCCAAGCTGCTATAAGATAATCTTTCTGTTTATCAGCGCTCTACAAACACCACTTGTAAAGTAATGATAAGCCCTTTGCACTCAGATAATGCGGCTGATCCAGGCGTATCTCAGAGATGCTGCGCAGATCTCCCAATTCAAAAGCGGCTCTTGCTTACACTCAGGTGAGAAATGGTGTTCCAGATGGTCCAGTGAATATTTTAGAGGCTGGCAGTGAAATCAGATGCATCTGGGGCAAGGAAGAATAGTTCCTGTAGACTGAGAAATGAAGGAGGGTAATAACAGGACATTGCTGCTTGGAACACAGAGGGACAGGCTGACTGTAAGGAAAATTTGGTTTGGACAGAATTTTGTTTCTCACTAGTGAGAGGGTTAAGAAGATGATGCTGTTTGGGTTTTGCCGGTTCAATCCTGCTGTGAAGCTGCTTTTGTTTTCTTTCATCACGATTTCTTTTTGTTTTTCTTTCATCCAAAGGCACCCTTCCTAAAACAATGTTCCCATCACTTTCAGGGAAAGTTTGCCAAAGTCATGCACCTCTTTATTCCTTGCACTTTGTGAATATTTCATCTTCCATAAGCCGTGCCAAAGACTCTCATCAGGAAAACAGGGATCTAAATAATTCTGAGATAAATGAGGGCTGTTTTTTCTCTTTTCCATATTAAGTGTTTATAAACTTCAAAGTAATAATAACCTTGAAAAAAATTACAAAACCGAATGCTTTAAAAAATCAGTTCTTTAATTCAGAAGTGGCACCATGAAGTATCTGGGATGGATTTGATTTTTTTTTTTAAACACATTGCCTCCCCATCTTATGAAAGCAATTGGTAGATGGCCACAAGACCCAGTGCCCTCAGGACTAGCCTGGCATCTCTTCCATGAAAAAAAAAAAAGAGTTCTCAGAAGAGTCTCATTTAATTTGTGCTACTATGAACTTCCACTGAGGGAAGGCACATCTCAAATCTGAGCAAGTATTCCTTTTGGATTTGTTTTCCCATGGTCAGTGTTTACTTTCCATGTGGGTGAAAGAGTGCCGGTGCAGATCATCCCATGGGAAGTGCCAGGACAGACTGCAGCCAGAGGGATGCTCAGGGGCAGGGCTGTGGTCCCTGTGTGTGTCCTGTGGGTCATTGCCCTGATCCACTGGAGCAGGTACAGCCCATGGGGGATTGACCGTGGGGACAAACAGCTGTGCCCAAAGAGGAGGAGAGGTCAGGGACCTGCGGTGTAAATTCGGGAGAGAAAAGCCAAGGGATGAGGGATATGGAGGGGTGACCTGAACTGAGAGTCCCCTGCTCAAGGTGTGACACTGATAGGGCTTTTCTGAGGGCTCTGTATGATTATCACTTGCTCATCAGCAAATGAAGGGGCCAATTTCACCTTCTCTACTCTTTCTTCAGGGTTTGGCAGTGGGTTCAGAGCCCAAGCCGTGATTTGCTTTGTTCCAGGCAGGCTAATGCAGGCCATCACCTGGGAATGTGATGGAAATGGCTTTCACTCAGAATCGTGTGAGAGAATCGTGTGAGCAAAACCCCGTGCTGCCTGCCAAGTGCATTTATGTGTTTCCATCCTCCTAATTTGTGCAGACACAGAAATCCCCCAGACCAGCCTTCGCTTTCAGAGCTGTTGAGAGAAAATCCCTGCTTTCCTCTGGCCCTGGAAAAGTGTGCAGGCACAACCAGGTGCCCTTGGCATGTGTCTGGGGCCTGCACGCTGTGTGCCCTTCCCTCTGTGCCGCAGGAGAAGCCCTGAGTGCCACAGCCGCGCCTCAGTGTCACACAGCTCCAGCCAAGGCACTTCTGACTCGAGCCCCCAAAGAAAACTCCACACATCTGTAATGTATTTATGGCTCTGCTTGCTCATTTGTCCTCCCTGTGGTCTCTCCTAATGAAGGGTATGAAAAATTAAACTCCTTCATGGGCTCCAGCGAGCTCAGCAGACGCAGTGAGTGAATGGTGTGTTCCTGAAGCACCATTCTGCCAGTTACTGGCTGACAAATTCACGTGGGTCCATGGAATGGGATCTCGAATGAGCCTCCTGCACAGTCAGGGCCACGCTGTGCCAGGAGCAGGGCTCATGTGAGTCCCACTCTGGGACTGAGGGCAGTTTTATGGCCCTGAAATGGGCAGTGCTGTTTGTGCAGCACGGAGTGAATTTACAGTACATTACTGCAGAATTACATTTTTTAATTACGCAGCAGCAAAATAGCCCAGAGAGGGGATGTGGACCCAATCACCCCTGATGGTGTATGGAGCAATGAAAGGGCAAAGTTGGAACTGTTGTTCTCTCTACTGTATCTTTAAAAAATGTGAATCTCCCACAAGCTGGAGGTTGCCTGTTCAGTCATTTCAAGGTGGATATAACTAACACACTGAGCAATTTACATAAGACTTATCTTTGTGTTAAATTCTTTTAAAAGGATACCATCAATTTAAAGATTACTTTTCCCTGGGTCATTAAAGTTAGGCACATACTAATTTATTAAAGGGTAATGTATTATACCTGGGAAGTGATAGTATCTGCCAGAAATTCCAGGGAGGCTGTAGAGGTCTTGCTGTGATGAGCCAAGCTGATAACAGCACACAGCGAGACAGCTGCGTTAATGGAGCTGCCTGTTCCCCAGGACAGGGGGTGCAGTGCTGTGGCAATAATCCTTTGGGAAGGTGGCCTGGAGAGACACAGCAGTGGAGCCCACAGCAGGAAAAAAAATGAAACACATCCGATCTTATTTACCGGGAACGCTGCAGCACATCACGGGAGAGGCCCTAACGCCACTTAGCATGTGCCAAGTGCTATCCAGCCATGTGCAAATAAAAAGCTCCTCTGTGAAAGAGCTTTCAGAATCACAAAAATGTGCAAAAAGCCTGGGTGGATGCCCCATCAAAACTCGGCCTGCCATGAGACCTGTGGAAGGTTTGCAGTGTAAATAACCCTTTCCTAAGGTATCTCTGTGAGGAATTTTGCAGGTAAAATGATCCCATGGGGATACAAAGGTGCCCAGATCACCTGTGGTGGAGGGAGCGTGGTGATGTTCCCAGCCCATGTAATATCAGCAAGAAAATGTGTGAGCAGCAATTTCAGAAGTCAAATGTGAAGGCTACACAAACTCCACCAAGTGAGGGGATGGGCCACTGAGGCTGAAAGCTTGGCTGGGGACAGGGATGCTTCACTGGAACCAGCACTGCAGGAACAACGCTCTGGGAAGCACCTGCATCAGCAAAGGGACAAGGTGACAGATGTGAACTGGAGCAAGTCTGATCCTTCAGCCTCACTCAGCACACTGGGATTATCCCTGCAGGTCACTGAGAAACTCAGAGTAGAGCTGTTCACTAAAAACAGGAGGGGAAAAAATCCCAGTGGGAATCAAAGCTGAATTGCAGACGTTGCTGCAGCAAAGCAGAACAGAAAACCCATGGCTAAGAGTGGGAGGAAAGAGCAGAGGCAGTGTGGGAGGCCCTGGAAGTTGCTCTGTGCTTGGCCTTGGCCTCTGCCAGCAGGACTGTGTAAGCAGGGAGCTCCTGCAGTGCCTGGCTCGGCGCTGGGCTGGCATTGGAGGCTGGCAGGGATGCAGGGATAGAGGAGTTTCGCTCATGGACAGGAAATGTGCACAAGGATTTCCCTCCTGTGGATGCCCAACTGGGCTACAGGGACAGGGCAGAGGGAAGGAGTATAAAACCCCCACACTTTATGCTGAAATTATTTTATTAATAATTGCAATTCTAAGCCAGTCCCAGGACTGAAGAAAAACACCCTCCAAGTTCAGCATTAAGTGCCCTACCTGATGTCTCCTGTTTTGAGATCACAAATCATTTCCAGATCTTTGGCTCCTAACAGGCACCATCAGCACAAACCTTTTCCCCAAACATTCTCTGTTTTTAACCCCTGAGAGGGCCTGGGGGAAACTCAAATGTGATCTGCTTTTCCCCTAAATCACAAGGAGGCATCACTGAGAGCTGAGGGCTGGAATGCCGTGGGGCAGGAAACGCTTGTTCTAGAGGCCAGAGCAAAGGCATTCTCATGCAAGATCTACTGGAGGCTCCATCATCCCACACCACAGGCGCACAAAGCTCCTCCTGCCCTGCCCAGGAGCAGCAGGAGCAGGGAGGCAGGATTTGGGCACCTTGCCCAGGAACACGGTGACAAACCCTGACTCAGAGCATGAACAACCTTGCCCTTCCTGTGGACGTTTCTTTGAAAGGAGTGACTTAGCCTTAAGCAAAACTGGAACACCAAGAAATCGTTGGAATTCAAGAACCACTTGTTTTCCTTCTGCACAGTTTCAGGGTTTTTATTTTCTTTTTCTTTTTTAAGGATGAGCCTTATTGCTCTTCATGCTCATTTTCTGGTTTGAGCAACTTTTAATGTGAGAAAGACACCCAAGAAAGTTAATACACATAATTTGTGAATTTTAAGATAGCTTTAAAAGGAACTGAATGTGGTTTTTTTCAGTGCTACTGTCAAGAAATCTTCAGGTTTTGAAACTAAAATTTCTTTTCCTAATTTTTTTAAAAAAACTGCCTTCACTGGGAAGTTTTGATCTGAGCACAGAATCTGAATTTTGTGTTGGGCACTGGCTTGAGATGGATTTGTGTCTTAAGCAACGAACTTTGCCTCTTCCCTAGTTTTCCTATTTGAACTATTGTTTCTCTTCCAGCAGAGCTTTATAAACATCCAAGCAAAAAGAACTTGGGGAAATGTGCTGCTGTTATACAACTGCTAATCATTACTATTCTTCTATTGTATTTGATGACGTAAGAAAGCCCCAACCAGATGCCTTGAGATCTGAGGAAATGTCTGCAAGGCATCTTTGTGGTAACACATGGGTGCAGATTCCATTCATCATTTCCCTGACAGTTTAACTAACTATTCCCAAGCCAGAAAAGATCCCTGAAATCCCTCCCAGAAATATTAGCTGAAGGACAGGAGCAAATCACTGTAAAAGCTCAGGCAGCCTGTGTGGAAATGCCAAGGCTCAGGGACTGTCAGGAAAGGGGCTGCAGAACATAATAAAAAAAAGATGCTGCCTTGCTATACATAGATCTAAATTCTGTACACAGGGACTTGCACCTCCACTGGACAAAAAACCCCTAAAACAAACAAACAAACAAAACAAAAAAAAACCCAAAAAAGCAAAAACAAAACAAACAAAAAACCCCCAAAACAACAAAAACCAAACCAAAACAAATAAACCCACCAAAAAAAACAAAAAAAAAAAAACCCCAGTGTTCTGCACATTGTACACAGTTGGAACCATTCATTCAAAACCTCTGGTTTGAACTTTACGAAGTACCTGTGGGATTTAGAACAAATCCCAGTTAACTTCAGTAGAACTGAGGCCCTTGCACACTTGAATAATTGAAAGCTGCAGTCAGAATCAGCAGAAACATGTTTTTCAACCTTTTACAATTTGCAGCACCTTAAAACCTTTCTTTTTTCCAGTGGAAGTGTCAGTTCCTGTATAGTGATTTAATACTGCAGAAAATAGGTTTGCTTTTCTTAGCTACCCTCTGCAGACCCCTTAAAAACACTCTATGAACACACAGAGTGCAGGTTAAAAACTGTAACTTTGACACATCTCAAAATATTTATTGTTTTCTCTAGAGCCCTTTGTCCTGGCGTCATGCAAACTATTATACAAAAGTCAGGGTCTAGTTCCTGTGGTTAGATAAACCTGAAAAAAGCATCAACTTTAAATGTTTAGTGTTGAATTCTCTTTTTTGAGTGCCAGTTGCATAATGTTTTGAGCTCTAGCTTACAACTTTTGAATGTTTGGTGTTGGTAATGATGTATTCCTGATAGTACACTCCTTGTGCTGGTCCTCTGTGCACTGTATAAGCCCCATGTTGACACCAAAATTTTATATTGACATATGGAGGGGAGGAGCCACTCTCCACACCTGCTTCCTGCTGAATACCTTGGAAAACCTGGGGAAGCATTCTTTCCAGGACCATCAGAACATGACATTATTGCATTACATAGTGGCTATGGAGCTTTGCAGCTGTGATCTCCCAGCTCAGCTTGGCTGGGTCTCGGGACTTCTGCTGGTCAGAGTGACCCCAAGATGCATTAGAAAGTCTCTTTTCTCAGCCTGGTAGTCAAAGAAAGAGTCAGAACTCTTCTATTCTCATTCTTAAGGTTGTTTATTGTTTTTTATCTATAAAATTCTTTCTTTGGCTTGCTGAGGTTCAGCAGGACAGACAGAGGCACTCTGTCCACCCTCGGGGCAGTGTTATCTTTTTATACTGAAAACTACGTTTACATTATTTACTATAACTTCTCAATACTTGTTACTTATGTTAGACAGTGAGCTTTTACTCTAAACCAATCTAAAAGTGCCAGCATCACAGCAGAAGATGGAGGCTAGAAAGAAGAAGGAGAAAGACTGGACATACTCAGATTCTTCCATGTTGCTTTTTGAATCTCTATTCTAAAAACTCTAAAAAATCTATTTTTCACCCTGTGACTAATTATTATTTTACTTAGACTTTCATGGCTTGCAGATCTTCATAGATGATTGGTAATTTTTCCTATGGGTCATAATCAAAATCACAGGTGTCTTGGGCTCTGTGCTAAGGTCTCTGAGCCCTCTGGTAGAGGTTTGGGCAATCCAAGACAGCCAGAGGGATGTCCTGAATTCCAACAGCTGGAAGGAGCTGGCTAATAAATGAGGAGCAGAAATGGTGGAATAGCCCAGAATACAAAAACTTTAATAACAAAAATAACAAATGTGGCACAGGTTACAGAGGCTAGATTCCAAAGACCCCTGTGGGGGGCAAACACATCCAGGTATAGGGGCAATAGGTCCAATCACAACGTGCACTTAGGATAAAACCTTATATGAACTGGGCATTGAGCCAACTGCAAACAAGAACTGGAAACTTGATCAAGTATAGGACATCCCTATTAGCGTACCACTAATTGCCATGACCCCACTCTTCCCACCATGGCCTGGTCAGGTGCCCTCTCCAATCTGTACCCTGCTTCCCGTGGCTTGTGGCTAAAGCACTCTGTAAATGCATCTGAAGCATGTGAGAAACAACTGCTCACTTTGAAAATTTAAAGAGGTTTATTAAACCTTGACAGAAATACAACAAAAGGACTGCATAAGGAAAAAATCACAGCACTGGGAACTGCCCTCATGGATACCACATGACCAGTTCATATTCAAGATGGATGCTCAGCCTTTTATACTCCTGGGGGTGGCATCAGCCAGCCCTGGCCCCTCCCAAAGTCTGTCAGTCAGCTCTTTTTTGCCATTTAACAGTGGAGACTGCTTTCTTGTAACTTGATTGGAGCTTAGGTGTTTCTAAACGTGTTTAAAAGAAGACTGGACATGGCACTTGGTGCTATAGTCTAGTTGAGATGTTAGGGCATAGGTTGGACTCGATGATCTTAGAGGTCTCTTCCAACCTCATTATTTTGTGATTCTGTGGTCAGGTGTTGCCATGTTGCCCCCTAAGCACCAAGCTTTTCCATTCCCAGCTGCCCCATGCCAGGGACAAATGTGCAGCCTTCTTTGTACCTGTCCTAGACAGCCCAGGCTGTCTGATGGCAGCAATACAGGGGGGAAAGGGAACTGTGGGGAGAGCAGAGGACATCTAAACTACAATAACGTAACTATACATCACTACAGCTTTTCTTAATTTTCACACAATAGTTATCTTTTAATTGCGAGAGCCAATCATCTCATTATCCATCTATAACAAGCAGAAATCCCAGCTGGATGAGATCCCACAAGTGACCTGTGCAAACTGAGGTGCAGATCTGCGCTGTCTTCAGGGATATTATAGAAAACCTGAACTCTGCTCTGTATTGCAGCCTACAAGAATGAGAACCTGAGGAGAGCACAGAGAGCCAGGACCAGGCCATCAAACACAGCTTTAAAGGTCATATTCCTCTTGGCACCAGAAGGAACCGCAGCCATGAGCAATTTGCTTTGTGTTTATGGCTTTTACCTTGGTGTGTTGTTTGTCTTCTAATAAGCTTCTTGACTCACTAATCATCTGTTCAGAGGAGCTTTCTGAGCTGTGACTGGGGAAGAGATGAATGTGTCCAGTCCTGGAATTATGCAGTGAAATGCTACTCTGCATATTATAGCTGCAGCATGATATATTAGCCTATAAAACACAGCTCGGGAAAGGCTTTGGGCGGGCAAGGGGCTGCTGAGAAAAATGGGCAGGAGGGACTTGGTGAGCTGTGTGATGAAGGGAGGCAGTGCAGGGAGAAGGTGTTAGCCTTGGTGAGGCCTAGCAGGTAATGGGAGATGATGGAGGAAGGGATTTGGGGTGAAAGATCTGTGCTTGACGTGGTTGTGAGAGAAATAAGAGAAACAGTCACTGCAGGACTGTAAAGAGCAGCAGCTGGAAGTGATGATGAGCTGTGTGATGCAAAAAGACAGAGCACCACAGTCATCTCTTCCAAGTTGCAGGATATCCCAGCTGGATACAATGGGAACTGAAAATCACAGGCCAGGGGTTGTCCCTGCACCATGGCCAGCCTGACCCAACTGGGGCACTGTCACCATCCTTACAGCTGCAGCCATGCCTGAGGCCAGGGCAGTAACAGGATTTTAATGACTTGGGAAAGCAGCAAGGCTCTTTCTGACACAGAGTGACATGTGAGGGGTGGTTGGAAACAAGTGAGGGGCAGTGTATAGGTGTTTAATAAAACTACATCCAGCCTGAAAGCAGTACTCATAAAAACTTGAGGTTCTTCTGTGTATCAGGTCAGATTTCTCCCTCAGCCCCAAACTCACCAAGGGCTCACCTGAAGAACCTGACCTGCCTGTTTTTCTACAGGTTTGGGTGACTCTGTTTTGTTTGGTTTGATGTTTGCTTTGGTGGGCAGAAAGACAAGCTTACAGATGCATTTTGGCATTGGAAAGGAATTGTTAATTGTTGAAAAAACAGATTTCTCCAAGGTTAAATATCTGAAGATATTAACAAAATGAAATGAAACAGAGACTTCCAATTCTGAATTACAGGTTAAAATCAACTCCAAATGAGGAAGGATCCAACATTTATCCCTCTTGGAAACTGCTTGGTAGCCTATGTGTAGTTAGCTGGGCTTGCTCAGATCAGGTCTGCCCTTTGCTTTTCACCATTTTGGTCAGTTTTGAAAGTGATTGGATTATTGAGGTCCACAGCCATGCTGAGGCATTCACAGCTGAAATGTAGCAGTGTAAGCAGAACTGCAGGAACCTGAGCACTGTTTCATCTGTTCATTTGTTTCAGTGGCTGGTCCCATGGCTTAGTTCAAACAGCCTTTCATGGCTGCTAAAAGAAGGGAAATCTTGGGAACATGCAGCCAACATGGCAGATTTGGGGTCCAATTTGCTTTTAAACCTTTGGGTATTGCTTATAGGGTGGTATGGGACAATGGTGTGACTGAGCATTAACATTATAAAAGATCATTTCTAGTCTGAAAAGACATTTTTTTTAAGTCCAGGAAAAGCTACACAGTCACTGAAATGTTTCTCTGGTCCCTTGTTCTCTGATCCACTCTGAACATGTCTTTACTTCCATGACCTTGTACTTTTTTTTTTGCTGTAGAAAAGCACTGGCCTCATTAAACAGGTTTAAACCTGACCAAACAGGTCCCTGTTGCACACCCATTGTCTGTGTGCTGGGGTCACAAGGACAGAAATAAAAAGCCATTACTCTGGTGACCCTTGTGATATGCATAAGGAACATGAAGCAGGATTATCTATATTGAGAACAGGAGTTTTCTGAGTTTCAAGTACCTATTTTTACACTAGATTAGCGTCTCCTCTGCCCTTCCAAGTCTTCCCAACAGAACATCAGCAGAAGGAGAGTGACTCCTTCACCTGCTGAAGGAATTCTGCTCTTTGTGCTTATGGAATGCCAGTCATTCCTGTGAACTTGCCACTGGCAAGGCAGGATGCACTTTGGAGCAGGTATTTGCTGACAGCAGAAAAGCAGTGGACTCCTGATTTCCTCTCCAGGCTCCAGAGAGGAATGTGTTCTAGTGACCACTTTTCTGCCTGCCTATTTGAAGTATGGTCTTTCCAGGTTCCCCTTTTCATTCTTGGGATGTTATTCAGCCAAGTATTGTTTGTGGGTTCTCCCATCACCATTGCTGTTTGCTTTGATGCCCTGTCCAGGGGCTAGAGGAGCAGGAATCACAGAATCATAGAAAGGGACTTTGAAAATCTTCTTGTTCCAACCCCCTGCCTTCTGTCCCTTGGACCTACCTCTGACTGCTGGCACAGAGCTCATCCAGTCCCTTTCTGTGACATTTGTGAAGTGTGTGAAGGGACCTTGTAAGAGAGACAAGTGACACTGAGGGGGCTGAGACAGGAGAAGGAGCCAGGCAGGGAGCTTCCCATTCTTTTCTCCCAGAGCCCTTCAACAAACTCAGCAGGTCAGAGTGGTGTGGCCTCTGGATCTGGCCAAATGGTGCCTGCAGTTTTTCAAAGCCTCCTAATGTGGTTAAATTGAGACAAGCTTTCACAAAGGCAAATTTCATGTTCCTTTTCCAAAGGCTAAGGGCGTTAAAGCCTCTCTGAAAAAGATTACCAGAGTATTTTGACAAGGCAAAATACAACCTAGCCCTGGTCTTAGAGATAAGAGAAACTTCTGGCTAAGATTTTCACATGTAGTTCAGGTTTAGGTAAATATTCAGCATGGAAATTTTAGCTAAATATCTAATGTTTGGTAAATGTACTTGAACAATCTTAACAATAGAGCTGTCAGCCCCACCTACAAGAAGGGGTTTTGGCAGAAAGATCTAGGATGGAATGGATATAAGGCAAAGCTGGGAAAATAATGTTGTTAACTATTTCCCAATGAGTCATCAACAGGTTTTTAAAAACTTTATAACAATAGTTTTTTAGAACTCATGAAATGCTTTTCTTCAGAAAGCAGCATTATAATGAGGGAGGAGTGGAAATGCATGTGCTTTTCATCTGCAGGGAACACAAAGAGACTACCTAATGTAAAGCAGACCTTAAAAAAGACAAATAAGCATGTTAGAGAAAAATACTAGAAGAATAAATCTGGAGAACAACGTTTCAAGTGCACACAGAAATGCTTCCATATCTTCTGAAGTATATGAGGCAGGCAGAGGAAACTGCTCCCAGTCACGGCAGGGCTGATAGATCGGCTCGCACGCCCGGCACTGATAAACAGCTTTTGTGCAAATCTCTTTCAGACCGCTTCCCTTTTCTTCTGATAAATATTTAAAAAGAGATTTGTCTCACCAAGATTGCTGTAGTATGAGAAAGTGAACTGGGAGTTTAATGTGGATGGATCTGAAAGAGTTTTACAAACTTTTTGTTTTGTTTTTACTTTATTTTATACAGCGGGCAACTGGTGTCACTTACAAACTCCCACAGAGAGCCTTTGCTGCTGCTGCTGTGGTTAGAAGGCACTCACAGGCAGAAATCTGAACGATTTCTGGTACCTTTATGGTCTTCCAGTTTCCCTCTATTTCTCCTATAGCCTCTGCCTGTCTGCAGAGCCCTGGCGAGACGACAGCCCCGGCCCCACCCTGCTGGTGGAAAGTTCCTGGAAACCATCAATCAGGAGGAGTTGCCTTTAGCAACCAACAACAAATCTGCAGAGTTCACCGCGGGGATGGAGAGAACGTGGTTATTACTGTGTTGATGTTCAGCTGAGAATTCCTGGCATCGAGAAGACTTAACCTGTGGGAGCTTTCAGAGGGCAAGAATTAAGTAATGTCTGCAGGGTGTGCTGGAAGGCTCCTCCAGCCTGGCTGCACCCCTGTCGCTGTCACTGAGAGTAGGAAGAGATCCTGAGCCAGCTTGCAAAGAAAGGACCATGAGGTGCCTGTCTCAGTTGCTAAAATCACCATCAGGCAGCCTTGCAGTCCTCAGCAAGGCTTGAAAAATCTGCAGGGGTGGAAATGTCCCAGTCAGCCTTTCTAATAGCCTGAATTATAGTATATTTTAATGTTTTTATTGCTGACCTGTTATGTAAAAACTTAAACACCTTGCCAGGGGAAGATATGTGTGTCTATGAAAAGACATAGGTGTGTGTGCTCCCTGTATATTTTTGTATTGAAAACCCATATCTGCCTGTGGATATTTTATCCAGATGTGCCACTGGTATGTAGTGCTGTCTCCAGGCTCACCTAGGAACACCTCCCATCCCTTCCCAGCACAGGGAAATGAGGCAGCATGAGCTGCAAGGTTATGGAACACAGGGATGCACAAACAGAATTACAGTCATTTGTAAGCCTTATCCAGGGACCAGGTGCTGCCTTCCACAGAGAGGGGCTTTAAAGAGTGCAGCAGCCTCTGAGGGTGGGTGTCAGCACAGGGGTAATGGATTCTGACTCTCCCAACCCAAACAGTTTCCCTAGTTCAGGGCAGTGTGGGTTTCAGCAGCTGCTCCTATGCTAGCACCTATGCCCTTGGGAACAGGAGGTGGAGAGGAAAAGGAGGGAAAACATGAACATACACTTAAAAAGCAGCTCAGGTTTCAAGGAGGAAAAAGCCAAAGAGGAGGATTTCCTTATTCCTCTCCTCCCCAAAGCCCCAGATGGGGGGAAGGAGCCTGCTGTGGTGTTGGAGTGAGGCAGAGCTGTTGTTGTGCAGATCGCAGCATCTCTGCTCATCCTGCCTGTGGGGAGGTTCAGCAATTTCAACACCATCTCTGGGATTTTCCAGAGGGCACAATCTCCCAGTTAGTCATTCAGTCTGTTCTCCCAGTGCTCTTTTAAAAGAATGGAGGCATTTTCAGAGAAGTCAGAGGGCATCACTGGCTTGGCTTGACATTTACACTGGTATGTTTTTATCAGAAGGCAGAGGAATGGCTTTCAGTGCTGGTAAACCTGAACACAGTGAATTTTGTTTTCTCTTTGAGAGTTTTAGAGCTCACTTCCTCAGACCTATTCACAATCTAAAAATAACTCTTTTCATCAATTCATTAACAAACCTCTATTGCAGTGCACTACACCTTGTTATTGATGTTCTCAGTGGTATAAATAACTGCCTGGCCACTTCTGCTGGACAATCAAATGCCAGAGCATATATTTATTTCATGATAGAGCAATCAATTTTTAATTTTTCCCCTCTCTTTTTGCAGCTGTCTAAAAGCTACAGCAATGCCTGAAGTCAGAGGAACTGCTGCCTACCAGAACAGGTTCTGCTCCCTGAGTATCTGATCTATCCTTTAGTAGGTCTGGGCACCTGAACTCTGCAGGGGCCACAAAGGCAAAAGTGAAAGAAACTTAAGTAAAATACCCAGTTTTGCATTCTTTGGACTTCCTGGTGATAGGGTGGTGCATTTTTACTTTAAATTAGATTCACTATGAAGTGAATGCATGCAGTAAATTTCCCAACAGATAATGGGAGAAATATTAAACAATATTATTCTTAATTAGCAAGCTGAACATTTTCTTCATCATGCCTGCACTTTCACTCTGCTGGGCTAGGTGAGAAGGCAATCCTTGCTTTGTAGAGTTTGAAACCTAAAGAAACCTAAAGAGAGTCTTCAAAGTCAAGCACAGTCCTCTTTTCACAGGCAGATAAATTCCACCTGCACAAGTCCTGTGTCCTTCTGCACAAGATCACTCCTTTTTCCATAGTTTCTTTAAAAAATAAGATGAACTTTGCTAATAAGCAGCATTGTACACATGATCTTTTCTTTGGCAAGTGTGTTCCTTAATGTGCCAGTTAAAATAATTCAATTACCTTTGGCCCTCTCAGTTTATTTAGAGACCTCAAAGTACCTCAGCATACACACAGCAAGAACTGATAAGGGAATGAAATTATAAACAATCCTAATTTGTATTATGCTGGGTACACCAAAAAGCTGCTTTTCCCTAATCTGCTTATTGCTTTTGTAATCCTCACAACAAGACCTCTGAAAATCTCCCTAGAGCATAAAGATAGAATAGAATCAAATGGGGAAGGGGCAAAGGGAAACAGGTTTAATAATTGAGGAAAATCTCATTTGAGCAAAGGCTAATTAATGAGCACAGAGAGTTTCATTGGGTTCTGTATAAAGGCTCCAAATGAGGCTGGAAGAGAGGAAAACGTGGTGTCTGTCAGATGTAGATTATCAATCTAGGCTAGACCTAGGCAGAACCTGAGCCTAGGACTTTGCTGTAAAAGGCAGAGGGAAAGCAGCTTTAAGCCTCCAATCCAATTCAGCAAATACCAGTTTCCCATTTGATTGCCCTAGTGTTGAGAATTCATCTGCTTCCAGCACAAGTAAATGTAGTTTTACCTTATGCGGGGGGGACTTTGTCCCTAAAATAGAACCTATCTGTGGGGACAGCCTTCTTGCCGTGCCATGCATAAATTCAGTCATTTCAACTCTGTTTTTACCATAGCTTTGAGCTACACCAATGTCTGTGAGTTGACACTGCCATGTTTGGGATAGTCCAGTTTCTTTGGTGGTTTCTGCCATATTTCTGTGCCTCTCAGTCCTTGGCACAGAGACTGGAAAGTCATTCCTGTTAGCCCTCTGAGTGCCAGTGTGGTAGATAAATACACAATTAGCAAACAAATGCTAGACTTAACAGGAAGCATAATCCATACCTGTAACTTGTGCTCAGGTAGATTTAAATGCATTCTAAATCGATTCTTTTTTATTTTGGGCTGCATTTCTTGCTCAGTACTATTTGTAGTAAATACTTTGTAGTAAATCCACACCCAACAGGGATGAAGGAAAGAAGACCAACCACAAGAGAAAACCAACAGCACAGAAGTGACTAAGGCCAATTCTAGGGAGAGGTAAGTTCTGGGAACTTTCATGCTGCTGGGCAGGCTCTGGGGATCTTATGGACCCTGCTGACCTGGCAGATCCCTGGGGGCAATGCTGGTGTTGTTTTTGCTTCCTGCCCTTGAAAGGGTTTGCAAGCAAAGGCCCTGTGATGAAGGCAACATCTTTTTTTAGTGCAGTCTCCCTGAAAGCAGAACACAATTTCTTCAGCTTTGTAATTCAAAAGTATTTTAATTCTGTAATGGCATTTATTCTTCAGGCTGTGAATTGACCATAAATAGTTCTCAGCAAGAACTTGCTGTTGGGACTGTGGCATTTATTAGAGACAGATAAAGTCAGATAAAGTACCTCAGGCTAGACCTCAGCCCTTCTGGTCTCTGTTCATGGCAGTGAGGCGGCTGGGGGGACATGAGGGGATGTCCCCTCCCCAAAACACATCACAGCTTTCCACACTGCTTCCTCACTGCCTTGGCAGCATGGCAGGGCTGGGAGAAGGAGAGGGAAGGATTGGGCACAGCACAGACTGTAAAGCTGCACCCAGGAAAGCTGTGACAGCTTTGGGGACTTAGGAGCACACGCACCAGTGGAGCTCAGCATATGGCACAAACCTGGAATAAATGCATAGAATAACCATAGTCACTGCTTCAAGGCACCCATATTTACAGGCATCTAAAAATAATGGTGATTAAAGAAAACTGCCTTGAGTTGAGACAGTGTTCAACATTGTCATGCATACACCATGGATAAAAGAGTCTGCTGTTCTTGGAATTCAGTGGTCAAACAGTTCTTTGCAACATTTTAAAGATAATAATGTTCTTTATCCTGAAAGCAGGAATACTTGATTTTAGTGTACAATCACTCTGACACCTGCATGCACTCTCTCCTCTTTACCCAGGCCCACCAATGAGATCCATAGGTGGGATCAGTCTTTAACCACAGGAATATTGCCTGAGTTTGATGTGGTACGTGTCACCACCTTTCACATCAAGAAAGGCACAGATCCCAGCATCACTCAAGGTGAATCTGCCCTCTCTGATTTGAGTTTCCCATATACTTTATCAGTTTGAACATTGACAGTGAACATAACCTCACAGAAAAAGCTGTGGCCCAGTAATGAGAAAACAGCTGAACTGTTTGTCTCCTGGGACTAAATCCTAAGACACTTTGCAGGCAGGTATTGGCTCGAAGACTGATGCAGCAGGATAAAAGTTTCCCTGTATAGGATAATTTTATTGGAAGCAAAGCAGCCCAAGAGCCAACTCAGCCACCAGTAATGTTGTCATTTTTTGTTACTAGGAGAAAATATATCCCAGTGATTACCAGTGTGACTGTCTAGTGGTTATTAAAAATAAATCCCATTCTTTCTGGTCTAGTCGAGAACTTTCTGAAATTCTTTTGCTGCAAAAGGGTGACTGATGTGGGATGCAGAATACTCCTATTTTTAGTGTTGTAACTATACTTGCCAATCTTTGAAGAGCATTGATACGAACCAGAAACAGCTGGATCTTCTGTCAGCAAAATGGGAAAGTAGGTGGTTGTAGTCATTGAATTAAGGAGCTTCATTGCTGCCCATAATCACTGATTGCATATTATCTAATGGCAGGAGAAGAGATTGTTAGCATCTGACAGTTTCAATTTCAAGTATTTTTAGGAGACGCATCAATTGAAGCACTGATTAGGCAGAAGTGGACCAAAACCATCAGTTGATTGCTTTTAGATGTTACAATCTATTTTTAAAACTAATGAAAACAAGGCTATAAATTTATTCAGCTGCAATTTCAGTCTGCTTGCGTGTTGTGATCTTGCTCTGTTTTGCAAACACCAAAGGGAACTGATTTATGTCAAATGACCAACCCCCTTTTCTCCCCTGTATAAATTGTTCCTGTAGCTGATTTCTACTGGGAAGGAGAAATATCTTTTATTTCTGTTCTCTGTGTAGATACAGTTTAGAGCAATTAGCTGCATTTAGGATACTTCACATTATTGTCTATTCTCTGACAGGTCAAGAAAAGTAGCCCAGCAAGCTCTGTTTTGAAAGAACCATTATGAACATGTCCAAAGCAGTGTCTACAGCTGGGTTCAAGTGCTGCATTTCCAAGGTCTTTCTCTGGGAAGGAAATGATGATTGATACTAATGCCTGTACACATTAATCAAAATGGGTATTTTCTTGACTGCCTATTCAAACAACACCTCTGACACCGTTTCCAGTCCTCGTCCCCAAGGCTCACAGCAGATGTTTGTTTGATGGCCTCTCATCTCCACTGTTGTTTAGAAAGTCCATTTGGAAATAATAGCTCTATTTCCAACCACAGAAAGCCAAGGCAACATTATCAAAATCATTTACCCTGGGCAATCCAAATGAAAGCCCTGAGAGGGAAGAATATGTAACCACCACATCCATTAGAACTAGTTTGGGAAAATGCTAGGAAATAAATGTATTTGTGTTCTGAAGATCCATTTGTCTCTCCTTCCCAAAGCTGCTGATGTATTTTCAGTGCTGCTGGGTGTTCAAACATGCAAACACTGGATGTTCTTAGTGTTGTGTAGTTATAGCTGCTGCTGTGGTGTGTTGGAATAGAAAAATGGCTTAAAATGTGATGTTGGTCTGGTTTTAATGGTCTGTTAAGATAACCCCAAGTTCCTCTCTCTTTTCAGAGTGTCTGAAACTGTGCCTGAAACTGAAGCTAGTGAGAACTGTGTATGAACAAATATTTAATAAAGAGGGGACTTACATGGTTTCCTTGGCCATCACAAAGAAAGATTTCAGGTACCAGAGGCTCTCCACTTGATTTAATGTCTGAGTCAGTGGCTCAGGCTAAATAGTCATTTAACCTTGACACAGCTCAGTTTAAACTTGCCTGTGTAAGTGGGAGAAAAACGGTTCAGTGGGGGACCTCAATGTGCTTTCAACACTAGCTGACCTTGTCTGCACCTGTGTGACCTGTGAAAGTCAGGATGCTGTCTGTCAGCTGGACCACGACTCCAGCATAGCTGTGCTATCAAGAGGGAGCTGATCCATAGCAGCATTTGGCTCTAAAATGCTGCCTTTCAGCCAAAGTGCTTCTCTGTGACCACTAAGATTCATTAGGGTTAGTCAAAGACTTACTTTCCTATTGTTGTCAATTCTTTATTCCACAAAACTACAATAAGGTTTTAGGGAAGGAAGATAGTTTTTATTTTTCCATTGGACTTCATTGAAAAGCTTTGGATTTTCATTGCCAAAAATGAAAAATCGTAATAATAATAAAAAATCTGGCTTGTGGGATTTTTTATTACAAACAGCCCAACATTTATACATAAATAGGCATCTTCTTGCAAACAGCATCTGTTCCACCCAAGGTTTCTTTTAGGCTTCATAAGCTTTCAGGGCAGCTCTAATTCTTATTTCTGCCATATCAAGAGGACATCTGGGGCTCAGACGAATGAGATCTGGTGGCAGAGCCCCAAAGTGTCCTGTTCCCTGACATCCACTCTCATGACTGAGCCTCTGCAGGAAGAATGACATTCATCACTGCTCCCAAGACAGCTCCAATATTGGGAATAGTCTTTATCCTTGGAATAGAGAGCCAGCCTGATAATGTAGGTATATCTGCTGAAAAATGCTGATGCTCTTTGGTTTTAAACATCCTCTGGAAAGATTCTGCTGCAGGCCAAGCTGTTGAGGCTGTGAGGAATATCATTTATTATTAATCACATGTCTTTCTTCTGCTGCTGTCTGCTGAACTCTTCCTTCAGGAAGGGATGCAGAGGAGAGGGAAATGTAAATTATGTTACTGCTCTCTTCCTGTCCCCCATCAGAGAAATGGCACTTGGCAATCAGAGTCCTTTTAACACAAACAGTCACTGAGCATTTCAAATAGCAGTTGGGCTTAGCTGGAGCACATCATGCTCCAGTACCTGTGTAAACATTAGACCCTATCTGCCTATTGTATAAATTTCCTCTTTGGGGGGCACCAGGAAGGGTCTATTTTCATACTCTCTCCTGCTGCTTTACCCACCCTGGGTTTTCCATAAAAGTGTATTTTGTGCTTTGAGGTGATTTATTGCTGTGGCTTCCTCAGCCTCATTTGAATCAGGATTTAAATAATTGGATTTCCAATCTTTTCTTCCTATTTGCACTGCTGTTATATGCAAGCAGCTTTTATAGGACATAGGGCCTGTCATGGCTAGGAAAGAACATATTTTGAATATGATAATCTCTAATTTAGAAAATAGTGTTAATTTACAAGGATTACAGGTTTTGGATTGTTGCTGCTTAGTGAAAACATCCAGGGAAAGATGAGTGCTCCAAAAACTGATACAGCTGTTCTTAATGTGTGTTTTTAGTGTGACTTGCCAGCAAGCTGTGCCAGCTCATTATTGTGCATAGTATGATATATACATGGTAAAATATATACCTTAATGCTTTTGCCTCAGGAATATTGACTAAAGACTTCCCTTTCTCTTTGACTGGTAATCTCTACATGTATTTTCTGCAGGTTTCAAGGCTTGTTATTCTGCCTCTTCCTAATTTATTGAACCTATGTAAGCTTCAAGTGTCTGTACCAGGTTTTGGATGAATTTCATTAAAAATTGCAAGGATAAGTTTGATTTGATATGATCAGTGGGAGACCAGGTGCCACAGCAGAAAAAGTATTGGAGGGATTTGTATGAGTATATGGGGGGTTCACAAAAACATGTTCTTTGCCTGGATTTGAGGTTGGTTTCCCCCACAGAAGTGAGACCTTAGAAGAAATGTGAAGAAGCAGGTTCCACCGTGTTGTTAGGAACTGGGAAGGTGCTTGGCTCCCAGAGGAGAAGTCAGAGGCCAGGGGTGGGTTCAGGAACATGAGCAGCCAGTGACAGGTCATGTAGAGCTGACACTACTGCAAGAAAAGGCAGTAATGGTTCAAGCGGACTTGGAGCAATTGTCTGGCTGCAACAGTCCCTTCCACCAGAAAACACCAAGCTGCTTTCAGGAAAGTGTGCCTCAGTCCCTTCACTCCTTCAGAAAATGGCTTCTTTAGCTAATTCTAGCTTCCTATGTGGTTTAGACTCTGAAGTTTGGGCATGTTCCCTTTTCTCTTAGGAAATGTCTGCAAAGGTATCCACAGACTTTATCATCCCTCTGTGCATTCTCAGCCTATTTAAGGGGACTGGAGAAAACAAAAAGAGAAGGTAACAATTTAGTAATCCTGGAGGTGTACTGAGAGACTAATCTGGAGTGCAGTCATCCATCCTCCCTTGCTATTGAATTAACTCACTGTGTGTACCCAGTGCATATAACAAATAATGAGAGCTCATGCTGAATTCACAAACAATGGCAGAGAAGCCTCCAGGTGGTTCCCAGTGCCAATATGCATCATGCCAGGGAATGTTCTGTGGTGTAATTGTACATCACAGGCCTTCCCTGTAGGACCCCAGTGCCTGCTCTACTCTGTTTCCTTTGAAAATACTGACCATGTATTCATGGCTTTTATCATAACAGGCACTCCTCCCTGGGTCTTGGAAATGCAAGAGCTGGAAGTGAACCTTGGTGTGAGAGACACACACAGCCTCCAAAAATAATTTTCCTGTACATTTGGGCTCTCCTTATTGCAATGATGAGATCCTAGGCCTTATTTTTGGACACCTTTCCCTGAGGAGTTGTGGGAATGCCTGAATAGCACAGGAAATAGGGATCTTGGTGTGCTCAATCTCTGCAGCTGGAAAGGCTGGGTGAGAGCAGGGGGTTATGAGCCTTGAGCAGGGAGTTGTGAGCCTTGAGCAATGCCTGCTGTTATTTTGGAGTTAAATGTAGTAGTCAGTACACTTTGGGAATGATCTTGATGCATGGAAATGGCATGGGAGTGAGGAGTGAGAAAATTAAAGCTATCAGAGGGTTTATGCTATGTTGTTAATCCCCTAGCAAGTAGTACAGCTTAAGAAGTGCCTGTAACTTGTACAGGGACTGGGTAGGTTTTATTTTTTGTAGTTTTGTTTTTTTGGTTTTTTTTTGTTTGATGGTTTTTCCTTTTTTTTCCTTTTAATTTTTTTTTTTTTTTTTTTTTTTTTTTTTAGATTTAGGGGTGTGTTTTGTTTATTTTGTTTTGAGGTTTTTTTCCCTCTTTCTTTTCAATGGCAATAGATTATCTATTTATTGCCTCGTCTGGAAGGCATTTGTAATGATCAGTGTCAATATTTATGATGAAATAAAGCACTCTAAAATGTGGTTTTGCTGAGACTATTTT
The DNA here is from genome assembly GCF_028769735.1 of Zonotrichia leucophrys gambelii. NCBI lineage: Eukaryota > Metazoa > Chordata > Aves > Passeriformes > Passerellidae > Zonotrichia > Zonotrichia leucophrys. The sequence continues at coordinate 14,635,945 of NC_088170.1, read as the reverse complement.
TCACCTGGCATTAATTCACTGAGTGCATAATACAGTCAGATGTGTTAGCCAAGAATAAACTCAGGGCCCAGTGTAGGGCTAAGGATGTTTAATGTATCTTGACAGTCATTAAGTAGTTGGTAAAGGACTAGCAATGAATCCATTATTCTCCTTATGAATCAATTCCTATTTATAGCAAACTATCAAAAGTTCCATATTATAATATGGAGATTGAGATCATACATAATAGTTCTTTCACCAGAGGCAGCCATGAAAGGACTGGTGAGACTAGAACAAATTACAGTTAATGATAGACTCTTTCTCAGAGAATTAAACACTTTAATTGGTCAATCAGGTTGGGCATTTGAGAAAGGAAGACTTGCAATTATGTGAAAGCCTGCCTGCTGTATTTTGGCAGCCTTATGGGCCTCTGGCAGTTTTTCATCAGGATTTAGATTTGTCATCAGGTTCTAATCCTCACAGCTCCACCTTGCCAAGAATGAAAGCTGCTTCTTGACCTCGTGGGGGTTTGGGGTTCCTCTGGAGGAATGAAGCTGGTAGAGCAAGATTTGGTACTGGGGCACTGCTGTCTGGGGGTACAATTCATTCTCAACCTTTGTATATCAGCTGGAGTGTCTTTTGAAGGATTAAGTGAGGTTTGACTCCCAGACCCTTCTGCTTAAGGGGGAATTTCACCTTCTCAGCAAACATGTGAGGCAGTGGCATCAGTTCCTTGTGAGTTTTTCTGCAGCGCTGAAGTCAGGGATGACTGGGTGACAGCACTTGCTAGCAGTGCTTGAAGACATGGGCTTTGTCCTATATTCTCATTTTCCAGGTGAAAAGCTTGTATCTTACATCTAATTCACAAGAGATCACTGAACATTAGCTGAAGACCCAGCATGTGCAGCAAAATTCATTTTACATGTGCTCCTGGGGAAAACCTTTCTCCACTGTACCTCAGCTGGGCTCTTGTTAAACATCAAGGTAACTCCATGTAGTGTTCTGCCTTGCCAGTTTAGTTTGTCATTTGTTCAGAGAAGATTTCTCTCCCAGTCTGTGTTCTCCCAGTCTGCTCTCTACACTGCCCTGGTTCTCTAGGCTTTGAGGTGCTAATGTTGTGTTGTGACTGCTTTTAGCAGGCTGTGTTACAGCATCTGCAACAAAGCACCGTTGTGCAGGTTTCTGGGTGTCCCACATGAATCACTGAGCTGGAGCAGCTGTTCCACATCAGAGAAAGCTCTGCCTTCTCTCCTCTGGAGGGTTTCATGTTAGAACTGAGGTAGGATTTTGTTCAAAGCAAAGCAAGACTCTACCTTGAAGCAGAGAGCAGTTCTTGCTTGATGGTTGTGGGGAACACAATGTGCTTTAGGCCTGGCTAGTTACTGCAGACAATGATTGTGTGACACCAGTGAAAGGTCACATTGCAGGCCATGTGCTGTGCTTGTTCAGAGAGCTTAATAAGTGAGCTTTGGAACCATAAGGGAGACTTAGCTTTTCCCTACATGGGAAGGGAGAACAAGAGAGGGTTGCTTTGGGGACACCACAGAAGCCTCTGTGCTGAGCTGAGCAGTCTCATCCATTGTCAGGGTCGCAGCCCAGTCTGCAGCTTTGGATCAGGGGGCATAGAATTGTTTTGGGCCAAGCATGGAAGGCTGCAGAAAAAAGATGCAGTGTAATATAAAACTTTGCAGCTTGGAGAATTTAGATGTCAGGAGAGAAAGTGGAGCTGGACCTTACACTCCACCACTCACACAGACTTGCCATGGCATGGCTGGGACCGAGGCACTGTGAAGGCAGCAGGTGTTGTCCTGGTAGCTTAATTTTGCTACATTATCCTCTGGGATTGATGACTGGCCACACATCCTTACTTTCCCCAGGCAGATGAGTCCTTCATCCAGCTCTCAAACCATTTAGAAAATGAGGTGTTTGTGGGTCCTGACAAAACCAGTCACCGGTGGCCAGCGGTGAAAAGCCATCAGTGACCGCAACAAAACCCCAGAGAAAACCTGTACCAAAGCAGCTTTGTTCTCTGCTGCCTTTTCCAGAGCACAACCCACTGTTTCCCACAGACTGTCATTTCTTTCCACCCCCTACAGAGAAGCCTTCTTTCAGCTAAGCAGGGCAATATTGAGGGCAGGTCCTCCCCAGACCATGCCAGGGCCTTGAGGGGAGGGCACACCATGATAAATGGGGCTGTGGCATGGCTGCAGTCACTCCTCGGCCAGCAGCTCTCAGAGAGTTTATCCCCTTCTTGGAGGGGATAAACACGTGTCCCTACATGAGAGAAATCCCAGCCCATCACTGGATAAAGCTGGGGTTTGTGCCTATGCAGGGTGGAGGAGCAATGAAGGCATCACAACCTCTCTCAGGGCAGCTGGCAGGAAACCTGTGGAGGCTCAAGGGGAGCCTCCATGCTGCTGGGCTTTGCCAGGAAAAGAGCATAGGCACCAAAATAAGGACATCATGGTGCCTTGAAGAAGGTAAGAAACCAACCTTGTCAGGGCTGAGACAGAGCAGAAACCACTGGCCAGCTGAAGAGCCCCGTGTCAGCCTTTACCCAGCCCCTGAGTCAGCCATGCTGCCCTACAAATCCAGCTGCCTGCCTGGTTGCCAACAGTCTGGGTCTCCTGAAGAAGGAATCTGCCTCCTCCCAGAGGGCAGTTCCAGCTGCCCCGTGGCCCTGGAGCCCTCTTTCCCAGTGGGAAGTGCAGGCAGCAGCCTGGCAGTGCAAACATCAGTGGGCAGCAGGGCTGTGCCATTGCTCCCAGCAATGCTGGCCCATGGAAGCTCCTGCTTTGCTCCAGCTTTTAATTCCAGTCCCTCTGGGAGCTCAGGTTTGCTTAGGTGCAAGAGAGTTTGTTGGAATTCACCATGGCTTATTCACCAAACACATTACAGATATTATTAAATTAAATGTAAATGGTTTGGAAATACAAATGCCAGCCTGTGTTTTTATCTCTCCTGTGTTGTTTAGGCATACAGGAGAGGGGAGGTGGCTCAGGGTAGGGTTCTCAGGAGTCTCTGAGCTTTTAGTGTTCTGGCATTTAATACCCACAGCCACACTTCTCACATTGAGCTGATAAATTGGCCCTGCACCAAGGGAGCCCAGGTTTATTCAAAATATCCCAGCCTTGCTCATTATTGTGACAAATCCATACTCCAGGCTTGCTGCCAGCTTGAAAGACTGGGTTCCTGATCAGCAAACTTTGACGACAACCAATTCACTATAACTTGCTATATTAGCAGATGAAGTGGGAATGAGCCCCAGGGAGATGAAAAGCCAGCAGAACTTCTGTGAACAATTAGGCAAAACTGCTGCCTTCATGCTGCATTTGAATGAGAAAAAGCTTTTTTGATGCACTGGGCCTTCACCTTCTGTCCTTCCTCTACAAGAGGTGCCTGTCACCTAGCAACTCTGACCTTTTGGCTTTGCCTAGGAGGAATATGTCACTGCTGTACCTTAAAATATGTTTGAGAACTCCTCATTTTTTCCCCCAGTAAAATACAAATACTTCTGTGGGCTTTAAAGAGCAAATTATTTCTTGACTTGTTCTATGTCTTCAGAAAGTACAGGAGCATCCACAAGGTCATGCTGATCTCAGTTTCATACTGTGCTACAAAATGGAGGGGTGTCCAGGTGAATTGTTTTCAGAGGTCTCATGTGTTTTGAACTTGTTCTCCTCATTGTATTGGTCTCTTCTCATCCCTTTTTGCTGTTAGTTCCCTGTTTTTCCTGCCCAGCTGGAAGCAGTTCCCCACAGCTGTCCATGGCCACACAATGATCCCAGTAAAGAAAATGTTATATTGTCTTCTTCTTCCCCACTGTGGCAAGCAGGAAGTTTGGCACATGATGTTTCCTGACAGGAAGCTGATGCAGGGAATCTCTGTTATCTCAAAAAAATCACCATGCAATGCAATTTAACATGAAACTACTTTGGTGTGATTGACTCCAATTGTTATTCATAGCATGGCCTCACATTTGCATTGTTATCTGGCAATGAAATTGTCACATCTCTGTCCCCTGTAAGATTTGTGATTGCCTTGCAAGCTGGAGAGTCAACTTAAATTGGAGGGGCCAGTTAATAATGTACAAGATAATCAGTTTCACATGGCTGTTCTCAGAGATATTAAGGAAAGTATCAAAGAAATACAAATACCATGTGACACGATTAGCGTCATACAGAAGGATCTGGGATCAGCACAGTATCTTTGGTATCTACCTGGTAATTATTACTGTGATTCCCTGGCTTAATTACATTTATACCTGCAAGATTACAAGATAATTATGCTTGAATTTATTGCAGGAAACTAGAAATGGCATGGTTTGTTAACAACAGACAAGTAGAGTGTAATTGGCAAACACGACATGGTTATTTGTGCAACATCTGAGAGCACGTATTATTACCTCCAAGATCCAAGATTGTTGTGTGAGAGGCAAGCATGAACCCCAGCCAGTTTAGCACCTGGTAATAGGAAAGAAAAACACCAAGGAAAAAACTGCACTGAAAAGCAACCTGGCAGTTCTCCAGGGCTGGAAGCAAAATCTTAAAAATTAGGGTTTAGAAATGTAGCAATTTTCTACACCCTATTTTCCTTTCTATTTGTGGTTTTTCTGTCTTTTCTGGGCTGGGATGCCAACAAGCATTTTTACCTTTTGCATATATTGTAGGCTTGACTAAAAAGTATTTTCTGTGATTGCAGCTAGCTGGCCTTTGATGGCCTGAGCAGCTTCCATGTGAAACAGAGGGATAGAAATCTGGCCACCTTATTCTTTGGGTTCAATGGAAGATAACACATTCTGATGGATGAGGCCCAGGGCAGAACACAACACACTTGCATGGGTTTTTTTGCCCTGCTCCTGGAGGTATTGCCTTTGCCTCCTGCAGAGAGATGCTCTCTCTCTGCTGAGAGCCTGCCTAGCACTCTGCCTCTCCAAGCTCAGTTAAACCTTCTGGGCACAGGCAAAGCCTGGAAAGGGAAATAAAGATGCACTGGGAACCCAGTCGGTGATGGGGATGTTTTTCTCAGCTAATTGGCAGCAGCAGCGAACCGTGTACCCCAAGGCTGCATCCTTCAGACACTGATCAGGCAGGTTTTGCTGCAGAGTCAGGGGGCGTTTGGTCTGAGTGGCACATGAAGGGTTCAGCTCAGCTCCTGCAGAATCAACAGCACTGGTGTGGTACAAAAATGTCACTCACTTGAGACTCCAGCCATCATCTGGGCTGGGGCACCAGCAGTTTTTCTAGGAGTTGCCTTGTACCTACGGTGCTTTTCTAGGTAAATATGAAATTCTCACACCTTGGCTTTTTGTTCCTTGCATACTTATTAAAAAAATTAAAAATATAAAAGCAAAAGCCTCTTGAAACTCATCAGCCTTTTCCTTGCCAACAAGTCATGTAGAGTTGCCTCCAGGTTTGCTGAATGTCCTGGGACTTCAAGAATATCAAGCAGGATGTTGAAGAATCCGGCATCAGCATAACCCTGGGCATTTCTACACATTCTGATCTTTCTGTAGACATCAGGTGTGAATATTTCTTGGTGCTTGTGTGCAATAACAGCAATTTCACTGTGTGATGGCACTCTGCAGCGTTTGGAAAGAATTGTTTCCACAATGGCAATGTTTCATTTCACCTAGAAAACTTGAAAGAATTTCAAATATGTTTAAGCTTTGTGGCTAGGCACTGAGTGGATAAGCCTTTATACCTCCTACTGAGACTACTTAAGGATAGGGGTACCAGGAAACTGAAGAATTTAGTTTGGTACACAGTGTTAAGAATAACAGAAATGAAGAATTGTGAATTCTTTGCGGTAGAAGAACAAGGCTAGAAACAAATTTTCCTATAGCAGAGCTCAGTGGAAGATAAATTATGATTATCTGTTACAAAGCAGAGATTTTTTTCCAAAAGTGTTTGAAGAAACCAGATGACTTCTGAGAAAAATGTCTCCTTATTTGAAAACACTTTTTCTTCCCCTTCAAGAAAAGAAGCATAAGAGGGATTTAAGCAAACCCTACCTAGGGAATTTGCCTTTAGCAGCACCTTCAGCATCTGAATCATGTCATAATCTATATAGCAATAGAATATAGAATAGGTTAGATATTCTATATAGCAATGGGCTGTGTTATGTGACACAGCTATCTTTTTGCAGTGCAGATTCAACCATGCCACTGAAATTGGGAAAGATCGTCAGCCAAAATCTGTGATCCTCAGGCTAATATTTTACATAGCTTTTTTTTTTTTTTTTTAATCTCTTAAGTTTCCAATCGTTAAAATGAATTTTAAACTAGCAGCAGTTTTTAATCTTCAGCGACAATGTGTAACTCGTTTATAGTGTGACAGTCTCTCTGCTGCTCCCCAAAAGAAGAGCTCGAGTGTGGTAAGAGAGGACTCAGTTTTTGCTGAACTGAGGACTATAAGGTTCAGTGTAACTACATTTTTTCAGAAATTTAGGCTGGGGCTGCCACCCTGCAGCAAGTAGTTCGCTTGCCAGAAGTGGAGCCAGGAATTCAAAAGGCTCCTCCGGAGCCTCAGTAGGGACACCGGCCCCAGCACTGGTTTCGGAGAGCAGAACAATGGCTCATGATCTCCTCAGAGCAAAGAGCAGTGACTTCAGAGGGTCCTACTGCAAACAGCGATTTTCCTCTCAGCTAAGTGAGTGCTTCCAGCGGATTTGTTAAGAAACAAAGAAGGGAGGATCTAAGTCTGTTTGCGCCCACTTTGTTTTCTTTTACTCTTTGTCTCTTTGCTAATCGGTGTGTTCTAACAGAACGGCAAAGGCTGCTGCTTTTGCAGCACACCTATTGTATAAATCACCGAAACACATCTATTTTCTAAATCCTCGAAACTGACCTGCAGGCTCACGAAACTGACCTGACAAGCTGCACAAGGCTCGGCGAGGCCGGACAGCCCTGCTGAGGGACATCCTGCTTTCAGCCACACGGGATGCAGGAAGGTGGCACAGAGCTGCTTGTCCTGCTCCTTGCCACCATGACAGACCCAAAGCAGGGTATCTATCTGAGAGATAAAGCAGCCCTGGTTACACCAAGCTGCAATGCCTGCTCCACTCCCTATCCCCAATGCTAGTGGTTTGTGCTTTCACATCATTCATAAGAGCTGATTCCTTGAAAAAACCCAAAACTCCCCACAAATCCCAAACCACACACACAAACAAAACCAACATCGGTTTATTTCTCCTAATCCCCCTCCCAAAGATCAGACACAAAAAGAGATTTTCCAGCGACTGAAATTACAGGACCAAGTACTACAACTCCAACACCAGATGGAAATTCAAAGAGATAACTGTTTATAGGTCCAAAAAGTAACCTTGCCCTTAAAACAGGCATCTTCACTGCCTCCTGACCACACTGTTGTTGTCACAGAGCTGACTTTCCTACAGAAGCAGATGAGCACAGGCTAATGGGACTGAACTGCTGTGGTGGTACCAGAGTGTTTAAATGGCCACACTCTCAAATACCGAGGTATAAGGCACTCCGCAGTGCTCACAATTTCACTTAATAATTTTTGTCAGCTGCATCTCTGCACCACCGGGTCTCACTAAGCCATCTTTGGGGCTGACTGGCCCAAATTCAGCTGTTGTGCCTGATTGCTAAACAGCCACACCTGTTGGGGCACCTGCTGGAGGTTAAATTTTGTACATGGCCAGGTGGTGCTCCTTTGAGGTAGAGAGAGTCTAGTCCTGGAGGGTGGTTGTGATGTGAAGCTATTTTTTTTCCTTTTGGCTGTTTTCTCTGTGAGTATGTCACACTTTAATAGCACTGGCAATATAAGATATGGAATTATTTGGCCTGACTGTAAAGTTGCTCTTATTTTGTGCACTTACTTGCAGAGCTGTGTCTGTGTGGGGAGTAGGTGCCGTTGCCTTGTCTCAGAGGGTGCTGACACTGCTGAATTTTGCTCATGGGTGACTTGTCACAGATCCTTTACAAGAAGAATATATAAATAAGCTCTGAGTAAGTATCTTTTTGACTAGATGTAGTTCAAGGTGATGTAATGTTTTATGTAGAATTCAGCTTGGCTTGGGGTGCATGTGCTTTTATTGCAGGAAGGAGGAGAATTGTTGGGGCTGAGCAAAGTGTTGCTCTCTAGATCCAGGCCTTTCCATCCCAGGGAACTTCTCTAACTGTTTTTCTGGAGTTCTCAAAGAGCCAAGGAAGCCATAGCTCCTGTGGCTGTCCTAGGCATGCAGCTCTGCCTCTGTGTTAATTTAAACCAACTCTTTTCCTTTGTGCATTGCTGTTTGAAAGGGAAAAACTGAAGCCTCCATTCTGATACTTTGATGTTACTTCACTGCTCAAATGTGCACTTAGAGCCTTAGCACTTTCTTCTTCTCAGGAGTGGGTTGTTTGTGCTTCTATTTCTTTTGATAAATCCAGTAGCCCAATAGGAACTGACTTGCAGAACTAAATAGCTGTTGCTTAGGACCTGAAATCCACAGTATATATATATATATTTTGGGCTACTTTAGCCTCATCCAGCAGGCTGAATGTCCATTAGCAAATGGAGCTGATCATTCTGTTCAGCTGCACTTGAAAGGAATCTTCTCTGTGTGCTCTCAGCCTCTCTGTGCCATCAGCTAATGCCACAGCCAGGGGGGTGATGGGAAAGCTGCTTTTTTGGGAGCAAATCTTCTGTTCTGACCACATCTAATATGGATTGACCTTTATGGCCAGCATGCAGCATTACTTCCCTGGAGCCCACCTGCCGATGGGGGTAGAATAATGCTGGACTTGGAGCTGGCAAAAGGTGAAAATCCGTCTTTCTCTCATTGATTCAAAATGTATCCAGGCCTCTGCATTTGTAGCGGGTTTGACTGCAGTGGTTGCTAAGGGAAGAGCAAGTGTTCACTCTGAGGAAAATGAGAAAGCAAATTGTTTGAACAACCTGAAGCGAACACAGGAAAATCCAATGTATTATCACGGTGAATTCAGTTATTTAGTTTGGAAGGTGATGTGATGCTCAATTAATTAGTGTTTGCTAAGTGTTTTAAAATTCTGTGAAGAAGTTACCTGAGATTTGTAGAGCTTGCTAATGGCCTTATGCTGTAAGCTTTCAGGGCTAGATCATGATTTAAACTGGGTGCTAGAGCTGTTTCATTAAAGGGTCTGTCAGCACTTACATTATTGAAGAGTGTTTTAATGTTAATTATTGTTCCTGGTGAGCATGGTGGGAATGCATCCACCTGGACTGAGGGGTGCTTAAGCTCTTGTTAGTCCTGGAACTGCCTTTATCAGTCTAGTAAATGAGAAACTTCTTCCCTACTGCGATGTTTGGTTGTGATCAGTTAACTTGCTGATCACAGTTAACTTACTACAGCTGAGGCACAGGAGCTGAAGGTGGGGATGCAATGTGAGAGGATGAAGAGAGTTGAGATAATGTAGTATTGGGTTTTGTTTGGGTTTTTAAAGAAAATACACACAAGAATGAAAACCTGATGTCGAGGGGAAATGAAAGAGAGGTCCTTGGACTGTCACTAATTCAAGCTGCTAATAGTGTGACAAAAGTTGTGTATGTACTTGGGACTATTTTACCTGGGATGAGTATTGACAGGTTCAGGTTTTCCATACTTCCTCCTGAAACCTCAGGGTTAACTTTCCCTTCAGTCTGCTTTTGTTTTTCTGTTGAAACCTCTAAAACAACAGTTTGGCAAGAGAAATCTTTCCTGTGCATGAATTCAAAAAGAACAAGCAAAGCGTAAATTAGCATTTGTATTAGAGAGACACTCAAGAGAATGGCGTCAAAGTCACAGGACAAAAAGCCCTGTGTGTGTTTTGGTGGTCACCTTGCTGATCCATGAGACACTCTTGACACTGACAATGAAAGCCCAACAAAAGGAGAAGGAGTGGTTCTATGTTTAGGTTTCTGGCTTTGCCCTCTAGAGACCTGAGTATTTCCCTCCACCCCTTTACCCTTGGGCAAGCAAGAACAGCTTTAGAGCACAGCTAGGAAGGGAAATGCCAGTTGTGAGGCCACGAGTTCTCATTAGTAGGTGAATATTGATGACTTCTGCAAGAAATGAAGGTCGTGGAAAGCTGTGTTGAGCCGAGTCCTCACACGAGTGTTTTGCAGGCTGTTTTTAAAACCCCATCGATGTCTTGGGAACAGTGGTGGCTTTGCTTTCCCCTTGTGTGGCAGGGACTGACTTAGCCAGAGAACAGTGTGAATTCTTGTGCCCTGTATTTAGGATCTCTCTGTTTTCTGCTGAAAACTGAGCTGCTCCTTGTCTTGGATGTTTGCAAACTGAAATATGAAGGTAATTGAATGCTCTAGTGATGGTTGTCACTTTGGTTCCTTGTGTAGGCAGACAAGAGGCTGCTGGGAAAAAGAAATGTAAATATTCCATAGGATCATCTTGTGTCAGGGGAGGCTTTTAATTTAAAAATAAGTTCATTTGCCTTTTAAGCTTACTCTGGCACAGCCTATGTGCTATTTCCTTTTATTTATTTTCATTTTTGTAGCTATTCACTTTAGGAGACTCTATGGGAACAGTGCAGGCGTCATGTCAGTAACTGCTTAGGGGCTTTTTGGGGTTTTTTTGTGTGTGGTTTGTTTTGTGTTTGAGAACACTTGAAATTGCACAAGGTGAGATGAGAGGTGGACTTGTTGATTAGGAAGCCTGTTGTTTTCTAGAAATGGGCAGATAGGAACTCTGTTTCTGTATGCACATTGCAAAAGAGCTGATGCAGAGTGAGAGGGCTCCAACCTCCCCTGTGAGGCACAGGATCTGTGCTAGTGCCAAAAACAGGAGCATTGACTTTAACTTAATGATCAGAATGGTAACAGCAGAGGCAGTGATCAGTGCTTGCTGGGTTTAATACCTTGCACAAACACAGGGATATTAAAAGTACATAGAATAAAGAAGCAGGCAGAAGACTACTGGAGTCTTCCTTCAGACAGTGGACACAGGATGAGTCTCAGTGTTCCTCTGCGTTGTCTTGTCACTTTAAACAGCCCTGGGAAGTCACTAGTACAGCTTTTCTGAGCACAGGACACCTTCATTCTGCTCTTCCACGCCCTCTGTGGTAAAACCCAGTGCTCATCAGTGACTGGTTTGACTCCAGGTGCCTTCAGGAGTAGAAACAATGAGAACACGACTCCAGGATGTTGCAGAGTGAAGGAGCAGCACATCTGAAGGAAAAATGATTGTTAACACTAATGTTGCAAGCTTCTAGATAAAATGGGATTGGTCTTTGGCAGTACTCTGTGTGTGAAAGTGGAACACAGAGAAAGGGGGGGGGTCAGTGGAGTTTTTTTGTGGTTGTTTCCTTTTCACCCCCTTCTGTTGTGGACTTGGGAACGAGCAGGTCTGGCAAGGCCAGAGGGTTTCTTTCATCACTAGTACAGGCCTGTTTCCATAAGGTGTTCCACTTCTCTGTGACCCTTTCTCCTCTCTCTCCACCCCTTTTGGCATTTCCAAAATGTAGCACAAAAGCAGAGGTACCATTTGTCCCTGGAGTCTGCCATTCTACATGGAAGCAGAAATATGGTTCCGAGATGACAAACTCTGATGCCGGTGCCCTGTTCAGGTGTTTTATCCTCGCCCAGTGGAAGCATTCATGGGAGTCAGGCTGGGGACTGCCTGCCACCTTGGAATGGGTGTCAGCAAGGATGTGGTTACCTGGTGGGAGCTGCTCCAAGCCCAAGGTGCTTGCTCTCTGTGGAGGAGGATAAAGCCTTTTGAGTGAGAGGAGCCATGAGAAATGGAAGGTTCCCAGTGACATAAAATTACTCGAGAGGAAGACCCTGGTGCACTGGGATTGTGGCCATTAGCAGTGAGCCCACTGGTGCATTGGCAAAGCAAACAGCAGGGCATGGCTGCTTTAACCATCCCTGCTGTCCGTCTGTCCTGAGGAGCAAAAACCCCTGGATGGCTGCCAGGACAAAGTTTTGGCACCTGCAGCAGGCTGACACAAAGGCCTGGCTGGTTTGCAGCTGGAGGTGGGGGTGAATAGGGCAGGGTGGGATTTGTTTATTTTCTGCCTTTTCATCGGTTGGTTTTCTTGGCGGTTCCTTCGCATGTATAAACATTTCCTCCCTGTGTTCCCCTGCCTTTGTTGTTTCCCCTGGTGGATTGATGTTGCTGCTGTTATTGAATGATGGGGTTTTTTCCTCTTTATTTTCAAACATGAAGTGAGAGGAATTAATGTGTGGGTGGAAAATGCCACAGGCAAGAAGTGTTGCCCTTGGCATGGAGGGGAAGATCTTTGCCAATCTCCCTGAAGTCCTGTGCTGCTGGCTGCACTCTTCTTGTACTGAGCAGAGATGGACACAGATGAAAGCATATTGTGTTCTGTGCATGAGGGCCACGATCAGAGCTGAGGTTTCATGTTTTTAGCATGTACTTATTGCCTCTGTTGGCCCCTCATTCTGTAATGGCAGCACCTAGGGCTCTAGATCTGGATGCTGGGAGGTGCTCTGGATCCAAACCTCACAGACTTGGCTGCAGCATTGACTGAGGTCACTCTGATGAGGAGTTTGCTCCTCTTCTGCCTCCTTTCCCCACAGCAGCTCTTGATGTATTAAGCAGGCTGCTGGAAGCAGAGCCATGTGCATGATGTAACTGCCCAGCACATGTTGAAGAGCTCTGGAAATCTCATCAGCCAGAAAGTCTGAGCATGCCCTCTCAGTGCTGAGTGCTGTTTTCCCCCTAGCCCTTCCTTGCAGAGGTGGGATTAGCTTCTGACACTACACAGAGCCTTTGGGCTGTCTCTGAATCCCTGCTGGTGCTTGCTGTCACTCCAGAGGAGTGTTTCCATCTGAAGCATGAACTGTCACCTGCACTGCAGCCCCAGCTAAAGCTCTGAGGCAGCAGGAAAGAGCAATGGTTCACCTCAGCCAGCTACTCCATATAATTCATATCATGTGTGTTTGTGTGACATAATAATGAGCAGTGTTGCTTTTCAGTGGAGTAGAGTTTCCACTCTTCAGCAACAATAAATACCACATAGATTTTATTTTCTATGTAAAACAAATAACCAGTGCTTGTTATTAAAAGATAATTCTTGGGGTGTTAATATCTGGTGTTGTTGCATAAACTTTCACGCATGTAAAAACATCTTTGTTTATCTAAGAACTCCCAATTTTTTCTTCCTTTTTTTTTCTTTTTTTATAATTCAATCCTACATCTACTTTGGTTGGGAATTTTTGGCTTTTTTCTTCTTCATGTTACCACAATCTATTGTGAAAAGAAGGCTGGTTTGCACCTCTGTGTAGAGATGATGGGTGACCTGTGAGATAATTCTTTACAAAGTAATGGAATATTAAGGCTGGAGTGTGTGTCTGTGTGTGGTGACAAGCCATCCTCTCAACTAGAGGACAAGAGATGCTGCCCAGGACAGAGCTATGAGGTATAAAAGCATTTTTAAGAACTAGGGTCAAAGACTACTGCTGACTTTTAGGTGATGAGTTCAAACCTATGGTCTGAACAGTTTTACATAATTTTCATATATCTATACTTACTCCTTGGGAAGCAGTAGTTGCAACTGAAACCAAGCAGTAAATTTACTGCTAGGGTTTTTCCTCCTGCTTTTTCTGCTCTTTTGCCCACAGCAGTTTGTAATTCAGTCTAACAAGGAACATAAGTATGATAGGGGTTCCTCTCTTAAAACCAGGCCTAGCAATCAGACAATTGCTTCCTTTCAGCAGATGCATGGCTCCAGAACATCAGTAGGGTTTTGTGGGAATAAATGCTATGTGGCCATGCTCTTTACCAGTCTGTCCCCAAGACTCTCTCCATTTACCTCTTGAAATACTAAAGATGCCAGAATGAGAACCGGGCTTGTGTGGTCAGAAGCTCTTTCCTTCCACCTGGAAGGAAACCTTTGGCACCTGAGTGATGCAAACCCAGATTTAGTGGCTGAAGTTCAGAAAACCTGAGAAGCCAATGGCGCAGGAGCAGAATTAATTGAAGGTTGGGCTGTAGCAGCCTACCATCAAAATATGAGCTTCTAATGTATAACATGTGTTCCTGCTTTCATTTGTCTGCTTTACAAGAGTTAATACACAGTGTTCTCAGGGTTCACAGGGGGGCTGTTCTCCCTCTAGGCTATTAGCTACAGTAATGGCTTATTTAGAAAGTTAGACTTTCTCCCTGCTGGGGGAAAACGTGGCCCTGAAGGAGAGGAAAGGGGGAGGAAGAGGAGAAAACTGAGTATTTTGTTAAAGCAACTTAACAATACAATGCCAGAGGAAATGAATCAGAAGAGAGAGATTTCTGCAAGCGTGTATTTTTTTGCTTTGTGAAAACAAAGAAGTTTAAATCCTGGCCTCCCGAGAGCCAAAAGGGCCCATGTTTAACTTAGGATGGTAATATGGGGTCCTGGTTCCGTTGCTATGGGCAGAGGAAAGTATTTCCAGAAGAACAAAGGATTGTTAGCTTGGCTTCTATCTTTACAACCTTCTAGGGGCACTTCCCAGGATTGTGGTTTTTTTTGTTTAGGTTTTTTTTTGTGTTGCTGTTTTAGTTGTTATATTCTCCCATAAGAAATAGCCTCCTCCTTCCTTACCTCACACCTGAAAACACACAGCTCTCTTCTAATGTCATCTTCCTCAGAAAATGAGGTCATCTGCACCTCACACAGTCTTGTATTGGTGGCACTTGGCACAATCCCCTGTTCCTTCCTGCTGTGAGCTTACCCCAGCTCTGGGGAGTCTTAACACAACCTAAGCTGTGCCCCACCAAGGAGCTCAAAGGGACCATCTGGCAGGCAGGGACTTTGGAGGGCTGTAAATAGAGCCCTGCTTTTCTTGGACTTGCCCTTTGTGAGGAGGTATGAGGAGGTTTCCTTCCTCCCAGTTTCCTCTGTTAGCATGCTTTGCTCCTTTGGAGAGGGCAGGATGGGAGGATGTGCTCCCAGCCCCACACTGTGGGAGGCTTGGAGCAATCTGCCTGTGCATGTACAATCTGTAGATTATTAATATCCCCTTGTGGGCAGATTGTTGGTGTGGCTTTGTCTGTGTGCGTTTCCAAACCATCCTGGCCCTTTCTAAGGGTGGTTTCCTGGAACAAGCCCTCTGTGGGCTTTGAGTGGCTGATTCATGATTGCTATCCTTAGACTAAGATTGCTGGGTGAGAGGGGTGTTTAATCTTGGCCTTTCACATGGACTGACAGCTATTTCACACCTCTGGTGGTTTTTCACAGTGCTTTCAGTATGTGCAGATGCTGAACTGGAAATATTGCTCTTTTCCCTCTCCATGAGGGCATATGAATAATTGACTATCTGCAGATATTCTGAAACATCAGCTGCTCTTTCTCTCTCTGCTCTAGAAACCCTTGGAATAAGGGAATAATGGAACAAGGGTTTCTAGAGTGGAGGAAGAAAGAGGAGCTAAACCCTTGGAATAAGGGAATAATGGAACAAGGGTTTCTAGAGTGGAGGAAGAAAGAGGAGCTGATGGTACTGGAGGAAGGAGTGGAGGAAGAAAGAGGAGCTGATGTACCAGAAGCTGGTACATTCTGGTGGGGCTTTTTTTTTTTTTTTGTCTTGTGTTGCTTGGCACAATTATGCATAATCGTGACAGCAGTCAGGGAGTGAAATTCTGCTCTGAACTTCCATAGTCTGTGCCCTACCTGCCTTTCTTTGTGCAACATTTCCTGGCTCCTGACTGCAGACCCTTGAAAGTAGCAGGGAATGGTTTTGAAGTCTTTGACCTCTTCTCCTGCATGTTTGGAAGGAGCAGCATTTTCCCTGCTACAGCACTGGTTGTGGCTGAGCAGGATGTGTGTCCTCAGGGGAAAGATGTTTTGCATGTTCTACATGACCTTGTCATTCAGGCCAGAACACAAATTCTTGTGGTTTTTGACTTGATCTGATGTGATGGAGCAGCCCAACAGGGGCTGGATGTGGGGGTGATGGCTGTGACTAAGGATGATGCCAACAGGGGCTGTGCAAGACCTCTGTCCCCAGAGCCCAGGGCTGCAGTACCTGGTGACAACAGGTTGTCCCCTTCTCCCAGGCAACCAGTGACAGGACAGGAGGACATGGCCTGAGACTGAACTAGGGGACATTGAGGTTGGACATCAGGAGGACTTTCCTCACTGAAAGGGCTGTCAGGCCTTGGAACTGGCTTCTCTGGGATGTGGTGGAGTCACCATCCCTGGAGTACTCCAGAAATTGTGACACTCAGTGCCATGGTCTAATTGACCAGGTGGAAATTGTTCAAAGGTTGGGCTCATTGGTCTTGGAGGTCTTTTCCAAACTGAATGATTGTGACAATGACAGGATCCACTGACAGACCTAAACAAAGTAAGATGGTGGACCTGGTCTGGGGGAGTCCTGCTGTGAAAAGCAGGAGATTGGGCTGGAGATGGAGCTCCCTTGAGTGTTGCTAAAAGAATTATCAGCACAGTACAGCATCAGAAATGGCCTTATCTGCAGCATGGGCCTGGGGCTTTTTGGGGATCTTGGATGGGGCTGCACACAACATGTGGCCCCAGTGAGGGCTGGTACCCTGGAGCTGAGCTAGGCCCATGGACAGGAGGTTAGGGATCTGGGCAGGTGAGACTGGCAAGGCCATTGAGGCCAAAGGTGTCCTCAGGGCTCTGAGAGCCAATGCTCTGTCAATACATCTCAGGATTGAGGCACGTTTTGTTTTTATGAAAAAACACTAACTGGTCAATGTGCTGTCATAAAGCATAGTTTGCAGTTGCCTTGTCCAAGAGAAAGCATAATTACAATTTTCTTGCTATTCAACAGCCTTCTTGAAAAATGGCACAAAAATTGCATTGGTCAGAAACCAGTGAAAATAATATACCAGTGAAATGTGTGTATGAGAAATGAAACAAAAGAATGATATGAGTAATTGGTTGATCTTTTTATAGGATGGCTGAAAATGCATCTTCCAAAATACACAGATTGGAGGAGTCTGAGAAGGCCCAGGAGGGTATTCTGTCATTCCAAGCCATGTGTCCCTTGTCTAATTCTTGTCATATTCTCATGGATTTCTCTTCAGATCCCTGTGTGAGCAGCTGATTAGCAAAGCATCAATTCTGGTATCAGATAAGGGATGCCTCTGAATGCTAATAGATACATCTTCATTTGAAATATTATTTCTCCTCAAAAGAGCCTCAATAAGGAAATCTAAGTGAGAGTTACTGATGAATGATTAGCACTGTTCTTTTGAAATGCTGCCTAAAAAATCTGTATCTTCTTGTTTTAGCTTAGGAAAAATATAAGGGATCAAAATTGGGCTTTTAATGGAGAAACTCTCATTAGGGCTGCCTGTGTATGAAGGTGTGTGCCTCTGGAGTTGGACCACAATATGTACTCTTTTTTTAGCCCAGTCTTGTGAGACCTTTTGGGGATAGCAATGAGGGGAATAAATTGCAAAGATCTAAGCCCTTGCTTTAACCTATCCCACAGCGAGCACTAGGGATGTCTGGTCAAGCTGTAGGAAAGGGCTTTCAAACACACTTTTTCACAGGTATTTTTAATGTCTCTTTGTAAACTTGTGCTGGATGTTAGCAAGAGTTGCTTCCTGCTGTCAGTTTTATTGTTTCAGCCATGATTTGAAATGCTAAAATACTGTTAAAGCAGTTTCTAAGCACTATTTCTAATTCAACCAGAGTTAGGAAATTCTGCTTCTCTACTTGGGTGTTCCTGAAACTTCTAGCCCCAAACTGCAGATGCAAGTCTGCATGAGATGAATTATTTTACAACTCGTAGTATATCAGTCTTGGAGGATCCATGAACTCCTTCTGAGAGGCCATAAAAGATAATTATCATCAGGCTGAAGTGCCCTAAACAGATTTGCATTTCCACTGGAAGGAGTATAAGGATCTACAAATGCAAAAAAAAAAAAAAAAAGCCTTGAATGAGTGCCCTAAATAACTCTGCCGACAAGGAACTCATCATGTCTAAAGTTTATCCTCAGCCATAATTTACATATTGGGACAGCAGCTGGGCTTAGTTTTGGTTTTTGTTCTGTACCCCTGAGCTGATTCTCTAATTATGATGGTTCTTCTCTCGTACAGGTCTTAATTTTGTTTTTTGTCCTCTCTGCCTGGGCACTGAGGTTAATTTCTGCTGCTGTATAAAACCTGTTTGAAATTAGCCAGTAAATTCTAAAGCTATTGGAGGTGAGAGGGGCACTGTGTGTGTGTGCCCATCCACATGTGTGGATGTGTTAATAAGCTGCTTAAGCTTCATTTCCTTACAGAACAAAAGTAACAACCTGAAAAATTCAGACTAAAAATTATTTTAGTATAGAATAGCTGTAGAAACAGACATTGGATCAACTAAGCAGCCTATTGTTTTAATCAGAGTTTTCTTATCTCTCTAGGAGAGTAACTACATATCTTAGAGCTTAGGCAAATGACTTTTAACAAAATTTAGGATCATTTATATTAAACAATACTAAAATCTGGAATGAATGAACTTTGACAGAAAAAAATAATACACTTAATTTCAACAGAATACCAAATTGATAAAATCTAATTTAAGAGTATTTAGACCTAAAAGTAATAAAATTTTGCTAAGTAATAAAAGTGTTGCTAAGATCAGGTAAAGTTAACATATTGAAGTTTAATATCTATAAATGTTTCAACTTATTTTAATACTATTAATACAAAAGATACTGAGAATTTGAACAATGCATGCTTAAAGTCAAAACAGAATGATTTTCCTGAAGGAGTTACAAGGAGGGTGTGGTAAAGTCATTGTAATTGAATGTGATGTAGATATGTGCATAGATAAGAGCTTAAATTTTTAATTATTGTAGTAAAAGCTAGCAGCATTGCAACTGTGTCATGGTATTCACAAACAGCTTTGAATTCCTCCAAAACTGTAAAAACTTTAAAAATCACCTTTTTTTGAAGATCTCATGGCTAAAACAACCCTTATTTTATTTATGCCAGAGTTTCAGGGTCCTTCATGATAAATGCAAGGACAGGGAGAAGCCTCAGGAGCATGCCGAGTGCAGGGCCAGGCCTTGGGGCCGTGCATGGAGCAGTGTCTGTGCCATGAGATGGTGCCCCCTGCCCACCCTTGGCAGAGGTCTGAGGACGCTGAGCAGCTCCTCACCAGCGGTACCTGTACTACCTGAAGTGGAGCCAGAGCTGGAAGATGCCATTGGCAAACTGGCAGCAGAAGCCATTGCGGTGGAATACTCCCACTCTGGGCTGACAATCTTGAAGGCGATGCCCTCATAGGGTGGCCTGGCACGGAAGCGCAGGATGGCGAAGCCCTTGCTGTCCTGGCAGGCCTCCAGGAAGTACTCGGGCGCTGAGTGCTTGTCAATGAGGTCAGGGTAGAAGATGTTGAACTTATAGCCCTGCACGGTCTTGGGTGGGGGGTTGTCAGTGTCATAGTGGGTCTGGTTGTACTTGTTCCACTCGAAGCCTGTGTGCACATGGTTGAAGAAGCGGGGTTTGTGTGGCTGGTACTTGTCAGCCCACAGATAGGCCTGGCCTGTGAGCGGCATCTCTGTGCTGAACTGCGCCTTGTCTGTGCCCATGCCCTCCTTAGCCTTATGGAAGATGATGTTGTGGGTGTTCTCAGAAGCATTGCCTATCACCTGGAGCTGCTGGTGCATGTCCTCCTCAGCCTCCAGCATGTGGGCATTGCAGGGCAGTTTGTTGGGGCCAGGTGGCCAGGGGCTGTACTTGCCCACATTGTAATCATTGGGTTCTGCTGGACCAGATCCTCCTCCATCAGCACAGCCTCTGCCTCTCCCTTGGCCTCTGTGTCCTGCTCTGGCTCTGAGGATGGCCCTGGCTGTGCCTCAAGACTCTCCTCAGGATCCAGCCTGTTGCTGAGGGAAGCTGGCTCCTGCTTGTTGATGGGTAAGGGTGTAGCATGTCCTGGTGCCGCTCCTGCAACCTGGCCCAAGCCATGTCAGCATTCAGCTGCTGCAGAACTCTTTCAGTACCTGGTGTCCAGGTTGGGCCCTCCTGCCTGGATCTTTCTCTCAATGCCCTGGTACAGAGCTTGCAGATGATTGTATGTCTTCCCCTTAAACACAGCCTGCACATCTGAGCTGACTGAGGCATTGATACCATCACGACACTCTCCTGGTCCTCCTTTGCTAGAGGCCTTCAGCTTGCAGAGCTTGGCTATCTCATCCTCTGTGATGATGGTCATGTCCCTCCAGAAGTCTATGTTCTTCCCTTGCTTCAGCTCCATGTACACCTGGGTGTCCTCCATGTGTACACCAGCTCTTCCATGTCAGAGATGGTCAAGACATTTAGGAAGGTGTAGGGCTCGTGCATCTCCACAGCCAGGTCATCGTCCTCTGCACTGATGTACTTGGCCAGAAGATCAGTGGGTTTCACCCTCCCATCCTGAATCCAGATCTTAGACCACAGCTTGGCCTGCTGCAAGTGCAAGTTGTCCTCCTGCTCTTCCCAGGTTTTGAGGTGCTCTGCCTCTTTCTCCTGCTGCAGCATCTCCAGCTCCTGCTCCCGCATGGCTTTTTCCTACTCCAGGTGCAGCTGCTTCACCTTCTGCAGCTCCAGGTGATTGTCCTCCTGGATTCGCTTGATCCTCTCCTTCAGGTCCTTCTCATCCAGATGGCTGATCCCTTTCTTTTCCAGTACCTTGCTCCAGTTGAATGTGCCCAGCGGGTTATTGTCCCTGAAAGGATTGTCAGTGTTGGTGTAGCCCATGTACTCCCCACCCCAGCCCATCTTCTTTCATTTCTTTCTCTCCTTGGCCTCCTTCTTGGCCAACCTCTGTGCTTGCTTCTCCTTGGGTGTCTCCAGGGCCTTAAGCAGAGCTGCCTGTTTCTTTTCTTCTTCCCTCGGGCTCAGCTGCTGCCCCAGCTCCTCCTGGGGACACAGTGGGGCAGGAGAGCTGATGGAGGACACAGAGTACTTGGATCCATCCCTTCTGTGGTGCCACTGCTGGCTCTGTGCTGCCCTGTCCTGCCTGTGCTCCAGGCTGGAGCAGGAGGGGCAGCCCAGGGACCATGAGCACTGTTTCCTCTGGTCCTTATGGTGCTGGTCCTGGCTGCAGCTTCTTTTCTTCTTTTTCCATTTCTGTCTCTCATTGCCAGAGTCTGAGCCCAAGCTTGGCTCCCAGTGCTGGCCCCAACTCCAGCTCTTGCTCTGGCTGTGGAATAGCTGCCCACAGCTCCCAGACTGCAAGAGCCGCTGATCCTGCTCATGGTTCTGTTCTTTGTCCAGGTCCCTTTCCTGCTCTTGGTGTCTGCCTCGGGCTGGGCTGCACATCCTGGAGCTCATTGGCAGCAGCAGCTCCACCCTGGGGCCTTGCTGCTTGGGTCCTGCTCCATTGGCTGGTTCTTGTCTGTGCTTGTTTTGTGTTGTCTCACAGCTGGTCATAGCTGTAGTCTTTTGTCACTTTGTTGTCTCAGTTTGAAAAGACAGGTGTTTGCTAAGGAAAGTAGGAGCCTCTCTTGAAATGGAAAATGTAAACCCTCTCCTTCTGAATTATCGTAACTTCGAAATTAAGGGGCTCTCAGGCAAAAATATGGGAGTAGAGATAATAGTTTTTGTTGGAAAAAGTAAAATACAGTAATACAAAACAACACTGACAGAGTCAGAATGTGGCCTGACACCCTGTGGGTCAGAGTGTTGGTAGCAGTCCCATTAAATGGTGGCTGCAGTGCTCCTGGAGTGATAGATGTGATCACTGTTGAAGCAGTGATCTTGTAGAAAGGTGTTGTTTTCCTCTGAAGATCCAGTGGTGTTGTGGATGGGCCTGGTCTTCTTCTGGGAATCCAGTGGAGAAAACAGCTGCTCCTCTGGGAATCCAGTGGGAAAAGGCTGGCTGTGGTTTTCCAAATCTCAGATTATATCCAAGTAGGAATGCTTGGCTCCTCCCTCTGGGCAGAGCATCTCCCAATGGGATGCTGTAATTTTATCAGTTGTGCAGTGACGCTCAATGGCCCATTAACAGAAGCTATCTCCTGGAGGGCCCCTGGTGGGAAGATTGGTTGTGGAAGAGATAAAGAAAACTGTTCGACATTGTCTTAACAGGTGGCCCAATTCACAGCAGATAACTGCCTCACTTCTAACAGATGCTAATAGAATACACGCCCCTAGCCACATCCTGCATTTGCAACCTGAGACATTTGTAAATTCAGTTTCTGAGTTTTGTCTCCCTGCAGGCTGTGGCTCACTGCACACCTTACTGCAACACCACGGCATTCATCCAGTTGTATTTGGGTGGTTTTTTTTTTAGTATGTATTGTCAAATTTACAGACCTTTGTTCAATCTGTCATGGACTGAGAACTGCCAGAACCATTATTGCAAACTCTAAATGCCCATACTTACTATAGAGTAAAATTGTTTGCAAGCAAATGTGGTTTTTTTGCCAAAAGACCCATAGAACTGGGGTCATTTCAGCAAACTTTTTCCTTTCATGCATGACTCTAGATGATTTTATGTGAGTCAAATATGGTTTTATCTTTTAAATTACTTTTCCTTTAATAGTTACTAATTGGCTAACTTTTTTCTCTAAGAGGAATATCAGTGTTTCTCTTTTTCTGGTAATGTGTAGCTGATGGGATTGTAGCTTAATGCCGTGCCTTAGCCATGAAGGGGAATCCCAGGGTGCAAAGCTCTGGCATGGGTAAAATGAGTTCCTCACTGGGGATAGTCTGCAAGGCATATGCTCCCAAGTTGGTTAAATGTCTCAAATAACATCTCCCTTGCTATTTGATTCGGGGGAAACAGCCTTGGCTCTCTTTGCAGGGGCTCTGATGATGTGCGTCAGTGGGGAAATTTGAGGAGGTAAATGACCACAGTTCATCAGCAGCTCTTCTTTTACATCATGTTTCTGATCAGCGGGTATGCTTCTCCGGATGAGCTGCAAATGTGTACTTAATATTATATTAGCTATTAAATCCCAAAGTCAACAGTGTCCCTGGTAAGTTCAGAACATTTAAAACATTACTCTGTATTTTAAAAAAGGCAGTAATTTTTTTTCAGTGTAAAAGAAGCCTTATTAAAATATTTACAGATATTTTTATGATGCTGTATTGTTTTCCAAAAGCAGTGATCAACTGTGATGGATATGTTTGTCTGTCGTCATTCTCCACCCCCTGTAGCCTCCAATTCCTCTCCAAGAGGAGAAAGTGTTTCTCCTTTTCCAGATCTGGAGAAGGCCCAGACTTTTAATGCTCCAAGTGTGCACTGGCGCCTGGGGACCTAAAGCAGATGTGGAGGCTGTTGGGGCACTGTGTTCCCCTTGCAGTGGGGTGAAGGGGATTGTCATGTGAATATCCCATTTCCTGGCTGTGGAACACCAAGAGGAGAGACCCCTTGGTGCTTCCTGTAGCTGCCAGGCTGCTTAAACCCCTCAGCAGGAGAGAATGGGCACCTCTTTTTGTGTGCCACCCTTCTCGTCCTCTCTGTCACAGCATAAGAGATTTGCAATAACTCTGCCAAGGCTGTTGACTGTTGGGTTTGTAACATCTGGATTTGGACTTTATAAAGCTTAAAAGGCTTAATTCTTGAGTCCAGGTTATGGACTGGTGTCCCCATGGTAGTGACATGAGCTTGCTGTGGAAATCACAGTGCACTTAGAGTGGGATGAGGGACCTCATTCCCTACTGTAACAGGGAGAAGCTTCCCTGTTGACCTCACTGTGGGGAGAATTAGGCTCCTGTCCTAGGTTATAGTATAAAGATGTATTCTATTCCCACCCTCAAGAGCTGTTGAAACCAGGTGGGGCATTGTTTTCTCCTTATCTCCTGTTAATGGGCTCATCAATGCCTTCCACATGAGTCAGAGATCACTCCCTGTGGAAGCCATTTCTGTTCAATGGGTAATCAAGGACCCAGGCATGACTCAGAACAATATCAGCCCATTGTGAGATGTCTGGCCAGGGGAGAAGAGCTAGGCATCCCCACCTGGATATAATCTGGGGTTTGGGATGGAACAGGCAGCCCTTATCCACTAGTTTTCCAGAGGTCAAGAGCTACCACGTGATTTCTACAGGATCACCACTTCAACAAGTCCATTTCATCTGGACTGCTACCACCGCCCTAACTAGCAGGGTGTCAGGTTGTATTCTGACTCTGTCAGTGGTTTTTCTTTTGTATTTTTGTATGGATTTTGGTTTTTTTTCCCTTTTGCTAATAAATTGCATTTCTGACTTGGAGTCTCTCACTGGTTTTGCTTTCAAACGAGAACAGCTACCAAGTAAATGTCAGCTTCTCTGAAGCAGCAGTCAGCTGTTTTAGTGCTGCAGGAGGGATCAGTAGTAAGCAAATGGTGTCTACCCCAATTCCAGGCTGGCAGCAAGTTCCTCTGTCCCTACAGGGACAGAGTGTGTGCTCACCAAATGAGTGTTATGAGCAAATGTAAGGATGACAAGTTGTCAAATGGATCTTTGCTGCCTAAGAGGAGGGTGAATGGTGAGCAGGAGAAAAATGGATGTGTATTTGTGGCTTGGGCATGTGCAAGCACTCAGTGAGCTGTTGTTGTGCTGTTCTGAGCACCCCAGGGCACTGCCCTGTGCTGTTTGGTCTGATCATGGTGTGCAGCCTGAGTGGTGGGTTCTGACCCCCCAGCAGATGTTTAGAGGTCTGCCATAAACTTCATCAGGACCTTGGGTGCTTTTAAGGGAGTAGAAAGGAGGATGGTGCTGTTAAATCTCAGCTGGTATGTCCCAGGTGGTGAGTCTTGACTTTTGATGGATTCTGAAATGTTTCAGAGAGGAGCCAGGTTGTTTGGGCTCAGGTACAGCACTGCCTGCAGTGAGTCTGTAGTGTTCCTGCTCCAATATGGTGTCACTGACCTCTTGGTTTGGTTTTTTTAATAATGTAAAAGGGATTTTGTGGAGTTGTGAGCTCCTTTCTGACTTGAGGTATTTGTTGATTTTGGAAGCTGTAAACAATAAACAGTGTTTTTGGGGAGGGAGGAAGGAAAAAGTATCAACTTTTTCAGCCAGCTTTGTGCCACTGAACCATGTGGCTGCCCCAGGCCATGTGATTCAGGCTCTAGAATCACTGGGTCTGTAGTAGTTAATTTTTTTTTTTCCTGGGATAAGAACTGTAATTACTGGCTGAAATGTTTAAACTGGCATGAGAGCACTGTATGCATTTAATGGTAGGAGCTCAACACCTGTGGGGTAGGGAGAGGGTCAGCTTTGCATTTGGTGTTTGCAGCTGCCCATGAGGGTTGTGTAAAAGCTGCTGAGCCAGAGGTGGGTTGCCGTGTCTGAAAGACTGAGAAGTGATGGTCAGCCCTGCTTGTTAGTTTGACATCACAGGCAGGAATAGATCCTTGTGGTGTTGGTTTTTTTTTTTGAAACGGACCTGATGAGAAACTAAGACTCAGTGGAAAGACCATTTAGCTAGATAAAGTGGGATGTTGCAAACCATAACAAGGAGTGTAAGAAGATAAAAATGCTTCCCAGGACACTTGTGCATTTGAGTGAAAGGAAATCACTGACTGATTAATTCTGTCTCAAGGGAGAAAAGGGAGTTATTTCTGAGAATTTGGCAATGTGATAGAGTAATTACATCTGTAAAATGGTACAGCAATGCTGTGTGTTAAGGTCTTTTAATTTCAAGATGATTATGTGATTCAGAGATTTTTATGAAGCTGTTACTAATAGGTTAGTTTAACTACTGACCCATTAGACTTTCTAATAAATACTCATTAATAGTTCTATAAATCAGTTAGTGGTTAAAACTAAGCCACACGCCAGAAAGTATGTTATTTCTAAACTTAGTAATATAGGTTGCAAGGAAAAATTATTCTATTCCAGTGCAATTATCTTGCACTGGAGTTACTTCTCATCACAAATAAATTAACTCCTGACTTGTTAATGTGAAGGGAGTCAGGCAGTAGATTTAGGTCTGTAGTACCTCTGTGGGTGGTATATTTATAGTAAAGGGTGCAGAGTGGCAAATGCTGTTGTGTAATGGGTGGCATGAAGGTGCAGCTCACAACTCACCCTTCATTAGCGTGAGGGAGGCTATCTGAGCAATAAGTGATGCTTTGTCTCTCATTGCTGGCACGCTTGTTAGGCGTTTTGGAAGTTACAGGCTGGCAGACTGAGACTTGTCTGCAGTCAGATGATAAATACCATGTAGCCTCTGAGGCCTAAGTGGAGCCTATTTCCACTGATGCATTTTAATTCACCTCCCTGAGAGCCTCACAAAATAGGCCTGAATAAAAGGAACAATGAGAGAAGGTGAGTACAAACAAGAATGCACTTGCAGTGTTTGCAGGCATGATTAGTTTCTGCCATGTACAGCAGCACCGAGTCTGCTGTTCCTTGTGGGAAGGATTTTTGGAGTAGTTTTTAGCCCATCCAACAAATGCTGTAGGCTGGGGATTCCTCAGAGTCCTTATTCACCTTTCCCATTGCATGTGTGCAGCTGCTGCACCAAAGGTGGGTTTAGCACTGGTGAGAGGTGGTTTGACAGCACTGAGGATGTGTGAAATCCACAGCCAAGCATGAGCACCAGTGGCTCTTAGTGCTCCAGCCCTGCAGGGTGGCCTCCCGTGGGATCAGGCTGCTGCCAACTGCTGCTTAATCCCTGCCCTTCCCGGGGCCATGAGCAAAACTGCTAATGGGTACCGCTTGTAAAGGCTTTTTTGGATGTGTACCACCAAGCCTGAACACCAGCTGCCCACAGCAGCTCCAGTGCTGCAGCTGAGGGGGAGGAATTGCTGCAGGGCTGAGCTGTGCTGGTGCCTCTGCTTTGGGGTGGAAGCTGTCAGTGCCAGCCCCTGAACATTCAGGCTCCTCTAGGCCACAACAACTGAACTAAACTGAGAGGGAAGCAAGAAAGCACTGAATTATCTCTAGAGATTTACCCAGAGTCAAAGAGAAGCTCTGCTACTGCCTAACTTCTGCTGAGATGCCTCTGAGGCTGTCTCACACCTCCAAAGATGCTCTGTGCTGGGGACAGTAGCACCAGGGGCCGGTCTGTGGCAGAGGTGTGGATATCCAGTGTCTCAGGTGTCTGAAAAATGTGTGGAGTAGGAGAGGGGTGTGCAGGAAAAGATGAGATAAATTGAGGGTAAAGAAATCCACCCCTGAGATTGTGGTTTAAAGAGCCTTCTGTCTCTGCCTTTGATGCAAGGGAGATGAAGTACCCCTGAGACAAGCAGCAATATTCTCTTGGGATTTTCCCCAAGTTCCTTCCCAGCTGGTTGCCTTTTTCTGTTCCAACAGTGTTCCTGGCAGCAGAGAAAAATGCTCAGGTCTGTTTCCAAAGGTGATATACCCCCTCAGGCCCATAGATTTGTGTGTCCTGTGCCAGTGGTTATAAGCAGACCAGACCTATTTTAAATATAAAAATGTGGGGATTTGTTTTATGCTTGTTTGGGTTGGATTTCTTTTGCTCTGGATACTGGTTTTTAACTTCAGTTGTGCTCTGCTATTGCTGAGGTAACCTGGATTTCCTTCATTCTGAAGAGGAAGGTACCTGCATGTCAAATACCCATGACACATGAAGGGGAAGGGCAGAAATTTGGAATAAAACTACTTAATTGGAGCTTGGAATGGAGCTTAAGGGGGAAAAAGAAACCCTTGCATTTGACTTTTACTTCCATAATATTATTGACTTAAGAGCAAGATGAAAAGGCTTTACTATTCAAGGAGATCTCTTTTCCATAGTTAATTTGCTCCATTCAACAATAGTCTGTCTTTGCATCCGCCTTACTTAACAAAGGTCAAGTAAAGAAAGAAGTGCAGAAATAATTAAAATGCACTCCACTGAGGAATAACACGTGATATTTTTTTCCCCTGTAGCCAAGACAGAGATAAGTAATTATTTGTTGCACCTAAAATTTGACATATAAACATGGGGGGGGGGGGATCACATGTTTTTCTTGAATTTCCCATCTTTTATGCTTACAGATTCTCTAAGCAATGGCAAAGAGAAGGAAAAAGTAGCAGGGTCATATTCTTGTGTTTCACCATCCAGGCATATGGCTGAAGGCTCGTTTTTGGCAGGAGCTGCTAACCTCTTCCCCTTTGCTTTTAATTTGTCCCTGCTAGTCACAAAATCAAAAAATGCAGCTGTTTCTTGCCTTTACTGCCTGCTGATTATTGCTCAGCTCTAGTTTTCCTCCTTATATTTGTGATGAGGCATCTGTCAGTGCAGGGGTGGCTGAGGTAAGATGAACTTTTTGGCGTCTCTGCCAGAACAAGTCAGCACACACTGGCCAGAACATCTGGCTGGAAAATACCTGTTTGCTGAAACACAAACTCTTTGTGTTGCATTGTGCTTTTGTAAGGATTTCTGACCATGGGGAGGTGGGCAGAGAGAGTACATGGACCATAAATTCTTCCAGAGATGTTGGAGAAATGCTTAATGACTCAGATGAAATTAAATGTTGGAACTCTCTCCTGGTGTTGCCAAGAAACAGATGCTCAGCAAAGGCTGAAGCAAGAATTCCCTTGAATACCTTCCTTCTTTCTGCTTTGGGCCTTCCTGAGGCAGAAGTTGTTTCTGGGTCACTGTGTCTGAAAACCAATAATGGATGGATTCATTCTTTTTCCACTTGTCCAGATTTTTCTTGAAGTCTGTTACAGGGAATAATTTGTGTGTGTGTTTTGTTTATGAGGCTATAGAAGAAATAATTCTTGTTTGGAGAGGTGTTGAAGGCCAGTGTTGCTTGGAGCGAGGGGTAATCCCAGCTGACTTTGACAAAGTCAAAGGCTCAATATTTGAAAGATAAATAAATAATCTCCTGACTTGAAAGCACTGAGTTTTTAGGCACCCTGCTTGAGATGAATGAAGGATATGTTTACAGCAGCATGTTACCCCAAATATTACCAATAGGGATCTCTTAGAAGAAGACTTACACAAATACTTTGTGTTTACACTACTGTGTTCCCAGATAGAGCATAAGAAGTCTGGGTAAGGCTTGAGTTCGTTCTTCTTCTAAATACTTAAATCCACTCTCTGCATCAGTGACTTGTCACTCTGCTATCCAGAAGACAATGTAGTTCAATGTATTCCTTTACCAGTATTATTCAGGATTATGGTCTTGTTTTGGTCTTAATTTTGTCCAATTACTCCTTCAGAGACAATGTATAAGGAAAAGTGATTTATTCCTGCCTCTTATCTACAACACAGAGCATTTGACTTCCTCTGGGAGGCTATTTTGCACTCCAATGGGTTTGTTATTTCAAGTCGGTAATTCCTGGTTTTTTTCCTCCTCATCACTCTCCACTAGAGAGTCTTATTCTGATGCAGTTAGGTTTGTCCAAGTGTCAAGCTAGAAGAACTTAAAGTAGTGATTCTCTTAAGTAACACTTGTGTAGGAGACAGGACTTTGATTCCTGTTTTCTAAATTGAGGGAACATCCTTCAGGAAGCAAACACAACACTTGTGTGACCAAACCAGCATCTCTCTGCTGTGGTGGTGGAGGTTTTCCATAATTGGCTGGAACAATCTGCTGACCTTGGACCTCTGTGATCAGCCTTGCCAGCTGCTTCAGTGGGAAAAAGCAGGGACCCTCTAGGTGACACTGAGGGAGTGAACCTCCTCAGAAAAGCTCCTCTGATAGCTGGAGATGGGCTCTGTGCTGAGATGTGAGGATCTAAAGCCTTCTGTACTAACAGGGTGCTTATTTTGCTTTCAGGTTGTTCTATCTTAGTTGTCACCTGCAATAGTGTGCTCTGGAGGTGAATGTGCAACAGATTTTATGCGGTCTGCCTTTTTCAGTCTCAGTGGATGGTCTCATTTGCAACTTGATGCTCTTTTCTTAGAAAGGCAACAAAACTAGACAGGTCTCTTATATCATTGTTTTTAAATGAGTTTTCCATTCTCCCACCTGCCTTTGCATCTTGACCTTTGACTTGACAATATTGGCAGTACTTTTCAAGTGTCTCGTGTCCCGGATTTAAAGATTTGGGTACTAAGCTAGTCTCCAGGTGTTTAAAGTGCATTAGTGGAAGATGTAAATCCGGTCAGTGGTGGCTGTCCAGACCACAGTAAGCCATTAATTAATCCTAGTCAACGTATGAGGTGGTTTTCTGAAAATGGGGAGGGCTTGCAACATACTCTATAGGTCATTAAACATTCTCAGACTGAAGATGAGAATCCAGAGGGGGAAAAGGGAGTGCTTGCTTTGGAACTGCTTCTTGGTAAATAACTGAAAGCACTTGAGTTAGAGATGAATGTCCGGCTTGGACACCAGGAGCTGTGTCAGTGATGCTCTGGTAGTGCCAGTGCAGTCTGTGGAGTGGTTCTTCTTCCCAGGATTCAGGTGGGATGTTCTGCCTGTAGCAGTAAGGACCAGATCTCGTGGTGTGCCTCAGGGCTCACTGCTTTCTTGCTGAGCAGTGTACATGTGCCTGTAGGGAGCTGTGTTTCATGGGGAATGTGCTTTCTTATCTTCTGTGTGCTGGCAAAGGGTCAAAAATGCTGTTAAGCAGAACTATACATATATTTGTGGATCTCTTAGAGCTGGGAGGAAAAGCGATGTTTGTATGTGCATGAGAGAGTGCTTAGTTGGCTTTAAAAATAGGTATTTCATTTCTTTGACTAATTCAAAGGGAAACTTGCTTTATTTCTCTCCCAACTCACCCTGGGGTGACATATACTTCAGATGTGATAATTTTATTTTATTCCTCAGCTTTGTTTCCCTGCTAGTCCTGGCCATGAGGAACCCCAAACGTAGAACTTTGTGTGAAACAGACCTAATGTAAAGGAGATTAAGTGACTCTTAAGCAAAAATCCAGGAATTCCAAGTCCTGCAGTGTGACAAACATGTCAGCACGAGTGCTGCCAAAGCCACCCAGCGATACCAGGGGTGGAGGTGCTGCCTGCCAAAATCCCTGCTCCTGGTGAGGAACACGTGAGCTGCTTAACTCCTGGTGCCTGAAACCTCTCTCTGTTCCTGGCCCTTCCTTCAGAGCTTGTGAGTCACTTCCCCTCTCTCCTGAAGAGAAGTTCTTTGGAAAACAGCATCACAGGGTGCCGTGTTTGTTGACTTCCATGGACTTTGAGAACAAAATCACTCCACGTACCTGCAGAGATGTTTTCCTCTTAACTGCTGACTCTGTACATTCTCCCTGGATGTTGAAAGTCAGGCTGGTTTTCTTCTTATTGAGGTTTTGTTGGGGATGCAAACTCTCAGGACAAATGCAGCCTTTGGAGGTGCTGTGAACGCTCCTAGAGCGTGGTGCCCTCTCTGCTGTGGCACACACGGACTGCACAGCAGCATCTCCCTCCACCACACCTTGACAAGGACAAAGAGAGCTTTGCAGCCACCTTTTCCTGCAAGGTGAAGGTTGTCTGGACTGCTTGGAGGAGAGGATTAGCCATGATAATAGGCAAGCAGAAAGGAAGGGCAGTGTCACCCCCTCTGTGTTTTCAGCTTGCTTTGCCCATTGCCAGTAAAATGGGGACTTGCCCAGGAGGCAGTTTTGGTGTTGAAAGGCTCTGTGCCAACTCTTAGACTGAGAACTCCTGATGTGAATTCAAGCTCTCTGAGAATTGCAATGAAGGGTCAGACATATTTGAGTTTTTTCTCCCTCCATCCACTCAGGGGTTTTTCCCCCCCTTTAAGGTAGAAAAGGCCCCCAGGGTTATGCTTCCTCCACTTCCGAAACCCTTGGTAAGGATGTCTGTGAAGTGCCTGGTGCTCCCTAAACCCTTGGTAAGGATATCTGTGAAGTGCCTGGTGCTCCCTGCATACCAGGGGCTGTGGAGTTGCCTTGCTCCCATAGCAACCAGTGATGTTATCAACACAGGAGCAAGCAGATGTGGCAAGTGCTGTGTAGCCTCTCCCTAACCCAGGAGAGGGTCAGCAGCTCTGCCATCCCTCACCCAGTTCCCCTGCTGTACTGGGACTGGTGTGAGCCCTAGCAGTGTGGTCTTGCTTGGAGCTTATCCACAGACTTTATGGATGTGTACACTAGCAGTCTGTTAGAGTTGTCCGTGTTTTATGTCCTTTGTTTTATGTCTTTTGTGCTAGCCTGAAATGCTGATGGTGCTCAGGAGCATTTTGTGTAATAACCACCAAGAGAGCATTGAAAACATCCCCCTGTGTGGGGGAAAATAGAGGATTTGAGAGTGTGTTTCCCTGAGAAAAGATAATTTATATGTGCTTGCCAGTGCTCTCTGCAGCTAAATAGCTTCTCGGTCTGATTCACCAGTATATTAAAGCTGTTCTTTAGCACTCTTAGAGTACAAAATGGCTTTATAGCAGATCAAGTAATCACTGGAGAGTGTCTCCTGGTGTTGGAGGACCTTATGCCTGGGACGGTTGTCATGGTAGCTCCAGCTGTCAGCATCAGACATAAACCCAGTGAGAGCCCCAGCATCAGTTTCTTCTTAGCATCACCTTCTTCTTGGGATTTTCATGTTGGTTTGGGCCTATGAGCTACCCTGACTTTTAGCAGGGACAGATACAGAGCTCAAGTAGACTCTGTAATCAAAAATGTTGTTTAAAAAACATGGAGTTTTTCTAATTTTAATTTTTTTTGTATGGAATGTTCCTTGAATGAATTGTAGAATTGGGTTAGTTATTTCAAATTTACTGCATAAGTTTCCATTTTAAATTGCAATAGCTAATCATTAAAACTAAATTATCACTCCAGGTTTGAAAGCAATTTAGTTGTATGTATATTTTCACTTCTCTAAATGTGTGTGTACTTATTTTTATATAGAGAAGTATTAATTTTCATAATGACTGTACTAAGTCTGAGAGCCATTCTGGTGAGGGGGATTAAATTTGATTTGCAGGCTTGAGCTCAGTCAGTACTGCATGGAAACAGAGCCCAGGTGCTCCTCTTCATTTTGCTCTGCTTCCACAACACTGCTGCTTTTAACTATGAATTCTTAAATATGTTGTCTAGTTGATGTGAGTAATATTCCTTGTACAGAGGGAATTCACATCATGTGAACCGTCAGAGGCAACGTGGAACAGGTCTTGGCAAGGCTGAGACCATTGCAATATTGGAAGACTGACGAGTCTTGATGTGCATCTTGGATGTAGCAGAAGATCCACTGTGGAGGGCTTTTTATTTCTTTTAAGCAGCAGTATAAGGAATTTTATTCCTACAACTCGGCATTTTTTCCCCCAGACTGCACACCACAGGCATTCTCACCCCCAATATAAATCCAGCAGACTATCACTTAGAGTACTGTTTATTAGTTTCTAAAATCAGTCAGTAACAGCATTCTCCTTCTCATAAAGTTCAGTAAATGACTCTTTTTAGACAGAAAAGGTCTTAAATTTTGACTGGGATGCATGACTGATAAAGGCTTAGTAAATTAAAATCTGTGACAAGCACCAGCGCTTTATTTTTAACTGAGGGAAAATTGTTCTTGTAGATGCTTCTCTCCATGTCTTAATTTTGAGCTCTGCAATATTTATTGGCTATGACATTGAAGAATAACCACACCTTCCTCTTTGCCTGTGTTTTTAAGTGCAAGGATGAGGGTGTGTGTGAGCAGCACAGTTATTACAGCAGCTCCTCCAGGAGAGGTAACGGTGTGTGGTCCTCTGGCTCAAGGCATTAATTCAAGGTGCAGCCCATTGCATGCTCTGCAGCCATCACGTGTTCCTGCTGGGATACACAGACAGGAGTGGCTCAACCCAGCAGGATCAGGCTTTGGGCTGGGTTGGCTGTTGCTGAAAGCCCCCAGGCTGCTTGCCTTTTCTCAAACACACCTGTCATTTGATTTGAAGTGGTTTTTTTATGTCTGTTTTGTGGTGGTTTTTTTTTTTTTTTTCTTTCTCAAGACTGCAGACAAAAAGAAATCTCAGTATTTTTGTTGCTCTGGATATTGACATTTGTAGTTTTTATTTTGACTTACCTTGGTGGTAAGACAGTCCCCAAAACAGTAGAACTACCAGCAAAAATGTTTCTAACCTCTAGAAAGCAACATTCAAAGGACATACAGCCTTTTCTGTTTCTGGGGAAAAGCTGACTTTCCCAAACATCACTCAATACTTTTTCTCTCCCCTGCTCCTAAAAGTCCTGAGCAAATACTGGTTTGACTGCATGCTAAATCTCTCACTGTACTTTAATTCACTTCAAGCTTCATTTACTGTTTTAATACAAGCTTAGGCCCAGTAGGGACCAAGAGTTCCTTGGTATTTTTAGTGTAGTTTCTACTCATACAATGACTGGTCATGTCCTGTCCTCTTGAAGCCACTAATTTTGCCATTCTCCTCTTATGTGAAGAGCAGGAATGAGAGCTGAGGAGACAGAAGAGAGTTCTAAACCATCTGCTGTGGCCCCTGGGGACACCCAGGAGCCTGCATGGCTCAAAGAGCAATTTCAGAGCTGATTGACCTCTACTTCCCCAGTGTGCCTGTGGCTCTTGGGAAGCAGTTAAATCACAGCGTAATTTATTCATCCACACTCCCCTTGACACCTCTTTTCACCATTCCATCTGTTTTCTGGTGGGTAGAGAGGAGAAAAGTGATGTGGTGGGACTGTAGGACAGTTGAGAATAGGACCCATTTTATTTATACCTCCAAAAGTGCAGCAGAGGGAAGCTGGACTTAACCTGATCCTGAATTTGTTTCTGGAGCTGCTGGACTGGTGTTCCTTGAGTTTGTTGTTGCAGCTCCAGCTCCGGCTCTGTGGCTTCCAGGCAGTGCTTTTTCCTCCAACTGAAGCAAACCCCGAGTTTCTAGTGCTCACAATGGCAATCCTGACTGCCCAAACTTTCAGCTTCTAGGCCTGTTAAATCTGAAGAATTCAACATCTGAAGGTTATTTCCCACCTGGTTTTG
Source organism: Zonotrichia leucophrys gambelii (assembly GCF_028769735.1). Lineage (NCBI taxonomy): Eukaryota > Metazoa > Chordata > Aves > Passeriformes > Passerellidae > Zonotrichia > Zonotrichia leucophrys. Next base: position 14,601,318 of record NC_088170.1, on the reverse strand, counting down.
TCAGCTGATGCTTTGCTTTTTGAGGTCAAGTGATCTTGTATACAGACAAAGCGTGGAGTTATTTTTCAGATTCTCTTCTGTTTCTTGAGCACAGGACAGCACTGATAGAGCCAGGCAGAGATGTTACTGGGCAATGAGTTAATGTGGCCATGATTTAGTGGTGGCCCTGGAAGTGTTTGGTTGATGGTTGGCCTCAATGGTCTTGGAGGTCTTTTCCAACCTAAACACTTCCAGGATTCTTTAAGAAGTCTACTCTGACCTAAAGATTTCTGAGGTGTAATCTTTAACCAATTGGGAGGGAAAGGCAAAGCCTGGCCTATCTCCTTCCTTTAATATTATTTTCTTAAGCCTGACATTTACTTCATTCATCATAACTGCACAGGCTGAATAATAAATTAAGCTGGTTTTAACTGCTAGCGCATTAATAACATCATTATTTACTTGTATATCTACATAAAGAAAAGTTAGCAGTACTGGCTTGAGATCCTTTTGTGCATTGAATTGTACCTGAACTGAATATTATGGGTTTGGTTAGTCCTATAAAAAATAATTTTCCAGTTATCTATGTATCCACACACTTAGAGTTGAAAAAAGGCCTTAAAATTAATAATTACCAGCTCAAATATTTGTAGAAGGCAAACATCCAAGGCAACTCCTCCAGCAGTACTGCTGACTGGAATTGAAAAATGTGTTCTTAGGTTGCCATTTACCTCCCAAGGATTTGCTTGGGCTTGTTCCTCCCTTCCCTGACACTTGTTTGCAGTCTACCTCTGCATCCTGTCCCTGGGTGGCATTTGTACCTGCAGAACAAATTCCCTGGCTGATATGAGGCTTACTTTAATGTCACCTGCCTTCTTTTCCATAATTTCCTTTGGCATTGCCCTTAATCTAGAAGAAATCTTCAAGGCTGGCAGTTGCTCTTGAAAAATGAAAGATGGAAATGTTGTAACCTGACAGAATTAATACTCAGTGTGTTGCTTTACTACCAGCACAAATCACTAAGCTGCTCAAATCTTGTGTTGGTGGGAAAGCACACTGGACAAAGAAGAAGGAAAAATGAAATAAATTTCACATGTGTGAAAGTTTCATGCCTTTTAATGAAAATGTAGTAGTAATACTGTTTAACTAGGAGCTGTATCAAGGAGGATTAAATTGCTGAAATAAAGTATTTCTGATAAAATGCATGCAGTGTTAAGGGAAATCCAAATGAATGCGTGCACATGTGTTACTCCTTAAATGCTTTCCAGGGTTGTTTTTAATGAGACTTTTGTCATGGCTAATGCAGAGAAATTTGGAGCCACTTCTTCCCTCTTATCAAGCTGTGGGCCTGAAATGTGCCAGCTGAGGTGTGGCTCATCGTATAATAAATGTTGGCACTTGATTTCCACTCTGATAATTTTACAGCCTGCTTTGTTTGACAAGTCCCTCATGTGTTTGTTTTGTTATTGCAGTTTCACAAGCTACAAATGAGGCTCAGTGCTGACCAAGCCGTGCTGAAACAAGAACAAGGGGAGAACCAGTGCTAGGATCAGCAAGTTGCCAGTCTGGCAGCTGAGTTTATGGCTCTGCAGAAAAGGGTAAGATCGATATAGAGGGATAATAGAGGCTGTTGGAGTGCCTGAGCCTTGGGAGCAGGTGAAACCATGGATTTTAATGCAGTTGAGGTTTTGCATGGGCACGTTGTACTCTGCATGCCTCAGAACATAATTCACTGTGTGAGGAACGTTGCAGTGCTGTTTGCTTGGAGATATTGTGGAAAGATAACCTGGTGTTCTCAGCCACACAAGGCTCTGGAAAGCTTCCAAATGCAACATTGCTGTAACTGCCTGGCTTCGCTGGACCCAGAATAACCCACAGGGGACCTGGGGGAGCTACTCTGGGTTTGGGGCTTTTTTCCTTTTAAAGGGAGTTGAAGTCTGATACAGTTGCATGCTTTAAAGGGAGATTATTGAGCAGTTATTTAAAATGTGGGAGGTGCTTGACCTTTTCAAGGCAAAAGGCTTTTGTTGGAGGCAGTAAGACATGCCCTGCTCTTTATGATTACTGCTCCAATAAATTGCATTCTGGTAGATTTTACACATGAACAGAGTAATACATTTTTTGGAACAGTGTAAATCTATGCAAACAGTGTGCCTAACTTTTCAGTAGTTGCACATGGATGCCTATAGCTTTTATATCTCTTGACACAGATGAGCTGTGTTGAAATGTATGAAACCTGGCTGAGTTGCATTATGTGTCAGTAATTATCCCCCACCTCCAAACAAGACTGGTTTTGGTTGGATTAGTGCATGGATAGGGCATGCTGTGTGTGGAATCCTTAAGGTCCAAAAGGAGGAAATATTACTCAGTTCAGGGTTCTTCTGTAGTTCTCTCCTTGAGGATCTATTGATGACTGCAAGTGAAGGTTGGGCTTAGCTCCACATGCTGGCCCTGGGGTCAGGCTGCAGGACTGGGCCAAGCAGCAAGAGGCTGTGAATTCTCCATGCTGTGTCTCTGGACTCAGAGCACCAATAGGCAGTCAGAGTCAAATGCTCAATATTGAATTTTTCAGTGCACAGAGGAAGAACCAAAGGCTGCTCTTCTCCTGTTCAGCAATCTAAACTTGTTATACTCCTGCAGCTTGTTTGGCTTGTGTCAAGCATCCATGTAGACTCTGAAACAAAACTATTTTCCAGGCTTTTTTTTAAAGTAGCACATGCAAGAGAAGGTAGAGGGGCTGGTGGGAAATCTTGACTGCATGTGGTCTTAATGTTTAACTCCTAAAACATGTAGATCAAGCATTGGAAGCAGGAGTCGTCAACTTGGGTCAAGTATGTAACTGCCTGTATTAAAAGGCCAGGACCGACTTAATCCTAAATTTCCTTGCCAAAAAGTTAAGAACCAAGTTGTTCTTAGATGGGTGTTTGTCTTCCTCCTGTAACCAATGTTGCTGGAACAACCTATTCTAACTTAAAATTCCTGGAGCTTTCTCTATCTTCTCATTAGTCATTGGAATGATAAATGTGGCACGTAATTTCACAGACACCTGTTGTAGTGTAAGAGAATAATTTCATTCTCTGTGGGGTTTTCCTTTAGTCTGTAGAGGGTGCTTAAATGCTGAGAGGGTTCAAGGAGATGTTTGTCCTTGGAGTCTGTAGCTTGGTGAGGATATCTTCTGGAGGAGGTAGCTGAGGATGTTGTCCTCCTTGTTTGGATGCATAAAATGCTTAAAGTGAGGCTGTGCAAAACCTGCCTTCTGTTTAAAAGTGGGTTAAAACCCTAATGAATGTCATTTAAAGGATACCTTTTATCTTGGTCCAGACAAGATCAAAGCCAAATTACATTAGTATTTGTGGAACAAATGAGGTTATGTTTGTCTCTTTGGAGGCAATAATAGAACTGAAAAACAGCTTTTGAGCCTGTTGGACTAAAATTTTCTGCTCAGGGTATTGAGTCCCACATGAATAATGCTGTGCTGCACATACTGGAATTTTGTAGAGTAAGGTAGAAATCAAGAGGGTGATCATTAAACATCTTTATTTTAAACTAAGATCTGTCTGGCAACCCAGAAAAATGTAGTCAGGTAAATGGCAAAAGGATGGTAGCAATTACCTTGACCTTGGTGTAAGCTTACTGCACCTGTTTGTTAAATAATAAAAAAATCCTCCTTCATCAAAAATGCCTGAAGTACTCCCAGTACCTAAAAATGTTTGTGTGCTTTTTAAAAAATGCATTTTCAGTAGTAATGTGATGTTTGCGCAGCCATAGGGTTGTGGCTGCCTGTGTTTACAAGCACAGCCCTTTAGCAGTGAGGCTGCACTCTCAGTTCAGGACAAGCTGCACCCTGGATCCCATAAAGCCTGATGTCATTATGCTTGTTGAATAGCTGGGAAATGAGACCTCCACTGCTGAGAAATGCTTAAATGTTCCAACTAGAGTAGGTCAGAGTGCAGGAGAACAATCTGAGCTCCCTCCATCCTGAGGGTGATGCTGAGGCACACCTGCTTCCTGAGTTTTGCTAGCAACCCCAGAAATAACAGGCAGATCTCTGCTGCTCAGCTTGGATGGAGTAGTAACATATTAAAAGGCAGATGTGCTCATCAAAGTGTCATGCAGAGGCTATTGAGGAAAGTATCAAGACAAAGGACTAATTTCCACTAGTTTTCTGTGTGGGGCCTTGAACTTAAGGGATGAATGTTCAGAGAACTGTGATACCAGTAGTGTTTGTGAATTTGTGTGCTTGGTGTTTTCAAGGATGGCTCTGCTCTCCTTTGGTAGTGAATATTTTGTTTTCCTGCAAGTAGAGCAGTACTTTGTCTCAGGAGCTGCTGTTTGATTGTACAAACATGGAATGGTTTGGGTTGGAAGGGGCCTTAAAGATCATCCAATTCTAACCCCTCTTACCATGGGCAGGGACACCTTCCACTGTCCCAGCGTGCTCAGAGCCCCATCCAGCCTGGCCTTGGACACTGCCAGGGATTCAGGGACAGCCACAGCTGCTCTGGGCACCCTGTGCCAGGGCCTCACCATCCTCACAGGGAACAATTTCTTCCTCATATCCATCTAAACCTGCTCTCTGTCAGTGTGAAGCCATTGCTCCTTGTCCTGTCACTCCAGGCCCTTGTCCAGAGTCTCTCTCCATCTTTCCTGTGAGCTCCCTTCAGGCACTGCAAGGCCACAGTGAGGTCACCCCAAAGCCTTCTCTTCTCCAGGCTGCACAATCCCAATTCTCTCAGTTCCCAGTTCTCTCTTCTTCCCCATCTTTCCTCACAACAGAGGTGTATGAAGAACAGATACAGAAGCAGTTTCTTGTGGAAGGACAGCAAACTCTCAATTTCAAAGACCTTCAAACTCAGACTTGGAAAAATATCTGCCTGGTAGACACTGTCAGAAACACCCCTCAGAGTTTGTGGTCAGACAGTGGCACCTCTCGTGTTATCTTTCTATCTGGAGGGGAGATTAGAGAGAACTTTATTCTTACTCTGCAAATTCCTGCTTCCAGGGGCACCCAGCAGCAAGGAAAGGAAGTGGATCCTGAGAAATCCATCTGAGCCTTGTCCTGGAGCCTGTGGGTGTTGATGAGTTTTGGCTCAGGAGATGAGGATCCAGCTCCCCAGGGGATGTTTGTTAACACAGCAAAAAAAGAGCTGCAAGAAAGACATGGTGTGCAGAGAGAAGGGCTCTGGGGCTCTTAGGTAATATCTGTTTAAGGCAAAATAAATAAGACTTGTAGGAGACTTGAAAAACTGCACTGACAAGTTTTGCCAGTGATTAGAGAATTTTTAGCTAAATTATACTGTGAAGAGTAAGTTCATAAAAAGAGGAAGTGAGATTTGCCCAGATGCTCTCAAAAGTTAACTTTGAGTCTTCTAATTGCATCTTGATTCAGTAAGTGATATAACCCCATGCTTGAGATTCTCTGAAAATAATATTTTCAACTCTGAGAAGCAAGAGATTGCCAAAATAATTAAATCTAAATGATGTTTTAATGAATATATAATGGAATCAGGGAAAATAATTTTATGAAGCAGTGTTTAGAGCAGAACTGCCCAAACAATCCAGCAATGACTTAAAAAGCAAGGATAAGAATGTTCTAAGTCAGCATAGCAGAAGTTAGACTATTTTTGAATTAGGATAAAGACTGTTCTCATGGGTAAAGGATTGTGCTAGGTCAGAGTACTGTGCAGTGTGTGGTGAAATACCCCAAAGATGCTCTGATATCATGGTGTGCTCCATCACCTGGGTCAGTTTTTGGCCAAAAATGTGTTGTAGGCATCACAGTAGGTGCATATATCTTGATGTATGGCAAGCAAGCCCATCAGCTCTCTGGAATGGATTTCTTCTTCCTCTACATTTTGCCTCTGGAGACAACCACATTTTATACAGTTCTGGCAAAACCACAAGGCTTCTAAAGCAAAAGACACTTTTTATGTGTTTAATGTAAGTATTGAAATAATAACTTAGGTGTTTGTAGCTGGGAAAAGTTTGTTTTTTTTTTTTTTAACTGGAGTTTCATCTCCTTTGTAGCTGGGGGATTTTTTTTAACAGGCATTTCACCTCCTTACTTAATGAAGAAGCATGAAATCCCAGTAAAACTTCTGAAACGATTCCGACTCCGTAAAGTCGGGGAAATACAAAAGCAGCCTTTCTCAGGGTATCCTGTTACTCTAATCAGCCAGAAGAGGATGGGGTATTTCATGAGTAAAAGCAGGTTGTAAGACTTAAATCCCAGGCTGGTTTTGGATCTTTGTTTCTATTGTAGCTGAGCTCATTTGCCCTTACTAAATATAAGCTAATATAGGTGGTGTTAAAACTTTTCTGGGTGTATTTGTGACATTTTGAAGTTTATTTGCTCTTAAATTTGTATTTTGGAGTCTGAAGTCAAACAGTCCTCACAATTGCCATAAACTTTCCTTTAGGACATGGACACTTGGTAGACCTTATTTACACTGCTCTGGCGGGTTTGGTGTGTGTGAGATCTCCTTGCTGCTCTGCATTTCTTTCCCTGCCCTAGGTTTGGTTCTTGGTGGCAGATAGCCACAGTTGTTTTGTGGTCTGACAGCTCCATGTATGTGAGGAGTTGATGTCTGATGTGAATTTTGGTGAATTTGTTTTATGAATTGTCTGTGTACACTTTCACTCTTCTGTGGCACCATTCTGTGTGTGTATTTCTGCATCCTCTTGTAAAACCTGTTTGAGCCCCATAGAGCAGCAGAGTCGCCCTAGTGAGACCCAAAGGTGCTGGCAGCTCCTGCAGGCTCTGCCAGCAGCATTTTCAGCCCCCAGGTTTGCATTTGGTGCGAACAGACCTGCACCAGGATGAGGATGGGGGACAAAGCAGGCTCACTGTTGCACCAGAGTTCCCAGGAGCAGAATGAAAAAGCAGCGGCACCCCTAAGAGAAGCTCATCTTCAGGAGTGCCCAGGGCTTTACCAAGGAATAATCCCTTCTTCTTTGAGGACTGTCCTGGAGATTTTAGCCAGGCAAGCCACTGGCAGGCAGTGCAGTCACCATGGAGCTGGTTTGTGAGCGCTGGGATGCTGTGGAATGCACAGAGGCAGGAGTGGGTGCACAGCCATTGCTGATGGTTGTGTCATGGTAGTCTAGATGCAGTTAAGATATGATTTGCAATTGCTTTGTTCCATTTGGCACACTGTAACTTGGGTGTCACCTCTTGGCTTTTCAAGGTGAGCTCCTACCCCACCTCATCTGACCTTTTCTGAATGCTAAACTGTCTCCAAAAATTATTATTAGTGTGCCATAACTACATCAGCTTCTTAATTATTGTTATAGGCAGGATTTGCCCACCCCTTCAAACAGTTCCAAGGATGCTCTGGCCTCCTCCCTCTCCAGGGCTGTGATATTATATATTAATAATGACAAAGCAGGAGCAAGTCTCAGATGCAGATGTTCTCCTGTATCTTAGCAGGACTGCTTCCTGTACCTGCCACTCCAAATAAAGACCAGGCTCCAATGATGCTCTAGGAATGAGGCACAGCAGCAAGGAAACCTGCAGCATAAAACTCTCAGTAGCTGGCAGAACAAGTGAAATGCACAGCACATGTCCTGTGTGACATGGGATGACAAATGCAATCCTCTTTAGGACTAAACAAGAGGATGTATGTCATGGAAATGCAGTGGCTGTGTCTTGCTGTGGGTTTCTTTTTCCAGCAGCAAAATGCATTGCAATAACCCAGCAATTTAGCCTGAGTTACAAAATTTTTTTTTTTTTTTTTTTTGTGCTGATTTTCTTCCAAGTTGTGCTTAGGAACTGAGTTTTTCTGCTGTGATTGCAGTGAGTGGTAGAAATGGGACATCACTGGTGTGAGATGCTGCAGTGTGCTAAGAAGCGATGAAGGAGAGACCTCACAGTAGAGTTTGGATTGCAGAGCAAGTCAATATATCCATCTGTGTTCACAGCAATTTTACTAGTGAGGAACTGAAAATTCCAGGGGCCTAACTTTACCTTGTGAAAATTTAGCAGCTTGATCTCTTTGTGGCTTGCCTGTCTTACTGGCAGACACAAATGCTTGGATGGAATATGGGAACCACTCTGAATTAACAAGAAAATCTTTCAGGAAGGGCTCAGACCACAGCCTTAGCAATACCATTGTTTTCCTGTGTCTCTTTCCTCTGCAGGGGCTGTTGGTGTAGCCTTGACTTCCTTTATCTGCTACAGAGTTGAGCTAATTTGTTGCAGGTCAAGACCAATAAGTCTCTTTGTTTCACTGCTCTTCTCTCTGTGGACAAGAGAGATGGGAGGACAGCTTGGGGGAGGCTTGGTTACACCCTGCTTCTTGATCAGGGCATGTGGTGAAAGGCTTTATGAAAGGAGGTAATGATTTTTCTCTTTTGGAATGGATGAGAAAAAGAAGAAAGACAAATCATTGTGATTCTGCTAAGCCATGAGCAATGGACAAGGCAGGAGTTTCTTCCATTTGTCTTTTTGAGCAATGATATGAATAAAGCAAGAAGTCAGTAGCTTCTTCAGCAATGCTCTGCCCATCCCTGTTCACACTCCCCCACCTCTGCTGCCTAATATCACTTGTATTTCCCATACTGCTGCTGTGAGTGATGTCGCAAAGGCCTGTTCAGAGCTGAAGAGTTTAATTTTCAAATGCTCTGTTCCATGGGTGGTGTTCCTGTCTGGCTCTGCCAGCCCCCAGAATATGTGGCACCCATTGCTGCAGCTGTGGCCTTTTCTTCAACAGACCAGTGCCACTATGATTGCTATTTCTGCCTGACTAAGGGATTTGGATTTTAAAATAATATCATGGGAGGAATCCCAGTTAGCTAAATGCATTTCATTGACACTGATTATCTGGGACTAGGTCTGTGGTGATAAATTTGCCATGGAAGTTGCTCCTGGGTTAGTGGAGCCCATGAGACATTGCTGAGTGCAGGCTCCTAGCACTTCCTACTCCTTTTGTGTATTGGAGGGCAAATTTTAGGGGAGGTGCAAAGAGTGATGAGACCTGCCAGGAATTTTTTAATAAAGTTTTTTTGCAAAAGATGGGGTCCTGCCAAGATATGTTTTTTGTTTGCAGCACATTACTTTGAGGCTGCTGACAGCATTTCCACTTCCAGAACTGATGGAGAGTGTTCAATTTAGTGAAAAATCTGATTTTCTGATGAATTAGAAGTGCCTGCCTGCATGTACATGCACATGCATGTTCTTGTGTGTAAAAGCTGCATTTCCCAGCTGTAATGAATGCAGTTCTTGTCTGTTTGGTTGTGTGGAATCCTTTTTAGTGATACCTTTACTCTCCCTCTTCTGTAATGAAATCTGTAGCTCTGTGAGAAGGGCACATGAAGAAATACAGGTTTATATTTCCAGGATACCGCTCAAAATGCTCCTTCTAACAAAACTTCTGACTTTAAGTCATCTCGTGTATCTAGATTTGGAAAGACAGGTGTCTGCTAAGGAAGGCAGGAGCCTCCCCTGAAATGGAAAATGTAAAACCCCTCCCTCCCAAATGCCATAAATTTGAAATTAAGGGGGACTCTCAGGCAAAAATATGGGAGCAGGAATAACAGATCTTTATGAGGGAAGAAAATAAAATAATTTATGCAGTAAACTAAAACAACACTGACAGAGTCAGAACACAACCTGACACCCTGCTGGTCAGGGTGTTGGTAGCAGTCCAATTGGAACTGTGGCTGCAGCCCTCCTGGAATGTCAGGTGTGGTTCTGCTGGAGCAGGGATCCTGTAGAAGGGTGTAGTCTTCCTCTGAAACTCCAGTGGAAGGGGCAGCTGCTGTTCCTCTGGGAAATCCATTGGAGAAGCTGTGCTGGTGTTCTGGAATCTCCAGATTATATCCAGTTAGGAATGCTTGGCTCTTCCCTCTGGGCAGAGCATCTCATAGTGGGATGCTGTAGTTCTCATCAGCCATGCAGGGACATTCAATAGCCTGTTATCAGCAGGTGTCTCCCCAGAGGGAAGAGTGGTTGTGGAAGAGATAAGGAAAACTGCCCACTTAACAGAAGACAGCTGCCATACAGATGGCAAATGGAATACAATTTGCTTGGCAATCCAGGACACAGTGGCAGTGCTTGTTGATGAGAAAGATGACCTCAGATAAGAGAGGGGAGATAAACATGAGTTGAAAAGCAATATTTGTGATCCTGTTGGGAAGCTTGTAATATGATTTCTGAATTCAGTGGCTGCCAAATATTTTAAAGTGCCTTTCATTAATTTATAAAGCATCACCTTCTACTATGAAGAACTGACCAAGTAAGAAGTCAGGGACTTCAAATCAGAGACTTCTGCTTGGAAGGGAAATATTTACCTGGAGTTGGAATGATTGTGGTACTACAGTCCTGGGATTTGTCAGCCATGGTGTGCTCCAGCCCCTTTGGAATATGCTGTTCTCACCTTTATTTGTGCGGAGTAAGGTGTTTTAATCTCAGTAAGGTTTGCTACTGCAGACCTTGCATGACAATTACAGAATTAAGCTCCCTCTCTAGCATGCACATACTCAAGGATATTCTGCCTTTGGGTTGAATAATTGCTCACTTTAAATGTTATATATGCATTTGTGGTGAGTGTGTACATATGGGGGTGGGAGGGAAGAATGGGCCGGCAAAAGATGTAATTATTCAACTGAAGCCTTAGCCTTGCATTATAAATATGGATCATGACTTAAGGAGCCTGAGGACATAATGTATTCATCTTCTGCTTGAATATCTACTTTTAATGATAAATTTGCCTGAAAGTCCTCATGAAAGATGTGCACTGACATTTAAGATCCTTGTGACGTGTGCTGTCCATGTGCAGAGGCAGTGGGCTCTTGCAGCAAAGGGGCTGTGAGAGGAGCAGGGGATGCTGAGTTGGAACAAGGCCAGTCTCCCTTTTCCAAAGAGGAAAACTTTGTGTACCAGAAAATGCCTACAGGTAAGGCAAGCACATTTTTAGCATAAATGTCAAATCATCCCATTGAAAGGAGGAAATTTCTGGAGGCATCAGTGTGGGCACTGGGGAGTGGGCTGGGGGATTGTGTCCACAGCCCCAGCTTTGGGTGGAATGTTTAACCTCTTCCCACCCAGCTCCTCTGCTGGCTGTGCCTGCCCAGCCTCGGGAGCTCCCCCAAAGAGCAGCTGTGGAAGGCAGGAGAAATGCAGGGAGTTCAGCAGCCCTGAGCCTCCTACATGGCAGTGAAGTAGGTGTGAGCTACGTGTGAAGAAGAGGCATTCAAATGGCCTCCTGTCCCCATTGCTGCAGAGGCAGAACTCCCAGAACACAGCCTGTGATTATCCAGAGTCTGCAGAGTAAGGATTTGATATTAGCCTTAAGGCTGTCCTATAATTAAAGCTGAGTGCTGGGCAAAATTAATCAACTGTTTTGCAGATCATACACCTCTCTGTTGCATCCTTGTGATAGGCAACCACAGGAGTCTTACTCTGCTTTAAAAAAAAGTTATTTTCTCCTATTTATGGTTTTGAATTTAATGGTAAAGAGATTTCTGCAATACAATGCCTGCAAAATACCAGAGATAACTTGCTGTGATATCTAATTAGACATTGTGCTACATGTTGTAGCCTGATGCCTTGTACAGAGTTATTCCCACAGCTCAACACTTGAGTAATTTTACTATTTAGCCCAGCTTGTGGTGCTGCATTGAAGTGGAGCACCTGAGTGTGGCTATTTGTGGAATGAGTGCTTGTCTTTGCTCTGTGAGTGCTGGGCTCTTTGCTGAGATGAGGCTCTGGCAGAGATGTGCAGGAACTCCAAATTCTCCCTCTCTAAAAAGACAGAAGGGATGGTGAGGGGTGTGCTGTTGTGGTTGCTCAGCTCATGAGTAAACCTCTTTTCTCTTTTGGTTTGGTTGCAGCCACTGTGGAGTAGGTGAGTGCAGGTGGTGATGTGTCAGGGAGAAGATCAACTTATCGGGCCAGATGTCCAATAAATAAAATCAACAGTTTGATATCAAGAGATTTTGTCTGTAAATGATGAGTTTTGTTAACCAATATATCATCCAGACCTTTCCCTGTGCTGTGAGAGAAACATGACAAGTGCCAGTAGTGTCATTGCATGTGTGTTGTCTTCAGTCTGTCTGGTGTTTGTCATACATTTCAATGGCAAATGATGCATGGTAAGAGTTTCTTATTGTTTGGGTTACTCAGGATTTCTTCAGAGCAAACTATGGACTGTCCCCTGAAGAAGCTCCTAAAATTTATAGTATAATTACTCAGTAATGTTGCAGAAGCCAAAGATGGAAATGATTGAGGAACAATTAGAAATTTCCTTGAGGGAACAGGCATACTATTAAGGCATGAAATTTGATGAGACAACTGACCTTTACTTGGTCCCAAGAAAAGAATGAGATTTTATTTTATTCCCTCCCCCTTTCCCCCTGGCCCCCCATAGCTTGTGAGGTGAGGCAACACAGCTGCAAATGTGAGCGTGACACATTTAGTAAATTATTGCTTCAACACTTCACTTCTAGAAGAAGCAGCAGTGCAAGGCCCTGTTTGGATATACAAGTAGCCTCCTGAAGGAGCCCTTTCCCAGGAGCTCCCTGCTGGGCTGTCCTGCTGCTGATAAACTCCTGGCCAGCCTGGAGTGCTGCCATGAGCATGTTACCTGTGTTCAGCCTCCTGACAAGCTAGGGGACAGGATGGGAGGGCAGTGCCAAGCCTGCTGCCTTCCAGCAGCACCTGCAAGCTGTCCTGCCAGCCAACAGAACCCAGGGGACCAAGAGGCCAGAGCATTTTTGGCTTTATTTCAGTATGCCTTGGAAGTGCTGTGCCAAGTCCTGTAGGCAAGGAGAACCAGCATAGCTTGTGCAGAAACACATGCACATGGTTCTCTCCTACAAAAAGAAATTACAGTTCCAGCAGGAGGGATTACTGTGTGCTTTGTTCATTCAGTTCTGTTTGAAACCTCACCTCTTTTCCTACTTTAATGGATTTAAATAAGGAGCATTAAACCAGTTGATCTAAAAGGGAGAACAAAAGCCAGCGGTGCAAGTTTTATCTTCTTGAGGGTTTTAGCACTGGAAAAAATTCTCTTCCTGCCCTGTAAAGCAGAGGCTGAAGCAATAAATAAAATGCAGACAGCTTTTGCCCCCATTATGGACAAATCCTACTTTCTCAGCACAGGTTCTTCTGCAGCATGCAAGCCTTTCTGTGTTGTGTGTCTTGATAGTTCAGGTTAAGTTTGGAGACCGTTCCTCTATGAGCTTGTCTGTCCTGAGCATCTGTAGATCAGAGATAAAGAGACGTATGAGCAAAACACAGAGCCAAAGGGAAGGTGCCAAATTTGTTATTTTTCTATCGCAGAGCCTCTCTACACACACTAATAAATGTTCCTGTGTCTACCTTCAGTAAGTGAGAGATGAAGAGGATGGTGATGTCTGGCTGTTGGAGGAGGATTGGGAAGTCTGAGGTGTAATCTCAGGCATTGCCCTGGCCTGTGCCTCAGTAACTGTGTTTGGGAATGCTCAGTAACTGGGAAGGTTTTGTGCACTTTGGGATCTACAGGTGCTTCTTTACAGGAAAATGGTGCTGCTGAACGTTGCTTGGAGTTTGGGAATGTGCCAGCTGATCCACTAAAACAAAGACCTCTTCCTGCAGCACACTGGCAGCTGAGGGTGTTTGGTGTTCCAGGTGTGCCCTTTATTGAGGGATAGGAAGCTCCTGGACACAGCTGTACTGTACTTACTGTCCATGTGGTGATTGACACCTTGGCCCCAAGCAAGTTCACAGGCACTGCAGAGTGCCAGGAGGGGATAATGAGTATTTTTGAGGCTTTCCTTTGAGTCTGCAGAGTTGATTGATTGAGTCTGGCTGGACAGTGTGCACTAGGACACGTCCTAAAATGTGTTGTGGCCCCAAAGCTGCTGACATGTCTGGTCATGCTGGGGTTTTTCCTGTTGTGGCCAGGTGCTGGTATGTGAGGAAGCAAGTCAGCACTGTGCTGCAAGCTGTGATCTGCTGTTGGCTTGTGGAATGGAGAGTTACTGTCAGAGGGGTTATCCAAAATAGCATCAAGAGTTTGATAGGAAACGGAGCTGGCTTTTATCCTGAGCTATGTTAATCCCAGCAGCATTTCTCTATGCCTTCTGTTAGTAACCAGGCTACTGTCCACACAGTTGTGTGTTGTTTGTGCAGCACCATGGGGATGCCTTTGATAAGGACTGAGCCCAGAGCAGCCCATGGGCTCCAGTGTCATGGGAAATTTTCCACAGATTATTTTGGTGGAGCCTTCTTCAAGCTCTCAATCAGTGTTCCTGTACCAGTGCTACAGAACCTTGACAGGAGACTGTGAAAGAAAACTGCACTCAGAATTAGAGTCAGAGAATGGTTTGGATTGGAAGGGACCTTAAAGATTATCCAGTTTCAACTGTTCTCTATTCATTGTGTCATACAGATATGCGTATCATGAATTCATGAATGAAAAATGTATGGATACCCAGAGACCAATTCCTACATTTTGGTGGATAAAAACCAGTTCTTGGGCAGGTGTCTGTGGGTGAGGCAGTTGCTGAGTTAGTATGGAATGGAAGAAGTGTCCATTGAGCCAGGTGGGGAAAGGTTGGTGAGCTTAAGGCTCACACTGAGTTCTGAATTTTAACATCGAGCCAGAAAGGTGTGAGTAGTCCCAGTAAGCAGTCAGTGGTTTGTGTGTGACACCAGTTGTAATTTCTCACTTGCCTGATTATTAGTTTTGTAGAGCAGTGTGTCTGCAGCACTGGAGTTCTCATTCTGAGCCCTCTGCTGCTTCTCTCAAAATCAAATATGTGTCAGGAGCTGACTGAGTTTCAGAGACTCCACATAACTCTACTATGCACATAATGGGAAAAGAGAATATCTTCAAGTTCAGAATAAAATACTTCTGTGCTTTAATCTGTTAAATTGAAAAAGTGTTCCCTTTATATCCATATTCCCTTTTTTTTCCCCTCTTGCCAGATGTCACAAAAGTACAACCTCAAAGTGATAGATATTTTGTGGGACAGCAAATATGTTTTCTAATTGGACTTTGAAACAGGAAATCCAAGCCATCTCAGCACTGGGTAGAATGGAAGGTTCAGGTTTGGATCAAACTTTGAAATCCAGACCTGGTATTAATGAAATAATTCTAATCCTTTCAAGGTTTTAACTCAATTTTTTCTCTCAACTCTTGTTCAAAGGAGGGATTTTCAGATTGCCAAAGGCTGTGAGGTATTTCTGCCAACTTCTTCTGTGACACAGACAATAAACAGCTTCCTGGCATGTGGGCAAGGTGCACAGAATGCTCAAGTGTGGGAGTGAGGCATCTCTGGAGATACTCATGGTCTCTTATCTTCCTGTGACATGCTGTTATCAGTAGCTTCTGCTGCTCTGTACCTGAGCTCTCAGCTTGTCACAAGTGGTTTCCTAGGATTCTGTACTCCAGTGAAGCACTGGGATGAGTATTATAGGAGCTGTCTGCATTTCCTAATTTCCACTGCAAGGTTAAATACATACACAGCTAGGGAGATTGCACTTGGGTATGAACTGCTGAGAAATCTGTTGCCCTTTTTGCCTGCCAGTTACTGATGAGATCCCACAAGAACATCCCAGGTTTCCAGCCTAGTTCCCAGTTGGTTTGTGCTGACGCTGTATCACAGGGTGGCTGTTTCCTCCTCATCCTCTTTGGCCCTCCTGAAATCCCTCTGGATTTGTTTTAATGCAACTCCATCATAACAGATAGCTTATAATTCTATTATTTATTATAATAATAGATACTTTACTATTTATTTACTATTTATTATAATAATAGATAGATATTATAATAATAGTTTATTATAGTATTAGAGAGTTCTTTTTTTATTATTTATTATAAAGGATAAGGTGGAAAAAAAGTTGGTTTTTTTTTTCCGGGTGGGTGACTGTGCTCCCATCCTGACACTTCTTGCCAATACTGTAGAGCAAAAAAAAAAAATCTACACTTTAATTCTCATAGACTTAAACTGCAGAGAACTTGTGTATTTTGTCACTTCTGTGTTTTATGTGTTATTCTTTAGCTCTGAGAGGAACTAAAAATGAAGTGATCACAGAATAGACTGAGCTGGGAAGGGACCCACAAAGATCATTCATGTCCAGCTGCTGAGGATATTTCCTTTGCATGTAAGCACCCATTATATAGATGTGCATTACAATATTGTGGGTTTTTTGAGAATATAGGATTTATAAAACAGCATTGCATACCTGGTGCTGTCCCTGACATATTTCAGTAAACTACAGGAGAAATGGACACTTCAAGGATGACTGTGCTGCTTTCCCTTTCCACTTACATTGCAGCCTACTCATTCCTACTCTTTCTTTTCACTGCTTCTATATTTAGCTACAGATCTATCTTGGATCATGCTGCTGAAACTGATGTAGGAATTTGGCCACTTAGGTGGCAGCTATGCCTATATTTAGAAAACACTTCTGATGACTCCAGTGCCCCACTGAATTCTACTTTCCTTACAGTGATGCTTATTTAAAGAGTAGAATATTAATGAGCACCAGGATTTGACATCCATATCTCAATTAAAATAATTGATTAATTAAGAGGATAATTTAATGCTTACTAACACCACTTGCTGTGCAAAATAAGACTTATTTTCACCTCACTGGTGTAGGCCTAGGCCCAAGCTCTGCACCTGAATGTGTGCTAAGTATAAAATTCTTTTTTTTTCTAAAAGCTATTATCAAGAAAACTAAGGGCCAAAAAGTTTGTGAGCCATATGCTAGCTGTTTGCCATGGTTGTGTATAGTAAACAAACAAATTCTTCCAGCCTTTACTAACTTTATATTCTTATTTAAAATGAGACAAGAAGTAATGATGAATGAGCTGAGCATTATCTTCACTAATGCCTTGGAACTGGATCTGCTGCATGTTGCTCTAGAAGAATTTAGCAGTGACACATTTTTTAATAAATCAGGAGACTTTCATAATTGTGAAATGGACTTTTTCATCTTTCTCTATATGGAAGTTTCTTAGCTGCATGTTCTCTTTGAGATAATAAAATAGAACACCATGTTGTTCTTCTAAACACATCTGGATTTTATTTTTCCTGTCTCCAGCAGGTTTTTTTTATCATTGCATGATATTTTGTCCTGTTTAGTCATGTGCTATAATCTACTTTATTGCCACATAGGTGTAAATTATTGGGGAGCACTATTTGCTGGCATGCTCAAAACGTAAGAATTGACATCACATGAGGTGTTTTAGCTTTCCACTACCAAAGGATGTTTCACTCTTTGTCTTTCTCTGTGGATGTGATGACTCTGCCAGTCCCCATCATTATCTTGAAGGTGACCCTTCCCTTGGTGTCTGTCCCTCCTTTCTCATTAAACTATTTTTACCTATTATCTTTGGGGAATTGCATAAACATATTAGGGCTTCCTCTTTATGAAGAGGTAGTGCTGTAATTTTCTGCAAGTTTCTGTAACTTTATTCTAACATCACAAGTCCACCACAGGTGAAGGATTTAAGCAGTGATTTTTGATAACCTATTGTTTCAAAAGAGGCTATAAAAATGAAGTTATCCTCTATTAAGCATAAGGATGCAGGTGGCTGTATGTAGGTTGGATGTATGGCAGCTTTTGGGATTGTTTTCAGTTCTGTTCTGGGCATCCCCTTGAAGACTGAGGGGATGAGTGTTTAAGGAGACATGGTGAAAATGCCAGAATTAGGTTTGATCACTCAGTAGGTGGAAACTCTGCCTGAAGCTGGCACTGAACCAGTGCAACCACATGATTTTGGCTAAGGTCTGGCTTTTTAAAGCTACCTCTGCTTGGATTAACTTTATAGGGACTCACGTGGGTGCAGAGATCTTTTATATGGCCCATCTTTAGCTGACCTTCAAGGAACCCCTTCATCAAGGCCACCCTTATCACACGCTTGATTAGCTACACTTAACTGTGAAACTGTACAAGCGGACAATCCTATTTTTAAAATGAATAAGGAAGGAGAGAAGGGATGAAATAAATGGTAAGGAGAAGAAAGACACAACCAAAGAACTCCCTAAATCAGGCATTTCCCCCCAGTGCATTCTGTCCTTGAAGGAAAAACAAGGATTCAAACCCAAGGGGGATTTGACTTTGCAGTGCCTGAGGCAGAGTAGGAGTCAGTGTGAGCCTCTGTCATGGCTCAGGGATAGTTATTCTCCAATTCAGTGCTTCCATCCTTCACAGCAAGCTGCTGCAACTCGAGGAGCAGCCTGGTAAGTGTCCAGAGAGCCCACAAAAAGGGTTAATATGGATGGACATGAGGAAAACCTCCTGGGCTCAGCTTGCCTGGGCAAGTATCAAAATGCTGGTCCATCCCTTTGCCCCCATCTCACTCTTGTGGCTCCTGCATATCTATGTCCTTACTTATTGCCTCCTCAGTGATCCCTCAGCTTTCTTTGTAATTTGGATGTCACGCCTTGGCTACTTTCTCCTGCATGGAAAAGTGCTGAGCAACGTGGTTGCTTTGTTATAAATCCCCTTTTGGTTTTGTAACTCTGACTTCCAACTTCAAAAATAGTTTCCCCTCATTGACTTGAGCAAATATAATAAATACAAGCAGTTGAGTCATCCTGAAAGGGCATTTGCTGGGGGTTTCTTGGATGAATCATTTTAATTGGCTTCTTTAAAAACTGCAATTTTTTGAGTATTAAAAATTAATTAAGCGAGAGGAGGGAACACTTATGAGCAGTGTGTCTTTATGAGATTAACTGATATTTGAGAAGAAGAATTAAATATCATATGGAGCCAGGTAAAATGCTTCCTTCATAAAAACGTTCTCAAGTGGAGAGTATAAAGAGACTAGATCAGAGACTTTGATTAAAGAGCTTGTAACATGGCACAAAGCTTCTCTAAATGTACAACTGTGTTCTTGGTAGACAAGTACGAAAAGTTTGAACCCTGAGTGGCATAAATTAGCCCACATCTACTGAAGTCTAGAAGCTGTTTTCTATGGAGGCAGGGCAACGGTAATATCTGCAATGCATAGTGTATATCCCCATGTAGTGCTTTTCAGGTTTTCCAGAAGTGTGATTAAACATGTGTAGACCAAGCAAGTCCAAAAGCTGAAGAGAGTGGGTGACCTTAGTCTTCAAATATCCCCCAGTGGCCTGGAGCTCCTTCAGTCAGACTTGCTTTAAATTTCATTCTTTGAGTTTGCAATGTTTCCAGTGCCTGCCTGTGTTTACAAGAAGTGGATTAAATTAAAACCCTTCCCAAGCATTTGTTGTGATTTGACAGCCTGCTGAGTAATGCCCATTGCACGTGTTTTTATTTTGTGGGACAGCTTTTCCCCACAGGTTTGTGCGCTTTTCTGGACAGAGACTGAATTGTGAGGCAGCTGGTCTGATTATAGACCAAATCTCTTGGTTCATCTGCAGGAGAAGCAGGCTGTACTTGGAGCTGTAGAATTACATATGGTTTAGTTCAGTGTTAGAGGAGGAAATATGTGAGGTTTTACACAATCCTGGCTGGCTAATATTTAACAAGGCTTATTATGGAGTGCCTGAAGGCAGAGCTGCTTCTGCATTGTGATTTGGGAGAGTTGTTCCCTTTGGTGGGAGCTCTGGAATTCTGTACAGGTTTTACCTCTAAGAGATGAAACATTGTTTAAGCTTGCAGGTGGGGGGATTAAGACAGTGATGTCTGTCCAAAAGGAAATTTAATTAGTCTCATTTAATCCAGATAACTGTGGCTCAGCTTTTGTTTGCTAGGATTAAATGGGGGGGGATGTATCATCATCCCTCCCAACAAAAATATTCATAAAAGGTTTTTAAATTTTTATTTTCATTGGAAGCCAGCTGGACTTCTTAAAAACTCTTCCACACACACCAAGCTTCTTATTTTTATAATATTTTCCTTTTCCCACCACTCAATTTTTTGCTGGTTCAGTTTGAGAAATGCAAGGGGGGAAAAAAGCCTTTAGGTAGAGGGAAATGAAGAAATCCAGGGTTTATTTTCTGCTTAAGCTGATAGTACTTCAAAACTTTATATGAAATTGTATCAGAAAAACTCTTCATGCAGCACTCTGCTTTGGACTGGCTTTAAATATAATGTATGAGTACAAATTGCCCTTTGAAGGGGTGTGACAGGAATTTTGGAGTGGATCTTAGAAGCAAGTCTCACACTTCCTTACCTCTGGGAAACAGACACCAAGGGGTGAACATCTTGGGCTACTTTGAGTGCCAAGTATTTCTCTTTTTCCCACTGCCTGATCATCTTTCCTGTGATTAAAAAAAAAAAAAAAGAGGTAATTTCAATACAGGTTAAAATACTACATTTGTGGCTATCAGATGAACCTGATAAAAAAAATGAGAGGCAGGGAAACAGAGTGCAGTTTTAAAGCATCCTTCAATTTTTCTCACTCTTTCTGGTTGGCCAGGGCTGACTTGTTCCTTGGTGCAACTTGAGAAAGGAACTCTCCAGGATAAGATGCAGTGTCAGAATTGGCTGGTTGCAGGGGAAAATTTCTAATAACTAATCCTTTTAAAAATATATATTTAGCCATAGAGAGCAGAATCTCATTTTTTTTTCAAAATATGAATTATGTATTGTTATTAAACAGTAATCAAATTATTCAAATGTGATTTAATTTTTAAATTAAATAATTTAAAACATGCTTTTTTACAGCACTAGGCCTCAATGAAATGCTGCTTTCTGCTGCTCTTTCATCAAGAACTTTATTCACAATGCTGAATATTTTATGGTGCCAGGGGACATTGCATTATCTCTTTTGATATTGCCAAACCGATAAAATAATAAAGAAAAAATCTCTGCTGTAATTTCTTTACTCATTGTGATGAGAAGCTATCTGGTAATTCATTAAATAGGGATGTATTGCTTTGAAAATGCAAAGGAATAAAGTAACATTGGCATTAAAAAATGGCAGCCAAGGAATTATCTGATCTCTTAAATGATTTGCACTTAATCACTTAGGAATCTTGTTTCCTTACTGGTGGATTGGGATCTGTGCTCTGGGGGCTGATGAGTGCTGTGGCACTGGGCTCCAGCAGGGCTGGCACCCCCAGATTGGCCCTGGGGATCTCAGTTTAGCTGCTGAAGGGGTTGGGCTATTTGTGGTGGTGAATATTTTGCCCTCAGTGAAATCCTTTGTGGCTGTGAGTAGGGAACCCCTCTATAGGTGCTGTGCCTCGGGCAGTGCCCATCTGTGTGTATGAGCAGGCCAGGAGTGGTTTTAGGGAAGCTCTGCAAGGGTGGTTGCAGCAGGGGCCAGCTCAGTAAAACCACTCAGGGGTCTGTGGTGCTGTTTTAACGAGCTGTAGAACCCTGGAATGGTTTGGGTTGGAAGGCACTTTAAAGCCCATCCAGTTCCATGGGCAGGGACACCTTCCACTGTCCCAGGTTGCTCCAGGCCCTGTCAAACCTGGCCTTGGACACTGCCAGGGATGGGGCAGCCACAGGTTCTCTGAGCAACCTGTACCAGGGCCTCACCACCCTCATAGTCAAGAATTTTTCTTAATATCCAACCTGAGCCTGCTCTCTGTCTTTGTGAAGTCATTTCTCACTGTCCCATCACTCCAGGTGCTTGCCAGCTGTCTCTCTCCATCTTTCTTGGAGTCTCCCTTCTTTTTTTGCCTTACTTTGCAGCTGTTAGCAGAGCTAGTTCTTCCCTTACTGCAATGTTTCTGGGTGAGGTGGCACATGCCTGCTTCAGGATGGGGACACAGTCCCATTTGATGTGAGAATCCTCTGGGACCAGGCAGCTCCCTGCAGGCTGAGGCAGGATGCAACCAGGATCCAGGCAAGGCTGATCTGTGCAGCCATTCTTTGTCTTTTTTAGCCCAGTGCAGCCATGAGGTAATAAAAGAGCACTTGTGCCATGTGAGCCGCTGGAATATAAAGCTGGGAGGAGGAAATAACAGGCACGAAATTCTGCTTAGGTGGCAGCAGCAGCAGCTTATTGCTGCAGTAGTGCTCAGGTAGCCTCAGGGAAGGGAGGAAGATGTTTGCTTTCTGGCTCTGCTGGTCCCGGTGCTTTTCTTCAGGGGATGTCTTAGGAAAAATGTAAACTAATAGCATGATCCATGATCGTCTAGTCCTCTTAAAAATTAAGTCTGTGGTTGACACCTTTTATATGGAGATTGCTGTGGCAGGGCTGAGTGTTTGCAGTGAACATTTTAAGTCCATAAACTCTGACATTACATCCTCATTTCCCAACACTTTAAAAAGGTTGCTACCTCAGATGCTGTTGTTGCCAATTTCCTGATGCTTGCTGTTTCCAGCCACTCACATCTTCATCTTGTCATCTGCTTTTGGTTGCTTGGGCACCTTCTTATTCAATGTTTCAAAATAAATAGCTGTTGTTGCTGCCATCAGTGCTGGGAGATTTTTGTTCAGGTCCTGCCTTATATATTTCAGAAGTAATGGAAATTTCCCTTACTGATTGCATGTCCTGGTTCTCTCTGGGCACAAAGAAATGGCCAGCCTAATATAAAATCTGTGAGTAACAATCACTTAATAGTTAATTCCATCCCTGCAAGCCCAGTGGTTCTGTGACAATGACAGTTTTTGTATTTCAGACTTATCCCAGGACACTTTTCTTTTAATGTGTCTTTCTTGTTGAACAAGCTACACTTTCTAGGGAATCCAGGTTACACATTTGAGAATTGTTACAAATATTTCTGATTATAGGTCCAGCCCAACACTGATTTTTTTTTTTCTTAGGTGGGGATGGAAGAATTGATTAATAGGCCAAAAAAATAAAAAATCATTGAAGGATTTTTAAAAGTTAAACATTTTCGTGTGAAAAAACCCCACACTTTTTTAATTGAAACTGGGCAAAAAGTTTTGAGAACATGAAAATGAAATGCAGCTTCTGGTTTCAGACTGAAAAAAAAATTTTAGCCAACAATGAAGACCCCCCCCCAGATACACTTTATTGATTCTACTATTGAGACATTCTTTTCCCCATCCTTCCCATTGCCTGTCTCTCCTCCAATCTGAATTTTGTTTCTCCCTTAAAACAAAGTGATGATAAAGTAGACCCAGTGTATTTCTGGATGGCCAGTGTAACTCATTAATATATTTTTCATTTTGTTACACCATTTGGGCAATGTGAAACAGCTACTGCATTAAATCTCGTCCATGCAACTGAATTGGAAATCCTTCCAGGCCATAAGGGTCAGGAATCCCCAATATTTTCTGAGGATATAACTGAGAAAAACCCAAATCCTGTATGGAATTGCTCCTTTTGAGCATTTGTGGGTATTGCTTTTTCCTTGGCATTCCTGAAAGGCAGAGTTTGAGATTTTCAGATAAAGCCTTGAAGAGATAAATATTCCATTTTTGCCTGACTGGCATCTGCTGCACAGGGAACAAATCAATGAGATGTGGGAGCAGCAGCAGGGCTAAAGGTGCTTAGAGACCAGCAAAAGCTTCCTTCAGCTCCCTTCCACATTGGAGGATGCTGAAAAGGGGGAATCTCCCAGTGAACAGTAAAGAAGAAAAGGGAGAGTGTACTCCTGCAGCTGCATTTTTGTTTTGTTTTTCTTTCCCCTAGTAAACTCTTCTTGTTGTGCTTTCATTGAGGACTTCCATCACTCTTTTCCCACATACAAACATAGGTCAGAAACTTAAGGTGCTTGAGTTAGAAAATGGACTTTGTGATACCATCAAATGCTTTAACCTCCTTAGCATCAGCTTGGTTTGTAGAGTACCTGATTTACAAGGAAGGGAATGCCCATAACATTTACCCCAGGAGCTGCAGCATCTCTCTGATTCATCTCCTGGCAGTTCAGCTTGAGACAGTTTTTCAATTTAACAACTTCCATGTAGAATAACTTGTCTTTCTCCTCATCCCAGAGCTGACCAATATGTTGAAAATGACAGTAAAATTATGTTTTAGAGAAGGTGAGGGGAAAACATGGCTGTAAATCTCAGAGTGTGTTTAAAGAGCTGAGGGCATCGCTCCACTGTTGAAAATAAAATGAAGATGATAATAAGTGTAATAATAATTAGCATGATCATCATTAAACAAGGTAAATATGACAACAATTGGGTTTACTTTAAATGAAGTATAAATTAGTTTAAAGAAGTAATATTAGGCACTATTTTTGTTGCTGCTTTATCAGCAGGAAGGAAACCAACAGCTTCAAATAGTTAATTTGGGGTAAGGATTCAGTATATATGATGAAAATCCAACTGTCTCTATGGCCTAGAAATGAGGCTGCATCAGACACTGATAGCCAGGAGTGCAAACCTCCTCCACCAGAGGAGAGGATGTAGGAATAGAAAAAAAATGGTTTTGAGCATTGACTTGAGCCCTGTTACTTGGTGAAGCTTCTTGGTTTTTATATGTGTCAAGCCATTTGTTTTAATGATTATATCCTTTTACACTAATATGTCTTTTATTTCCCTTTCCTCCTTGTGTTGTTGTGGGTATTGCTTTATTTTTCCTAGGATTTTTTTTTTAAGGAAATTCAGAGATTAAAATACAGTGATGTCTTGGTTTGAAAAGACAGGTGTCTGCTAAGGAGGGCAGGAGTTTCTTTTGAAATGGAAAATGTAAACCTACTCTTTCTGAATTATTTTAATTCTGAAATTAAGGGGTTCTCAGGGAAAGATATGGGAATAACAGTTCTTTATTAGGAAACATAAAATAAACAATGCAGTAATACAAAACAACACTGATAGAGTCAGAATATGACCTGACACCCTGTGGGTCAGGGTGTTGGTATTAGTCCCATTGGAATTGTAGCTGCAGTCCTCCTGCAGTGACAGGTGTGGTTCTGTTGGAGCAGGGATCCTGTAGAAGGGTGTTTGTTTTCCTCTGAAGGTCCAGTGGTGGTGTAGATGGGCCTGGTCTTCCTCTGGGAATGCAGTGGAATAGAAATCTGCTTCTCTGGGAACCCAGTGGGAGAAGGCTGGCTGTGGTGTTCCAAGTCTCAGATTATATCCAGTTAGGAATGCTTGACTCCTCCCCCTGGGCAGAGCATCTCCCAATGAGATGCTGTAATTTTATCAGTCATGCAGTGACACTCAATGGCCCATTAGCAGAAGATATCTCCCTGGAGGGAGGATGGGTTGTGGAAGAGATAAAGAAAAACCGCCCCACCTGGTTTTAGCAGGTGGCCCACTTAACAGCAGATAACTGCCCCACTCCTAGCAGATGCCAATAGAATACACATCCCAGCCACATCCTGCATTTGCAACCTCTAAGCCAAGTAATAATCACTCATGTGATCTAGGAAACAGTGTAATGTATATTTTGTTGCTAGAAAAGTCAGAGAAGTAGCAATCACAGCAAAATTCAGTGTAACGTCTCAGCAAGCTTAACATGCACTGAAAGTGTGCCTGAGTTTTTGGGAAGTTTTCCCTTTGCCTGCCTAGAAGCTTTTCTACCTGAAGGTATCTCTGCAGAGACCTCCTGGCTAATCAGAAATCCTGGTCTTGAATTCAGGCTTGCCCTTATGGCTCCCCTTTACGCCATTGTTTCTTTTGTGACTCATTTCTGCAAGTTGTTTGTATAGATAGAATTGTCTCCAGAGAGCCTCTTCACTTTTCCTGGGGTGGCATGGTCACAAGGAAAAGTTGGAGTAAGGCTTCAGCTCCTTGCTTTCAGGTTTTGCTTGCTTCGAAGTGCCCAGAGGAGATGGGAGGGCTCATGGCTGTGTCTTGAAAACTCCTTTTCTCCATACAGTGAGATCTCCTTGGACCCCTACTTAAAACACTTCTCCAAGATGTTGACTTCTTGAGTTGTAAAAACAGTGGCACATGAGAGGGGGAAAGGCTGATGGAATGCTGAAATATGTGCATTGTGGATTCCAATGAAGAATTTCTTTCCTTAAACAACACCTATTTTAAATAGCAGTAACATTACCATACTGTTTTGTAGCTGTGATGCATGAGTAATACAATGGTTGACTCTCACAATTAAAAGGCAAATATCATGTATATAAGTTGAGTTTTATAGATTAATAGCTATGTTTTGCCCCCTTGTGTTATCAGGGGGTGACCTGGGTAGTCAGGGTAGACATTTGGGAGGACTGGCTTGTAACTCTGGCAGCACCTGACCTCTAGTCAGGATGCAAGGAAATTAAACTCCACCATTGGACAGTGAAGAGGGACTCGATGGACAGAACTTTGGGAGAGGCTAAAGGATTAAAAGGCAAAACCTCCATTGTGTGAATGAGCACAAGGTGGGGAAAATCCTTTGCTCTGGTGCTGTAATATTTTCTCTATTCAGTCTTTTGTTGCATTTTGATAAGGTTTTAATAACCTTTAAAATTTTGAAGTGAGCATAATTTCTCACATAGCTAACCTTCCCTCAGCATGTCTCTGCACCCGTGGAGTGAGTTCCACCCAAAAGCACCTGTCCTTTGTAGGGGCCCCAGTCACCAGGTGGTGGGACAATTATTAAAGCTTGTGCTGACATCAGGAGGTGAACCTGTAGGAAGAGCTTGCAGCAAGCTGCAGAAACCTGATGCCATGGAGTGGCTCTGTAGGAAGGAATTTGTGTCACCAGTTGGATTTCCTTTCTGTAGATACTGCCAAAATGATGCTGCTTCAGCAAAATCCCAGTGGTGAAAGTAAGAGGAGTTTAATTCCTCACACAGTTCATAGGCAGCCCATGTGGGAGGTGTCACAGTGCTGAGGAGCACTCACAGTATCCTGAGAGGAGCTCTCCTCTGGCTGCAGTGGGATACAAGTCCTGGATGGGATCCTTGTGCACTGCAGAATCCACTGTACAGCAACTTCCAGGATGGTGGGGAAGTACTTGGTGTGAATGAGCCCTTCAAAATGAAGCACAGACAGCATAAAAGGTGCTTTGCAAAGCCCTGTTCTGTTCCTGTCCAAGTGCACAGGCAGAAAAACAGATGAATTTAGCCACTAGGCGAATTTTCAAGGCTTTGGCTGTGATGGTTGGAGTAAGTGATTATCCTGTCTCCTGTAGTGCAGAGCATTTCGATGTGAAGTGCAGGACATGTGATTTTCCTGTTCACAGAGCACAAAGCAGACACCTCACTTGCAGAAAAGTGTTTAGTCTGGGTGAGAACTGCTCTTTGTGCGCACGCATGTGATTTATTTATAATGGATAATTCCCCCCAGCCAGATGATTTCTCCCAGCTCCCTTTCAGCCAGAGCCAGGGCAGTCTTTGTCAGTTATGTAAGGTCTGGTAAGTGTGGTGCATAAGCAGCAGCCTTTAATTTTCATCCCCATTGGAAACTGAGATGAGCTATCCTGCTTACCCCAAGAAATAATAGGGCTGTGTTTGGAAAGGCTGCTGCCCAGCTGGGAGGACAAAGCACTGCACACCCTGTGAGGGTGGAAGTGTGAGGGAAATCGTGGTGCTTGAGCAGAGCCATCTACAAAAGACACACAGCCAAGCAGGTCCCAGAAAGGAGAGAGCTGCACTTTCAAATTAGCTTTCCCCACTTTTGTGTTGTTCTGCCTTTGTGCTCATCTTCAAAGGCAGGATGGGCAGAAAATTCAGGAGGTTCTCCAGAAAAGGGGCAGTTTCCAGGCTATGGGAGGTAGATGTGCAGGGGCATAGTCCCACCTA
The DNA here is from genome assembly GCF_028769735.1 of Zonotrichia leucophrys gambelii. Lineage (NCBI taxonomy): Eukaryota > Metazoa > Chordata > Aves > Passeriformes > Passerellidae > Zonotrichia > Zonotrichia leucophrys. The sequence continues at coordinate 14,573,856 of NC_088170.1, read as the reverse complement.
GGGGTGTTAAATTTACAATTTACCTACTATATTTCGAGTATGTGCTTAAAAAAATGGTGTGTTTCTACAAATAGGACAGAATGGTAAATCTGACTCTAAAAGGCCTCTGAAAATTAGGACTGAAAATGAGATTCTAGCAGAGATTATGATACCATTTCTGCACTTTCCCAATGAAGACGGGCTGAGAAAATTGGGGCTGTTCACCTTTGAGAAGAAATGTTTGTGTGGAGGCCTCATAGCAACTTTCTAGTATCTGAAGGGGCTCTTCATCAGGAAGTGGACTGAGGGGATGGGGAGTAATGGGCTCAAAGTGAAAGAGGGGAAATTTAGATTAGGTATGTAGAAGAATTTCTTCCCTGTGAGGGTGGTGGCACAGGGGCACAGGGTGCCCAGAGCAGCTGTGGTTGCCCCATCCCTGGCAGTGTCCAAGGCCAGGCTGGATGGGGCTCTGAGCAACCTGGGAGAGTGGGAGGTGCCCCTGCCAATGGCAGGGGCTGGAATGATCCTTATGGTCCCTTAAACCCAAACTGTTCTATGATTAAATAGCATAATTGCATAAAATCTTGACTTTTCTAAATACTAGGCATTTAAAATTTATCTTTAATATAAATTGAGGTTTTACATCCTAAGGTCTATATAGTCATTTCTCTGTCAAAGTAATGGTAGCACTTTAGTCCTTGTTTTAATTCATCCTGTCCATAGCAATGTAAGTGGTAGATCCAAGCTGAGAAAGAGTTTGGAGTGGATCAGATGGAAGGGGAGGGTGTGTGGGTGGAGAACTTCAGCATATTTTTCACAGTGGCCCTGAGGTACTGTGCCAATTGCTCATACTCTCCTCTCCCTCAGGCAGGCAACTGGAGCTGAGGGTAAATTACATAACCCTAAACCTGTGTTGTCTTTGCACAGGCGTTTATGATTTACATCCTCTTGGCCATGTCTCATTTTTCAATGACTTGTGCATTTCGCAGCCTTTCATGTAAATTATTATTACCTGTATTCTAGACATTAGCGAGGAAGTCAAATAGTTATAATGATTTTATCTTTTATGGCACTTGCTGTGTTTAGTTTGCAAAGGGCTGTAAAAGGAGGGTCTGTGTTACTTTCCTAAGGAGAGGTCAGAGGTGAGAAGAGGCTGAAGTGATTTGGACTAAGGCTGATACAGGGACTTTCAACAGGCAATTTCTTTTTAAACACTCTACCATCCTAGCCCATGAATTGCAAACAGAGAGATGTTGTACTGTAACAAATACAGCCTTGCATTCCCCTCAGATTTCAATAGGCTTTGTGCAGAATTAGCTGGAAATAAGGCAGATTTAGGAGGCTGTGGAGCATGTCTTGTCCCTGTGCTGTTGTGACAGAGCAAAGCAACTGCTCCCCACATGGCTCTGAGGCATGGCCCCTTCTCTGCTCTCCTGAGCTGCATCAAGCTTTGTTTAGACTTTACCAGAGAGGAGGATGTGTTTGGATGTTACAGCTGCAATCTTCAGTAAGCCTGTTTCATGTGAGATCATAAACTCCACAGCGTGGCTGCTCCAGCTGTGAGTCCTCTCTCTCCCCTGCCCCCAGTCAAGGGGAAAGGTTTTATGTAAGAAGAGGAGGAAGAAAAGAATATTTAACTATAATCTGACTCTGGCAAGTCATGTTCTATTTAAAACTTCACTGCACCCAAAGAGCCCAGCCTGGCAAGCGGTGCGATCTGACAGCAGAACTGGTTCAGCACATGCATGAGCATCCCAGTGGCTTTTGCAGCTTCCACTGGACCCCAGAGACCCTTGGATCTCTCTCCACCTCCCTCTCTTCCATATCAAATTCTCCATCATCTCGGCAGGGTGATGTGCAGTGATGTGCTTATGAAGCATTTGATGCAAATGTTGGTGCTAGACTCGCTCACTCTGGTTTAAACATGGATTTGCTCTTGTTTTCTCTGGTTATTACATTAATTGTTTCCTTGAGTCTTTCCCTCTCACATTATTTTCTACTTATTTTAAGCCGAAGATGATTGTTTGTTTGTCCTCTGTCTCCTAAAACACTCTCCTATGCTTTGTCTCCCTAACAAGTACTGAGTGAGGACCTTGACTGATCAGGATATAGGCTTGCACTTGATTTCCCCCACCCATGGAGCAGAAATTTAGTGAGAGAACTCTTTTTTTAGTTCCACTACAGCTGATACTGAGGGCTCCTATCCTGGTTTTCCTTTCCTGAAGGGAAGATGGGGATAGTGAGGAGCAGGATCTGTGTTTCCATTTTCCATTGCAGTAAATCTTGAAGAAGATTGGGAAATTGGTCTGACTTCTGTTTTCCAGCCCTGTTCCCCAGCATTGCCACCTAGAAGCATCCACACTCAGCAGGCTGGTGGGAGGCAGCAGATTCTTGTGGAGCCCTGTGCTATCCTAGGAGGGAATGTCATCTTTCCTGTCCCTTCAATCCAAAAATGCATTTTTTTCTGTGCAATTAGGAAAATAGTGACAGTAATGGACTTTCCCTGGGGATGTTTGTTTTATTTACAATTATAATTAGCAGCACTGATATGTTTACTCTTTCTGATAATGTATGGAAAGGCACTTTGATTTTGTGGATTTTCCTTTGTAAGTCTCTATACTGTCAGAACTGAAAAGCACTCACACTCTGTGCTGTCTCTTGTCACACCAGCTCCCCTTTGAAATGCAGCTTGCTCCATTTCTGTTGTCAGTGAATACCATGGCCCCTTTTTGTCCAAAGCCTGTTGTTCTGTTAGTCTAGGTCTTGTTCCTTTTTTCCCATTGTGAAGAGAAGTTGATGGTCAGGATCTCTATTGTAAATAAACAAAGGTGGATAAAAAACATAAGCTGTCTTTCACTGAAGCAGGCAAGAGACTGTTTCTGCAGAGACAGGTTTGGATTTACAAAGCAAGTGCTGGATAATGTCAGAATTGTTGGCAAGCAACAAATCTTGGTATTCCCCCCATGCCAGATCCCGGCTGAGCCTCAGAGGGGCTGCCTCCCCTCAGGAACACGCTGGACTTTGGGCTCTGGAGAGATTAAAAAGGTGGAGCCTTTGTTCTTGGACTCCAAAACTTGCTGGTGGTGCTGTACATGAGAGGTGTTCTGGTGCCCTCCTGCTGCTTCTTGGTACCTGTGCCCCTCCCTGGCCCTGAGCATCACATGGCTCCTGCACTTTTGTCCCTCTGCTTCTCAGTAAGAGCTGGCCATAGCCTCCATTAGGGTAAAACCAACCTGTTTTGGCTCTGAATTCTTCCTCCAGTCCAGCCTCAGGCTTGGCACGTGCCAGAGCATGCAGCTGCCTTTCACCAGGGCCAGAGCTCAATGTTTTTGGCAGTGGTTTCCATTTTCACCTGGCTCACAGTGACAATCCATAGGAACCCTTCCCACTTGTGCAAATATGGTAGATGTGTCCTGCAGTTTGGTGGTGCTTTTTGCTTTGATTTCTTTTAGAATAGTTATAAATCTCTCTTTCACTAACAAGTGGGTTTACTTGGTACATGAAGTCACTCATGGTCTAATTTTCTTTCATTCTCCATCTATGAAAAATAAAGCTTTGTAAAGTCAATGCTATGGACTTAGAATTCAACATTTTTCTGCAGCCAAGTTTCTGCTCCAAGTGACTCCTTGAGAATGTCCCTATTACCTATTGATTTGTATCAGCCACGTTTCACCACTTCTCCTCTGAGAATGTTGATTTGCCAAGAACTAGAACCACAATGTGCCTGAAATGTCTCTGACAGTTACTTTTACCAACCTCTCTCAGCTTTTGGCACTCCCACCACATGCTGCTTGTCTTTAATGTGTGCAGATATATGCTGCTGGACCAGAGGTATGACTGAGCATGCAAAGCATCCATTATAAGCAGGTTCTGATTTTCTCTGTTCATGTGCTAGTTAAGCTATCACAGTTCCTACTGCCAGGAAATTTTCCCTTTTGCGCTCCTTACATAAATACAGCAATTGCCCACATCTCTGTACTTACATTAAAATGAGCTTTTTTTTTTTTTTTTTTCCTTGGAGTAATATCAGTTCTACTGGGCCTAATCCTGGGATATGTCAAAGTCTCTAATCTTACACATTTTACTGAAAACGGAGTGATTAACCTCTTGGCAAAGCTATTTGGAATATCAGGGAGGATTAAGCTGTGGAAAGAGGGCTATGGACAGGCCTTTTGGGTCCTTGACTGGATCCCTAGCTGAGCCTTTTCCTACATGCCATGCTAAATGAACTCAGTATTGCTCCTTGACTTGGCTTTTCTACAGAGGTTTGCCAGTCTGGTGGCACAGCATGTCCCTTCCCAAAAATATGTGCTCAAACTCCACCCCCCATTTGTTCAAATGGCCTTTCCAGGTTACATTTCTCTTTCCAGAGGGTCAGTCAAACCACATCCACAGGTCTGCCTGCAGTTAGTTATCCGTGACTGGAGTACAGCTTAATAACTCTTTTTTCCTCCCTCTTTAACACTAGTTCATCCCCTTCCCCCTACAGTAGGAAGTGGGGAAAAAAAAAATCCCAGGGCTCAGAGCAAAGTTAATCCAATAATTGTGGTAATTTATGAGTTGATGGTTGATAGCAGAAGATGTAATTATTCTTTTCCAGCCTTAGCTAGCTCAGTGTGATCAAATATGATTATATGTTATTGTTCAATGAATCATATGCTGAGCACAATGCACTGACCTGATGGCTGATGGCACCGTGCTCCTTGGCAGCATTGCATTATGAATTAGATCAGTTCCTTATCTTGATTATCTGAGGCCCTAATCCCACAAACGCTTGTGAATATTTTAAAACTTACTGGCAGAATAAATCCATGTCTGAGGTTTTGTGATGCAGCCTGAGATGAAAGGATTTGGGGAATTTTCAGTCCCTACAGGTACCTGTGTTTGCTGGTTTCATCCTGGCTCATGTTTATATTCGTCATCTTTCTACTTTGATTTTAGCCCAACCTTTTTCCAGCCCAAACTGCCTTTAGACAAAGCCTGTGAGTGATGTGACCTTTGCTTGTCAGCACAGGAGAGGGTGTAAATTAATTCACAGGCTTATTTGGTACAGGAGGTTCTGGCCTAGGTGCTTTTATTGGAGCATCCTTAACGTCAATCGCTAAATAAGTCCAGGCTGGATGGATCCTCTGTGTCCTTGCACAACCCCTGTGCAATCCAGGCTACACAGAACCAATATTACGCACTCACAATCAGCTTCTTGGCATCAGACCTGCTGCCTGATTTATACCCAGTGCATGTGTATTGGTGTGTGCATATTTATGCATCTGTATGTCTTCATTTCGGGTGGATGTCCCCTTAAATCAATATTTGATTCATGCTATTAGAACAAACCTAGAAAATGCAATGCCATGGGGAAATACTCAACCAGGCAATTTCACCAGGGACCTAGTTACCTTTTGATGTGCCTACAATAAAAAACACAATAGTAGAAGCAGTTCTAATTTGCCTTTGTAAGATCTTACGGCTAATGGGAGAAACCAACCCAAAATCTGTCTGAGCCATAGAGCTTAGAAACCTGAGGAAAAGCATCCTCCAGCTTCAGGAAAAAGTGATATATGCACAAATCTGCCTGAATCTTTCCCACTGCCCACAGTCCTGTAAGGCAGGCTGCCAAGCAGAGGTGATCTGGTTTTTAAGGCAGAGGTGGAAGAGCAAGAAGAGAGTGCTCTGGGAGTTATTCCAAGGAAAGGGAATGTGGCCCTGGGTGGGAAGAGATTGTGTGAATTGCCCACTGTGCAAGCAAGACCTACCAAGAAGGGAAAGGGAGAGAACAATCTGGGAAACAGGGAAAATGTGGGTGGTGCAGTAGGACAACCTGTGGACTGGGAGACAAAGAGACATGAAGTTAACCCATGTCTGACCTCAGCCGGGCTGCTGTTTCTGCTCTCAGCATCAGAGCTGATGCCAGAACCCACAGACTGCTCTCTGGAAGAGGTGCTGGTGTTGTGTCCTGCAGAGCTCTGCTTCAGTGACTGCCTCCACTGCCAAACCCCTCCCAGAATGGAACAGATAAATCCAGGTTGCCTCCACTCAACTACATGGTTGCTTGTGAAAAAAAATAGATGTGTTTTGACAATTTGCTCTGTGGTTGGGCTGATTTGCCTGCTTCCCCTCTGCCCCATGGAGAGCTTTTGTGTGTGTCTGTGCTCAGAAACACCACATCATTTGTTTGCTGTCAGCCAGAGTCCCTGCTGTGCTTCTGAAGTGCTGTTCTAGGTACAATTTCCTCTGCTAATGAATTGCTTAGGTTTTGATACATATTAGTGTGCAAGTCACTCAGAGAGAAGGAAGGGTCAAGCTGTTGGTTTGTAGGCGTTGATGTAGTGTCAAATGTCTTCTTAATCCCAATATAACCCAAAGATTTGTTTGGAGGTTGCTGCAGTGTTCAGTTTTTCAGGGCAGCCCAGCAATGATCAAGTGTAGTCCTGTTTTCACCCCTCAGGCTTTTCTGCTCCAAGCCATGTGCTGGGTGCACTTCTAGATGCTGCTAGAGCAGTGATGCCTTAACTCTGCTTCTGATTGAAGGAGAATTAGTAATCCCCACCCTTTTCCTTCCAGATATCGTGAAAAGCAAACCTCCAGCATGATAACACTGCTGCTGCTGCAGTGGCAGATGGACATGGGGTGATCTGGCCTCCAGCCTTGCTGCTGCACTTCCCACAACCCTCCTGCCACAGGTGGGGTGTGAGGAGTCTCCTTCCACCACGTGAGCCTTTTGGGCAGGGGTCAATGAGAAACCACAGCCACAGTGGGATCTTCAGGGTGAATCTGAATCCAAGGGCAGATGGGTTAACTGGGCTCTGAGGAGCCAGGCTGTGAGGTGTGGTGTGACCTGGGTTCTTCCCCTTCAATCTGAACCAGGGTGTTTTAGAAAATGTAGAGTTACAGTTCAAGTTTTAAAGACCTTCACTGTGGGCTTGGGGAGATGGTTCTGCTGCCACCGTGGCAGAGGGTGACCTGTGCTCCCCAGGATGGCACCAGTCAGTTTGGTGACTGAAGAGAGTGGTAAAAGTCTTTTCTTGTCTCCACCATGACCAGGTGGTGTCTGAGTAGGGCAGATGATGGAAGATAACCTTGCACTTGCTCTTAGAAACCTACTTCCAAGAGTATAAACACTTGCAGAGCTAGGCCAAAGTCTTGGATGTGTAAGCAGGAGTTTTAGGAGTGTATCCAGAGTGTTTTCCAACATTCCAGCCCCATCCCTATTGGGTCTTTCTTTGAGCTTCCTAAATGCTGTTCCAGCAGCAAAGAGTAGGGCCTGAAATCCCCAGTTGTGTTTGGCTTTCTGCACACATGGGCTGCTGCACACACAGCTCGTGTGCCTCTGTGTGTGGGTATTAGAAATAAACCACTGCACTTTGTCAGTGTGTTTGTCTAAATCCTCCTGTTCTCTTTGTCTCACACCCTGGGAGCAGAAGGGGAGCTTGAGGCTTCAGGGCTGATTTTTGCATGGTCTGTAGGTCTGTGCTGTGAACTCATTCTACTCTGTGATGCCAGTGGGTCTTGGTTCTGGTTTGGAAAGAATGCTCACAAGAGTTCCTTGGTTTATGTAAATAGTTTACCCTCTGTGCTGGCGAGGAAACACAGTTTAGCCACTTGTGGTCCGTGAGAAGCTTCTGATGTTGGCACCTGTGCTGTAAAAACCGGTCCCAAACTACCTCCTGCTGGCTTTTGAGATGCCTGGAGGTCACTTTAACTGATGATGTTAAAGACATCAAAATAAAGACATATTTTGATTAAGATAGCACTTTGCCTGTTATTAGGCTTTGATCTGTACAAAAATGCGAGTATTCCTCCAGTGTATTCTGTGCAAGTTAATATAGGAACTAACACAGCTCTTAGAATGGAAAAATAGAGATTTTCTTCTGAGAATTGTGCTCTACTGCCTTCTCTTGTAGGCAGCAGGGTATGCTACTGTTGCATGTGACCTGTGTAAAGGAGAAGAGTATATTGATTGAAATATATAGATATTGATTATATTGTCATCTATTAACAAGCAGACACTTGCAAACACACCCCCTTCCAGGGCAGATTGCAGCATTGGGAGCTTATGCAGGAATCTGGGATGAATTTGCATCTGAACTTCTGTAAGATGCTGCTGGGAGTGTTTCCTTATTTTCACAGGCACTTAAAAACTGGGAGAAGTCCTTTCCATTTATCACTGTGGTTTATATTGCATTATTGAAATACATTTAACTACAGAAAGCATAATAATTTATTCAGTGCTAGCACCTCAGCCAGGCCAGTTATTGATCAGTACATGTTCACACCAAAGGCTGTACAAGAAGCACACAGGGAGGGAAGTCTGCACAGCTGTGCTTTTTCAAAAGCCTGTCATAAGTTCCCATCCAAACATCACATTGGAGACCAAATTGAATTGGCACAACATTAATTTAATTTATCCTATACATTATATAGTTATTTTTTATCATCAGCTTTCTTTAATTAGTGTAATGTGGTGTAATTTTAGTATTTGGTCATGAGAGAGGCAAATACCACCTGAACTCTTGAGTCTGCAAGTGCCAAAGTGTGTTTGGGTTTACCAGACAGTACCAATCACCTTCCCAAGGAGCTCTCTTATTTTTGGGGAGTGTTTCTTCAGCCTCACTGTCCCAGTTATCTTCTTGAACACATAATTGGGTTTAAGTGGCTTTTGTTGAAGGCTGGCTTTCGTCAGGCACTTTTCTGTCAGCAGGAAGGGACAATCTGCTGATGCAGATAAGCAAAACTGGCTCAGCCTTTGCCACCTTATGTAAATAGCAGATTTGTGGAGTTGCCCCAGGGAAGATTATTTGTATTTAATTGGGCAGTCTCTAAGGTCTGTATTCCAGAAAGATTTGACCTCAAACGCACTGAAGTTGGTGGAGGGACCTCCCTGTGTTTTGAAAAGTCAGATCCAGTCTCCAGTGGTGCTGATCTTGGATTTCTGGGAGCAAACACAGCTTTATGCTTTCATCCTCCTCTTACCCGTTAATATTGTGTTCAGCAATCAAATCCAGCCAGTGTGAGACATCAAATAAAGCAAATGTAGGAGCAGTATTTATACAGTTTCCACGTATGCTGGCACAATGAATTCTCAGTTTTCTTATGTGTTTCTGACCACCAGTTTTCCCACTTCCCAAACAGTTTGACCTTCTCCAGTTAAGGAACAAAACTCACCCAGTGGCAGATTTAAGCAATCCCAACAAACAATGGAGTCATCCTAGTTCTGCAAATCAAACCCTCACACCACTTGTTTCACAAGAATCTACATCCCAAGATGTGTCTGAATTGGTAAAAATGGAAAAATAACTTCAAATAGTGACATTGAAATTTCTCACTGTGACCATTGTGTAGCTAAAATGAAATTTTGTATTTATTGACAAATATATTTGTTCTTACTGTGCAGGCAACAATCACAGCCTCTGATAATTTGTTTGTTCTGTTTATTTTCCTGTGCTTAGAAGACAACAGCAATTTGCATTCATTTGCATCTCATTTTAAGGGACAGTGATAATGAGAAAAGTTGTGGGGGGATGTGTGCATATATGAGTTTTATACATATATATACATAAACAAAATTATTTGTTTTTCTATAACATTTGAGAGGAGATAATTGCTGTTGGGATTTTAGTTTTCACATTCTGCAGCTCTCCCTTGTACTCTTCTTTTGGTTTTGCATGCTTAAAGTTTCAAAACCTGCACAGATCCTATTTATGTAGGACAAAAATAATTCTAAAGGGCAACAGACTATTAAAAAACCACTCAATGAAACGAATTGAGGCCAACATTTTAACACACACTGCTTGTTGCACAGTTCTTTATCAGACCCATTGAGCAGGCAAGCTCCTAGAAAAAAAGAATCCCCAGTTTTTGTTTTTTCAACTAGACCAACATTTTTGGTTACTGGGTGGGAAAAAAAAGGTACTATTTTTAGACCAGGAGCAAAAAATAATTTTTTTTTTTAACAAAAAGTGGACTGGCATGGGTTGATAGATGTCCTAAATGAGTGGATTTAACAAGTGATTTTATTTTATTAGACTTTTTCTGTAGTGTGTGTTTGGTTATTAATAGTCAATGGCACACATAAGCCAAAGACAAATAGGTTTGTGTGGACCAGTTGGTCTGATTCTGAAATGTTGGCTTGCTCATGCAATATTCATGTTTAATTTATAGATGTTTAATTTGCTCACCAAATGTGTGAGTAAAAAGGATGGGTAGGCATACACAGCAGTCACCACTCTTGCTGGTGCTTGCCAAGATGGACTCTCCCTGTTTTGGGAGGCAGGGGAGTGGCTGAATGGGGTGGTGTTTGCAGGGGTCCCAGGACGAGGGAAGAGATGAGAATCTTGACTCCATGTTTCAGAAGGCTGATTTATCATTTTATGAGATATATTATAATAAAAGAAAATTATATAATAAAACTATACTGAAGAATAGAAGAAAGGATTTCATCAGAAGGCTAGCAAGGAAAGGAATGGAAAGATGATAAAATCTTGTGACTGCCTCAGAGTCCCAACACAGCTGGACCTGTGATTGGTTATCAAACAGAAACAACTCACATGGGCAAATCAAAGATGCACCTGTTGCATTCCACAGCAGCAGATAATTATTGTTTTTCTTTTCCTCTGAGGCTTCTCAGGAGAAAAAATCCTGGCAAAAGGATTTTTCAGAAAATATGTCTGTGACAGCTGAGATACCCAGGATACCACTCCATGATAGAAGAGAAAAGAGGAAAGCTTTCCTTTGAAACAGTAAACTCTGCTAAGCAGCAATTTCAGCAATAAAATGTGTTTCTTAGGCTCCTAGGCCTTATATTTGTATTAGGTTTTGATTTAGTGGTGTGGATCTGTGTGCTGACATTGGTTAAAACACTCAGCACGGGTGAGAAGCTAAAACCACATCCAGGTGTGCACCCTATATGTGGCTGTGACTGAGCATCAGGGCTGGGCTGGTCAATATGGAATATGGGCTGGTTGAGGGGTATAAATAGGGGTTTAGTATGAAATATGGGCTGGTCGAGGAGTATAAATAGGAATAGGATAAGGCTGGCAATCCAAGTACCACAGATTTGCTCCTTGTGAAATGATCCAAGTGACAAGGCCTGGGTAGTGTGAGGGATCAAGTTTGGCATCTGGCAGCACCCCCTTAGGTGCCCCTTTAGCTCCTCTCTGATGGCACACAAAAAGAACATGGAACTGTTCTTTTTTCCTCTGACATAATGGCTGGGATAGGAAGTGTGAATGGCTGTTTGTTAACGATCCCTCTCTGGAAGGGCTCCTTGCCGGCACTGGGCAGTGTCCCTGACCTGCTGTGAGCTGTTAGTCAGCTGTGACTCAGTTTTCTGAGCCCACTCACGCCAATATCCTCCTGGAAATCACCGTGACTCAGGCTCAGTTGAGCGGGTCCCAGTGAGGCCATGAAAGTGGGATGAATTTATTCACAGTAGTTTTAGTGCTGTGAGTTTCTCTAGGCCTAAGAAAAGACTTGTACCCTGCAACAGTTCCAGTGTCTTCCCAGAAAAATTTCATCAGGCTTTCATACAGCTGTTCCTAGGAATGTCATATCTGTATCACTAGGCCATCTCTTATGCCACATTTCAGGAGGGGTTTATGTAGAAATCCTGTTTCTGAAAGATGTGCTGGAGCTGAGTATTTAAGCTGCTTGAACAGATTTTATTGCAGCAGTAATTTGAAGTACTGAATGAACTATGGTGGCAAACAACCAGTACAAGCAGTGAAAAACACCATGATGCTTACAGGGGTTCATACAAAGTCACAGGGAGTTCAGGGTAGGCTGCCTTTGCCAGAGTGTTTTGCTTTGGAGCCAGTTTTTTCATACTTTTATTGGAGTTTCGCTTCATAGTCCCATGGAGGGGAGGGACAGCCTTGTCCCTGAATGCATGGAGCATTAAATCTATCCCTTCAGCAGCACCCTGGGTGTTCCTGCTTGTTCAGAGGAGAAGCAGAAGGTCTGCAGAAGGTCTGTGGTATCTGCCAACTTCTGTGTTACACCACCAGGTAGCTGCCTTTGTCTGGGAGATTTATTTCTGTGCACATAACTGAATTTATAGACACACATGTGTAACCCCTAGGGGAAGCATGCTTGCATTCCCATCCTCTGTGAGAACCAGCAGAGCACTGAGCCCTCCACAGCTGAACTGCTCATTCTCTGGGCCACTGCTTGTCCATCTTTCTGTGTTGCTGCATACTTGCTTAGTGCATTTTGGCTAATAGGAAAAATTACTTTGATTTATGCACTTGTATTTTTGGAATATCCTGGAGCGTGGCTCATTAGGCAAGACACCGAGCTGAACAACACTCGAGTCTGTGCTGTGCCCCAAGGATCTCCTCATTTTAGCAGTTCAAATTATAGCATGGATTGATAGATGTAAATACAGTGGAAAATAACTCAGTTTGGTGATATGAGAGGAGAGCAACACTGAAAAAAAATATTTTCCAATTCCCCACATTCAACAGGAATGAATCCCACAGCTCTCAGGATCCCTGATGTTATCTCTGAACATGGTCCTGCTGCAACCACCAAATTATGAGGTGTGTGCTTTTAGCAGAGACATTTCAGAAAAAAATTCATCTGGGAGAAAAAAAATTCTAATCCTGGCCCCTGTTTGCTCTGCTTTTGGGTCCAATCCTCTATCAGAGCTGTCCCACACAAGACTATTCCCCCACAGCCCCCTTTGGAAAGCAGCAGTCCCACGGCTTTCCAGGGATAAATGAGAGAGAATTGCTCAGAGCTAACACTGATAAGGCGAGGTTGAGCTAATTAAACAGAGCTCTGCAGCATTTACTGTTAGCACCGGGAAAGAAACAAACCCAGGTGTGCATTGAGCCAAGTGTCAAATCCCCTTTTTGTCAGATGTTTGAATGTGTGAACCGTTTTTTGGTTTTATTATGGGCACACCAGTCTTTGTCCCTGATTTGTGTATTAATTAGGAGAGGAAGATGTTGGAAAATGGAAAAGTAAAAAGGGCTGATCTCTCTGCTTGGCATAATAAAAGCAATGTATTTGACAAGAGGCTAAGTTACTTTTATAAGTGTATTTAATAAAGTAAGAAAAGAATACTGGGGAAAAAGTTATATAAAGAAGGGAAAAAGTTGGCCAATATCTGCAACACTGTTTTGTGTTTCTGCCTTCCCAAAAGGAATGATTCATGTTGTTTCTGGATAACCTACTGATTTACTGCCAGTCACAAAAGCTTGTGCATAAGTAATGGAGTAACACAGCAGGTTTATTCACACTGATGGGGACAGGAGGTGACAGCACAAATGGGACTACACAGGAAATCTACTTGCACAAGAGAAAAATATAATAATGATAATCCAGTGTCTCTTTGCAAAGCCTCATCTGATCCTCTCTGCCTCACAGACCTCACTGCCCAAAGTGTAGATGCACACTACTAAAGAGAGGAAAACCTCAGGTCTGTTCCTGTGCTTTTACCAAGAGCAGAGGTTTTATGTGATTCTGGTTCAGAGAAAGCATCTGGAAGAGTACCAACAACAGGAAATGCTGTGGGAGGATATTTTATCAAAGATACTTAAATCCTCTTTTGTTCTTAAGTTCCTCAAGGATGTACCATGGGAATAGTTTACTATCTTTGGACAAAAAGGGATTTCTTTTCCCAAAAAGGCTCCTCCCAAACACTTCTTAGAACTTGTAACATCATCATTAGCTTTTAAGGAAACACAAAGCTCCCAGTCAAGCATTCCCTGCACAGATGACTCAGGTCCCCGGAGAGGAGTTGGTTTCACTTTTGTTCTGCGTTTGGTGCTCATAAACCAGAGAATTTGATGTGACTTCCTGTGTGGAGCTCTGACCTGATCTGTGCTTATTTCACATACAGAACAATTGTTACCTGCAGATGCTGTAGGTGCTGTGCTGGGAGAGAAGAGGAATATTTGGGAATGTTAAAATTAAAAACAACCCCAACCCACTCTGCTGCCTCTCTGATTTAAGAATTGAGCATCTGTACTTCAAAGAATAGAGCGCAACTTGTGTTTGTGAAGACCAGGGTTACAAGAAATGAAACTTCCAAATTATATATCCAAATAGGAGTTTAAATGTCATTTGTAAAACAGTCAAAATGTCGAGCAGTCCCTGTGTGCCCAGCCAGGCTGTGACACTATCCTGGACTTCTTGCTAAGAGAGAGGAAAGCTCAGTTAAAATATGAGCACAGCCTGAACTTCAGTGCTTTTGGATGTTGCTGTGCTTAGTCATGCAATCTAATGTTCTGAGGAAGCCTTTGTGGTATTATTATTATTTTATAAGTTCACTCTATGTACAAGGATATTGTGCATATTAATCTTCTGTCACAAAAAATAGGAATCTAAAGGTAATTCTCAAACAATAAATACAGAAGAATATTTTGATTTTAGCAACTTATGGATTAGACGATTTGAAAAACCCCAATCCCCACGTTTAGATTAGGGTTTCTTTTGAAGACTAAGTGAATTTCTGCTTCCATATAATGTCAAACTGCTACAGGAGGCAGAAGCCAATAATTTCTTCTTTTCTTTGGCTGCACCTGGTAAATGCTGCAGATGAATATATCTGCAGCTATGAATTTCAGATAAAACTGCTCAGATATAATCAGTTTAAGAGGAACTATTTTCTGAAGTAAAATGTATGTAATTGATGCAGTTTTAATGAGATAAAAATATAATCACCAATCTTTTGTTTATAGCTTTAAGCGTTCTTTAGAAAGTATTTAAACTATGTAATTTAGGATTTAGTTAAGGTTGTGAATATGTTTGGGATGCCTTTTTTTTTGTTGTATGCTGGTGTTTTTCTTTTTTTTTTCCCCCACAAAAAGCCACAGCTCTCAAGCCTGAGCTCTTGTGCTTTCTCTCTCATATTTGAGAGCTTTAGGTCAGTGTAATTTTATATGACATCCCTTTGCCTTCCTTCTCCTCTCCCATTCAGATCCTTCTCAGAAGGTGGAATAGCTGTAAGATTGGTTTTGCTTTGATGTGAGACATCCCACACATTCCTGGCATCCTGGAGGTCGGCTGTAAGGCAGGAGATGGAGCTGGCAATTTCCTTTTGTTGTGGTGACAACAATCTTTATTTCATTTGCTTGTGTTTAAACACTGGTAAAGGCACTTAGCCCAGGTAAAATATTCCCTGCCAGTTTGGCAATTGTGCGTGGGGAATTTTCCTGGGGACACAGCTGCAAGGACATCTTCCTATCCATGCAGACTGAGGAGATGCTGGCAGCTCCTTTCTATTTTTCACGTGTCCTTTGCTTTGGGCACATCAGGTTGCTGGTGTTGGGACAACATTCAGGCCTGCACACTCACATGGTTTGCTGGATTTGGTGTAAAATATCCATGACAGGGAAGCCAGGGCTGTCAGAGCAGAGCTAGACTCTGTTTTATTCTTTCCTGCCTCCATAGTTTTGTATTTCTGAGGTTTTTTAAGCATTGCAAGTGTTCCCAGCTGTTTTCAGGTCCTGACAAAGCAGCACAGAGAGTCCAGGTGTGCTGTCCCATTCAGTGCCTCCTCCTTCCCAGGAGCCCAGGGAAGGCACAGCAGGCAGCCCTGAGCTCCTCAATGATGCAGGCAGGTAGGGCTGTGGGAAAACTGCCTCAGGAACATTTTTGGATGGCGAAAGAATTATAGTTGAACTTGAAATATTTTGTGAAATTATGCCAGTGGTGCAGAAAATCAGTTATAGAGGGAAAATCCTGTGCTCATCCCATCGTGATGTATCTACTCCCACATTTTCAGGATGAAATATTCCTCCTTCAAGAAAAAATCTTTGAAAGTATTTCTTTCTATCATCTGCAGACTTTAGTTCATATAGGGTCAAGAAAAGTCCCTCAGGGGACCATATCCCCCTTTCCAATTGAAACAATCTCATATTGAATATCTCAAAATCTCCTTTCTGGATGGA
This sequence comes from Zonotrichia leucophrys gambelii, assembly GCF_028769735.1. Taxonomy (NCBI): domain Eukaryota; kingdom Metazoa; phylum Chordata; class Aves; order Passeriformes; family Passerellidae; genus Zonotrichia; species Zonotrichia leucophrys. Next base: position 14,557,981 of record NC_088170.1, on the reverse strand, counting down.
ATTCCCAGCCTTTTCCCATCTCCAGTCTCAGACCTGGAGCTGTGAACACCCCTAGGGTGTGAACTCCAGGTACTACAAGACAAATGTAGGTGACAGTGGTGGAGTCTCATCTGCAAGAACATTTGCTAAATCAACAAGTTTCAGCACTAATAAAACCTAGGTAATTTTAAGCTTCAGTATCTTTTTGCAGCAGGGTTTTGTATACAAGGTAAAACATTTGTCGTTGTTCATTTTGGGTTGGCATGGGTTGCCCACTCTGTCTTGCACCTGTATTCACCAGGAACAAGACAGGGCAGCTGCATTTTTTTTCCATGAGTGAGAATATTAATAAAGTCTCCATCCTTTACCTGGCTGTTACTTTGGGAAAAATTATAAGCTTTTAGTTTATTTTTGGGACTTGTAATCTCCCTTTCACATGCACTAATTCTAAGCAAAAGCCTTAGAAGTTACCGGCAGCTAAGTGAGACTAAAACTGGGATTAGTTTTAGTCCTACACTAGTTAGAAATCATAGTTTGTTTTTTTTATTTTTAATCTCATCCATTATTTAGATTAGGTTTTGCATAAATGAAAGCTGTGTTGAAGAGCTTTTCTATGTATTTTACATCAAGGCTGAAGGTGTAAAACACATCTATTCAAAAAGGAAAGGGAACACAAAAGAAAAAGTATCTTGAATGCTTCTGTTATTAGTGAGTCTCCAGGCAACTCCTGGCTGAGGGCAAAGCTAAATTAAATGATTGTAGTAGCAGACTGATACATATATAATACATAGTTACACACACACACACCCCCCTCAGGAGCTATTTTTAACACATGTGCACCTACCATACCTTTCATCTGACAGCTTTATTTGAATCCAGGCTATTCATTGGGAATAAGCAGCTAATTAATTTATCACATGAATATCAAATATGCAATTAGTCCCAGAGCACTCAGTATTCCAGCCATGGCCACCGTGGCAGCCTCCACACTGCCAACAACGACTGCCAGGAATGAGTCCCATTCAGTGCCTGACCTGCTATAGAAGGACATAAATGGGTTTGCCATATGCTGCTTGATATTGTACTTATAATTCTTCCTTTCTCCTTGTGTTCATGCATGTGTGCAGTCAGCTAATGGGTTCTCCTCAATCACAGCAGTGTGACGGAAGGAAAGGAGTGTTTAGGAGATTAGAGGATGCTGTGGTCACAAAGCCCTGAGATGAAAATTTCTGTGTAAAGACAATTCTAAAGGAGCACACGTGGATGTGTTTCCCTTGGTAAGGCAAGAGGGAACAGCTGAAACCGCAGACAGCAAGATCAGAGTGAGGTGTTGGGTGGAAATTAAAGGGCTAATGAAGGTTATGACAAGGAGAGATGACATTTTCCCTGTCACTTGCTGGGGAGTGAGGTGACCAGCACCTGGAGAACACTCGGGCACAGCTGATGGTGTCCTGGAGGGGACAGTGGCAGCTCCAAACTCTCAGGCTCCTCTGGACCACCCTGTGACTGTGTTTCTTCAAAAGCCTCATCCCACTTGGCAGCTGCACTGCCTTCCTCAACAGCAGGCTCAGGGATCAGACAAGCTCCTAAGCTGATCAGATGGAGCTGAAGCACGTTTATTTACTGTAAAGTAAACATCATTACTGCTGCCCTTGAGATATTTTGTAATTAAGTACAATTTCCCATGCTGGCAAACCTAGTGCCATTTATAGAAATGCTAATTTCTGTTATTTCATGGCTAGCTCTGAAGGTTTAACCTTGGAGAAGATCCTGGGTGTTGAACAGTTTTAAAGACCAGTAAATGTTACTGTGCTTGTAGAAAAGCCTTGCAAGACAATGTCCAGCTCCATTCTTTGCAGCTCTTTGGCAGTATTTTACAGCATGGCAATTAGAAATTGTTTCTGTCAGAGTGGAGCATTAGAGGACATTGTTATACAGCACTGGAGCATTTGGTCATAAATATTTCAATTTGTGGTAGAATCTAAACTAATAAAGCATTAAAAACAAGGCAAAGAAATTTCAGTACTTTTTCAAATGCTTCATCTTAGTCTAAGGACATGGTTTTACAGGGGTGATGTGAGGTTTAATGAGGAGTGGGGATCTATCAGTGCTTTTGTTTTTATCAAGTTGTATTTCATTTCTTAATTTTGTTTAATGTCTGTGGCTTTTGATGGATATTTTATAAGTTGCTAAACTAATAGCTCATAAATAAAGCACAACATCCATTCTTTGGGTATCAAAATGTAGGCCATTGTGTTCCCAGCATCAAGCTCCTAGTTTAAATGCTAGTATGGAAATCAGTCCTTTGGATTAATGACCAAATAAAGCAGAGGATGAAATAGTGGGGTTTGGCTGAATGAAAGTCTGTGATGGTTGTGGGGGAAGGAGTTTGTTAATAGCCAACATGAAATCCTTGTTTTATAAAAAGTGCCATGTGGACATGTTGTAGCATCCTGAAACAATGAGTTTTGCATTCACTCATAGTGGATCTATCAGTCAGCCTCAATGGGAGTTTAACAGCAACTTTTTTGTAGCTGTAATAACAGGCCTGAAAGCCAACCCTAATCTCTTAGGGTGTTAGTTGTAAACAAATGCCATCCTGCATAAAAATGCCTTTCCTGTATATATTTTTTTCCCTAAAGATTGAAGGAAATGCTTTATAAAAACAATTCTCTTCAAGCACTTAAGGGACACTAATTGCTTTTAATTTCAGTGTGCGATGGTCCTTATCCAAGGGAAGTATGCTGCATGGGCTATAAAGCATTTTTATATCATATACGGTTTAACAGAGCATGCCTGGAGTTAGCTGAGCTGCCTGCCTGGTTCCCTGCTCTCTATTATCCTTCACCATGATTAAACACGCAGTGTTTCACTGCCTGATGGTGAAGGGCATCCAGCAAAGATCACTGAGCTCCTCTCTGCTGCCTGCCTCTGAGCAGAGATGTGTTTCTGTTTGCTCAGCCACCTCTGGGGCACAGCACTGCTGTGTCACAGGGTGATCACAGCCATTGCAAAATTGACCCTCTGCTATTCTTTTCATGTCCCCACAGCAGAAAGATCAGCTCCAGTGACAGCTGGGGCCTGTGCCTCTGGAACTTTCTTTTTAAGTGCCTTATGAAGCTAATATAAAAGTCTTTCCTGCCCTCAGAAGCTGCAGAGGCAAATATCCTCTCTAGAAAGAGATGACAGTGATTGTTTCCCCACCATCCCTTTGGTCTTGGTTTGTGTGCAGCACTGGGTTGACATCACTGTACATCCACATCCACCTTCACAGAGCAGTGCTTGGGATTGTGCAGGCTTTGCTCAGAGCTTATCTCGTGTAATTCAAGGTCAGCCCAGTCATCTCAGCCCTGTCTAGAAGGCCAGGCCATGTCCACATGTTCACATTCTTGCTCCCTTTGCTCCCAATCCTGCTGCTGCCTCATGGGCACCCCAAAGCAGCATCTCAGGATGCTCATCTCCGTGGGAAATGAGCAGGCAGATGTCCACTGTCAGGTGAAAAACTGGCAGCAGTTTATTCAAGCCTGAAGTAAAACCAACTCTCAAACCCTTTTCTGTGTTGACATTGGAGCAGCCTCTCACAGTGCATTCACTGCTAGAAAGCTGCTGCTGGCAGCTTTTCAACACTTGGCCACAGCAACCTTTCCATCTTCAGTGTTTCCTGTTCAGGCCACAGACTGCTCCTCCTCCTCTGTTTGGAGATCTCTTAAGATACCAGATATTCCCAGAAATCAATAATTATGTTCTTGAGATACTTGCTAGGCACCTTAGGGAGTGTTGAAGTGCAATGCTCCTGGAGATGTTTTACATCTGCTTGCAAGGGGCTTTGAAAACCAGCACAGGGTTTAACTGTGGAGCTCTAGGTGATAGTTTTTCCCTCCTGTCCTCAGGCAAACCTGCTGCCGGGAAAGCATCTCTCTGAAGCATCTGATTCCCTCTGTGGAAAGGATGGGCCTGGTGCCTGATCAATCAGAAATCCACAAGGATAATTTTAAAGCTTCCAGGGCTAGTTCTGGTCCTGATCAGAAATCAGCAGACCGAAATACATATACATATTTGGCAGTTTTGTGCAGGAAAATGGATTGTGGATGTCTTTTTACAAATAGATGGAAAGTGTAAAGTGATTGTGCATTTATCTTAAACTGCATGAGATTTTTAACATCACTGAGCCATGACCCCATCCTGAAAATATAATTTTCTCTTTCCTCCAGTCTGATTTAAGTGGTTTAAATGCCCTTTGTCATCTCCTGTTACATAACCAACTTCACACATGTGATTACTATCATGAAAACACGTTATCTACCCTGATAATATGTATATAGGTCTGAGGAAGGGTAACCAGTTCTACTTGTGGCCAAGGCTATGAATTCTGTTTTGCTTGACAATGTCTGTGATTAAATGATTGCTATTTGAAAGAAAGATTTATATTCCATCAGTAGAATGACTTTTAAAAAACCAAACCTTTCCAAAATATATAGTACAATTGACCCCCTGCTATTCTTTTCAGTGAACTCCAATCTCATTCATAACCTCAGCACAAAATATTCTGTTAAAATTTGCAGAGACCCAAAGTATTTTTCTCACAGTAATATTTTCCAGTTGTGCTTCAGCCTGAGTAGGATCTGAAGCAGTGACCAGAAAGTCTCTCTGCCATTTTCAATGCCCTGAGCCATCTCACCATTTTCTACATTTACTTTTCAGAAATTAATTTTTAAAAAAGCAATTGTTTCTGCAAACAGCCCTTTGAATTCCATCCCGGTGGCACTTTAGAGCATTATTGCAAATTATTCAATTTATATGCATAGTCAAGCCTACATCATTATCCCCATATTCTACTAAGGCAGGAAGAGACCAAAAAAAAAAACCCAAACCCAACTCAAAACAACCAACACTCAGAAAAAAAAAAAAAAAGACAAGAAAAACAAAGGCAGAAAGCTGACCACTATTCCCGGAAAATATTTTTCACTAGGCTGAAAAAAATCCCTAAGCCCCTTTCATCAAGGTGATCTTTCTTGGAAAGTCAATGTAAGGAAAGTTTCAAATGACTGCAGTAAAACTCAAAAGATACACTCTATTATGAGCACTAATTAATGCAAATATTAATGGTTTTGGCTTCAGATGGGATGATCCAGCATTCTTAAAAATTAATAAAAATTATTACAGAGACTTACTGTATATCTGAACATGTTCCAACTTAGCAGCTCATCATTATGCACAGAATAATTGTCTGCTCATTTGCATCCTGTGAATTTTAAGGCCTTTTAACTGCACGTGTTACTTTCCCATACAAGTTTTAGTGCAGTCCAAGCTTGTGATGGGAAAGATGGAGGAACAAGGAATGGTTAGCTCTGGAGAGAGTGTGAGGAGTGACACTATTCCTCCAGTTTGGTGGGTTCAGTGTGCACACACTGCTGGAAAAAACAAGTGAGAAGGTGATGGTAGAGCAGAGTCCCCAGCCTGCAAGGCCTGGAGACAAACACTCAAAACACAGGGCACACTTATCAGTGCCAACAGATGTGCAAGGATTAATGGCATCTTTTTTTCAAATGGAATCAATTAGAGAAACAAATGAGTTTTCTCCAGCCCTGTGCCAAATCCACTGTATGGACAAACTCTTTTGTAGAAGGAAAAGTTGGATGCTTTTGGCTTGAAGTATTTGAGCTTGCTGAGACCTGTGAGGAGATAGAACAAAAAATACAGAACAGGAGGATTGGAGGAGGAGAAAATCATGGAATCATAGAATATCCTCAATTGGAAGGAACCTGCAGGGTTTGTCAATTAACCAACTCCCTGACCAACAGAGCCCCAAGAGTCCCACCAGTCAATGCTTGTTGAATTCTAGCAGGTTTGGGGCAGTGACCTCTGTCCTGAGGAGATCCTCAGCCCTGCCCAGAGAGGAATGATTTTAGCAAGGTGCTTCCTTTACAGCTTTCCTGTTTGCAGTGTGTCCATAAACAGGGGCTTTCTCCTCAGGAAAGGGAACCCAGGAATGGATCTGCTCCTCTCAGCTGAAAAGGAAAGGCAGAAGTGAAGGTTTCTGAGGTATCTGCGCTCCTGCCTGTGCTGGCTCTGCTCCTGGACAATGAGTAAGAAAGGCCACACAATTCAGATTTTTGGAGGTGGAAGAGCTGCTAAGTATTTGCATCTCCTCAGAATAGGTTGAGCCATTTCTGTGGAGGTTTTGTGGATGTCCTGTGGTCTGTGAAAGCCCAGCAGAGTGAGCAGGGATGGCTGCCTGGTGCTTACTCGTAGACAAAGGGACCCAGCTGTAAATTGCTCTCTCTGCACCCTGCCCTGCCTTACAGCTTAGGCTCTTTCCCAGGAGGCACTTCTGAATTGCTTTCTGCTGGCTTTCTGATTTGGTTTACTTAGAGAAGCTATTAATTACAAGTTGGTAAGGTCTCAAATGAGGTCTAGACCAGCTGCTCTGAAGACACAGATAAGCTGCTGGGTGATGATGGCTCTTGGCTGCTCCTGACCTGGCTTGCATTTGGGCAGCTGCTTTGTTCTGTAATGAGCAATCCCACAAGCTATCCAGTCTCCAAAAACAAGCTTTTTAAAAATTAGAGTGTACTTCTAAGACTTAGTTCACACTGTTTATAGAGCTGATTGCCCTCGAGTTCACCTTGGGCCTAATTGGCTTACTGGCTTAATTAACAAAGTGCTTATTAATGTCTAGTGGTAATTAATTTTCAAGGGATTATTTTCTATTAAGATCATGAGTACAGTATTAACACTGTACAGCTGTGATTCTGGAGAACCAACAAGTAGAGGGTTGTGGGAGGTTTTCTTTTATGTATTCAGCAAAATTTATTTATTTGGTCATATTGTGCTGATTTGCCCTGCAGTTATAATAATTAGCATCTGTATAAGACTAAGAGCTGCATACTGAGATTAGGGCTTGCTTGGAACAATGGAATGATAATTTTTATTGGACTTAAAAAATATATGATGGGTTGATGAGCAAACAAATTATGTTTGTCAGAGAACTTGGTATTGGAATGGTGATGAGCCTGCATTTTGCAAATTCAAGTGAGCTGCTTGGTGTTTTAATATTTATAGATGCACAGAAGCTGGAATATGGGCACCAGAGCCTGAGACCTAGCTATAACCCACGGGCTCATTTCATAACATGATATTTAATTAATGTGTGTTTTAATAGCACAGTCTTCCTGCCATGTGAAGCTGGGAAAGGGTAAGGATCTCTCCTGCCCAGCATCAGTAACAGTTGCTTAGAGAAAACATGGAAACCCTGGGCATGTAAAGGCAAACCACCCCGGGCACAAACTCATTGCTTTTGGCTGTCTCTGGCTTTTGGCACTTTCTGGAGAAGCAGAGCCTTTGATGGTTATTAGTCATTGACAGGCTTTTCTTTTGTGAGTCTGTCTTTTTGGAACCTGTTTATGCTGTTTTGTGTGTCTGCATGTCCTGTGGCACTGAGTTCCCCAGTCTGTGCATGGCTTAAAATTCATTGCCTTTCCTTTCTCATAAAACATGTATGTGCTGTTTTTTCCAAGTGTTCCCTACTTCTTGCATTCTAAGAAACAGTGAGTGATTAATCATCCCTTGTTTATCTCCATCCTACCTGAGACTGTATAGACCTCTCTGCCAGCAGCCCACAGGGCAGTTTTTTTCTTTCTTACTTGAAGATTCCCTGTTGCTTCATCCTCACACTCTGCATACTTTTCCTCATCCTTGCGGCTTGCATTTTGGAGAAAAGGTGACTAGGATATATACTGAAGGTATGTAAAACTGAGGAGATGCAGATGAAAGTTTACTTTAGAGAATCCCTACATCACACCTTGCCAGGACCTGAGAAGAAATGCACTAGTCCTTCTTTTAGCCTGTTTTTCACATTACCAAATATTGATCACTTGCAGACAGAACCCTCAGCTGGATTGTGGGATTGTGGACTGCTTCTAATGTACCAGTTTCATATTTTTCTCTATTTCTTCATCTAGTGGTTCTCTAGATTGCCTTTCACATTCCTTATTCCTAGTATGCTTGGAAATATTTATATCAGCTTTTGTGTCTTTATTCAATGGTTCTTTAAGATTATCTTTTTCCCCAAAAGCCATACATATTATCATTGTATGACTTGCTTCTGTTCTCTTGTTTGTGCAAGACTTCTGTGTTTTCACATGTAATGTTTTACTACGGATACCTTCTTTATTCTGTGTTTTTCTGTGACAGCTTTTATTGGGGGGGGAGGTGTTTTAATGTTGTTTGGGTTTGTTTTTTTTCTGGTGTATACTTGGAGTGTGTTAATTCATGGTTTGCCAAAGATTTGAAAGATCCGTCTGACACTCAGCAAAGAGCAGGTTCTTCACCCATTTTGCAAGAGTGAAAACCCCCAAATCTTCCTCTTCTCATGCACTACTTGTGTGGCATTTTGGGAACAGAAATTAGAAGGTGAGAATTCACCCCTGCTCAGAGTCACCAGCACATCTGAGCTGTGCAAGACCCACTGGTGCTCTGCAGAGCTGGTGGGAGGGAAGCTGACACCCTGCTCAGGCTCTGTGTAGTCATTCTGCTACCAGGAGAGTTTCACCTGGGGTATCTCCTTTAAAAAAATCTGTGGCCAAGTCACAGGGTGTTGCTGTAGCTGTGTCTGCCTCCCCGTGGCACATGTACCTGCATCAAATAAAACTGAGGAACCATTCTTTATTCTATGTTCTGGTACTGAGGCATCCCCCAAAATAATAACAATAATGTCACCAGCAATTACATGTCAGTGATAAAAAGTGGCACCTCTAAGTTAACATGAAGAATGTTCATCAGTTCTCTAGAACAGGCATTCACATTTAGCTCTGTTTTACAGTTTTGTAATAAAACCTTTGGGTTTTTTTCCCCTTCCCCCTATAACATGCTATAAAATAACCAAAAGCAATCAACCAAGTGTGAATGCAATAAAGAGCTCCATTCAGATTTATTATGCAAACATGAAAGGGAAAATTTAATGTACACTATAGTGAAATAAGACAAATGTATTCAGCCAACATGTAATTGTGTCTGAATTTTATAACTTGACTGGTATTGTGGAGTACACCCTGACACCAAGTCACTGAATTTTGTATATCATCCAATTAATAACCTCTATTTCTCTAATGTCTGAGATCCCAATTGGTCTCAGGCATTTAACTAGCTGTTGCATGAAGTCAAGCTCATGGATTTAGTCAGTTTGGAGAGGGAGCAGGGGATTACAATCAGAGGTAGGGCATGTTAATTTTATGCTAATTGTCCTTGTTGCCTCTGCACACAGCTGAAAACCACAGCTCTCACGAGTGTCTGTGAGAAAAACAGACGTGCACATGTTCAGAAAAGAAACTCGTGTTCCAGCAGTCCTGGTGGAAAACCATCTTGCTGCTGCGTGAATCCTTTTAAATGTTATTGGGGTTTTTTTACTGAGCAGAGTAAACACAAAAAGGACAGTCTGTTCCTGTAACACACTTTCATTTTAAGGTTGCATAAGCAACACTCACCACTTAGTTCCTAGGAAATGAAATACGTGAGGTGTAATATCAGTACCTTGGCTTCTTTCTATTCAAGTGCCTGCATCCAGAAATGATGGCAAAGGGTGAGGACAAAATGTCATTTTTAGCACTGAATTAAGGTCTCCAAGACACAGACTGCCCCTTATTTCTAGCACAGAGGGCCTCAGCAGGAAGAAGCTCTGGCTTCTGTTTCAACAGAAATAAATCAGAGTAACCATATGCTGAGTGCCAGCAGCACTGCAATGAGCATTCTGTACGTCTGTAAGGGCTGAGGCTGCTTTTCCTTGGCCTGCAGACAGGGCAGCACGTGTGTGCAAACCCCTGAAAGGCACGGGGACGTGGCTGCTGTCCCTGGCTGGGGCTGTGAAACGTGTGACAGCTGAAAAAGCCTTTTGTCCGCCTGTCATGCAGCAGCGAGGCTTGGCAGCGTGCTGGGGGCTGCAGAGGATGCAGCTGATTACTCCATTCCATCCTCTTCTCTGGAGTGCTTTCCTTCTCTTTTTATTTCTCTCCTTTTGCCTTGCTCCTCTCAATGGAGGCCAGTGATTGAGTGTGCTCTGGAGAGTGGCACTGGGAGCTCTCACACCCCCAGCCAGGCCAGGAGTCACTGCAGCCACCCTCCCCAGCCTCTGCACAGTCAGGTCCTGATCCTTTCAATGGGTTTATCCCCAGGCATGTGAACTAAATGATTCCAAATATTTGATTGCCTTATGTGCAAGTGCAGCCTCTGTGAAATCCTGGGAATGTCCCTATTTTTTGTGTGGTGCATTAAAGGACAAGTCAGGCACAGGGATGCAGCACTCACAGCTGATGCTCTTGATGCCCTCTCTGAAATGCAGGTTATCTCCTGGGTTGGAAACAATGACACAAGCTTGGCTGGTCCCTGATGGAGTTGTTCTGAAACAGACTAAGTAAACTCTGATTTTGGGTATGATTGCCTCAGTACAGTACAGGCAAAGAGGATGACTAACATGGATGACATGTGCTGTGCTAATTGGGTCCAAATCTGGCTAATTGGGTTCAAATCTGTGACCATGCCCACCAGGACCTGCAGAAGATGTGCTGCAAATAGCTGTGTCCTTTGGACCTGGTCTCTGCTACTGGAGAAACCAGGAGTGCTTTACAGAACAGACATAACCATGGCCTAATCACGGCTGCAATTCGTGTTACTGCCCTTGGTTTGAAGAGCAAACAGTACATGAGAGAGGATTTTCCAGAAGCAAAGCCATAGAACAGTTTTCCCTTCACAGGAAAAAGTTCTACTGGGTCAGTGTCAGGGAGAACCTTTTTGTACCTGGTTCCCTGGGCATGACTGGCTTTTCTGTATGGATGAGAGATCTTTAGAGACAGACATGGAGGGAATGGAGAAAGTATAAACCCAAAGCCTATGTTTGAAGTGCCAGGTTCTAGAACCTTCATGGGATTTAAAGAAATTAATTCTGTACCTAAAACAATCTCTGGATTTAGTTTTGGTTTCCCTGTGGTGATAAACATTGAAAAACTTCAATGGCTTTTATAGAAACTTCTTTGTCTGACATCTTGGTATGGAGAATACATCAAAAAGGGCAGGTTTGTGGTTCAGCCCTTCATCTTTTTGTTTTGTCCAGTCCATAGTACCAGCAGCAGCTGCTTTCCCAAGTATTTCTGTAAATCTTCCAGCTATAACCAGGGAATTCAGGGAAACATTACAGCATCAGGAGTGGTTTTGGATTTTATTTGTTTGCAGGCTTTTTTGTTGGTTTGGTTTAGTTGGTTTTTCTTACAAAGACTGTTTTGATCTCTTTGAAAAAGTTGCATTTCTTTTCCCACCTGAAGTAAGTCTCTACCTTGGTTTTTCATTTTAATTTACATTATTGCTTTCACTTACCCCAAAGAATTTTAACTACTCTGGCAGAGACAGCCAACTATTTTGGCTGCCAGAATAGATGTAGTACCCAAAGAAGCACTTCTTTCTGCATGGGGACAGAGAATACTTGACAAATGTTAAAACACTGTACTTTACAGTAACCAGGAGAGAAAGCAGTTGTTCTTCACATCTTACAGAGCAGGAGCTGAAATTAATGGTTATATGAATATGTCCTCTTAAGACTAATGGATTTTTGTCTCAGCATCACTGAGTTTCAGCAAGGAGCTGAGGGTCTTTAGACTTCACTTTCAGATTTTGGTCTTTACTGGAGCTGAACTTGTGGTTTTTAGGTATCATAGAGCTTTAATCTTGCAGGTGTTCTGGGTCACTTGCATGGAGCATTACAAATATGTATCTGAAGCTGTGCAGCTGGTGAGCAGATCTTGATATAAAATCCAGACCTTTTGTGTGAACCTCCATTTCTGCACAATTCATTTTGTTCTTTCTACGAGCTCAGCAGGGTCTTGTGCCCTTTAATTATGGTGCTGATCTGTCAAGCCAGACTTGGAAAAGGAGTGGTTTTTACAAGGCTCATGGATCCCTTTGGTCTGTTCCCACTGTCTTGTTTGTTTGGATGGGACATGCCCCTCAAAGTAATGTCTCTCCCTTCCCAAGGGTTAAGGGGTGAGAAATATGTGTGAGAAAATGGGAATATGCTCTGAAATGCTCTTTTCTCCTTACCACCACACCCTACCACATCCCATTTCCTTCTTCTGGGCAAATCTACCTGGCAGGTGTTCAGCAGTCACTGCCAGCTCTGTTAAAGATGCTGCAAGATGCCAAGAATATAATTCTAAAAACACCTTTGCTGCTGCCAGTGCTGGGGTTCCTCTCCTGCTGATAAAAGCTCCTGCCTGATGAAGTGTTGACTTGGGAGCTGTCACAGTATCAGCAGTTTGGGTGTAGTGGGAAGGGTGGCTCTGGCCATCAGGATAGGAGAGGATGGGTCAGCCAGGGGCTTGTACAGCAAATTAAGTCAGCCCTGGGCAGTGGGAGACCAAAAGGAAGAGAAGTGCAAGGGTAAAGAGAGCCAGAGGTGAAATTCCCCAGAGCATCAAAGATCGTTTTGCATGCCCCCAGTGGAGCAGACGTTCTAAAACAAATAAAACTGGACGTGTTACCAAAGTGAGCTGCCAACATTTCTGGTGTCTTAGGAAAAGTGCTTCCTCAGTGCACACTAAGGGCAGTGCTCAGCCTCCAAATGCTGAATATTTTATTTGGGATTCGATTTACTTCTTGAGGAAGCAGACTAGAAAAGCTCCCAGTGTGTTGCCTCTAGTTACTAATTTAAATTGAGATTAGAGCAGGAGCATATCCAGCACCATCAGCTGGCCTTAAAACTTTCTGCATCTGGCAGTGCCTCTTGGCTGGGGCTCTCTTCGAGCTGAGAAGAATGCCTGGGAGATTTTCTACATCTGGCACAGGAGTGAGGGTGAAGGTAACATCTCTGAGGTTATGGGGAGCCATTTCCCTTTCCTCCCTCTCCACAGCAGTTACAAATCCATGGATATAGGAGGACTCCAGGAAGCTGCCCCAAAAACAGGTAGTGGGAGGAGATTCTGCCCCTCTGCTCTCAGCTTTGCTGAATTAAAATCCATGCAGGGGAAGGCTTAGAGAAGCATGTAAAGAAACCCGCAGCAAGGTCTGAAAGACAAACTGCAGTACAGAATCACTCTCCCTAACTGCACAAAGAAGTACATTATTGAAAAATTATGCATTTTTTATCAGAGAAAAAAATCTGAGCATAGCAAGGCTGCAAGGTAGTGAGCCAAAACAGAGCTAAACAGCTATACAGAATCAGAAATTGAAAGAAAATGGTTGATTCTCAGAAATAACAAATAGCCACCATGTAAAAGACATGAAGCTTTTAAAAGCGCAAAGAACCAGCAAGATTACCTGGCCTGACACTACAGGCATCTGGCACATGAATCTTGGAAAACCATCATGGCTTAGGAACCTCAGCCAAGTTGTTCTGAGTCTGTCCAGAGCAATGTCCTGGCTCATTAACTCACAAGCCAGTGCATTAGCATGTGCTTCATAGGTTTTAAGTGTTTATCAATTAAATAAACCTTGTGGATGAGCTTGTCAATACATGAGAGATTTTAGCTTTGCTATTTCTGCTCTGCTACTTGGATGACCTTGAACTTGTCTTCTGTTCAGGGTCCCTGGTCTCCTACTGGCATTTGTGGCTTTCCACTGCAGATGTGAACATCAGCTCAGGCTCATTGACAGCTGCTTCCTGGACAGGACCAACATACTGTCCTCACTGAGAACAAACATTTCTGTCTCTGGATTCACATCCTCCACGACACAAACCCCATTTGGTAGCTGATTTTTTCTTCCATTATTAGAAACATTAAAGTCTAAAATTCTATTTCTCTGGCCACCTGATTATTTTACTCTGCCTTGTTCTTCCTGTCTCCTTTGCACCTACTGAGAGATCAGGGTTTATATCCAAGGACTTGCAGAAGGTAAAAGATTTCATTAAAGGCTTCTGACAGTTCTTTTTTCTCTTACTGCATTTACTTCCCAAAGTGATGGCTGCCTTTTTTATCAGTTATTTATTTATTTATTTATTTATTATTGTGTACATCCCAATAGCATCCTGATTTTCACAGTCCCTCTGTACCATGTAAGTAATATGTGATTTGATGATAGAGCATTATCATCCATTTTCTGTTACTTTTAAGTAGCAGAATTTTTCTCTGAACATTTTGATGCTTTTTCTGTGTTTCAACCTAATTTTTGTTTTCCTCAGTCTGTCCAACAGTATTCATTTAATCTTTTCTGTTCACAGTTTACCATACAAGTAGCCTGATTCTAAATAAATTATACCATCATTCAAAAACCCGTGCTCAAATCGTATGCTGTGATTTTGATGGGAAATCAAATAGTAAAACAAGGGAAGTGAAAGTACAGACTGGTTCTAGAGTGGTTGGTAGTAAAATATTTCTCAATCTAGACCAATTATATTTTAGTTATCATCTTCTTTTCCTTTACAGTCAATGGGACAATTTAGTGATTGATTAATCTGAATTTTCTTTTTTTTTTTTTCCTTTCCCCTCCATTTATAAAGAGAAGAACTGGGATTAGTATCATGCCAGATTTTTCACTATTGTCCATGAAGGGGAATATGAATAACCTCTTTTAGTATATTTGGCCAAAGTTAGGACATGCTATGCGCTGTAACATAGTTACATAATTTTTCTTTTAGATATATGAGATTTACTGGCAGGACCTGGATCCTTCTGCAGAAATTCTAGTGGGAGATAGATGTGTCTTGACATTGCTTAGAGCACTCGGTGTTTGACTTCACCCACCCTTACTCCTTTCTCAATAACCAAAAAAAGGTGATGCAGCTTTCCCTAATGTGCTTTGATCCCATTTCCAGCCTTCATGCCCAAAGATCTTTTATCTGCAGCTGAAGAAGTCAGAGCTTTCTTCAGTTCTGTCCTAAATTGCTTCATCTATTGCTTCTTGTCACCCAGGATTTTAATTTTTGATGATCCTGGGGAACCCACTTCTCCCAGCCTCCTTGCTGTCCAAGTGGCCCTACAGCACAAGAGGGATGATCCTGCGGCAGTCCCAAAGCCCCAGGGGGAAAATGGCCACAAGAGAGGAGCCAGGGGCACTCAGGGTACAGGGAGTCAGGGAAAACCCAGCTGCTGGCCTGAAAGTGCTGAACCTTCCTTGAGAGAGGCCTCAGCTCAGCCAGAATTCATTCAGAACCAGGGAATGTTTTACAGGGGTAGCAAAGGACAAGTCCTGCCCACTTGAACCCAGCCTTTCAAATTTAATCTGCTCACTGCAGAGTATGAAGGCACTTGTATGCTGTGAAGAGCAGTTATGAGAGCTCTTTTAAAACTGACAGTATGTTTTCATGAAGCTGTATAAAAACTTGTCACTGCTCATGCTTTCAAAAAATCATATCCTGAAGCATTTTGGTGCTTCAGCACTTCCAGGTGATTGGCAAGGGCTGGGAGCACACAGCCTCACTACTGGTCTTCTGAGGTGCCTTTCTGTCTGACTGGTTCTGTGTTTCTCTGAAAATGCTAAAATATCTAGAATTCAAGGCCGGGAAAGCTGCAGAATGGATGTCCCACTCCAAGAGCACCAAAAAAAAAAGTTTAGATTTTACCCCTGATTTCCATGGAGAACAACATCTGAGTCTTTCTCATTTTCCAGCCATACATCAGACTGAATTTTGGCCACTCTTTGCTGTGGGGTTGTTCATATCCAAACCAGTTGGGCTGATCATGATGTCCTGGGGCTGGCATAATGCTGGCTGCGTTACCAGGGTATGTTCCAGGAGAGTGTGCCATGCCTTAGAGGAGTACTAAAAGACCTTATAACAGGCATGAAAAGGTTAAAAAAACAATGTCACCATCTGCACCTAAACCAAAAATTTTCCAGTTGACTTCTCACTTTTCTATTTTCCTCTGAAAAATCTGAGAAGCCCAGCTGATTTCCTAGATGCTATGAAAAGAGATTCTTGATACAGCCATATAAGTCTGCACTTGAATTACAGCTTAAAAATAAAAAATGACAGCCTTATCAGCTTGTTTGATGTGGCATTCAAACTGAAAGCTACAGCTCCCTCTTCAAATGTTGATAGTGAATTGTTGGAGGGGGAGAAATCTCTGCACTCAGAGGGAGAGAAACTCATGTCAGTCATGCCAGAGCATCAGGAAATGTTATGGGATCTAGAGGAAACCTGCCAAAAGCTGCACACTATTGCTTTTTAAATACTCAGCCAGTCCTTAGTGGTGTGGTCTGGAGATCTTTAAATTCTGACTTAATTAGAAAGAAAAAAAGCATAAACAAATGGTCTCAATGTGGCCACATTTTAGCAGAAAGGGTTATTTTAGTTGTCATGAAACATTAATTCCCCTTTTGTGCATTTTTATATTAAAACACTAATGAATTTGTATGCCAAAACAAACTGCCCTTAATTATTCATGATATATAATTCATTAGGCCCCAGAGGGAAAGGGGAGGTCACGTGACCAGCATGTGTCTCATTAACATGTGTGAAATGATAATGAAATTAGCAACGGATGGACAACAAATGGGAAGCAAGTTTCTTGTAACTGGAGGGAAAGAATTGCTGGAATTTTTTGCTGCCTAACGTATTTTTTTGCAGAGCTTTACAGGCAGAACAACTGCAGCAAGTGCGGCAGGCTCCACACTGTCCCCAGATAGGGCTGCTGTGACAGGAAAGTGCCACATCTGTGCCCTGCTCGGTAGCTGAGGAAGTGGCTGTGGAGCAGGTGCTCAGCTTTCATTATGCAGAGGCTGGGAATGGCCCGTGGGGCTTCTTCAGTGGCAATCTCAGAACATCCAGATCATTCCAAAACCATCCAAACTTGGAGCACATCAGATTTCTGGTCAACCTGTGGCAGAGCGCTGCAAGAACCAGAAGCTGTAGGGTGATGCTTCTGAAACCAACTTTCTGCAAATGTGCTTTTTCTGGTGATTATTCAACCCTTCAACCCTGGAGAGACACTGGAATATTTGCACAGAATGCACAGCACAAGCCTCTGTGGCTGGAGCTGAGTTAGGTTTTAGGTTATTTCGTGTGCTGATCAAGTTATTACTTGATGATAATGCGGCCACACTCATTCCACTCTCACTGCACTAATGTCTTCATCTTGAAACATGTCAAGCATGAATTTAGGACAGGAAACATAAGGGCTGAATAAGGCTGGGAGGCTTTCTTATAGGGATAAAAAAAAAGAAAATAAAACTCAGGAAAAGCAAGCAAACCCTTACAAAATACAGACTGAGTTCACATTTTAGTCCTGTTGCTACTGTGTAAAAGTAGAGGAAATATTTGTATTGATCAGGGGAGACTTTGGAGTGTGTTTGAGGGCTTTTCTTGTGGGCTCTTGTGCATCCAAATCAGCAAAGGTACCCAGTTTTGCATCACTGGGATAGAGGCTTTCTCCTGTCCTGTCCATCATCCCAGCAGCTGTCAATCCAGAGTGTAGTGTGCTCTTTCTGGGAATTTTCAACTGGGAGAGTCAGTTAAGCTCATAACAAGGCCTTGTGACTGTCAGTCTCCTTTGGAATGAGATGCTACCCTTGAGTGCTGCCTTGTTTTCCTCTTGGGGTTTTGAGTCCAGGGGAATATGGACACAACAATTCTGTGTATGTGCTGTGTGTTCTGCTCACTGCCTGGGGCTGGCTAACCTCCCCCAACAAAGCCATCTTCTGGAGGAGTGCAACTCAAATTATGATTCAAATTATGATTGTGAACGAGCTTTCTTAATGCACAAGAGGCAGATTGTGTATGTTTTTATTACAGATAATTTTTCAGTTGTGATAAAAGGAGGATCAATCATAGTTATAAAGGGAATATCACATTACAACAGTGTAATCCTCCTTTTATAATAGCAGAGAAAATTCATCTCGTGAAAACGGAGTTAGCATCTGCCCAGTATTTAAAATAGTTGATATAATCATAATATCACAAGTATTCTTCTCTGAATTTAAAATTCCATAGAGACATGTTAGTCTACTTGGGTTATTCTCCCAAAATATTCCATGGCCCTGGATATCTTGGGCTCTTTTCTGAAGTGGAGTGATTTTTCACATCACTTGAGAAGGTAAGAAATAAAATAAAGAAACAGTTTTCAGCCATTTTTCCTGCCTAGTGTTACCGGCAGGGGGGGGAATAAATATTTTACACTCTTTTCTTTCCTTTCTCTTTTGTTCTAAACATGTATCCATTTTTGAACACTAATTCTTTCTGATGCAATTTATTCTTCTGGTTCTTTGTGATGGGATGTAGCTATCCATCACTTAGGGGCTGTGCTGAATATACTGGCTGATGGCTGAAGAGCTCAGGTCATGAACAAAGTTCTTTGATCTCTCTTCAAGGCAGAGGCTCTTTTGGAAAGCAGAACATGACTCTGCAGTCATAAAAAGGGGTTATGTTAGGCTGGATGTTATCAATGGAGTAATATCAACAGTAATGTCATTAGGAGAGAGGGATATTTATCTTTTAATGAAACCAATTATCTAGTCAGTGAATTATCAGCTTTTTATGCATGTATTATCCATTCTTCGGGGTTTCTATTTCATCTTAGGACCTCTTTCATTTTCCTTTGAAGCTTCTAAATGTATATCTTTGGCATGATTTGCATCCCAGGTGTGACCAGGACTTGCCTTTGGGAGCTGGGAGGTGGAGAGCCAGGAAGATGGAGATGCTGATAATGCAGATTTGGTGGCCTAGGAAGGCTGATTTTTTTTTTTTTCTGACCGTTTAAAATGTATTAATATTATAACTTTCTGCATTTTGCTTTATATGGAAAAGTGAGTGTTAAGATAAAACATTTTTTAAATGAATGGCAATAGTTTTTTCTCAAATGTGTTTTAGAGGTAGCACGTTAGCCTGGAAGAATACAGGGTTTCACTCCTTGCTCCTGCATGGGGCAGCAGGACCAAGGCATCAAGTGCTGCAGAGGTTGTGAGAACATTTATCACACTCAATACCCTCCTCTAGCAGACCTGGTTTATCATTTATGGTTTATTATTTTGCACCATCCAATGAGCTCATGCTTCCTGTAGACCAGAGGGTTTTACCTATAAGAGCTGAAACGAGGGATGCAGGATTCCAGGAGCTCTCCAAAACGCAGTTTATTCCATCCAAGACATTCCAGCACTCCAGGGTCGTGGGTGACTGAGCCTGTGCCTGCAGCTGTCAGCTCCAGCTGCAGGCAGGCCTGGAGACCCTTTGGTTTTGGTTACATTATATACTTTTCTTTGCTGAGCATCTTAATACAGTAGAACCAATCTATACTTTAACTTCTACCCATAGCCTATCACAACTACTATAATTACCATATTCATGTTACTACTCTCCAATCACTGAAAGTTAACACATTACAGTTTAAGCTAGAAGTTGTTTTTCAGTTTTCTTGCAGTGGAAAATTCTGAGACCTTTTTTCTACTTGCAGCTTTGCTGACTGGTTGATATAATCAACAAGTTCCCTATAATCAACAAATTGCCTGTGCTATCTTTCTGCTTAGTAAAAACATCTTGTTTGAGGTGGGTTTAGCCTTTGCTCTAAGTCATAAAAACCCCTTCTAACTAACAGACCCTTTGCCTGCTTTGTTATCCAGTAAGACTGGCTCAGCAATTCTTTTCTTCTATATCAAAACTTGCTTCAATCTCTATCCCTTCATCAGACTCTACGTTTAAAAATCTCTCTGCTAAGCATACAGATCTGTGAGACTTTCTTGTCAAACTTTCCTCCTTCCCAACATTTACCTCTGGCGACTCTCCAAGCCAGTCCCTTCCCTCTGGTCAAATTGTCTTTCTGAGATGCATCCAAGGTAACTCCTTCCTAGGACAAGTGTCCCACTGCTCTGTTCAGCTTACAGATATGTCATTTTCCACATGTGGAAGGGTTTGGGATGGGTTGATTTTGCAGTCCATGAGGAAAACTCTGCTGCACTGCACTGTGTTTCTGGTGTCAGCCACACCTTTCTCTCCAGCTGAGTGAATAGTTTTGGAGGGGAACATTGAATTGATTTTTAGGGAGTTTGTGAATTTGTACGTGACTGTTTCTCAGGGTCTTGTAGCAAAACACCACAGACATTTTGTTTCATATTACTTGGGATACTATCCCATCATTTGGATTGTGTGTGCTGTGGAATCCTCTTGCATCCAGTGAGGGCCCTTTGCTCAGATGTAAACTTTACTATCCAAGCAGTTCTAAATTCACTTTAGAGGAATAGAAATGCCTTCCTGACCTACCACGAAATACTAGGAAACCAGGGCTAGTGAAGCCTTTGTCAATATTTTCATTTACTACAGGCAATTGACTAGAGACCAGGTGGTAACTCCATAAAGATGGATCTAACAGCTCCCCATAAGCTGTAGATCATGTTGGAACCTGAGATCCAGCAGAGTCCAATAAAGTGGATACTACAGAACTACACCCTACTGCCTCACATGGAGCTCTAGATATGCTTCCTACTCTGTTTTAGAGCTGTCAGCTTACAACACATCCTCTAATTTAAATTCAGCTACTTTTCCAGTCAGTCTCTCCTGTGTTTCCAAGGATGATAGCAGAAATTCGTGTCAGTTCTGTCTGTCTCCTGTCATTCTCTCACCACTCTTACTACACTTCCCACTTCTTTTACCTTCCAGAGAGCAGGAAGTTCTGGAGGAGAAAACAAAAAAAGCATCACCAAAGAATAAAAGCCCCCACAAATCTAACTTACAAGCTCAGTTAAAAATACTCTGCCCTGATCTATGACTTTCCTTTGCAAGGATTGTACCTGCAACATCTCCTGCTTTTTGGAAGTGTTGAGCACAGCATCCCTCAGTGCTGTCCCTGCCTTTTTTACAGCACAATCTTTCCACTGAGCTGGCACTGGACATCACCCTCTCCTGGGTGTTTCCTGACCTCTCTGCCTCCAGACAGGTTGGAGATTAGTTTCTTGTGCTGATGGTTCCCAGGTCACCTGTCCAAACTTTACTCCTATCAGTAATTGAATACCTTAAACAGATCAGGAAGGTGGTTTTATACTGAGCTTCCTGATAATTCCTTTTCCAGCTGGTCAAGTCCTCATTTTGCCAGACAAGCATAAAGCTGTGGGTGAAATATTTTTGAAGGTGTTATAAATAAACACCCGAGTTATGTTTTGTAAATTATGTTGTTGTCTCAGTGGGCAAGGATTTTATCACACTGAGCTCAAATTAAATTCAGTGAAAAATTCAGGAGTGCAGCTATAAATCACAGCTTCTTTTCAGGGAAGGGACTGTTGTCTTTGCACAAGAGTGCAGGTGCTTCAGCAAAGGGGATAATTTTACCCACAGAAGTTTTTTGGAGCTGCTGCTTCCTTGAAGGAAACAAAGCTGTCAGACCATGAGTACCTGTGATCATCCTCATCCTTAAGGCAGAAAATTGCACTGCTTCCCATAAATCCTTGAGCCAGCTTTGCTTCTTCTGCATGTCCACAGATGATGAGGTGAGGGTGGCAGCTCCTGCTTCTTAATCTTTTCTCCTTTTCCTTTCTCACAGGGCTTTCCTATACAAAATTTGATCAGTTCCACACAGTGGTACAGGGCAGGTGTGGAATGGAAGTGAGAGAGGAGCAAAAAGGGGCTGCTCTCATGGGCAGTGGGCTCTGTGTGGAGACACAGGCAGAAATCCCCTCTGACACAGGGAGTGAGAGGTGGACTGAGAGGTTTTTGGGTGAGAGAGGAGAGATGGAAGTGAAGAGTGTGCACTTCTGGTGTATCATCACCTGCCTGGAGATTTCTGTGAGAGGCAATCACAGCTACCATGTGAGAGAGGGAAGGCAGATAACACATTCAGAAATAATTGCAGAGTGTTTCATTAGCAGTTATTCAAATTATGTTATCTTAGCCTTTGCGCTTAATTATCTGACAGCTTCTGAACAATACCCAGAGAGCTGAGGGGGGAGATGCAGGGCCAGCTATGGGAGTAATTTACCATCTTACATTTAATTGGAGTGCTCTGTAGGTTTGTCCCTGGGAGGATGGGAGCATTTCCCTTTCCCAGAGATCTGCAGAGGCTGTGACCTGAGCCAGCCCCAGACACCTCCCTGCCCTGCCAGATGTGCTTTGGGTGTGAGGATTTCCTTCTCCAGAGGGGCTTTGAGGTGTAGGACGGGAGGTGAAACAGTGGCACATCCTGGTTGTCCCTCCTGGCTGGAGGGAATGGGGAAATCTGCGGTGCCTGAAGGCCACCCCTGGCCCTTCTCTTCCCTGGGAAATCTCCTGGAGCCTGGCAGTTCTCTGTGGTGGTGAGTCTCAGCTGGCTTGTGGCTCACCTGAGGGTACAGCTCAGCTTAACTCCACCTCTGGCAGGGGAGCAGCTGATCTGGCTCTCAGAGGGAGCAGGGACAGAGCCAGAGCCTGAATTTGGGTGCTGGATGTTCTTTTTGGTCAGTACTGCCAGGGGTTTGCACAAACCCAATTGCAGCTCTGTAGCACAAGCCCTGCCAGAGCTGCCTGCAGAGAGTTGTTCCCACTGCTCCCAGACCCTGCCCAGCTGCTGTCAGTGAGTTTTTCTCTCTTGCCATTGATATCATTGCTCTGAGAGTGATGCTTTGCTATATATTGGCCTAAAATGAAGGTTAGGACCTGTGAAAACTCACCCTTAAGGGGAAAGAACCACCATGTTAATACGTGGGGAAAAACCCTCAAGATTTAAAACAAAAAAATGAAATCCTGACCCTGCTGTAAACAGCAGGAGGTTCTACTACTGGCTCCAGAGCATCTTGGCTTATACCTATTGCCCAAAACAGTATCACCTCACCTCTGCTCTTCCTTTCTGCAGACAGTTTCCATCTGAGCCCATTCCTCCAGGCACCGTCTAGCCCCGAGTACACACCCTTCCATTTAATTACTGATCTGCTCAGCTCTCCCCTGGTTTGGGGTTGTGGGTTGCTTCAATAAATAGGATTAAAATATTTGGCAGGAGTGGAATTAATTCAAAGCACAGACCAAAGCAAAACCAAATGCAATTTTACTAAAATCGTTGTGGAGAAAGTGGTGTGAAACTACATGATTGCTGCTGTCTTTTGTTAATACTGGTGAACTCTTGTTCTCCTCAGTATTTTTCTTTCTCCTACTTAAAGCTTTTCTTCAGTGTTTGCTTTCAGTTCCCTATCTATTCTGTATTTGTTTCCAGTATTTTTGATGGTTTCCATTCGAGAATCAGACGTCAGGGAAACAAGATGCCTCAGATATGACAACCACAGTGCGTTTCAGCATCACCCTCCCCTCTCATTCTTGCACTGACAGTCACTACATCACCTCAGACCCTCCCCTGGAGCCACCCTCTTCTTCCTCAGGGAACAGAAACCAGCTGCTCGTGGTCCCAGACTTTTTCTTGATCCTCCTCTTCTTCCACACCTCCTTTTGTGGGGGAAAAGTCT
Organism: Zonotrichia leucophrys gambelii; assembly: GCF_028769735.1. Taxonomy (NCBI): domain Eukaryota; kingdom Metazoa; phylum Chordata; class Aves; order Passeriformes; family Passerellidae; genus Zonotrichia; species Zonotrichia leucophrys. Next base: position 14,534,680 of record NC_088170.1, on the reverse strand, counting down.
GCTTTCTTGGATTTAATCACCAAATTGAGGAGACATGACTCCCTGGTATGTTCCTCTGGTGTGTCTTTCTGATTTCTCCTGCAGTACCTCTCAGTCATGTGCAGCTAAAAATAAACATTTTTTCCTTCTCCTCAGCCCTTTCCACTCAACCTGAACTGTGCTGAGGAGATGAGAGAGCAGGGAAAGTTACCTTGGTTTCTGAAAGCACTGAATTGTATTTCAAATTAATATATGATTTTAAAGTTTCATAGGCAGGTTTAGACAGGACAGCAGAATTCTGGTGTAGCTTGACAGCTCCAACCAACCTCATGAATGTCTCAGAAAAAATCCTACAGCACTCACTGCTGCTGGTTAAATCTCACACAGACACCAATCTTTGAATGGACAGCCATGGTCATTCTCAGCAACCTTTTCCTGAACATCCATGAAAAAAACCAAAACTGTCAAAAATAAAATACATCACAAAAAAAACCCCACTCTCTGAGCACAGCAACAAACCCTCTTTTCTGAATAAGTGAAAAACCTCCTGAATTTTCAGCATTGAATAGGTATTTGTGTATAGCATGTAAGTAAAAAGAAGGAAAGGGGAAGGGAAAGGAAAGAAGCCTGGACATTTGAGCAGTATTTTTCTGTTTGGTCAACTGTGCATATGTTTTCAAGATCACATTACCTTTTTTATAATTACTATTACCTAAAAAAGGATTGCTTCAAAAATTACAGTAATTCTACTGTAATTTTGGAAGCATAATGTAACCTGCAAGTCAGAGTAGGGAAAGAGAGTTTAGATATTTTATGTCTCTGCTGTCTATTAGTCTTTTCAACTCCTGTGCCCTAAGACAACCTGGCAAATCCTCAACTGTGGAGTCTTTCTGGCTTTGTCTATGTGGACAAATATATAAATTCAGCCTCTTTCCTCCATATCCTGAGGGGACAGACTCCCCAGTGCTGCCTGGAAGCCTCTGCTGCCCTAGAGGCACTTTGCTGCACCCCTTGTTTTTCTTGTTTCATGTTGGAATCTGAAATGCAGGGAGCTCTCAGAACTTTGGGCCTGTAAGCCCAAGCTCAGAATTAAACACAGGATTTGATTTGACACCTTGGAAAAGGCTTCCAAACTTAGGTGCTACAAACAAGAATGTGGATTTACAGTTTAAGGCAGAGACACGTTAAGTTAAGAAGAAGAAAGTTTAGAGTTTCAGAGTTTAAGATAAAAAATAAAAGGAGTTATGAAGGTAAATAAGGAGTTTAGAATGCAGTGCTGGAGGTTTGTGTGTTGTAACATGATTGGCTAAGAAAGCTGACACTGTAGCATGAGTCTGAAAGACAAAATACTTAAGGATTGGGTCAAAAACATAAAAATCCTTGTTGGCAGTGTTTTATTGGTCAATAAATCCTTAACAGGTCTTGGGTAAATAGGGGTCTTGTGACCTTCTGAACCCTGCAGTAAAGATGTGAGCTGAACTCACCCTTCCTGCCTATGTAGGTAAGAAAGATAAGAAAATCAACTGCATCATCAAAAACACTCAGAGGTCCCATCTCAAAATTATTCAAAATTCCTTCCAAAATCCCCTTTGTTTCAGGCACATGCTAGGTTGAAAATGTCCCATTTGAGATACACTCAGTGCTTTCCACACCAGTCACAAACCTCTCCTGCCATTTGGTTTTTACTCCCCCTCACCAATGAGGCAGAGTGAGGGGAGCAGAGGGAACAAGCAGAAAAGTGAAGGCATCAGCAAAGCTCTGTGGTGTTTGACATGGATTTGTTTGGTGAGTGCTTGTTTTGCACCCCCTGCCTTTGCAGCAGTGCACTTGGGTGAGTGAAGAGGACTTGCACTGGACCCTCCTGTTGTGCATGAATGTCAGTGCCTTTTCCAGCACCTTACCATGGCATCCTACCCCAGGTCATTTAATTAGGGAGGAGAGGATGTAAAAGGCACAGGCTCATAGTCTGTTAACCCCTTCAGGAGAGCAATGTGAAAGCAATGTGAAGGAGGTGATCACTGTGTTGGATTCTTGGTTCTTCCATTGCTGTTTTTGAGACTGCAAATGAAGTGTCTCTTCCTAGGTATCATCATAATACTATCACCACAGGGAGCCAGGCCCTCTGCCCCTTGAAAGGTGGCAAGTGAAGCCCTGAGCTCAGGAAATGTGAGGCAGCTGGGCTTTACATCACATTAATGCCTTCATCCTGCAGACTAACTGGGTGGTTTTATTTTTAAAAGTTACCTCTTTGCATCATTCTCTCTAAAACAATGCCCCTTGTCTTCCCAGAGAATCTGCTTCTGTCTGTGATCGCCAAAGGCAGTGACATTTCTGCAGCAGCCTGGTTTACAGGAGGTTTAGCTTGAACTGCCTGCTGGCCTTACGTAAGGGAGGCAACAATTGAATCTCCATAGTTGGGTTGAACAAGGAAGGTACTTAAAATAGCAGTAAAATCTCTCAGTGTGCACTTTAATTATTAAATTTTGTCCCTCTGCAGAGCAGAGTAATTTCTTTTTGAGATAATTGCCTTTTCGAAGCAATTTTTGCATTAAAGATTCACTGGCTTTTCAGAAGATGCTTCTAAATGCTCCTTATTAAAAATTTAACTTGAGTCTTGTCTTTCCTCATTCTACTTTTTACTTTTTCCTGCCCACAAAACAGTAGTCTTCATTTTCTTCTAGCCTGATCTGTGTTACACACACTTGCACATTAAAGCAAAAAATAATGCAGTTCCTCACCACTGGTGTCTTGTAAATCCAGAGAGGTTCAGAGATAGCTCAGTTTGTGTGACCTGTTGCCTCTCAGCCCAAACTCCCACCCTGCAAGGCTTCTCTTCTAAACCACCTGTGCTGAATTCACTGTATCCCTTTTAGTTTGTGGTATCTCACAGAAAAAAAAAGAAATATTATGAAAGGACTCTGATTAAATCTCCCAGTTTCTGCTTGAATGTGAATCAGCAGCTCAACCTTTTCAGAATCTAGAGATGGATTTGCCATCTCTTGAAGTAAGTCTTGGTCTGTCTTTGCCACCCTTCATTGATTGCTGCTGATCTCACCAATGAATTTTTGCACATCCCAAAGGAAGGTGGAGGAGTTTCGTGCAGGAATTTCACAGAGACCACCAACACACAGGAAACAAAGCTGCTCTCCATATCCACTGAGGAACTCCCTTAAAATAATCCTGGTGATTCCCTGTAACTAACTCCTCAGCAGGGCCTTTCTGATGGCCCATGTCTGAGCCAGAGATTTCAGGGGGGAGAGTTCAGTCAGAAGAGCTTTTTATCCCGGCTCACATCTGCTGAAAGAGATGAGAATTAGTATTTCTTTGTGCATCAGTAATGCCACATTCAGGACACCTGAAGGTTTCTTCCTATCCCTCTATCTAAGTAATTCAGAATTAATGGAATTTTAATAGCCAGAATTTGTCTTAAAGGAAAACATAAAGATGACATTGAATTAAGGGAACTTGAATTTATCTTCCATCTGATAACTCCTTTTGGCAGCTTGTCCTGGTGCTACTCCTTTGATTTAAAGGGAGTTAGTCCAGATTTTTTAATAGTACAAAGTAGATGGAAATCATCTGATTTATAAACCTCGTAAGTTTAGATTTTTCCCCCCAGCCCCTCCAGTTAAGTGGATAACTGAGGCCTTCAGAAAAAAAGCCAAGTTTTCAGGGGGAGGGTCTTGGACAGGGAGTTTAGACTAGGAGATAATGTTAAAATTCAGTTGCAACACGTAGCCAAGTTCAAGATACGGATTCAGTTTTGATTTTGCTGAACCTTCATATGTTTGTACTCATGTGGTCAGCTAAAATTGGAAAAAAAATACTGAGAAAAACTGATCCTGTGAAATTCTCCCTGCCCTTTCCAGACTGAAAGTAAGAGTTTAAAAAATTAGTCTGCACCTCACTGAGCCTGATCTGAAGCCCAGCTGCAGATCTGAGTTTTAGGTGATGATCTCCCACCCCAGAAAGAGAAGAGGGCAGGTTCTGTGGAGCTGTGGTTCAGGTCTGTCTCTCCCTGCAGTGGGCTGCATTCTGTGCTCTGCACAGTCTGCCCTGCCCGCAACAGCTGTGGCTGTCATCCACTAGCACAGTGGTAAAATGAAGACTGATTGTCTTTCCATCCGTGCAGTTAGCTGCTGTCAGTCTCACATGTGGCAAGCAATTGGTGCAGGGTTTTTGTCCTGGAGTTAGCTGGTTTAACCTTGAATTAAGTGAGTAAATATATAAAACAGCAACTGGAGTTTGGTAGCAACCAAGTAATGTTATCTGCAAAACTCGGTCTCAGCTTCCAGCTGGCACCTCTCGAGGGGTAGCAGCACAATTGAGATTGGCAGGAAGTGAATTTCATGGGCTGAATTCTAGCACAGGAGCCAACTACCTGCACACTGTGTGAGTTATGAACCTTGCCTTTCTCAGTAGCAAAGAGCTTTCTTTTCACACTTATCTCTGGTACTTGTCAGCTTTGGAGCTGATTGCAGTCTCTTTTTAGAAGGGTATGGCCTTTTGTAGTCATAGCAGAACTTTATAAACTAAGCAGGAATCTTCTCTTGTGACTGCCTTGGATCGCTCAGACATCTTCACCTCCTTTGCACCTTGCTGAGTTTTGCCCGAGCCTCCATGGTCATTTTCCCAGCCCTTTTTGTCTGCAGCTCATGGCAAAAGAACAGGAAGACACAGAAGGAAGCTGTTGTTGTGACATTTAGATAGCTGCAGGAGTGAACAAACACCAGGTTCAGGCACTCCTGGACTCGGGAGATATCAGCCTTTCACCTTTTGGCTTCCAGCTCTGTGGTTTGTGATGGCTTCTGCAAACAACTTGGCATTAAACCCCTCTTATTTTTTGGCTTCTCTGTCAGGAAAGCTTTGGGCCTGTTGTCAACACATGGCTTTTCTTCCCCTTGGGGGAAGGGAGGAGTGAATTTCAGAAGCAGAGTTCTGGCAGTGTCATTTCTTGTGCTGCCCTTGTCCCAGAGCAATTTTGTGAGCCTGGGGCTGCTCTGGTCACCGTGTGAGTCCCCAACTTTGGCTGAGACTGTGCTGCTCCCTCAGAGCTCCAGCATCCACTGGCACAAGTGGGGCCATGGGAGCAGCGGGACACTGTGGGAAAGCAGCACACCCCAAGGTTATTCCAGAGCCCAGGCTGTTCACTTAATGGGAAACACAACAGCCTGAGCCCATGCAGCAGCTCTTGGCCTGCTGGGGACAAATCCCCATCCTTTGGTGCTGCTGTTTGTTAATTCTTTGGCTGTGGTACCTGGAGGAGGCCCTGTGCTCCCTTGGGCCCATCCATAGCTGGCAGTTTTCGCTCTGTCGCACTCCATGGATGCTCTGAGGTGACAAGGACCCAAGTGTGCTTTCAGCTCTGCTGCACTGGCTGCCAGCACATGCTGCAACCCTGCCAATGATTCCCTGTCCGAGGCTGTGCAGCCTGGTTTAATTGCTAATAGAGCAGGTCTGGTAACACACCAGCACACAGCTACGTGGCTTTAAGACGTGGGAGAAAGGGGCTAGAAGCAGAGTAAAAATAGGCTCTCTGAAGAGGTTTCATAATCTAATGCATCTGGACAGTGTACAGTAGAGTGTCTGGACTAAAGATTCATCCAACATTGTTTTTTTTTAATGTTTTCCTTTGTATTTTTTAGAGACTCATACTTTTCTGTTCCTGTCATCAGGACTTTGTTGTGCTCCATTTGCTGTCTTGCATTTAGGTTCATTTGCATTCTGAGGGTTTCCAAGTACGTTAAAAATGGTCATTAAGTACATCTTGGCACATCTTTGAAAAGTATTATTATTAATTGTACGCTTCAAATTTTACATATCTCCATGGGATATCTTCACCACACAATAGTGGGCTTGGAGACTTTCCTTCCATTCTCTTTTCCTCCTTCAGATTTGCAGATCCAGACTCCTCAAGTCTATTGTATTGTAAGCCTGAATTGTTCTCTTTATCCCTTGGATGCTTGAAAAAAGCTGACAGATGAGTTACAACTTAAAATTTAGGTCTGGCTTTAAAAAGATGTGCTAAACCCACTAGTGTATTATTGTGCTGTGGGATCACTTCAAGAGCCCCTTTTATTGCCAGAATGAGTGACACCTTTCTGGTCTCTGTACAGTGGGAATCAGAGATAGTAGAAATAGTAAACAGTTGTCAGTGATAAAAATAAAGGAGAATTTGAACCATTTTGTGGTGGACCAGGACTCAGTAAGAGACACTCTTTTGAAATCTGTATGCAGCAATTCTGTGCTTGAGGTAAGCAGTGAAAAATGAAAATCATGCTGTTAGTATCTTTCATAGGGCACTGTGAAATAAGCAAAATAGAGGGGGAAAATTATTTGGAATTAATAGAATTGACATTCTAATTGGCTGAGGAGCCAACTCCATGATGAAGGAAAAATAGTCAAGCTGTGTGGTAATATTTGCTCATTTTGTATTTATTTGATGACTTTATGCTGAAGAGACAAAAATAAACTGTTCCCAAAATTAGCTGTGATAGGTGTTTGAACAAAAGATGCAGATCCTGAGTCAGGGACATGGACACTGTGGTGCACTGGAAGGAAAAATACCAAACTTCACTGCCATTTGGCTCTGCAGCAACTCAGAGATGCTGAGCTAGGCTGAGCCTAAAGAAGCAGCCACAAAATGGAGGTTTTAAGCTCACCTGGGGACCAAAGGGAAGAACCTACAGTTCCCCTGAAAGGGGGCCAAGCTGAAGGACATTTCTCCCATTTACTTTCCCCCAGCTAATACCCCATTTCCTGTCAGTTCTGTGCCAGAGCTCGCTTTGCTGACTGCAGCGAGACGGTCAAGATTCAGATTTCCATTTCCCAACGCTTTGCCTGCTTTGGAGGAAAGCACAGACATAATCCATCATTAGTCCAGGGATTCAGCTGGTCCTAATAGCCCTGTGTATGAGCACTACAGGAGAGCTGAATGTTGGTTTCCAGCCCTGGGGGAGCCTCCTGAGTCTGTCCTTCAAATACTTCTATTTATACACTGATTTCAGCTTATGGTAGGAGGCGAGGATGTGAACAGGTCACCGAGCTCCCACATCACCTCCCACATGGCCTGTGGTTTGTGAGCCATAGACCAGGGCTCAGTAAAACCTGGGCAGGATTCAGTTTTGAAAAAGCACAGGGAAGGGGATCAAGAGGGCTCTCCAATTTTCTAGCATAACCTTTCCCATGTCTCTCAAGAAAACAGGGTTTCTAACCACAGTTAAAAGCAGGGTTTGGGATGTGCTGGGGTCTTTGCTGCTGTAACTCATTTCCTTGCTGCTTTCCAAGGCTGCAGCCCCCTGCTGTTCCCCAGGCTGGGATCTGTGCCCAGGGATGGGAGGTGATGGGGCAGGCTCTCTGGTCTCAGCTTTACTGAGGACAGATCCAGCTGCTTTTTGTTTCTGCTGTCAGTGTTTCAAAAAGCAAACTCTCAGAGCATCCATGGGGTCCTGGAGGCTGTGCTCCACTGTGTAACACCCCTCTCCTGTACCTAGTGTGGGGAGCCAGGGTTTGCCCCCAAACAGGTCTTGCTGGGACTGCATTTAGCAGAAATACTCAGTGATTTGTGGGCAAATTCTCTAAGTGGGCTGTGAGGAAGGGGCTTTTCTCTAAGGAGAGGGTTGCACATACTGAATGGTCAGAGGGTAAAACTCACTGCCAGATCACCCCTGAGCTGGGGCAGCTCTTCATCCCTGCAGCTGAGGAATGCTGGCACAACCTGCTGGTTGGCCAGGGAGACTTCTGGGATCACAAGGAGCTACAAGATGCTTTGCTTTCTGCTACACCCATGTTCACAGCATTAGTTTGGGCTCTAAAAGTTGGAAATGCTGCCAGAGGAAAGCTTGCTGTATTTCATTTATCCTTAGAACTTAGACATTCTCCCAAAGCAGAGAGCTATGAATTTATTGTGTGTGTACATAAGAATTATGTAATTGCTTTTGTTTTAGTACAAAACTCTTATTTTGACTTTGGAGTTTCAAGTGAAGAAGTTTTACATGTTAAATATTACAGTCTAAAATTGTTCAATAATGAAAAAGCCCTGCCTGGGGCAACATTACTTCTACCTGGTGCTCAGCAGAGCTGCACTCACTGGAGTTCTGCTGCTGAGGTCACCCCTGATGTGCCACTTGAAACAGGTGAAATATTGGTGTACTTCTGAAAAGTGTCTTTGGAATTAGGGAGCAGGAGGTTCCCATCACCTTGTCCTTGGTTTAGCCTCATTTATGAGCCCTGAAGTCAGTTTGTCTGAAATGAAATCTATTTTAGTTTCATTTGTTGAAACACTTGCATTCATATTTTTTAAATCAAAACATGTATTTAGCTGCCAGTGTTTAATCAAAGGCAAACCATAAGACCACACCTGAGATTCTGGAAGCCCTGTCAGTGTGTGCTGGCTTTGCTGCTGTTGTGTCCTGCTCTTAATTCCCTGACTGGCTGCTCTTGTTTCAGAGCAATGCCTGGGGAGGTGGGGGTGTCCTGTGTCCATCAGCAGCACCGAGGCTGAAAAGGCACTTTTGGGAGCCTGCTGTCTGCCTGCTGATCCCTCTGGGAAAGGAGATCTGCTGGGCCAGCGACCCCAAAAGAGACCAAGCTCAGAGTGTTTCTGCTGTACCTGTTAGTGTGCTAAACTGCAGACTGGGACAGGCCTTTACTCAAATGCGTCAGCCAGGTTAAACATTCACTTGAAAGCTTCATTTTTTGTTTCATCACTCATGCTCAGAAAACTGCTCAAATGACTGTTTTCCCCAAGCCATCCCCACTCAGTTTGTTATCATTTCCACTATTAAACATTTATGTAAACACTGTAACATTTTATAGTGTTTGACAGAGATTTCCAAGTCTGCTAATTAGCATGGTCCCTGGCACATGGAATATACTTTTATTATTGCCCATTCATGGCCTTGTTATTCAGAAGAGGTTCTCTTGTGAATGGAAACGTGCATTACTGCACTTCGGGCTAATAAGTGTGACATAAAATATGACACACAAAATTAACTGCTGTTCTGCAGGATCCAGCAACTGGGGGTGGTGTGCATATGGTCATACTGAGGCTCTGTTCGTTTGCATCATTGCTTTTCTGCCTTATTAAAAGTCTGAGAGAGGAGAATATTGGGAGAAGAAGGAGGGGGAGAAGAAATGAACAAATCTGTCTTGGCATAAATAGGTTTGGCTCAGCAGTACAACACTTGTCAGCAGCCTTCTCCACGAGTGTGTTACCCTCTGTGAGGAGAGCACAAAAAAGTGATTGAAAAGCCAGTTTGTGGGCTTGCAGCATTCTTGGAAAGAATCTGAAAAAAAAACCCAAACAAACCAAAACTAACCCCTGAAATAAAAAATTATGTTGTAAAATGAAGTGTGCTTTATCTATGTCCAGTGTCAGAGCAGAGCTTGCCTAGCAGAGGTGCAGCCCTGTGTCCACACTCTTTGCCTGGTGCAAGGATTACATTAAAAATGTAGCCTCTCTTCTTTTTTTCCCTTCCTTCTTCGATTTTTTTTTTTTTTTCCAAGTTGAGACAGAGTGACTTTTGAGCTCATTTCAATGAGGGAAAAAAACCAACTTATTTGCCTTCATCATTAGCACCTTCACATACAACCATGAGGACTTTGCAAACCATTTGAGTGGGTGCACTTGACATAGTTTCTGTTGCAATGATCCTGGAGAAGTAAAAGGAGGATCCTGGTGGATGAAGAGAAAAGGTTAAACGGAGTCTGGCTGCAGTCTGGCAAAGGGATTTGCTTGTCTGTCCAAGGCCAGCTCTTTTTTTATCCTATTTATGCCTTGAAGAAAAGAGCTATGGAAAACAAAATTCCTAAACTTCCAGAGAAACTGCCAGTGAAGTTAATTCCTATATCTAAGTCAGGGTTTACTCATGTGCAACTGCACTTGCTCAAAGAGCAACAATACAGTGAAATTTGTACATGTGGGTGTTCATGCATGCATTTTTATGTGTATGTGTGTGATACATGTGTTAATGGCTGTGGGAAATGACTGGGAGCATTTGACACATTTTGCTATTACTGTGTGACATGTAATAAAATATGACTTACTTCAGGTTTATTCTGATAAAGACTCAAAGTGAGCATCCAGTGCATGTGGGTGTGTTTGCAGTTCTGGAGATGTAGTTTGAAATGCCTGAAACGCTTTGTTAGATGTACCTATTTTAAAACTGAGGGAAGGACTGCTTCCATTTAAATGCAGTATCCCACGGTTTCCCAGGGCCTCCCACACCAGTGTAGCTAGCCACAAGCCCGCCCTAGGCTGTAAAACCATTGAGAATAATTAAATACTTACAGTGCTGGACTCCAGCTCGCTCCTGAGAGCAGCAAGACACTTTACAGCCCACGACTATTCCTGTGGAAAATAGCCCGTGGCTGCAGAGAACCTGCTGGCAAGAGGCTCCCCCAAATGCTAATTAATCCCAGGATCACAGAACATGCTGAGCTGCAAGGGACCCGCCAGGATCATCAGTGCTGAAAGGCACACCTGGCTTGGAACCCCAGCCTGGGAGACGTCCTGAGCACAGCACCATCCAAAAGGCATCAGGTGCCACGTGGGGCTGCTCTATTTGTGACTCAAGGACCTGCTGCAGCAGTGCAGCCCCAGTGAGAGGAGGACACAGCAGCGCAGGTGCCCAAAGGAGTGGAAGAAATGATGGAGCAGCAGAGGGGATGGACATCTGTCCCCTCCTCATGCTATGTGCGATGCTTGTGTCACCGGTGCACTGCAGCAGTGAGGGCCCTGCAGTACCTGCTGCAGCTTTTGCAGAGCTTTTCTGTGGTGAAACTGTGCCCCTGCAGCCCCTGAGGAGAAAGGAGTTCTGCTCCCAGAACTCCCCCCTGAAGCAGTTACAGAGTAAAATTTTGGACAAAGATGTGCATCTGGCACTTCTTAGAAACATTTCCTTAATTTTCCCTTATCATATGTTGGGTGTTTCCAAGTTTTTGGTGGTGATCTCTGCTCCCAGATGTATGATTGCAGGAAATGAAAGTAGATGGAAGTTTGGGAGCTGAAATAGATCCATTGCTGCTTCCTGCACATCAATTTAAGATCATATCATGAAGGATAAAAACATGTAATCTTTGCAGTGTTTGTTGTTCATAAGAGAAAGATAAAAAGAAAGAATGTCCTAAATGAAGAGCAGAAATGAGAAAAGAAAATCTGCTTTATTTTCCCCAAAATATTTCAGTCCATAGTATTTGTTTTCACACTAGTCAGGTACTGCTGGTAAATTAATCTGTCTGCTCCATGGTAAAACTGTGATACAAAAAAATCCAGATCTGCAGAGCATGAATACCAGTCCTAATGAGAAGGCTTAAAATAAATTGAGTTTTAGCTGGCACAATTCAGGAACCTTTTTTGGAAAGGCTTAGGTAGTTTTCAGCTCAGATGGGTACTGTCTGAGCACATCTACTTACTCAGAATTGAAATGTAAATAGAGAGACACAAAAACACTCTATGTAGTTTGGGAAAAGGGAAGAGATCTTTTGGAGCATGCAGTGCCTTGCACATCATGAGCATATTTTTATATAACAGATTGTGGAGATGATGTGAAATAAAACAGATCTATATAAAATAAAGATTAGGGTCTGGTTTGGATCTTCAGCAACTAGACTTTCACTTTAGCTCCCAGGTATTCCCACTCATTTTCCAACAATATCTCCTTGAGATATGTTTCCCACTGCCAGAATTTTATTTTATTATGTTCTGAGAAGGTGATGGCCTGACTTTCTGAAACCATGACTATCAAACCTTATTGCAGAAGTCCATGGACAGCAGCAACTCTACCAATTGTATGAGAGGTCCAATTTAATTTTGCTTTTTTCATGTTGTTCCATGTGTTCCATATTGATAGCAGGGTAGCAGGATATTTCATTCTTCTGCAAAGAACATTCATGAAAATATTTCTGAGTATGATTGCATTCATCTCAATTCTGCTCTTGCTGTATTTGATATCGGTGTCCAGCTTGGGGGTAAAACCAGCCTGGGGATAAAAACCAGAAGGATGTGATGGTTCAGAATGAAAACAAATTCTTACCTGATCCTTGTCTAGAAATGGAAACTGAAACTAAAGCTCTGAGGTGTTTCTTGAGCACTAGCGCGTGTGTGTGTGCTTATGTATTTTGCAGCTTTAAACACACAGGGCAGGAAAAACATTTATTACTGGGTTATGTGGGTAGGTGACATTCTTGTTTTTGTGGCAAACTAAATTTTTGTCAGAGCATGTGCATTCAACAATGGGATGCATTTGGATTCCTTTGGTTTGAGTTGGGAGAAGGATGCTCTGCATATCATCCTTGTTTTGTGTTATCAATTGCATTGAAACTCATAAGTAGGAGCAGCACAACTAAGCCACTTCCCCCTGTCTGGGGTTTTTTGCATCCCTTTCCTTTTTGAGGTGTGTACAAATTTCAGAGATGCTGGGCTACTGTAAGAAGATCTCTTTTTGAAGTGGCTGCTCAAATTTTAGGACCAAAAGAAGAGATTGGTTTCTAGCCGCGGATTTGAGCCCTGTGACTTCTCCTGATCTGCCATGATCATAGGCTGAATTTTAGGCTTTTCTCATTCTTCATGCCAGGCCCTGGTTCACACCAAGTGCTCAGAACCTTGCTTATAAAAGGGCAAAATTTTACACTGGTAACAACTCAGCATTATACACATCTGTCTCAGCTGGAATTTTCAACTCTTAGATCATAACTTGAATCCCTCTGGAAAATCTGTTTCACTTGAAAACAATTATGATTATGTACCATTAAATTACATATATTATCAAGTAAATGGTAGGAACTGAAAGCAGAGTTTATGATCTTGGCACTGCAGTGCTGAAAAAGCAGAAAATTCTGCAGCAGAACAGCACCCACAAAGGTCTGATCTGCTCTTTGTGCCTGGTAAAATTGCTGGGTAAGAGGCTCTTCAGGAAAACTTTTGGTTTCTGGAAAGCCTAAGGCAGACAGTGAAAGCTGTGTGGCTCAGCACTGAAAGACTTTTGTGGACTCCCAGATGTAGTTCTTAACTTGCCAGTCCAAATCTGCAAGTCTGTCACTGGTACATTATTCTCAAAGTTAAAAAATAATGCTCATGTTTTAGTAGGGCTGAATCTTAAACATAACTTAAAAGCAAGAAATGGCCTCTGGAAAGTGTTCAAAGACCTTCTAAAATATCCTTAGGAATAAAATGAGGTATTAAAAGTGAATGTGTACTAAAACCCAATGACACCAAGAATCCTGGGAGCCAGCAAAAAGCCTCCTTTTATTGTTTTGCTTTGAGGCATATCTGTGTTTCTTACATTATTATCCTGCCCCAGGCAGGGCTGAACATTTCATGTAACATGATGACCCTGGAAAACATGCTGCAATTTCAGGATAATTCCTGATGAGAATTTATGGCTACATAAGCATATTATAAGTAAACCAGCCAGTTTTCCAAGCCACAAAATGCTGCACTGCTCTGTATTACTGCAAGGACCACTCAGTGCAAAGGCTGCTTTGCTCCAGCACAATGAATAGGACCTCTGTTATTCAAAGGTAACAGGCAAGCTGAAATCATGATATGAGAGGAACCAACTTTCTGGTTTTGCTGGTTTTGCAGGGTTTTTTTTTTGCTGGTTTGGAAGTTTTGTGCTGCCACCTATTAACTTTCTGTTGCTGTCAGTGGAGCCTGGAGCAGGCCCTTTCCTTCCCCTCCTCTCTCTGAACAAGAGGGTGATTATATTCCTCTGTCATAGTGCCCCAGCAGCTCGGGGCACCTTACTGCAGTGAAAAAAAAAATGTTTGGAGTTTTTGTTTCATATCATGCAATGCTTTTCACTGGAGGGGAGTCTAGGGGGATGGCTGTGTTCAAGGAGCTGCAATCTCAATGGAGCTGAGCAAATGGAAAAACTGAGGGACAGAAAAAGAGGGATTTCTAACCCCTGGGGAAAAGGAATGATGGCATACACCCTGTTGTTGTTCCTTGACACTTTCGTGTTTCTATTGCAGATCAAGGCTTCACTTAGCAAAGGTATTTTTCAGGCAAAATTAATTTTGTCATTCAACCATTTCCAGATGCTTATAACTTTGGCCTGGGGGTGAAACATTGGATTGTTTCCTCAATAGGTGACAAAGAAAATCTGACTGAGATCAAACACCATAACAAGACTCTGAATGGGAAGTCATAAAGAATGGTAGCCTGGTGTGGAAGTTCTGTATGTTCCTTTACAAGGCTGATTTAAGGCTGAAATGTTGGGAGTGCACAGCATAATTTGGAAACTAACTCATGGATACAATGTTATTTTTGTATTTTTGCACTGAGCATGTATTCCATGGCCGCAACATGAGACTACAACAGCAGTTGTTTCAGTGTTGCAGCTACTCCCAGCTAGCCCGTGCTGCTTGTTTTAAAGCAAAATGCTCATTTCCCAAACTGTATTAATTCCTGTCAGTTCCTCTGGGCAGCTTCTGCTCTTATTCAGATTTGGGATATGTATTTTTTTCATATCAGAAACTTCCTGCCTGTATTTAAAGTGAGCATCTACTGGATGCAGTGGTCAGAGGGATGTGATTGAAACATCCCTGCAGAGCTCTGTGAAGTGTCAAAGGGTGATGTCTGATTTCCATAGGCTCTGCTTGCTCAAAGCCCTCCTTTTGTCTCCTGTCAGAGCTGTATTCTGATTTCAGAATGTCAATTATCCATACCTCCCTATTTCCCCTGCTCCTTATGTGTCAGCCCACCTAGAAGCTTTCTATTAATTTATCAAATTGTCATTGGGCTCACTTTGTTGCACTGCAGTCATTAGCTTGTCCATTTGCTTAATTGGCCTATTTCTCCTTTATTATTCAGTCCCTGAATCACCATTTGAATAATTTTTAGCTAACTATTAATTGAATACCATTTCTAACATGATTACATTGCCTACATTCTCATTTTTACACTATCACTAAGAGAAAGGGGGTTTTATTATGATGCATATGAGAGCCTCCAGTTAATTGGTGGTTGGAAAATGGGAAGAGAGTGATGGCTCTGTCCAGTAATTACAGAATCAAAGAGTCCATGATTCTTTAAGTGGTTGAACATGAGATTGAGGTTTCTGCTTCTGCTTCTGCAGCTGATGGACTTTTAGCCAGAGCCCTTTGCACCAGTGCAGCAGGCTCTGGGATCTGTGGGGAATTTGTGGGAAATGACTGTCCTGCAAACAGCTTTTATCCTGGGCTGTTTGTGAGTGTGCTGTTTGGCAGTGTGCAAGTGTCAAGGTCTTCTGCTCTCCTAAAGTCTCCAGCTTTCACAGCAGACACCAGTTCTCCACATGCCTTGTCTACACAAGTGGTGCAGCACAAAAGCTGGGATAGAGGCTGATCATTGAGCATTGCATTCAGTTTTGGGCAGGATGGCAGTACCCTCTAGCTGGCATCCCAGCCACTTCTCCTGGATCATTTTGGGCGTAGTGATTGCAACATCCAGGGCATGAACACGGCACAATTAAGGGCAACAACCTATTCTTGTTGTTCATTCTTAACCAACATCCTTCGTGTGTCAGCATGGTGCCTGTGGGGGAAGCTGATCCACAGGAGAGGCCTGAACCTCCCTGGCTGCTTTGTGCCAGTCCAACAGCTCAAGGTTTGCACAGTGGCTGCCAATCACAGCCTGTGATTTATGAGGAACTTGGGAAGAAAACACAGAATCACAGAATCATGGAATGGCTTGAGTTGGAAGAAGACTGTGGCAGCACTTTGCAGCTGGGGGGCAGGTTCATTGGCTAGCACACCCTTAGTGGCCACAGGGCACACACAGGAGTGGCTGCTCCCTGATCCCTGCCGAGACCATCTAGGGTGGCGGTGATTGCTGTGGTGTGGGTGACACAGCAGGGGCTCAGCACGAGGAGATCCGAGGCAAAGAAAACAGGGAAAGATCACTTGCCTGTGTTTCCAAGGAAGACCTATTCCTGAAAGTTATCAGGAGCAAATGACAGAGAAAATGGGTCTGGAAACCATTTTTACAGAGGGAATGGTACAAAGGGTGGATGCAACTCATCCTATGAGGGGGTCTTAGGAAGGAGTTTAATTTAACCAATAGGGAGTACTCAGGGGAGGGAAGAAGCGTTCAGGGGAGGGAAGAAGCCCATCAAAGCGGGGCTAACTGGCACCGAACATTCCAGAACACAAAGGTAGTGACAACAGTGACTGAAGGAGCAAGGGGTAGGGTAATCGGGATTGACAAGGACATATAAGTGAATGAGGGAACAGGGAGACTGACACAGTGATGGGCAGACAAGTGGCGGGAAAACTGTGTGGTAAACCACTTAGGACTGAACCATTTGAGGAACAGAATGGGGTACATGGGAAAAACCATTGTAACTGACTAACCTAAAAGGTCTAACTTTTTATATTAAAACAACTGTAAAACACCAACTACCACAAGAGGCCTTAAAGATCACTTCCATCCAAACCCCCTGTCATGGGCAGGGACGCCTCCCACTATTCCAGGTTGCTCAGAGCGCCATCCAGCCTGGCCTTGCCAGCATGAGGGAACCACAGCTTCTCTGGGCTACCTCTGCCAGGGCCTCAGCACCCTTACAGGGAACAATTTTTGACTAATATCTGATCCAAATCTACTCTTCTTCAGTTTGAAGCCATTCCCCCGGCCCTGTGGTAGAAGTGTTAATGATGGAAAATATGATAAACTTTGTGGGAGAAAATTTAAGCTACGGAGAGCTCTGGGGCTGCACAGTGACACACAGAATCTCCTGTAGATTTGCTCAGCAATATCTGAGATTTGTCTGAGTTCACTTTTGTGAGGGCAGGGCTTGTGTTTGCAGAGGACTGGTGTGAGTATTAACCCAGATTTCAAGTCCTGGCTTTCTTCCTAGCTGGGCCTGGACCTGGGAACATCTGGGCTATTGATTCAGATGGAATTTTGGGTTTGTAGTCATCAAAGCCAGATTTTGGAGGAGCATTTTCGTTCTCAGTCATAGTGTGATTCCCAGAAATTATTGCCCTTGTGTTAGATAAGCCCAGAGTGTGGGCTCTGGGCATAAAGGGTGCTGGGCTCCCCCTCAGGCAGGGAACTTTTCTGGAGAGTATTGTCTTTGTAGAACCACATCTTAAAATAAGAGAGAGGTATAAGAAGCCTCAGTGCTGACATCAGGCAGGGTGAGAGTCTGTGTTCACCTTGGTGTTTTTGCTTTCCGAGCTTGGTTTTGGTTACTGTAAATATCTACAGAAAGACTCATCAGTCCTGTAGTGCTGACACAATAGGCAGCATCCAGGCTTAGATGTTCTTGACCAAATTATTCAGAAAGAAAGCTTACAGGTTTAGCCAAATGCAGAATTACTCTTTTGGAAGGCAGTAAAAGTGAAGGGCTGCGAATCATCAAAATAGTCCCCCCAGATGGCCAAGGAAAGAGCACAACCACAAACAAAAGCAACTCTCAACTTGGAGTAACCTCCAAACTCACTGCCATTCCATAGGAGTTGCTAATCACAGATGTGTGTTAGTCTTTGAAAAATACATTGGGAAGCAATGGATTTCTAAGCTGCAGCAGTGTGGAGATAATTTTATTTACACTTTCTCTGCATCGGGTGCAGAGTGGCTCATTTTCCACTCCTAAATTTAAACAGGATGATATTGCATCCCTTGAGCAAAAGGAGAATGGAGCCAGTTAAACATTGGCTGGGAGGAGATGCACGTCCCTGCTGAGCTGAGCACCACCCAGACTGAATTTTGGGAGGTTCCTTAACCTTTGCTCCCGAGGTTGTTGTGCTGACAGTGCTGAAACTCTTTTCCCTAAACAATGTGGGTAGGTTTGGAGCATTCCCTTACGCTTGGCTACCTCCAGCTCTGCGAGGGCCCCCGGCCTCAAGTGCTTCCCCTGCCACCAAAGAGAGCGGGCCAGGTCAGTCCAGAATGCAAACAATGATGTCAGCATTGTAAAAGAAATGAAAAGCTCTGTGGGAATCCAGGAGACGAACCCCAAATTAAAGATCTTTTGGCTAAATAAGAGCACTAAGGAAAGCTTGCAAAGATCAGAATAGTGTTGCATGCCAATGTGGCATTTGATGTCCAAGATAAAAGGGGACTTATTTCAGAAGTGAGACTGTTTGAGCAAGAGAAAGAAACCTTGGTGTCTGTGTTGGAATGCATAAAAACACATGTTTCCGATGTGGGTTTCTCATATGCTAAATGAACAGGACATCTGGTTGTGTTTTTAAAAATTAAATTGACTGACACTAAATCAGTGCTTTACAAAGCAAAAGGTAGTAAACCAAGAACATCTAATAAGGTAACAATGAAATATTTGGCAGGACTTCAGAGTATTGGAAACTCACACAGCCGAAAGGAGCTGAAATACTGTGATATATATGAGGCCTTAACTTCTCATTTATCTGTGCTATTTCTTACTGCACTGCACAGTAATATGTTGCATTCCCATTGGTATAGATTTCTACATGTTAGTGCCAAAACTCCAGATGTTTTCTAGGTAAATCTCTGGAGACTATTTTATTGTGTTTCATTTCTCCTTATTTACAATTCACTTGCCTTGAACTCTAGCCATTGGTAATAAAAATCCATAGAGCCTGCAGCTGAGCCAAGTGGACACCATTGTCCTGTTTTTTCAAGTTGAGATGGGTTGATCCAAGCCTTGAACAGAATCCAAACCACTGGAGTTTTCCAAAAGTTCATCTCTCTTCTCTTTATTTTTTAACCCTTCATGCACCAGGGAATAAAGAGTCAAGTGCTTGCCTCATCCCTGAGCCACTTTGTGCTTCTTAACATCTTCTCTTTCTGCCTTGCAGGCACAGCATCATGCTCCAGCTGGACCCTTCCACACCCAAGCTCCCCTTTGTCTTCCAGTTCAGTTTTTGGTTTTGTTTCTGTCATGGTTTGAGCCTGGCACAGAGCCAGTGCCTCCATGAAAATGCTCTACCTTGGTGTCTGCTGTGAGATGTGACCAGGAATAAGCAAAACAGGCTCCAACTTAAACATAAATAACACTTTATTACTTAAAACTACAGGAAAAAATAGGAAAGACTATAAGGAAAAGAAAAAAAAAAAATTGAAAACCTTACAAAAACCACTTTTCCTCCTCCCCACTCCCTGACTTTCTCAATCCAATACATTCTCTCAAAACAACTGCTCAGCCTTGGCCCCACACGTTAGTATACTCAAACTGCAGTTCATGAAGAGGAAACGGAGTCTTTCTTGTTCTATAGGCTTCTCGTGGAGACACACTGAGACTCTCGTGTGCTTCTCTGTCACTCCGGCACCGCCCGGAAAGTCTATTTGCCGCTTGTGACACGTTTCTTCCATGCTCAGTGCTCTCACTACTGAGACATGGATCAGAGCTGCTTTTAGGGTGGTCTTTCAAGGATGCCTTGTCTCACTCTAAAAAGGCACAGTCTCTGCTTTTGGGACAACTGTCCCCCCCATATATTTCCAACCCCCTGGGGCCGGGGGGTCCTCACAAATGAACCCTCCTGGTTTTGAGGCACTGCCTCCCCCTAAATGCAGTCTGTGTCACAGGAACAACTGAGTCCATGGCTACAAGAAAACGTCCAGCTCAAAGGCCACTCCAAATCATCTCTCCCCATCCAATCATCTCTACAAACTTCGGGCCAAGGTCCTTATCTCATATCATCTCTCATCTCCTTTCTTATTCAGCTTCGAGGAGGATTAGCATTTTTCGCAAGGCCCCAATCATGCAGGAAAGGGTTAAAAGTTTTCAGTCTCTGTCTGTCCTGGGAGGAGATGATACTCCCACACATGCTGCTGCTGCGGCCGGCCGGGCTCTCTCTCTCTCCGGGGGGGGGGGGGGGGGGGGAAAGGGGCTGGCTGCCCGATATCTCGATGTCTCTTGGGGCTCCGCCACCCTTCCACCCTCGAAGCCCCCCCCGAAGCCTCCTCAAGCCTCCTCAAGCTCATCTCTGGCCAGAGCCCCAGGCCTCACCGCATGGCTGGCCCCTCCCCCGCCCAGCAGCCGCGGGCCGGGCGAGGGAGAGAGGTCTGAACTCCTCGGCCGCGATGTCCAAAAAGAGGAAATGCCAGGGCAGTGCCCTGCTTTTAACCCCTGTGTATTCTCGGAGGTGTGTCTAAACCCCACTGGCTACACCAGGTGTCAGTATGAAACCTAAAACCTTCATTGGTTTGACTACAGCTTCCCAGAATTCTCACTCCTTCCGGGTCAACCCATGACACTCCACCCTTCACCTCCGAGAATACACTTTCTAAAATTATCAACAGGACTACAAAACACTTCTACACAACAATACCTTAGATTCACTATGACTATCTATCTACCTTAACTTAGTACATGCTTTCCTTATTCTTCTTGGTCTCATCTCACAGCTTTACCTCATCATTCTCTCGTGATTCGATTCCCGGTCAGGGAACCAAAAAATGTCATGGTTTGAGCCTGGCACAGAGCCAGTGCCTCCATGAAAATGCCCCACCCTGGTGTCTGCTGTGAGATGTGACTAGGAATAAGCAAAACAGGCTCTAACTTAAACATAAATAACACTTTATTACCTAAAACTACAGGAAAAAATAGGAAAGACTATAAGGAAAAGAAAAAATTGAAAACCTTACAAAAACTACTTTTCCTCCTCCCCACTCCCTAACTTTCTCAATCCAATACATTCTCTCAAAACAACTGCTCAGCCTTGGCCCCACACGTTAGTATACTCAAACTGCAGTTCATGAAGAGGAAACGGAGTCTTTCTTGTTCTATAGGCTTCTCGTGGAGACACACTGAGACTCTCGTGTGCTTCTCTGTCACTCCGGCACCGCCCAGAAAGTCCATTTGCCGCTTGTGACACGTTTCTTCTATGCTCAGTGCTCTCACCACCGAGACATAGATCAGAGCTGCTTTTAGGGTGGTCTTTCAAGGATGCCTTGTCTCACTCCAAAAAGGCACAGTCTCTGCTTTTGGGACAACTGTCCCCCCCATATATTTCCAACCCCCTGGGGCCGGGGGGTCCTCACAAATGAACCCTCCTGGTTTTGAAGCACTGCCTCCCCCTAAATGCAGTCTGTGTCACAGGAACAACTGAGTCCATGGCTACAAGAAAACGTCCAGCTCAAAGGCCACTCCAAATCATCTCTCCCCATCCAATCATCTCTACAAACTTCGGGCCAAGGTCCTTATCTCATATCATCTCTCATCTCCTTTCTTATTCAGCTTCGAGGAAGATTAGCATTTTTCGCAAGGCCCTAATCATGCAAGAAAGGGTTAAAAGTTTTCAGTCTCTGTCTGTCTTGGGAAGAGATGATACTCCCACACATGCTGCTGCTGCGGCCGGCCGGGCTCTCTCTCTCTCCGGGGGGGGGGGGGGGGGGGCGGAAGGGGCTGGCTGCTCGATATCTCGATGTCTCTTGGGGCTCCGCCACCTTTCCATCCTCGAAGCCCCCCCCGAAGCCTCCTCAAGCCTCCTCAAGCTCATCTCTGGCCAGAGCCCCAGGCCTCACCGCATGGCTGGCCCCTCCCCCGCCCAGCAGCCGCGGGCCGGGCGAGGGAGAGAGGTCTGAACTCCTCAGCCGCGATGTCCAAAAAGAGGAAATGCCAGGGCAGTGCCCTGCTTTTAACCCCTGTGTATTCTCAGAAGTGTGTCCAAACCCCACTGGCTACACCAGGTGTCAGTATGAAACCCAAAACCTTCATTAGTTTAACTACAGCTTCCCAGAATTCTCACTCCTTCCGGGTCAACCCATGACAGTTTCTTTTTTTTAAGCTTTTATTAATGAATTAAGATATAATTAACTTGCTGTCCCCTCCCCTCCTCAGTTTGCTGTCTGTTTAGGCTGTAAATACCTTCAGGTTCTCTGGTACATCAGAGAGATTGTGGTGCCCATCTTGCACTGAAATCAGTCTGTGGTTACTGGGGAATTCAGGTCTCTGCATGCTGACAAAACCCCTGCTTAATGACACAGGAATAATTAGCCACTTTGCTGTAGTGGGACTTCAGTTAATTTTAAAGGGCTGCAAAGTTCCGTTTCAGAGTTGCTGCAATCAGTGGTTACGTTTTACAACCCATCACAGGCACGTTTGATCAACCACACAGATTTTTTATGTGAACATACCCACCCACCAGATGTGTATAAACATAAATCATTCCACAGCATAACCTGACCATGTTTTCTTAGTGATTCTGGGCTTGACTGATCCTCCAGGAGAAAGCGGTGCTGCTCAGAGAACTCCAAATTGTGAGTGAGCCTTGCTCGGGTCTCACAAGCACTGCTGTGCTGTCTTTCCTTGGCAGGGAGAAGGATGAATGAAAGGAAGTTGTTGCAGCTCTGAAAAGGGTTTTTCTCTCTCCCCACATGCCCAGGTGGATGTGGCTGGCTCTGAGTGCAGCCTCTTGCCTGGCCTGTGTTTCCTGTGCTGGCTTTCAGGGGCTGTGCAGTGCTGGAGGACTAGAGCTGCAATGCAGTAACTGGTAACTCCCGCTCCCTGCAAGGCTGGAGGGAATTCTTTCCTGCTCTAGTAAGCAGCTGGAGTGGTAAGTGCCAGCCTCCCAGGTTTCTGAACAATTCCTATTTTTCTTTGATTTCTTGTAGCTAAAATACACTTAGATAAGGCAGGTAATATCCTTTATGCTTTGTGCTAATGCTTGTGAATTATGTGTTTATTTTTAAAATAGTACAAGTTATTTATATGCTGTGAAGTTTAAAATTCTTGTACCAGTAGATATGACTGTGTTGACCAGCATCCTAATTACCTGAAGAGCTGAACATTTACTGTTAATCAGTAAATATTTGAAAATGAAGCAATTATAAATGGGCCAAATCCAAAATGCCAGATAGGAGCATTCTCACAGTGGATCCAGGAATGACACTTAACAATTTCCAGGTTCCAAACTTGAGTTACCAGATTGCATCACAAAGGAAGGTACTGCTGTCATTAGTTTTAGTTTCACATGTTTAAATAGAGGTTCTGAAAGACAAAATAATTTTCTTTGCAGTTCCACTATACTGCTACCAGTTGATCTTGAGTCCCAGGTAGTGTCATAAAAACCTTGGATGTATTTTGTCCTGAATTTCAGAGAAAACTGTCTTCAAATTCCATGCCTCAAGCTCATCTCTAGAAATATTTAATGAGCAAAGTGTTAATTCAAATTTCATGAAAATAATTAACAGAGACAGCATCAAAGCACAGTCTCTTCCCAAGTTAGTGGTATAAAAAAATTTAAGCTCTAGAAAAGCAGAGAAAGCATTATGCTGATCTACCATCTTCATTGGGGATAAATGAATAGAAGGCAAGCATTAGGAACCAGGAATGATGGCTGCTATTTTCTTTTCATTTGGAAGCAAGTTCTGTGTTTGCATCTCCCGGCTTTATTTGTGATCAGTGAGGCTTCAGCCTGGATTGAAGCCACAGGGGTCACAGATTGCTCATCTGTGGATCTTGTCATGGTGTCCTTTGGGTGCATTACATAAAGGTCACTGTTTTTGTTACTTCCCCCCTCTTTCTCCATTTTTTAACTTGTTTTCTCTCTACTGATGCTCTACTGAGGACCAGCTAAAGAAACAAAAACATTTTAAAATCTTCAGTGGGAAGCTGGGTACACACAGAGAACTCAGCATTTATATAGTGTTTGTCCTTAAAGTGTCAATGTTTGCCAAGCAATTCTATTTATTGGCATCTCAGCCCTCTGAATTCAACTGAAAGGACTCAAAGGCTTTCAGTGATTTCAGTGTATTTTTGATTGTGTCATTATTCCCCTGCAGTGAGAAGGAAAAAAACAAATCACTGTGGTGTCTGAAATGCTGTGTGCATCTTTTTGCAAATGCAGTAATCTCACAGGCGCCTGTTTTTTCCAATGTGATGCTGCCTCAGTCAATTCTTTGTGCCAGAGAGGGAAAATTGTGATAGGTTCCCAAATTCCAATAGTCAGTATAATAACCTGTTCCCTCTGCCCTCCCTGTCCCTGAAAAATGCAGAGTTTGAGAGGGTTTTTTAAACATTGCTTAGAATGAAAAGAATGACTCTCAACTCTCATGAAAAAACACATATATTTCTTACCATCATAATTCTCAACAGTACTTGAACTTGTAGTATGAAATAGTTGCAATAAATTGTATAAGATCAATCTTGTGAAGTAATAACATTTCAGGAGAGGGAAAAATTTTAATTTGAAGTGACAGACTTGAAGATCCTTGCCTGGACACAAAGAGAGGATAACTCCTGAGAAGTCTTTCCAGAAAAAAAGGAGAGAGACTGAATTAATTGAATAAGTTATGAGTGTTAAATTATTAATTCATCTCTGAGTCAGCTTTGAACTACTTATTAGCAATTAATTGATACAGATATTTTATAAAATGAACAAGTCATTTTAATAAATACTTCTGAGCATTTGTTTTTACTGGATGTGAAACGATGGGCACATGAAAATATATGCTCAGTCTTAGTCTGCATCACTATAATGTATGGGATAATCAGATTAACAGCAGTCCTGGGAAAAGGGAGACTCAGTGGGGAAAGAGCAAAGCTGGAGAGGCACTTCCTGTGCTGGTTTCTGGAGAGGACCAACAACCACCTCTTTCAGCACACAGAAATTTGGGTCTTCTTGTGTGGTTTTGGTTGTGACCATCCAGCAAAGCAGGGTTCTGGCTGTTCAACCATCTGGGATCCATGCTGTGAATGAAGCAGGAGGAGATTGCTATAAACACAAAGAGACTGCTGTAACAGGAGAAGGAACTTTCTGTGTGCAGTGTGGGGAAAAGCAGCAGAGGAGGACACTGGCCCTCCACAGCAAAGCTGTCCCATCCTTTCTGGCTCCAAAAAGCCACAGCCATGAAGGAAAGAGTTGAAGAACAGCAAATTTTTGCAGCCTGATCTTTGCACTGACTGTCAGGGTTTTTTCATATCTCTCATATTTACAGGACAGTGTAATCTGTGATTTAAACTTTATTTCATGAGCTCATTATTGAACAAAGATGACAAACAAGGGCTCAATCACCTTTTGGTGACTTGCCTGTCACATTAATTCCCTCAGTCACCACTCAAGTTCTATGATTTCCTGACTCTTAATATCATCACCTATGAACAAAATTAGAATTAGTTCCCTATTCAGTGACTGAATTCAGTGAGGATGAGCTGAGAGTGCTCATCCTTCCTGCTCCATCCTGGTGTGAGCATGCCCTGTATCCCACCAGGACACACAAAAGCATCAGCAGTCCAGCTGCTCTTGGATCTGCTTCAAGAACTTTTGGGGTAAGCTGAAGTTTTATACCTTCCATCTTGGGGTTTTGGACTTTGCCATTTCCACACATTAGTGGATTCTGAGGAAAATGCCAGAAAAAGGGTAAACCTGCAATTTTCAGGTGATGGTGACTGCAGAGTGGCCCTTCCTGGGCACCTATCCTGCCTGCCTGGTGCCCTGGCTTGGATGGGATGGTGCTGCTCCCAGCTGACATCATGGGCTGGGTTAGCCAAAACCTGAGCAGGACACAAGTGAACTCTCCTGCCTGACCATCACATCCTTCTCCAGGGCAGCTGCTCCTTGGCACAAGAGCCTGCTGGGGGATGTTTCCAGTGTTCTGCAGGTGTTCCAGGTCAGCATTCAGAGGAAGAGGTGTCTGGCCACCCATGAAATCTTATGGACATCCCATTCTTTTCTGTAATATGGTTTTGAGCTCGTTTTCACTCCAGGACAGCAGCAACTTATGCTCTTTCATGACAAAGAATGTACTTATTCTGGTCTTCTCCACATGCTCCTTTTATTTTCATCACCAAATTTAAACTCTGATTCATTCTTTGAGGAAAAATATTTCCTATTCTGTCAAGTTCTCTCCCTATCTTTCTATTCTGAGCAGTTTTCACAGTGTTAGTGAAAACTGCATTTACACACCAAGTGAGGAGTATGTCTTTAAGCCATGCAAAAATATCTCATAAATTGGTTTTTTTGATATTGAAGAAGAGTCCAGTTGAAATTGTACTTTGCCATCCATACAAATGCACCAGGATGGTTGTTGAAACACTCACACCCTTGTGCACAGGCACATGGACTCGCTGGAGACAGATGCATCTCTTTGAAAACTGCCTCTGGTTTTCTGGGTCAGGCTTGCACTTAGATAGTACTTCTGTGCACTGTTTCTTGCTTTACAGCAAAATGCAAAGGTGTTACTGCCTTTTTAGAGCTGGGGATTTTTGGACACAGGGATATGAGAATTCTTCAGGAACTGCAAGTTCCTGCAAGTGGGGAACCCACATCCCACTGCCCTCCAGTAAAGTTTGCTAAATTGTGAAAGCAGATTCTTGCTTAGGTGAAAAATTACCCTGTGAAAAATATTAGGTGAATATCAGCCTGTTAATATTGCAAAACAGCTTCATTCAAATCTTCACCAAGCCTGTTGGTGTGCATGGAGGACTAAAGTTTGCCCCCAACATTTTGGGTTATGCTGAGAACTTGGTTTGCACCTGGAAAGAGGAATGAAGCAGGCAGCACTGAAACACAGATTTGCACAGAGACACATGACTTCTCATGCAGATTTATTTCATGCATGCTCTTTCTCTTCATCCTTCCTCCAGTACCTGCACTGGAGCCTCTGAAGATTTTTGCATCCTTTGATGGCCAAATAATCCTGTTGTTTCAGTGGTACAGATCTGTACCTTCTGTGCTGTTTGATGTAACCTGAAAGGCCCAATAAATGTCTTCTGTGGGGAAGTTACTAGAAGTAATACAAGATACAAAGCAGAAGCAGAGATGATGCACAGTTTAGAGGATGAGGACTTCAGGTGAGGCAGGAGATGTGATTTTATCTCTACAGAGATGATTCCTTGGGGAAGTTACATTAGTTTCTGTGTCTGCCTTTGCTTCATGTGCCAGGATGGGAAAAAAAAGTCTGTTACAAATCTCATATTGTGGATTTCAAAAGTGCCTAGTACAATCCTGGTGGGGTTTCTAGGGATAAATGTAACAGAAATCATAACAGCAATGGTTGTCTTCAGAGCAATAATGCACTGAAAGCCTCTTATCTTTTAAATCCTGCTTGTCCTGCTTGCTGTGGTATAACCAAGCACAAAGCAAACACTGTAACAGCTTTCTACAATGAGTATTTTTATTCTGTCAGAGAAATACCTAATAAAATATAAGCAGTATATAACACCAGATGGAATAATATGTTTTAGGAGAGGGCAGTTCAAGGAACTCATGACACATCTCTGGAAACCATTGTGGGAATCAGGTAGGAAAGGGAGGCAGGGGTGTACTTGGATAGTGTGAGGTGTCTCATTCTGTTCTGGAAAGTGTGAGTTCTTGCCATGTGTTTGTATTTACAGGAGATCAGAGAAGTTCCCTCTCCCCATTAGGAGAAGGCTGTCTTTGTGAACGTGTGTTTGTGAATGGTGGTTTGGAATTTCTGGTCAGAAATTTGGGTCAGGATAATAATTTCTTCACTTACTGGTGCTCATAGAAATAGCAGCAGCAATGACAAAATTTTCTCAACACCTTGGTAATTTTTTGACTGGTTTGAGTAAAGACAAGGCAGAGTCATGGTAGAATCTACATCTTTCCCATTTTATTTATTTATGTATGTTCATACTTCAGTGACTGCTTTATGTAATGGCCTTATCTGCATATCACCTTTTAACAGGAGTTATTGATTTTTACACCTTTTTTATCATTTGAGTGGCTTCAATTTGAAAGAGAGAAGGGTTAGGTTAGATGTTAGAAATTCTTCCCTGTATGGGTAGTGAGGCCCTGGCACAGGTTGTCTAGAGAAGCTGTGGCTTCCCCTGGATCCCTGGCAGTGTCCAAAACCAGGTTGGACAGGGCCTGGAGCAACCTGAGATAGTGGGAGGTGTCCCTTCCCACGGCAGAATGTGGAATGAGATGATCTGTGAGGTCCATTACAATGCATTTATGATTCTATGAATGCTTGTGCACACATGTCCTGCCAATCTGATAATTGAAAATGTAATTTTCACACCCTGGAAATGGTGCCTTCAGTCTGAATACTGGCATTACAGGTTTTAGATCCATAACTGTTGTTTTCATTTTTGAATGCCTGTGGGCAGCTGAAAGCAAAACAAATCAGGCAGGGCATGGTGAAAAACACAGAAATCAAAAAAAGAATGTGAGTGGTAGAAAATGCTCATGCTCATCTGCACCTGATTGTTGTTAAAGATCCTCCTGGCCCATGATTGTTGTATCACCCAGCCTGGCTTGCTGAATTCATCCTGGAGCTGTCTCTTTGTAACTGCCTGAAACTGAACTGGAATAAAAGTGAATCAAATCTTTTTTCTCCCAAGAGGTGCTTCTAGGACTGCAAATCCCAAACCATCACCTGCCCAAAGTGTGTTTGCTGAGGATGGTGGCTCAGAGCATCTCTGCCTTGCATTAATTGTGCTGACTGCCATTCCCACAGACTCCTCCTGGGCTGGTTTTGGCACTCAGTGGGCTCAGGTAGTGCTCCAGGAGTAGCCATAGCAACGTGGTGCTCAACAGCACCTGCACATCCCCTGGAGGGATGGATAAACGCAGAAACTGCATTTCAAATGTGCTCTCAAAGCTGCTGCTGCTTCCACCTGCACACTGGACCCTGAAGGTACTGCAGCACTCACCCAATGGGAAGTGCCACAGGAATTAGAAGGAAAATAAAAATTAGTATGTTCTATCACTTCCAGATACTTTCCCCGAGTCAGGCCTGCCAGGTCCCTCTCCTTGGTATTAAATCCTCAGATTAGCAAAGCTGTGCTGGAAGAATTTCACAGGTCTAAATGATGAAAAATGGGGAAATGGACAAAACACAGGGGTGCTACATCCTCTCTCTGAGCACACCAGAACCAGTGGAAAGCTTTAAAATCCCTGATTATTGGCCAAAATTCTGCAGCAGGAGCCTTGACCAGGGCTGATCTCCATGGGTGCAGGGGCTCTCATCCATCTCCATCAGCTGGGAGCTCAGGCAAAGCCCTGTCTGAGCATGGGATACGTGTTAGCTAAGATGAGGTGCCCCTAAATTATCTCAGAATGACAAGAAATCAATTAATATCTTGCTTTTGACCTCCTGTTGGATTCATGGACCTGATTAGCTTGTGCAGGTTCTAACAGCACCTTCACAGGGAGCCCTACCATTGTTACAAGCTATAATTAAGCAGACAAGAACAGCTTTCTTCTTCCCATGCTTGTTATCACAGAAGATGCTAAAGTTTCTGCTTCTGAGCTCTCTCAAATAGCTCCTTCTTGGTAGTAAGACCACATATGCCCTCTGCTGTCCCTTCAAATTGTGTGAAGATCTATTAGCAGAACATTATTGGTATTGTTGTTACTGGTATTAATTTAATAACTCTGAAAACTAAGAAATATTCTGAGAGTTGCAGGGAGGTGTTCAGGGAGTTCCAGCTCTGAGTGTGCAGGTGTGCAGCCCCTTGTCTCTGGGCTTACACCAGGTGCAGGATAACACACGGCAACCTCTTGGGAAAACCCCACAGAAATTCTGCTTTTCACCTTTGGAGTTTTTCTGCTTTCTGAGCACATATTCTCTGTGATGTGCTTCCTAGTTCTCCAGAGTCATCTGGAATAAGGTCAGATCTGCAAAATTCTATGCTTTTAAAAGTAGATCTGGAACAAAACGGTAGGTAAATCTCTAAATATAGAGGACAGTAAGCAAGCTGCTTGCTGTTTTTACATGCTGGATTTCCTTGCTTTGTCAGAAATGGTTAGTGTTAAGAATCCAATTTCTTGGCAGCAAACAAACCTTTAACAACCTTGGGTAAACTTTATATGTTGCTTAATTTGCACTAGCAGCACATAATGCAAACAAAGTGTTGACTGGAATGCACTTTCCCAAATTAATTTCCATCTTCCAACAACAGATACTTTTCTTGACAAAGATAAGTTTCCCAGCACTATCCAGCTTGCTCCCTGCTGTTTGTGCAAATTGTACACAGGGTGCTATTTTAATCTTTAATGGCAGCAGAGTCACTCCTTGGATACCCTGCTTTTAAATTTTTGTGTTAAATCTCATTGGCTCCTAATAACTCTCAATTTGGATAGCACATGGAGAGCATGGGGGACATGGTGGGGTTCTAACAGAACCTTATTTTGGTAAGTGGGAGAGGCCAACAGCGTTCCATGGATGGATGCTAGCTTGGCACAGAACTGGGTTGGTAAATTTTGCTTGAAACACTGTGATTTCTTATACAGGACCAGTTGAGCTCTCTGCCCCAGCTCTTGGACAGACCCTAAGTTAATTGCTGTCTCCCAGGTTTTGTAGGATCATGGGACCACACGTGGTGCCTTCATGCAGATTATTTCCACTAATCCTCTAATTTAAGTGCTTCCTAAAATATTGTGCCCATCCTGGAAATGCACACTTAATGCTCAGCCAAAATTATACGTTAGGGTGCAATTAGCTGTGAGCAGAGCACTGAAACCTGGAATATTTTTGACTAAGAGGTCAATTAGTGTGATTGGGAGGCAAAGGATGCAGCCAGCCATAGTGTGGTCAGAGGGAGCAATCAAGAGAATTGAGCAGTCAGCTGATTAGGAAACAACTAGTGAGAGCAAGATGAATTTTCACCCTGGAAGTGATGAATGTAGATCTGTCTGGAGCATTCAGCCAAACTGAACACTCAATCAGCATTCGATTAACCTGAGCTGCCCCCCATGTACATAGGATTTAAATATATATTTATATATGACAGTCTCATCATGTGTACTGCTCCCAGGAGCTGTTCTATGTGTGTTTAAGTATCAGCAAAATTAATAAATAATAACTCAAATGTACTGACTAATAGTGATACAACTGTGCATTCAAGCAAAATATTTTAGTGGCAAAATGATGGTTCTTCATCTCACAACTCATCTGTCCCTAAATTACATTTGTGTTTCAAATCCAAATATCATAAATCTTTCTATTGTGTAGTAATAAGTCTAAAAGTAGAGTAAGGCAAGGCTTTGGGGTTAATTAAAGTTCACTGGAAATGTACTTTTTATTATCAGACCTATGCCTCTGTAATTAACATTTGAAATGCAGGGTTAATTATTATTGTCCCCTTTGTTAGTTTGCAATGTAGAACGAAGACATCAAAAGCTTCAGGTCTGATTTTGAGGGAAACTTTTTAAATAGCAGGGAAATTTCCCTGACCCCTGAATACCTCTGTGGAGTTCCCAGTCTGGGTTTGGAGGAGGAAGGAGAGGAATTTGACCTGGTGGCAGCACCACTCACCTGGGTCTGAGCAGATGTGCTGGCTTTAGTTGGCAGAAGGAGCATCAGGGAAACCTCTGGGGAAGGAAAAACCATTCTCAGGCTGGCTCTCCTAAAGGCTACTCCAGTTAACTTCATTTGGTTTATCTCCATGACTCACAAAAACATATGAACTAAAGTTGGGATTTTTTTTTGTTTTGTTTTAATGAGATCATAAATGGCATTGTGCCAATCCGAGTCAAGGCAATGCTTTCTTTACATTAGCCAGCTCATCTTTCCTCAAAGTGGAACTGATGACTCCCTACATTTATTTTTTGTCCCTGTTTATATGTGAGGTAACCTTTGTTTAGTGTTTGGGATATGTCTTTAACCCAGACTAGTTGTGTTTATAAGTGTATTGTGGCACTGTCGGTTTCACATGGCAAAATTTCCTCTGTTAGTTCCTCGACCCAGACTGAAGTTATATTATTTTAGCATTGAGATAGTTGTTCTTTTCTCAAAATATTTATACTGCAAAACCCAGGCTCCCAAATTTAGTGTGGTGCAGGAGCCACAAGTTCACTTGTGACACGCACTGATTTGGCAGCATCCAAACCACAGAGACGTCTTTAGCCCTACTCATTTATTCTGGGGAAGGATGAGATCTCCAGGGGCTCTACAAACAAGTCTGATTTAAGATTTGTTTTCTAGAAATGTTTCAGCTGCCGTGTTCTGTGTGTACATAATTTATAGGGCATCTCTTAATCTCTGAAACCATAGCTTATGGTTACTGATTGCACAAATCATCCGGGATGCAGCTATAATCAAATTCTGGACGTTTTTGTCATGGTGAAAGAAAAATGATGGCACTGGAAGTGTGATGCTCAGCAGTGGGGCACTGACCTATTGTACTCAAGCTAAGAAATAGCTCAATTTGCTTGCAGATTACAAAATATTGCCTCCTGTACATGGCCTGATGAAGGTCAAAACCCTCAGTGAGCAAGTTGATCCCACATGTCAAACAGTACTCAGGGCTAATGGTTCTTGTGGCTTCCAGGGTCCTGTCCGTGGCAAAGCTGAATTATTTTTGGACTGGCACCCCTTTCCCACTGTGCCAGCTGACCCTGAGGCTTCTTGGCCCTTCCTGAGGAGGGAAAGACAGCTTCCCACCCTGCAGTGTGCCAGGAGGCTTCTGGACTGCCTGTGGTTGGTATTTGTGATCTTAAGAGTCATTTCCAGCCTAATTGATTTTAAATTCTCTGTGCTGCCTCGTGCAGTTCTCCCTGCTCAGGAAAGCAGAACAGCAATTTCCCAGGAGCCCCAGGAACCTCTTTCCCCAGTGCTTTTGCACGTGCCTGGATTTACCTTGCTACCCACTCTGGGCAGCTGTGACAGCCTTCTTCAGCCAGTGCATGGGAGATTTCTGCACATTTCCACAGGAGGTTTGTCCAGCTGCTCACAGCCACACACCAGGAATGTTTGAGGATGCTGTACCTGGCTCACACCATGCCACAGGGAGCCTCTTCCAGCAGAGTGACATAACTGGTTTGTGTGCACAAGTATCAGTTCTCCCAGCTTTTTCCAGGATGAGAGTTCAGAGGTCACTTTGTGTTGGTGGGATTTGGGGCTGCTGCTTTTCTGTTTTGCCTTAAGTGCACACCACTGTATGGTTATTTTAGGAACTCTTTTTTTGCGTGTATGTACATAAAACAGAAATTCCAACCTGGTACAATAAAGATGACTCAAAATTTTAGCACCATTTATCTTCTTTGCTCTCTTTAACTACTGCCACTATTGATTATAAATTATTTTCCCATTACTTAAATGGCAAATACAGACACACACTTATCTGAGAAACTAATGACACCTGGCTGAATTTTGAGATTTAATGGATATTGGACCATTTTTGTTCCTATTTTTCCCCCCCACAGGGACACCATCCTGTTTGGCTCAAAAAAATCAGAATTATAGGTAACCAAATTTATAAGACATTTGAAGTTCCTTTACCTCAGTGATCAAAATATGAATGAAATTTTTGTTTTTCATATCCAAATTTTTGTTTTTCATATCCAAATTTTTCACCCATGTTATGTAGGGTGATGTGATCATGGATTCAGAACCCTTTTCTCTCTGATTTCAGATAATTCTGTGATTGGGAGGTGCAAGACCTTCTTGCCAGGAAAGAAGCACTGAACGAAGTCCAGAATTACTCCTTCCTGGAAAGTGCAATCAGGTCACCCAGAGATGTGCCTGGAGGAAAAACAAGTGGGAGAGTTAAATGAACAGTTCAATCTCTGTTTAATTTATTTCCTGTTTTGCTGTACATCACTTTAAAAAATATATTCAAGTGGTCATAACTCAGATTTTTTGAGTTTGAGAACAGATAAAGAAAGGTCTGTGTCACCAGCCCTCACAACTAATCTGTTACCAAGGAAGAATGTCAGGCAGTCCCTGTAAGAGTATGACAGAGCAGTTTTTATGTTGTTGTCATGTGGTGCTAGACACAATTTTGCCTCCTGAGTTCCTGCCAGCTCTTCCTTTCTGAACTGCTCCCTCCTCACTCCCTCCACCCTCCCAGAGCAGAGCTTGGTGCTCACATTCTCTCCATGTTTATTTTGGAAGTACTCCTGAGCCTGCATGGTCAGAGCTTGCATGAGATCTCAGTTTTCTCAGGTTTCCCACTTGCCCAAGGCCAGTAAGTTTAATTCCTATACTTTGTGTGCTCTTAGTCTTAGCTGTTCTCTGTTGCCCTTCCTTTTCCCTTGGTGGACCTGTTTTAATATCAGTTCCCTTTGGGGGAAGAAGATTGGTAAATCCCAGACAGGTCCCAGTCAGCTCCCTCAGCTTCTTCTTTGTGTTCTTCCAAGACAACTTGCAGTGCCCTGCATGCTGAATTTCCATAAATCCTTTGTTTGGGAGGCACAGAAACTTGCCCAAGGCAAAGCAGCCTATGCAGACTTGACAACCCAAGCTCACCTCAATAATTTCTGAGCTTCTCCCACCTGAACTTGAGGAGCCCTTTGCTTCTCCAAGTAGATCCTGAGAGTGGGAACCACCACCTGGAACTTCTGAAATATCACCTGAATTTGTTTCCAGCACACACAACATTAAAGAAAACTGCTTCCTTCTATTTGATCAAAGCAAGAAGCCACAAGCAACTGCTGTGCCTGGAAAAGGCAGAGGAAGAACAATTGTGTGAGGAATTGCTGAAATGACCATGCTTATTTTCATTCTTCTTTCTCTACCCACTTAGCAAGAAGTGTGTGCTCAGGTTCCACTGAGCACTCAATATCTGAGCTGTGCTGCAGGTTCCTGGAGCAGCCAGGAATTTCAGTGGCACAGTTCTCCTCCTGCTACTCCCTGCAGTTCAAACCTGCACGTGCCAGAGATCTGCAAACTAAAGTGAGAGGAAGAGGGCTCACTTACCAGCTGTAGTGCCAAAGCCCACAAAATCAAAGGAAGGGAAACATAAGGCTGCACATACATCAGTAAACACAGGCACTTCTGATCTCTTCTGCTTAGAAAGTCTGGAGGAGCAAAGAGCAGATTTTCAAATACAATACCTGCTTCAGTGATCTGATCCCCCTGAGACAAGGAGTGTGTTTTGCACTGATAAACCTTGTTGGTTTAAGGGCTTGATGAGTTCTGCTGACCATTCATTTGTTCACAGACATATATCTATGTAGGTGTCTGTATGTGTACATGTAAATAATCATAAAATAGATAATATGATATAATGTAGGATAGCATGATAACACAACATAAATATAATTTAGGTATTATATCAAGCAATATATAGAAGCATATACCTTCTGCTTTTCCCCCTGCTGGAGCCATTTGTTAGTTGATAAACTAAAGAGCTCCCCAGTCATTTTCATCAACATAGGCTCATCTTTGGCCTTTGTGATTAGGAACAGCAGAGGTTTATGTGGAAAACAAATCTGCATGGTTTTTGATTGTGATGTGTCATTCCCAGGCTACTTTTGTCCTTAACTTCCTCCTTTAATGCAGGGAGGCTGTGGTTCATTACTCTGTTTAATTCCAATATGTAGTGCAGGCACTGAGCTTGGAACTCGGGTGGCAGGGTGGGCTGTGTGGTGTTTGTGAGGTCCCCAGGATGAGGTGAGAGATGAGAATTTGACTCCATGTTCTCAGAAGGCTGATTTATTATTTTATGATATTATATTATAATAAAGAATGTTATACTAAAACTATAATAAAGAAAGAGAAAGGATACATCAGAAGGCTTAGGAAGAATGAAAATGAGAGCTCGTGACTGACTCAGAGTCCGACACAACTGATGGTGATTGGTCACTAATTAAAAACAATTCACGTGTTTGGACAAACAATCTCTAGACCACATTCCAGAGCAGCAAAACATGGAGAAGCTGAAGCTTCCCAGCTTCCCAGGAGAAGAAATCCTGGTGAAGGGATTTTTCAGAAAATATCACAGTGACAGTGGTGTTTAAACATCTTTTTCTCTCCAGCATGATGCTTGAAACAAATTTATCTGTGTTTAAGGTTTTCATAATGTATTTTAATGCCCAGTGGCATCCATTGCACAAGCAGGGGTTTTGTGATGCATTGGATTCCACTCTCTGTGAATTTTTTCTGTGTGAATATTTTCTCTGGGCTCAGCTGTGCTCTCACTAACACCTGTATAAACCCACCAGTCATTTCACTAAGTTACTGAAATCTCTCTGCACTTGTAGCACTGTAGGTGGAAGCAGAAGCTAATTAAGTTAATTTGTGAATTTTTTAACCTACAGCAGACACTCAGCCCTGCCTGCCCACACAGTCAGAGAGGCTCAGGCACAGAGGTGCAGGTGGGGTTCATAAAATAAACGGCCTGGCTGAATGTATCTGCCCAGATGAAAGCCAGATGTTTGGGAAGGAAACTCCTTTTCTGCCAAGGTTGTGTATGGTCAGCCTCAGCTGTGTGGCCAAAATAGCATTCTCAGGAATATTTACCAGGATTAACACAAACACACCTTTTCTTCCTTGGAGGTTTCAACAGGTGCCACCAGGCTTTGGTTTTCCACTTGGAAAGTGCCCTGCTTGTGCCAGTATTGTATGAACTGTGGCGCTTTTTCTGCTCTCCAGTTTCACAGCAAGGATCCAGGGAATCCCTGGGAGTGCTGGATGCTCTGTGTGTGCAGGCAGTGCCTCTGTATTTACAGGCATGTTGTGTGGGATCCCACACACTCTTTTAAAAAATGTGCATCAGTTAAACTGCTTGACTCAGAGGTAAATAATGTGCTTACCTTCTCCATGGCTTCATGGGGCTCATGAGCATGAGAACAGTTCTTGCTGGGGTGGCATGCTGTCCTCACAGGACGTGCAGCTCCCACCCTTTATGGCTCTTGGGAGGGCCCCACCTCCTGCTCCAAGAGGTGAAGCTGTGGGACTCCACCCAGCTCCATCTCCTGAACCTCTCTTGCTGTCCTGACTCTGCAGCAGTGTCACAATAAGGAATTCTGCAAGGTCCCCTGAATGGCATGAAAGGAACCACATAATTACTGAACTGCAACACAAGGACAAAGACTTTTTTGGAAGAACTTAGTATGGAGAACTCAGCAATTCCTGTAAGATCATGGTTAAAGATTTTTGAAAATCTTTTTGCCCTGTGCTGGCAAATTATCAGGAACCTCTTGAATCACTGCCTGGTCATCCTTCTAAGGGAGAAATCCACACAGCTGGCACATCAAAACATGTAGATTATAAAAGAGGAATAGGCTGCAATGTCATTCTCCAGGTTCACACTGATATGACTTGCTTCCATATAAGATCCTGTTTTCACTTATTTATTTAGTAGGAAAAGAGGCCAGTGTATGCTTTGATCTTGTTTTCAAAATCATTTTCTGGAAGAATTACTGACGGGTCATTTTTTTCATCCAGAACAGAGCTGAGATAGAATCATAGACATCCTTCCAGCAGCCTTCTGAGTTATTGGTCTAGATTCCATCACTCCAAGGTCCACAGCAGATGGATCAATGTGTTCTTCAGACTTGTCCTTCATAGGTTTATCTCATCCTGCCTTTGTCATAGGGACCACAGAGATGCCCACACTGCCACAGTTATGACCAGAGTGAGCAATTGATATTTTGACATTTGATTCACATAGTGATAAAAAAAGGAAATGTGCCATTTTGGGAGAAACAAAGAAAAATTGGATATTTTTATTCCTAGCTACCAGTCCTTGTGCATATACACTCATTTTTTTAAGCTTAATAACTTTGAAATACATGGTCCAGTTTTTTCCATTCCAGGTTGTCATGGGATAGTGTCCTCAGGGATGCAGTCCTAGAGATTTTTTGAAAATTGACAGTCAGGCATGAGAGACAGTTTTAGGGCTCCTCTTAAAGCAAAGGTTGATTTGTCCTTCCCTCCTTTCCTCCTTCCCATTTATTAGTTATCAGGGAACCAAATTCATGCCAGGGTGGGGAGAAGGGAAAACAGAATGAAGGGAAAAAAGTCATTAGAAACCAAGCTTCATTAATTCAGCTGCTCAGGGAGCAGCGTGTTTGGAAAGGTCGGGATGTTTCATTTGACCTAAACAAAATGCTTGGCCATTCTTCAGTTCAAATGTTTCATTTCTGCTTATTGAACCAAATCAAAACACTTCAGTGGAGGGATGTAATGAAGGGCTGGGCAGGGAGCCCCTGCAGCTTATTCCAGCAGCACTTTTTTGCCACAGAACTGGCAGAGGTTGACACCCTTTTTCCAAAAGTGCAGCACTGATCATCTCCAAAGTATTGATGAATTGATGTGAATTTCACCCTAGGAATTTAGAAATCAAAGAAAGATCCAATCTGCCTGAAAGTAGGATACATCCTCCTGCCCTGAAACAGCTGTTAAAGGGAAAAAGTAGTTGTGGAAATGTTTTAATCATAGAATGGTCAGGGTTGGAAGGGACTTTAAAGATCATGCAGTTCCAAACCCATGCCATGAGCAGGGACACCTTCCACTAGACCAGGTTATTCCAGCACTAGCCTCAAGTCCTTCCCTCCTGTTCCCAAATGTGTGTTGGTGAACACTGAAGCATAGTAGACAGTGAGATTTGTTGACAGACCCTTGGTCCCTCCACACCATTGCCTCAGAGCTAGTCCAATCCCCTAAGAGGAAATCTGTAATTAAAATCATTGCCCTGATCTGGATGTGATGTGCTTGAACTCAGAGCTTCCTCTCTCTCAGGAGAAATTTCTAAGGCAGCTTAATGACTGATGAAGATGGGATTTCCCAGAGTTCAGGGTGGCACAGGAGAGGGGACATTGCCCAAGAGATGCTTTCCTGGAGGCTTCTCCTGCAGCTTTTCCCCCTGTTGTTTGTGGAGCACTATCACACTTCAGACAGCAGTTTCAACAGGAGTCATTTGATCCCGAGGAATTTCAGCAGTGCCAGGGCCCCTCCTAGAGGCTCCCCATAAGTCCCTTTTGAGGATACCAGATCCTAGCAACAGCAAAAGCAACAATTGGTCTGAGCTGGGGAACAGACTGGCTTGTTGACACTTCAATGAAAAGCAGCTCCAACACAGTCTGTTCGCCCTGCGGCTGCCAGCTCCCAGTGTTTGATCTAGCAAAGGCTCCAGCCCAGAAAAACACAGCCCAGCCTTTCTAGTTCCTGCCTTAGGGAGCTCTCTGCCCTTTGTGTTGTTTCCCTGCTACCAAAGGCCCAAAGGTCATTATTTAATGTTTCCTAGTTTGGTTCATCCTCAACTTGGGTTGCACTCCATTGAGCTGAACTCCAGCTGTAGCCTTATCTTTAGGCCGCTTGTGCTGCAATGTTTCACCTCCTTATTGCCCCTGTGTTAATGCACTTTTTTGTCCCTGTCTCTAGTTTAACCCAGGCAGGTAGAACAGCACCACTGTCCCAGGGGAATGGTCACAAATGTTGCTGGAAGGGTGTCTGGTGCAGAGCCATCACCACCCAGTGAGGAAATGCACAACAAGAAGGAATGGCAGAGTTTCTAACACCCTGGTTCTTGTGATTAAAAAACTCAGATGGAGAAAACTAACACTGTCAACAACACTCCCAGGGAGCTGGTGAGACTGATCTGCATTGCAGGGATGCTGCCTGACCCAGACACTCATCCAAGCGAAGCTGATTTCTGCTCCAGTCACTTCAGTGCTAAGATGAGCTGAGGGATCCATTTCCCCCCAAAATTTACCCTGCCCCACCACATGTGGTTAGAGATAGAATGCCTGGGAGGGGGTGAGGGGGATGAGTCTTGTACAATTCACTGCACAAAATACTGAAGGAACTCTCAGTTGTAAAGTCTGAGGAACTGGCACTGCAAAGGGTTTTGATTGTTGGAAGATGTGGGTGAGCCAAGTTTATGTGGTAAAAACCAGATTCACTGGGCATGTTCCCTCCCTCTGGTTCTCCTAGCCCTGGCCAGGATGGAGGGCTCTTCTTGAACATTTATATTTGAAAATGGCAATAAAAATGAGATTAGGAGATGTTACCACTTTCATTTTGAAATTGAAAGGAAGCCTTAATATATTTGATATTCACTCACAGCTGATGCAATGCTGACTAATAGCACTGAAGTTGCAGGGTGACAATTATACTGCTGATGGCATAATTTATTGGTTTTGTTGTAACCCAAGGTATTTCCAGTGAGGTCATAAATCTATGTGTCAGTAAGAAATACTCAGCTTGCCAGCTGTGCTCTATTTTATAGCCATAGATTTTAATGCTTTGAGAGAAATGTTTCTAAAGCGTCACTTTGCAATTAGAGGCAAAGAGGAAATTAAATGTTCCATTTTTGTTACCCCAAAAAAAAAAAAATATTTGTTTCTCATAATTTGTCTTTCTGTTAATATTGCATAACTCCATGCCTTAGCCTTTTGCTTGCTCATCAGCTCAGCCCAGAGATGATATTGAACTGCCAAACTGGACAATGCCAGAACCACCTTTGTTTGCTGACTGGAGGAACATTGCCCAGAGCCTGGGATGCATGGAGAATCCTGGAAGAAATCTGCTGAGGAGG
The DNA here is from genome assembly GCF_028769735.1 of Zonotrichia leucophrys gambelii. Classification (NCBI taxonomy): domain Eukaryota; kingdom Metazoa; phylum Chordata; class Aves; order Passeriformes; family Passerellidae; genus Zonotrichia; species Zonotrichia leucophrys. Next base: position 14,494,616 of record NC_088170.1, on the reverse strand, counting down.
ATTACCAAAAGCCTGTGTCGAGGTACAGGCACGTTTGGGACTTTTCTTCTGGTTGTTTTTGTAGGAAGAGAAGGTGTTTGCTGCAGTATCTTGTTTACATGAGATGTGAAACACAAACAAACAAACTCTTGATAGGGATTGAGTAATTATCCAAGAGGATGTTGGAGAACATCAAAGGCTTTGAAATATAAATGTCTCTTTCATTGCTTCAGGGGCAACTTCCCCCACCTTGGACTTCACTCTCAGAAAGGACAAATCACCTCCTTTCACCATGTCCCCTTCAGTGGCTGTTAATACAGAGATATCTCCTTGTGAAGGCAGTCCTTAAAAGGAGACTACACAGACTTCATGGCTGATTTGGCCTTGTCTTCAACTGATAATTTTGAACCCAAGAACAGAACTGCTATTGCAGGGGATTCAGAGGGTCCCACCATTGTGGGCTGCCTGAAGTATTTGAGGCAGGAACAGGCAGCCAAAGGAGTGAAGTGGGCTCTAGGTGGTTTACACCCACCTAGAAATCCCATTAAAAAATTAAAAATTGTCTCCTGGGGAAGTTAGTTGTCCCAAAAAAGGCATTTGCCATCTTTAATTTAGTGCCACATGTACTAAGTCTGGAAGAGAGCTAGAAACACAGATCCTCAGCTGGTTTCAATTATCCTGGATCTGTCTCTTCCAGGGAGGGGACAACAGTTGACAACTCCAGTTTTAAGGTTTATCCCATGTGGACACTGCCTGCTGCAGACTTTTCTACTGCATTGTTCATTGGATAGGCCTGCTGATATTGCTGAGATTGCTTACACAATACTCAACTTGCATTTCTCCTTTTACAGGGATACTTTATTGGTGATAGTTCAGCTGCACAAGGGCTTTGCCTTTTTGAAGCTTCCCATTCCTTTTTGAGATTTCCCACCCACCTGATACACTCATACTGTGATCCCTGTGAATATCTATTGAAGACATGCATTCAGCTCTTTTATCCCTCCACACATATTAACCCTTGGATCCCTTGCTCTTCATAATTCCTTGTTCAGTAATTTTCTGGTGATAAAATGTCCTGAAATGAACTCAGTACATTTTATTTTGGTCTCATGTCAGCCTAAATCTAGAGTTTCTGGCAGTGTAGGAGTTAAACCAGAACAAAGAGCCAAGGATGAGTTCTTATAATTGGTGACTTAGGATAAGATGTGAGGAGTGTATGAACACTGTGCTGCCTGGGTTAGAAGTGAGATAATTCTGTTTACCTGCCTCTTACCCCTAGGAGGAGTTTTCTCAAAGTGAAGGCTGGTCACACCAGGCACTGGTGAACATCAGGATCGCTATTCCCCATTTTCCCTCTCTGTAGCTGCACAAAGGGAATCTTCCACTTGGTGCTCACTGCTCCACAAGGACAGTGCCATAAAACCCTAACAGCCTTTTTTGTTCTCTCAAACTGCAAATGCATCATTGCTTTCCTCCTCTCCTTCTTTCAGCATTATTGCTCTCCATACTTTTCCCTCCAGTGAATGCCATTTCTCCCCTGATAAATTAGTGCACCAATTTCCAAAAGCTGCATCTCACTTATTTCCTGCCCATATTTCTAAGCTCTCCAGGGCTCTTGGTATTATTTCTCTTGCTCTCATTTGTGTTTCTCTACCCTCTCCTCTCAACTTAATGTTATCTACATATTTTATTAACCAGCTGTTTTATTCCCTTTCGCACATCACAAGTAGAGATGCTCCATGAAATGAGAGCTACCCCTTGTCTCTATAGGAAACATATGAGACACAACCCTCTTGTCTATTATTATTCCATGTTTGCAGTCCTTCAGACAGTTCCTGTGACAGTATTTATGTCTGAGCCAATGGGAAATAATATTTTGAGAGGCACTCTATCAAACACTTTCCTGACTCCCAGCTCTTTGATGCCTGCTGCTCTCCCTGCTCTCATTCATTTTGTAATTCTGTCGACTTTATATGCATTTTTCACATGGACTTAGTCTTTGTAAACCCATGGTGCTCCTTGCATATGTTTCTGTAAAGAGATCTGTGTAATTCTCAGGATATTATAGGGAGAGCCATGAAAAGATCCCTTTGAAGGCCAGCATGAAAGCTCCAGTTGTGTTCTGAGCTCCAAAGCACTTTCCAAATAATGAGATACACCACAGTGTCTGACTGGGCTCGGGGAGAATAACTCCAGATAAACACCAGGAGATAAAAGGGATCACCTTCCCCTTTGTGCATTTCCTTGTATTGTGTGAACTCTTCTCCGGTGGGGATTGGATCACATCTTGTCTCATACAGAAAGCAAAAGGAGTCATTAGCTCTGCTAATTGTTGCAGATAAAGAGTAAAAGGCGATGACAGTTTGCTTTGTGTGTGGTTAAGCTTGTTAAAGGCATAAATCAAACAATTCTTTCAATTCTCACTTGTTCATTACAGTTATGACATCCCATAATGGCAGCACTTTCATTTGTTCACTCCACTCAGTTTGAATTTTAACTCTACCTTTTCTTGTTATACCTTTTAAATAAATACAGTTATGGTGTAGTACACAATACCCAATGCTTTAATTTGGTTTGCGTTATCCAACATGCTTGGGGTGTCTCAGTGTGAACACATAATTTAATAACACTTCTAGAGAGCATTGATGACTGCTATGAGAGGTCATTTGCCATGAAGCCACAAGACAAATATACACAAACTCACTAGAAATTCATGGGTTTGGCCAAAAAGGACATTTTGGGTTTATTGTTTGTAATTGAGTTTCATTTACATCTGTTTGCTTTTGAGAATATATGAACATGCTTAAAACATCTTGAAGGTTATGTGGTTAATTAGATTGTTGACCCATGTCATCCTTAGACATGGATGGGAGTTGAGCCATTGGGATTTTCAGCAGCATCAGGATTCAGTGGTTTAGGATTTTCAGCTCTTAGCTGTGTGCTAGGAGGTGACAGCATTGCCACATATGCCTGGCACCTGACATTGGTGCTTAGAGACACTCAGAGTGTCTGTGGAATGTGAATGTCACCCCAAACCTTTCCCTGACTTCCACACATGAGCAGAGTTAAATCTGCTCTGTTTTTGGGGTGTCTGTTTTCACAGAGTTGTTATGGCTGGAAGAGACCTCTGGAGATTATTGGGACCCCTACCACGGCAGGGTCACCCACAGCAGGTGACACAGGAACAAGTCCAGGTGGGGTTGGAATGTCCTCAGAGAGGGAGACACCACAACCTCCCTGGGCAGCTGTTCCAGTGCTCAGCCCCCTTCAATGTACAGAAATTCTTCCTCATGCTGAGGTGAAACTTGTCCTGTTCTGGCTTGTGGCCATTGCTGAGAGCACTGACATGTTTCCCCCTCTGCAATGTCATGGAAAACTTTGGATTCTGTTCCACCAGAGAACAGCAGCACACAGCAGAAGAAACTGCAGCGTCACCAACCCTTCCCCACACACTTTAGCACTTCAGTCTCACAGGAGCTGCTCCACTGTTTTGGAAAGTAAAGCAACTTGCTAAAAAAGCTTTGAGGCCTTTAGTGAACATCTCCTTAGAGAAGTTACTCCCTCATTTAAACTCACAGAAGTCTGTTGACATCCAGTATTTTCCTGGCTATGTGACTTAGAGAAACCCCCAGGTCTCGCTTTCCCCACCAGCTCCCTTCCTCCTGTAGGGCTTTGGATGGAGGTGAGAGCTGCATGGACACTTAGTGCAAAACCCAGATTGGTTTGGGAAAATTAGTTCTAAAGGAACTTATGCATTTGGGATTTTTTCAGGTCAAATGTAGGAAGCGCTACAGGCTAAGGTCCAAATTCCCAGTGAGACATAAACATAGATTGTGATATTAATAAATTGAGAGTCTTAGTTGCCAAGAAATAATATACCAGAACACAAAGGTGGAAATGTTCATATTTTATTTTAGGATTCTTTAAAAGCTGTTGCTGGTAAAACAGGATTTCCAGTTCAAAGAAAGAATCTTATCTTTAGTCAGTCTTTGTTAATTTGGCCAGTGCTTTGTTCATTTAGTCACTCTGGATTTTATCAAAGAAAAGCTATATCCCCAGGAATTATCTGGCAAAGAAATCCCTCAAAATTTGAAAGATTAGCCAATTTGAGTGTAAAGAAACATACAACAAAGATAACTGACTAAAGAGTGAAGTCTCAGTGGAAAAGAGCAGGAAGGAATGTGAGGAAGTTTGTGAGAGAGCTCCACTTTCTCTTATAAGTGAGAAGAATTTTACCTGCTCTAAAGTTTTGTGGTGAGTGGAGTCATGGTCCTTGGTGTTGGATGTTGTGGCCTGTTCTCCTTCCTTTCTGCTTTTCTTCCACTTTTCTCTCTATTGCTGTGTGCAGACCCCATGCCTATATGAAAAACTGACATTGACTTTTAAGGAACTTAGGTTTTTTTCTTAGATTTTCACATGTTAACAAGAAAGGGACTCTTGACTTAGCAGCTCTGTTTGAGATAAACAGGCAGAGAATAAAGTTTGCTGCTCATCCATGCCCAGTCCTTTTTGGACCATTTTAGGAGGCATCTTTCCCATCTGTTTCTTTCTGTCCTCCACCTAGAAACATACTGGCACCCAAAACTTTCCTTGCACAGATAGAGGGAAATGTAAGATCAGGAAGATCTTTTCCTTCCCTTTGGTTTCAAAAGTTTCTCCTATTGACTAAACTGTGTCTAGACCATTCCTAAGGGTAAAAGTGTCAGGTTTTCTCTTTGTTGCTGGTGTCATTCTGTTCTCAGAGCCCCAGGCCCCTGCTATAGATATGTATGTACAAACCAGCTGTGTGTCTGAGTTGCAGCATTCCCAAAGCTTTGAGCCACAGCTGCCCATCCCTACATCTGCAGCAATACAGAAGAGTGCAGAGACTGCCAAAAATCATCAGGTTAAAGTAATGTCCCTCCCAAAACTTTTTGTGCTGAGTTATTCCAGTGGCCAGCTTAGAGTGTGGTCCTGCAGGCAGTGGGGAAGGAGAAACGTGCCAGGCTGTGGCAGCCAGATGAAAGTCAGAAAGAGGGGGAGAGCCACCTTCAGTCTCCCTGTGCCGACACCAAGCACAAATAGAGCAGGACCGAGTGGGAGCAGAGACCTCCTGGGTTCCCAAAGTTTGCAGGAAGGCAGAGGAGAGGCAGCCAAGTGTTACGTTTGCTGTGCACATCTCCTGGACGTGGAGGGGGCAGCTCCCTGAGGCTCTGCTTCCAAATCCATCAATGCCAGAGGCAGCCTGGAGGCAGCCTGGCTGTCCTGAGCAAGTGTGACTCACTGCTACGCCACTCTGCTGAGTTATCTGGGGTGGGTGGGTGGTATTTGTCACACTGTGGATGAGGATTTGGCTATTTTAAGCAAGCACATAGGCTCTCTGGGATGTTGGGACAGAGTTGTCCCAACACACTGAGTTCTGACTTAAACTTATTGGAACAAGATGAATGTGGCAAGGGCAAAAGCATTACGTGCACAGAAGACAGGCAAGGCACTGCATCTGTACTAAATAATGAAATTTATTGCAGTGGATGCCACGACGAAAGCTGAACATTTTTTAGACTTCATTCACAACCTGTCTGTTAAGAGCTATGATGAGTATTGCAGGCTGGGACTGAGGGTTTGAAAGGGCTCCCTTGACATGTGCACTACTTAAAGGAACACTCGAGTGATAAATTTGTTTTCCTGTGCTTAAGGGGGATTGAGTGTTCCCCAGCTCACACAAGAAGTCCCTGATCTTAGTGCAGAAGCAAAACAGACCCTGCTTTGTTGGGATTCTGAAACAAGGGAGGGCTGAAATCTCTGAAGTCTTTGAACATGGACTCTCTGAGTTAATGCTGAATTGTTAATAATGAAGATTTGTCTTTCTCCAGCAAGGAAAAAATCATGACAGACAGGAGGAATTGTCTGAACTTTAGAAGAGAATCAGCTACACAACTCCCACTAATCATAGGAAGTTAATAGTCAAGGCAGCCTTAGAGGCTGTAACCTATATAAATTTGGACAAACCCAAATTCAAACAGTAGACTGATGACTTTGTGCCCCACAAAGAGTCTTTTAATTTCTGATGGTAATGGATGCCACCTAAATGTGAAAGAGAAACAGACTTTAGTAATTTTAATGCAAATGGATTTTTTCAGATGAAAGGCACTGCATAAAAAGTCGAGTGGCAGTGCTGTAAATATTCTGCCTCTAGTACATTTACTTACCAGTAATTACTGACATCTAAGCTAGCTGCTATGTGGAAATACATGGGTTTTGTTTTTCTTTTCAATTAAGCAATGCTTTTACACTTTCAAACCACTTCTGCACTTTCACTGCTACTGGAAATATGAAAGTTGGTGAAGTTGATCCTGGCAGTCATTTTGGAAAGAGCCTGAACTGTTCCCCTGAAGCAGAGCAAAGCATTGGGAATTATCTCTTGAACCAGGATGTCAAAATGGCTGGATTTTGCTTTTCCCTGATGTGGGGGGGTTTGAGTGCCTTTTCTCAGCTGCCAGACCAGGGTTCACTCTCAGCATCATGGTACAGAGTCAAAGTTAAATCTGTGTTGTAAGAAAGGCTCACACACAAATAATGGTGAGTTCAGAAAAAGCTGCAAATGTCCATCATCAGTACAAGCCTGGCATTTGCATGACAACTCCAGCATCTCATGTTGTTCATCATTTCATGTGGCCCAGCAAACGGAGGCCATCCAGGAGATTCCTTTTTGTATGTTTCTTTTTCCAGCCATAGCTCATTTTAAATGCTCCCTGTACTGTCAGAATGTTGAGCTGTGCCAGTGTTTGCCAGCAGAGGTGTGAACCTTGGATCAGAAACCCACAAATCAGGGAACTGGAAAGGAAATGAGTTTTATGTGTTGCTACTGAAGGAATTATTATGGGCTTCTGTATAGATTGAGGTGTCACTAGAGTAGGATCTCATCTGAAAATAAAAAGAAAAATGGTATTTCTTTCCAGAGTGTGTCCACTGTCTGAGGACAGCTGCTAGCCAGCACAGAAAGCCATAAACAAGAGTTCTGGCGATGGGACTCTGTTCCTAGCTTTGCCTTGGATGACTTTAGGCAAGATGATGATGATACTCTGTGCCTTACTTTCCTGTTCTGGAAAAGGAAGATAATGATGTGCTCTGCTTTGATGTTGTGCCAGAACTAGATGTTAAAAATTCAGTGCATGGGCTGCTGCTCTTCAGAGATTACTTCCCCTTCAGCTAGTTCAGATGTATCTTTTTGCCTGTTTGAATAAGAGTTAGAGAGGTAGGTAGGAGCTAAGAGGAGAAGTCAGATGGTTCCATTGCAAGCCAGAAAAGCTTTAAATAGAAAACAACAAATATGTGCATCTAACATCCATGGTGATGTAAAAAGCCTGAACATGTGAACTAAATGTTGCTGTTAATATTATAATTATAAGGCTCCGGGATGAGCAATTAATTGAGTGTCTGCAACAGCTTCTGTTTCATGGAATCACAGAATGGTTTGGATTGGAAGGAACCTTAAAGATCATTTATTTCCATCCCCTGCCACGGGCAGGGACACCTTCCACTATCCCAGGTTGCTCAGAGCCCCATCCAGCCTGGCCTTGGCACTGCCAGGGATGGGGCAGCCACAGCTGCTCTGGGCAACCTGTGCCAGGGCCTCAGCACCCTCACAGGGAACAATTTCTTCCTCATCTTCGACCTAAATTTCCTCTCTTTCAGTCTGAACCCAGCATAGGCAAGCAGAAAACCTCTGCTGGTTTATTAATTTCCAGGGGTCATATTCAGGCTGCCAACCATTGCATCTAAAATTGCAGCACAATAGTGTCTGTGTCAGCCAGGGAGCCCTTCCAGCTCCCTGAGAGAGCAGCAGCTGAACCAAGGCAAAGTGCTCCTCTTAGATGCTAGAGTAGATGGCTGGAATGTGGCCTGAGGCCCCTCTTACCTCCAGTGCTGGTTCCTTTTTCTGAGATGAAAATTGAGGTTTGGCAGAATAAAAGGAGGACACATCTGTTCATCACCCAGCTCCGTGCCCTCGTGCTGTGTGAGCCCTCCCATAAGAGAGCTGAAAATGCAATTTTGGGGGGCTCAGAAGACCCACACTCAGTGATGTCTTCTGGTGGATGTGTGAAAAAGCCACAAACAGACCTTGACAGAGTATGGTAAGCACTTTTGGAGGGAAGCATTTTATTTTTTTCAGGATCTTTCTCCTTTAAAATTGAGTGAGAATTGCTTTGGCTCACAAGAAATGGTTGCAGCTATTTTACCACAGATAGCAAATGCCAAATCCTTTAGGATTTTTTTTTTTTGCTTTTGCATTTGCAAAAACGTGTTATGGTTGTCTCATGTGAGAGAAATGTTTTCATAATGGGTCCTTTTTCTCCTGTGTTAGTGATAAAGGTCACAGGTAATTGCATTCACATTTTAAAGCACAACGTTGTTAAATCTTTTGTATAAGGATAAAAGTACAAAAAATGTCCAGTCTCCAGTAGAGACAGCTTCTCCCTGAACAGGAGGAATCCAGAATCAAGCAGAGACTGGAATTTTAAAGCTGATATCACAGATATCTTCCAATGCCCCTGGTAATTTAGAAAATAAAAGAAAATGCCTATTTTTAATCTTACTCTCAGCAAGCCAGACTAAAAAGCCCAGGATTTACTATCACACCTTGGAAAAAATGTGCCTTTGCTAATCTCTATTAATCCACAGGAAAGGTACTTGAAAATAATCACTAAAACTAAGCTGGAAGTTCTTTAAGCTTTGATACCACAGATCAAACAGTGACCAGTGTTACACAAATCAAAGAGAAAAGGGAAAACCTGATGTTTTACTGAGTTCTTATATTGTATATGTAAAACCTGATGTTTTACTGGGTTCTTATATTGTATATTTAAAACCAGATAGTTTACTGGGTTCTTATATTGTATAAATATCCAGGACCATTTTGTCTTCAATCTTTGCAGGTTTGAGCAGCAGGTGCTTCACAAACCTCCCTCAAATTTTCTTTGGGAGGATCTGGTGAGATTTAGGACAAATCATTGCCTGTGAGCCCCAGTGGTCAAGTGGGAGCACAATCACCACTTTTGTCCAGTGGCAGCTCTGTCACTGGGCTTCCTTCAGAGATTTGGGACCGTGCTGTGAACAGTCCTTGTTGAATCAAGCACAAGAAATCTTGTGATCTCTCTGTCAGCCCTGCTTCAGTGTGGATGTTGATTTTTAGGACCTGGAGGAAACCAGGAAATTGCTGAGAGCAGCCCCCAGTCCTTGCCCGTTTCAGCCATGAGCAATCCAGTCCAGGCTGCCCAGTTAGGAGCTGCCATTGGCTTGGAATCCTGCCAAGTATTTTTAGACAAAGTTCTGTTAATTGGGGGATTAGAGAAAGCCCAAGATAATTTTTTACCCCATAGTAGCCTAGTGGTAAATGTGTGTTTGGTCATTTTTAGCTACACAAACTCAAGCTAGTGAGAATATGGAAAAAATCTGTGATTTTCATAAACAGTGTAAATTATACAACCTCCCCAAGGCACCATAATTCACCCCTTACAAACTGCTGAGTGAATGATGACTTTTAGTCTCACCTTTTCACATTTACTTCCCTCCTAACTCAGTTTGGCCATACTTGTTCCTCTTTTCTCTCCTTTAACCTCTTTACTTAATTGGACCCATGGAATTTTAAGACTCTTAGATGATGAATTTATCCTAAAAATATTTAAAAACTGGAAATGGATTTTGAAGACTGATGCAAAAAAAGCTGGAATTTGGTGGTGGTGATAAGTATTTATCTTTCAAATGTTAAATAACTTAGAGACACATTGAAATGCCTCCCCTTTCAGCCCTCCCTGTTGATCGACAAAAAAAAACAATTATCTTGATGAAAAGATCTTGAATATAAATAGGCTGTGAAATGTTGTTTGGTTGGTTTTTTTCAGGCTGTGTCTTGGTACACCCCTCTCTACTGCAACAGAAGACAAGGATGGCTGTTGAAAAAGGAAAAAAAACAATTTGAGAACATTGTCTTACAACTTTTTCAAAAATAGAGCAAAAAGAGGGATGACAAAATGAACAGGAATTTATATCAAATGATGCAGAGTGGAAGAGGCCGACCCATGACAAGCCCAAGAAAAGACAAATCTTCATTAAAAGGTGTGTGTGACATTAATTATGTGCACTCTGCAATTGCAGCATTGTGCCAGACTGGCTCTGTGAGTGAATGTTTTTAAATTGATGTCTTGGTAAGCAATTCTAGAACAACTCTGCATTCTGAAAATACAAATTAACCTTAAGCTTCACACAGGAATAGACCCCAAATCTCCTTATAGGAGTGCACTCACTGTCAGTCAAGACTTAGTGGAAAGTAAAATCCAAGTAAAATTCTTCTTCAAATGTGACTTTATTGTTACATATTATCCTCTCAGCCCCATTCAGAGATCCCAACTGGGAGAGCCAAGATTTGAGTCAGGTTCACAAAAGTAAAAGATGTTTTTAAAAAATAAAGGATTGGCCAATCTGGATGTATTTTCACAAAAAAAAAAAAAAAAAAAAAAAAAAAAAGGTGACTTTGGGGGAATTGCTCTTCTCTAAATTTCTTCTCCTGATTGTGGCTGGAGATGTTCATAGGATGAACAATTTTCAGCATAGGTTACACTGGCTGTTTTTCCCAAGTTTTGTTCTCAAAAAATGGCTAAATCACTCTTACTCAAACTCTCCGAAGAAAGTAACTCAGAAGCAGAGCAAAATTATGTAAAAATTCTATGCAAAGAGTTCAAAAACCTGTCAGAATTATAACTGAAGGCAAATGGTAAATTATAATGTGATATGTCAAACAATTTGAAGTTGCAGTTCTACCTACAACTAAATGCAGAATATGTCAAATGTATGTGTGCTGTTTGTTAGGTATATTGCATAAATTTAATGTATGTGTGTAGGAAGCTCAGTAAATCTATGCAAAAGATACTAATAAATATGCTAATGTAATACAAAAAATAATGCAGTAATATATAAAATACACATCTTTTCCCTGTGCACATACATGCATGTGCAAAATATGTGGAAAACACAACAGCAGACTTGAGACTTAAAATATGTGTTGGTTACCACCTCTTCCTTCTGTTGCAGTGATGTCTAAAAGTTTATAATTGTGCACCTGTATCAGTAAAAGTCCTTGAAAATACACACACACACACACACACACACACTCTCACTGTCCGTTCCACAATATATACACTTATTTGTGAATTATATATATTTACTACAACAAGTATATATTATGTACATTGTAAAACATGCGCATGAACAGACATTTAAAAGGAAGAGATAAGTACAAAAAGACATTGAGGTATTTTAAAATGTGATTTCTAGGAATGCCAGCCTAGGAAAAGCCTTACAGCTTGAAACAGGGGAGTGTTTATGCAAGCTTATGTAAAGCTTAGCTTTACACACCCAAACAGTAATCCTGCAACCTGGGAGGACTGTAAGGAAGATCCTTCTCCTCAACTGTTAAATCCAGGCAAAGCAGACAGCAGGAAAAGGCCCTTTTTATAGGGGCAGGTAGTAGCAGGACAAGGGGGAATGTATTCACACTGGCAGAGAGGTGGTTTAGATTTATTATTAGTAAGAAATTGTTCCCTGTGAGGGTGCTGAGGCCCTGGCACAGGTTGCCCAGAGAAGCTGTGGCTGCCCCATCCCTGGCAGTGTCCCAGGCCAGGCTGGATGGGGCTCTGAGCAATCTGGGATAGTGGAAGGTGTCCCTGCCCATGGCAGGGGTTTGGAAAGAGATGATCTTTAAGGTCCCTTCCAATCCAAACCATTCTGTGATTCCAAGATTAAAATCTGATGGAGTCAGTTGTAAGAGACCAGATTTTGTGCTTTGTTTCCTGCTCTGTCTTAATCATTGGTAGCATCAGCTACTGGGTGTCTATTTTGTGTAGTCCTGGTTTGTCCCATTTGCCAAAACTTCATTTTCTTTTGTTGGGTATCACTGTGGTCTTCTGCAGAGCTGGCTCCCCACGTGTGTTGTTCTGGTTTCCTGCACAGGGGAAAGCTGGGGACAGAGTGGGATTTGGCCCCTGGGGATGCTGGTGGCATCAGAGGTTGTGTTCACAGGAGCAGACGCTGGGAGCAAACAGGACCAGGCCTGTAGAACAAAGCCCTGGTTGCTGCAGAGCTGGCATCCACCCTGCACACATTTTAAGGGCAACTTACTTTGTCCCAGCCACGGCCAAGAGGTCCCTTCTCCTCTGCATGGCACAGCTCCTTTCTGGGTGTGAACTTTCCAAAGGGAGCTGCCAGCATGGTGTGGATAATCTGTGTGCATCCCTTTGCTGTGCTCCCATCTCCTGTCACATCTCCCCACGTGGAGTGCAGTGCTCTTGCCACTCCCTACATTTGGCTTCAAGATTAATTTTTGTTTTCCCCCTTGCAATTTTTAAGACTAAAACCATTTTCAATAGCTAGGAAATCAAACCAAAGCACCTGGGACTGCAATGCAGTCACATTGTTCTGGGACACAGGGCTGCAGGCAGAGGCAGAGGGATGCCTGCAGATTTATTCCTGAGCATGGGGACTCAGAGAGAAGTGGTCTGTCACATATTAAATATATCTGATTTCTGTAGGTTTTCACATGCAACCTGCATACCCTCAGCCTCTGAGATCTTTGCAAAAGATAATTCAGCTCTATTTACTTATGGTTCATTTGCAGTTCTTTTCACTACTGAATTATGAAATTATTCCTCTTAATACTGCCAGGAGAGTTAATAATATCCAAAATCTCAGTTTAAAAATTAAATAAGGGTATCATCATTTTTTCACTCTTATAAATATTCATGTGTAGTACATATTACTGCTGGATTTTTCCAGAACTGAATACTTAGAGGTGTAAGCATCATTCTTATTTTATTACAATGCAAAATTTACAAATGCTTTAGGCAGATTTGTACAAGTATGCCACCAGACATTATTTCTGATGGTGATGGAATAGTATCTTCAAACATACATTAGTATTATGATTTTGAACTGTATAAATATGGGGGGGTTATATTTTGATTTTTCTTTACTGTTTGTCCACTTTGCTTTCTGAGTACCTCTTGAAGCTCTTTGGTGCTGACAGCAAAAGGCTTCACAAGTTATCTACAAATGTTTTCATTTAAGTCCTCACTCCCTTTAATTTATAGTCTTTTTCATTAATTGTTGAAGTCTCTGTTTGGTTTCCTCTTCACCCAAGTAGCCCCAATTTCTTCTCTAGATTGAGGGAGAAAAGGCAAAAAACTGCTGCTGCCATAGATCACAAAGTTTGAGCCGAGCTCCTACCTCCCATTTTCCTCAGAAATGCATCACTCTGGGGATGTTTCTTTTCTGTTGTTGTTGATGAATTTCACTCTGAATGGAAATGCTCAGCTGTGAATTTGGGGAGTTTAAAAATAACCATGAAGTGAGCACTTTGAAGGCTCAGCCAAAACCGGCGGCTTTTGTCAATCAGGATGTTTCCCTGTTGCTAAGGAACACTAATTAAGCTTTCAGGGCCAAATTGAACCTGCAGACGAGGAACACATTTAGCGCAAATTTTCAGTGAGAAAGAGCCAATTCCCACCACTGAGAGTTTTCTCAGTGGTTCTGGGGGGTTTCATCCCAGAAATGAAGTTGCACTCATATCATGATGCATTTCCTCTCTTGACTTGTCCCAAGGACCTCCATAGCTCATGGAGCTGCCCAGTAATTTCCAGTTAGCTGTGAGGAATGTTTGCAGATTCCTCTCTTCTGCCTTAGGGTGTTGACATTTTACAGGCAAGACTAAGCAATAAAATTGGTCATTTTAAATGATGTTGTACAAACACACAGATGCTGTTTCTTAGTAGCAAGAGGTCAAACAAGACACAACAAGGTACCCCACAGTAAGAAACTAAGTCAGCTGCTTCCTCCAGCAAATCAATTGACCAGAGTGTGTCAATGAACTGTTCCTATTGACACAAAGTGAAGCCCCTCAGCTATGATATCTTACAACCTGACACTGCCTTTCCCTATCTGCCAGGCATATTAAAAAAAAATCAAAATGATTTCCTTATCTTTTTGTTGTTTACCACTTAAAAACTAATGGTGCAATGTGCATTTGTGTATTTTGGGTGCTTCAGGAAACAAAATCAAGAGGGTATTCTGACCTATAATCTTGGCAGAGGGGAAAAAATAGGGCAAATAAAGGGATAAATAATAGTTCTCTGTGGCCACATATGGAAATTGTGAAAGGAATCCAAGATTATTGGCAACATCTTCAAACAGTATAAACAAGAAAACAACTCACCTCCTCCCATCATGGTCAAGTAAATCACATTATGGATACTTCAGTGCCACAGAAAACAAATTATAGATTTAACCATCATTGTGTTGAGTGAGAGAGAGGTGGCATTTGAAAAAAAGCTTCTAAAGACTTTAGGAAACCAACTCCTCTCCCATTTTTGATGTGGGTGACCATGCTGAGGTATGCTGACACATTTGGCACATGCAAACTCTGGTTGTGGCAGAGAGGAGAATCTGGAAAGCTGCCTTTGAGATGGAGACACTTTCACAAGCACAAGTCACCTGGAAATACCACCAGGACTGCCTGGATGAAAAGTTCATTTATTGCCCTTTGCTTCTCTTGCAAGCTGATGGCTCTGAGGAAACTGTGGTTGCAAGTGTCAGGTTGGCCTATGACAAAGCAATTCCCTCCTAGATAATTTTGGCAGAACAGCCTGACCTTCAAGAAGCCATGACTAAGGGTGGCCCTTTATCTTCTTGTCACCCATTGCAGCTCACAGTCCACGGCTGAGTCACGTAATGGAGTGGTAAAATGGAGTCCAGAGATTTGCTCCTGGAAATTGCTCTCATGCCATAACAGCCCCCAGCACCTAGGAAATGTCCAAGTGAGCTTGCTTAGAGGTGCTGCTCACATCAATACTAATGTGGAGTAATTTAAAAGATGATTTTATGGTAAAAGTATGTCCGGGGCTGAGATTAGGTTTGAACACAGCTCTAAGAACTGACAGAACTCCAGGGTGAGGGAGTGAAAAAGCTTGTTCCCTCCCTGCCAGGAATTTGTGAAGGTCTGCAGGAAGTGAAAAGAGGGAGCCAAACATGTGATGGCTTTTGCAATGAGACTTGTGGGGATGGTGTGAGGCAGAGTCTGAGAGCACCAAGTAGAGGCAAAGAGACAGAGGGAGGAAAATGAGGTAATCTCCATTCAGAGGCTGATGAAGATTTGGAGAGGTACATATTGTCCATGGGCAGCCAGAGCAACTGTGATTTTGGCCAACTAGTGCTTGCTGAAACCCAGTTTAACCAAAAGCTTGAAAGAGAGAGTTTGATCCTTTAAAGTAAAGGTATCTTAGTGACAGCTAGTGACCTTGCATGTGACTGTTTATTTATCCCAATGTGGCTTTTATTTGAAATGTTGTTTCATAAAGTCAGACAAAACAGAGCATTTTTGTTGTAGCATGTTTGACTCCTAAATTGACTTTCTTTTCAAAGCAGGTATGTGGAAATAATGAGTGTTGTCATCAACATGAAGGAAGTAGCCAGAAAAATATCCTTCAGCTCCCAGCTGGCTGAGTAGGAAAGGTGGAAGGCAGTGAATCAACCGGGGGTGAGTAGAGTTGGAACAAAACAATTTTCAAAACAAACAAACAAACAAAACAAAGGAAAAAAAGTTAGAGTTTAAAAAAATCCTGCATTTCAGAATACAAGAATTTCTTTATTTTTTTGAAAATCCTTTTAGTCTTCTTTCTGTGAGGAAGACCTATGCCAGACCACAAATGGAAAGCATCTGGATTCAGGCATTGCAACTTGATCACAGCCACACACATCTAATTCTAGAGAGCTCCATGTTTGCATCTTAGGTTTGATTTCATTTGGAAACTATTTACAGAGTTCCTTCCAGGGAAAATAAAGGTTCAAGTGCACACCCAGATACAATTTTTTAATCTTTTTGAAGATTCTGTTGCATGCGCTATCCTTTCTAAAGGCCCAGAATCTGAGGTCAGTCATGAAACCTCCACATGTAAATACACAGACCCTCAGACCTGAGCTGCTGCAAGTTCTTCTTTCCAAACCTGATTTCCTGACTCTTCCCTAGGAGCTGGATGTTTGATTTACTTAATATCAATTGCATGATTCATTGTAATTCAGAATATTTTACCTATGGCTGTGCTACAAAATATAATTGAATATTCAGCTGTTGGGAAAGCATTGCAGCATGTTCAATACCATTCCAAAATCCTATTTTACTTCTTAGATTCTGTTGCAAAAGGTACAGGAATTGTGGGGTTTGTCCATGAAACTAGTGATATGTACAATTTTCTATTGTTATTGCCATAATTATTAAATTGTACAATATGTATTGATGTTGGAATACTTAGTGTTCTCCAAAGTCCTTGTCCTTTATGCATTTTCATAAATATATAAATGAATATGTATGAGTATATGTATGTAGATAACATGAATAAATAGACCTATATACACATTAATATATTAGAAGAAGAACAGGAATAATAAGCATAGAAAAATCAGGTAGAAATAAAGAAGAAAAAAGGACCTGGAGGATTGTTGCTTGTGCCTGTCTGCTCACTTTGCCCAGGTACAGGCTTACACATCAGTGCTACAGCTTTGCTTTATTTAAAATGATAGTATTAACACTTCTCTGCTAGGGGCAGTGTGAGTCAGCAGTGTTTGTAAAAACCTTTCCTATCTTTAGCTGAGAGGCACTTCAGAAGTGCAATGCATTGGTGTTTTTCTCAGTGACACTAGATTAAATGCTTTTTGATTAAGAATTCCACAGTTCCTGAGGAAGTTGCTGAATTAAAATGACCTCAGAAAACCATGACCAAGTAATTTGCTTTCTAATCTCTAGGTTTGTTACCTGATAGTCAGGGTTTAGTGGAAGGATTGCAATAGCCAAAGACAACTATGTGACATTTTACTGCTTTATAGGGAGGGGGCCCTTAGAACTGTGGGCTTGATGCTGGTTCACAATGGATATTTCAGAGCTCAAAAACAAACTCATCCTGAGATCTGTAATGTTATCAGCAGTAACTAACTCTGTCTACAGTTCTCTCAGAGCAAATGAAAACAAGAATATTTGTTGTGTTTTCATCAAAAGGGATTTAAAAGTACACTTCAGATTATAGAGTGTTAAAAATTCAACTTGACACTGACCTAGCTGTCCTGTAGCAACTCATTAAATTCTGGTGTCACAGCTGTGCTGCAGAGCCCTAAAAATACATCTGCTTCTCAGCCAAGTCAGACTTACATTCAGCTATTCCTTAAAAAATCCTTTTACTTGGTAGCATTCTGCTCTCAGTCAAGCCAGACTGTCAAGAGCACTGCCTTGAGTCCCAGGAGAAGCTCTCACAAGGTCTGGCCACTTGCCCTCTTTGCCATGAAGAGTGGTCCAGAGTAACTGGGATGGATCTGGAGAGGGTCAGAAATAACAGAGCAGCTGATTTTATTGTGCTGAAGCTGAGAGGGACTGTGGGATGTGCTGCTGAAAGTGAGGTGGGCACAGCCCCCACGAGGACGCAGAACTCAGGTGGGCCTTTGCTCTTGTGCCCAAGCAAATCCACTTGCTAATTGCCTTATAGAATAAAAATAATCTTTTATATTTTACTGCTGGTGATGGTTATAGGGCATTTTTAATGATTTTCCCAAACTCTGTGTGCATCTGGAATTCTGTAGCAGTGATGACCATTAAGACAACACTTGTCTGTAAGGTCTTTTGGCTCACTATGTTCTTATACAAACAATCAGAATGTTTGTGTAGTCCTAAATTCTGTCCTAAAAGCACGTAGTAGATAGGAGATTCTGAGAGACACCAGAAACTCAGAAGCACAAAAGGTTTGATCTTATATCAAGGTAGTTTCAGTGTGGGAAACTGGAAAAGGTAAGATTCAATCACTGGATGCAGGCTATAGGGATTAGTCCTATTCCCAATTAGAACTCCCTTTTCCTGACCTAATCTGTTTCACTTTCAAAATTCTATAAACTAAACCAGAAAAAACCCAAGAAAGCAAAACTCCCAACTCTTATTTTATTGGAATATCTATAAGGGCAGTCCAGTCCCTGTGAACTCAGTGGTAAAATTATAGAAGCAAGTTTTCCCATACAGATCACCTTAATGAATACCTTCACTAAGTATAGATACCATGTTCTTTCCTGTATGATAATGATAGGGGGATACCTGTGAGTATGCATTGAGTCCAGATGACTTAATAATGGCTTCCTGAGGGATTTCTGTTTTTCTTGGACTGGGTTTTTCACAGCATTTAATGTAAGGGAAATCTGTTTACAATAATCAAGAGGCTTTACCCTTGAAGCCATTTGGCCCAAGAGTGGCTTTATTTCTAGGTGGAAAATGGACCTTTCTTGTACTAAATAGACACCAGGAAAGCTTAGAATATTTGAAAAGTGACATTTGATTCCATGACAGGACCAGATCAGAAGTGTTGTTGTCTATCCCAGTGCAAGGCTCGGTGGTGAGGGAAAGCAGGAAAGAGAGGACAAGGCTGGCTGCCTCCCAAACTCTTCTGTGGGGCTTCATGGGAACTGCAGGATGGGAAAAGGGATTGACTTATCTGTTCTTTCTCATGAAGAGTCCTCCATTTAAAACACAAGGATTTAGAAATTCAAAATGCAGATTTCAAATCAGCAAGGTCCTGTGGTTGGTGAGCCATACTTCCACTCAGTTTGGTTCTTCTGCAGTGGCTGTTGTTGTGTCCCAAGGTATTTTTTTTTAAACAATGAATCAGAAGCAGTACAAACAATCTTTGTGCAGGCACACAGTCAGTTGTCAGAATAGCAGTGCAGAATTCATGTTGCTATCCTCCTCACTGCATTTCAGGTCATTGGGAATAGCTCAGGAACAAGTGACACTCTGGATTACTGTTGGAGGAGAGATGGAGCAGGCAGCCTCTCCTGATACCCTTTTGTTCTCTCATCCTCTTCCACTGCTCTGAGTCACTTTGCAGTGAGGCTTTGCTGAGCCTGAGCAGTGGGATGCTAAAGCAGGGATTCAGTTCCAAAGGCTCTCTCACCTGTGTCAGCACTGTGGGTTATTATGTCCCAGCTGCTGTCTCAAGCAGATTGCAGCTGTGTGGGACATGTCTGGGGGTGTCAGCTGAGCCTCTGGCACAGAAGCCCCCCCTTTGTGTGCTGCTGGGAGCAATCCCAACAGAGAGGCTGCACAGGCAGAGAGGAGAAGCAAAGCTGGGGGACAGTTTTAACACAAAATAGATGGATAGCATAACAACACAGTTTCTACTGCTTACCCTGTGTTGTGGACTTATGAATTTATGACATTTACTCTCCAGGGCTAGCTGTATGGCTTCTTTTACGAGCTAATCCAGTGTCAAGCACCCACAATAGATCCAGATGTTTCTAGAGGTCTGTGGAGACAGGCTGGGTGTAACTTTATCCCATTCAGTTCTTCACACACACACATCTGAGGCTGCTTTGGACACTGTAGGACAAAGCAGGGTATTTCAAAAGAAGGAAATTAAATCAGCACCTTATCTCTGATTCCTGTATTCCCTACAGTTTACAGTTTTGTGATATGGGAGCCCTCTATCCAGACTTACCCCATTTAATATGGGGTAATTCCATTCCTTATCCTGTCTTACTCTTTTATCACAGAATCATGGAATGGTTTGGGTTGGAAGGGACCTTCAAGATCATCCAGTTCCCACCCCCTGCCATGGGCAGGGACAGCCTCCACTATTGCAGGTTGCTCCAAACCTCGTCCAGCTTGGCCTTGGACACTGCCAGGGATGGGGCAGCCACAGCTTCTCTGGCACCCTGTGCCAGGGCCTGAGCACCCCCACAGGGAGCAATTTCTTCTTCACATCCAATCTAAACCTGCTCTCTGTGAGTGTGAACCCATTGCTCCTTGTGCTGTCACTCCAGGCCCTTGTCCAGAGTCTCTCTCCATCTTTCTGTGGGCTCCCTTCAGGCACTGCAAGGCCACAGTGAGGTCACCCCAAAGCCTTCTCTTCTCCAGGCTGAACAATCCCAATTCCCTCAGCCTTTCCTCCCAGCAGAGCTGCTCCATCCCTCTGATCCCCTTGGTGGCCTCCTGTGGACTCATTCCAACAGCTCCATGTCCTTCCTCACACACATCAGCCACATTTGCCCACAGGTTTGGACCCTCAGCACTTCATTTTTGCAGGAATATCTGGTACAAGTTCCACACAATTGAAGGACATTCATGACTCTGTTCTGGAATGATTGCACAACCACGAGGCAATGCACAGTTTTTGGAGAGTGCCCTGTTTTCTTTCAGCCTGCCTCTTCCCTGTTAAACAAAACACTTGGTGAATCACAATTTTGCTGCCTGCTCCACCCAGGAGACACTGTAACACAGAGTGAACTCCCCCCAGGCTGGAGATGAATGTTAAAAATTTATTGTCCAATCTGTAGGCTGATGTGACTGTGTGTAATCCCAGGGAGTTGGGACATGTCCCTGTGTCACTGCACATCTTCTTTAGGCACAGCTCTGAAGGCAGACTGGAATCACTTGCTATTTTTATCACAGCTATTAGAAAGACAGAGGATGTAATAGAGCTTAGGAAGACAACAGGGGCTCCTGTGAATTTCAAGGTGTTGTAGAAGCCTGGTTTGCAACCTTGCTGAGAGAAAATGCATTCCTAAAACCTCACGAGAGGTCTCTGCTTTTGACAGGTTCCCTTTTCTTCTCCACAGTGCTGAGAGAAACTTTCATAACAAAACTTAGAGCCAAAAGAAATAAGTCACTGTGCACATCTTTGCAGTTTCAAAGATCAAGTTATCCTGCCAAAGTGATGTCCACACATGTTTTGTGGCTTCACCTGTTCAGCTCAGGGCCCATTTTTAGTTTTCAGTGGCCGTTTCAAGTGGATGTAACTAATGAAGGAAATGAAGATTCTGTTCCAAATTTTATTGCTGAAATATCCCAACACATTCTAGCAGTCAAGCCCAGCCCTTGACAATGTTACAGTGGAAGGTTACTCAGGACAGTGTGGAACAGGTGCACAAAACTTCTTGTGAAAGAGCTTTAAATGAAAATATATTCTCTGAGTTCAGTAGGGGTAAATTACACTTCACTCCTCACTTAAATGAAAAATGACTGCGTACAGAAAAAGCAACAGCAAGAGATTGTTCATGATGCAAAACTGTGAGCAAAAACTGACAAAAGCCAGAATTAGGATGTCCTGTACAACCTCAGTTTAGATCCCTGAGGAATTAGAGCTCTGCCCTCCACCCAGTCTCATTCAACTCTCCATGTATGTGGGTCATGCCTGGACCAGGCTTTGCTGGCAAGCTCCAGTATCCTCCAAGTGTTTTCCAGTATTTTTAACCAGTGAGTTCCTACCTCTGCTAGCTGGATCCTGTACTAAATTTCCCAGCTAACTCCCATGCCTTGTTCCTTACCAAATCTTTACCCAGATACTCGATCCTTCCACTTCCTGTGGGACATTACTGACTCCTTACAAAGTGTGTGGATCTCAATCTCTTCCAGCTCTGGGTTGCCATCTCTGCCTCCAAAATGTTTTGATTTGCATCACATTTCTCACCAGAATGTGATTTGGAAATGGTTTATGGAGAGGTGTGTAAGGCTGGTGCCTGTGTGCACACTGGAAATCCCATGGGTGGAAGTTTCAGGGCAACCCCCTTGTCAGGTCACTGTGCTGACTAGTGATAAAGACAGAGGAGCCCTCTGAAATCATTGATCCACTCTATATTTATGGTGATTGAGTGAATTAATGGCAAAAAACTTGGTTAGTTTATTTTTCATAGTCTCTTGAAGGGAATCAATATGACTCAAACAACAGAAAGTTGGTTCATTTTCTTTTCCATGCCTCTTTTGACTTTCAAAATGTAGGATTTGAGTTCCTTTGCTCTTTGGCTGTGTCCTTTTCTGTCTTACTTGGGCATGCATTTGCAATAGGATGACATTGGTGCCTTCTTCCATCATAAGGAAACTTTATTTTTGGCGTCCCTTTGTCCGGAAGGAACTGAACTGCAGCCTGTGGAACAGCAGGCAGGCAAACACAGCACGTAAATGACTCTGATTCCTTTGCTGCCATTGGGGTTTCAGGGTGCTGTGTTGTCCTTGCCTTCCCCTCTGCTGTTGCTGTGTGTGCTGAGCACAAGCATATCAGATGGCTGCAGGGTAGAAACCAGACAGAAAGGAGGTTTTTTCCATTCCTCTAATTATGAAATACACTTTGGAAAGGTGGGCTCAGTCTATCTTGACTTTGGAAAGAGTTCTTTTGGAGTTGTACAAGATTGCCAAATTTGAAACTACAACCATGCAGCCCTGCCCTAGTGACCATGGGGAGGGGATTGTGCTGGCTCATGGTGACTAAAGAGATAAAGAGCTGCTGTTTCCTCAGCCTGTGGAATCACAAGAACAACAGTGAGAGGTGCTGGCTGCAAACCAGAGGCAGCCTGACATGACACAAGGCAGGAGGTGTGAAGGCTGTGGGATGTTCTCTACACTCACAGGAACAGAGCCTGAGAGCCGGGATTGGAAATAATTGACTGATTTCCTCTTATTGAAAACAATTAATTTTGTCTTCTTTAACTTCTCTCACTTAGGAGCTTTATGTTTTACTGTCTTACAGTCTCTAAACAGAGTTCATCTTTCAGCAAGAAAAATCTTGATTGTTCTCAGTTAGCTGTGCTGCAGACCCAGTGATTCCCCCTGAAAGGCAGTCAGTGCTGTGGTCCCATGTGCTGTCATTTCATTGTTTTCACAACACCCTGCTGCACAAGATTTAATGGCCCTCTGTGAAGTGTTAGTACAAATCACAGAATCACAGAATTTTTGGGTTGGAAGGGACCTCTGGAGATCACCCAGCCCAACCCTCTGCCCAGGCAGGTGACACAGGAGTGTGTCCAGGTGGGGTTGGAATGTCCCCAGAGAGGGAGACTCCAGGCCCTCCCTGGGCAGCTGTTCCAGGGCTCTGCCACCCTCAGTGTAAAAAGTTCTTCCTTATGTTGAGGTGGAACTTCTCATATTTTAGTTTATGGCCAGATGCATAAACCAAAACTTAAAATTCAAAGTAAATGATGCTGTGATACCATCACCTGTTTTAATCATGGGGCTTTGCCTTTCTAGTTTGCAAAATCATTTAAACTTCAGTATGTGTGAAACCTGTGGCTCCTCAGTTGCAGATCTTCCTCGAGCCTCTGCTTTTCTCCACAAATCAAAGGGAAGCCTGAGAAGTGGCAGGATGAGTTTCCTCTGAAAACTGATGATGGTACTTGAGTCTCTGTGCCCTTTCATTTGTAAGTGCCTCTGCAGAGAGTGTCCAGAGAGATAACAAATAATACCAGCTGTGTAGTAATTCTACTGAGGATAAACAATGTCTCAGTGAGGGTGGGGTGAAGGGCAACTAATTCACAGAGATCACCAAATGAGCAGGTTACATCACATTTCCATAGCACTGAGTAAGTTGTTTGTTTTGGGACAATTATCCAGTAAACTTTGGCCCTGACTGATTTTTATACAGGCCTGAATTTCCATAAATATGTCAGTCACACAGATGAGTTTGAATGTTTATTATCAAGAGAATATTGCAAATGCCGTCAGTACAAATGCACTGGTATGATTCACAGATAGCTTGTGGGTTTGCCCTTTTATTCTTTATCCTAGAGGATAGAGAGAGAAGGGATCCAGATTGCTCCTATGAGGATTGAACCTTTAATAAAAGGTGGTGAGCAGTGATGAAGCTCTGGGAGACTGGGCAGTATTTCAGTCTGTAGGGCAGCCAGTCAAACTTGGGGTAGCTTAGATAAATTCCCTGACCCTGACTTGTCCCAGTCCCACATAAATCATGGCTGGGGCTTTTCCAGTCTCCCTGGCAGTCCTGAATTGAGGTGTTATGAGGGCTGGAAGAGACAACATAGAGTGCTGAGGACTGGCCAGCAGCAGAGGTGGCAAGTTGTGCATGATCTGAGTTCTGGTCTGGAGGGCTGTAGGGAGCATGAGAAGGTGCCCTCATCTCATCCTTCCACTCCTCACTTCTGTGGGCATTACTGGCTGTAAATCCTGCCCTGCACTGGCAGTGTGAAGGGCTGTGTACTGATCTCATCAAGACATAAAAATATCTCAAGGGTGGGTGTCAGGGTGCTGGATTCTTTCCAGTGGTGCCCTGAGACAGGATGAGGAGCAATGGCCACAAACTAAACACAAGAAGTTCCACCTCAACATGAGGAAGAACTTATGTACATTGAGGGTGGCAGAGCCCTGGAACAGCTGCCCAGGGAGGGGCTGGAGTCTCCCTCTCTGAGGACATTCCAAACCCAGGAACCTGGACACATTCCTGTGTCACCTGCTCCAGGTGACCCTGCCTGGGCAGGGGGGTGGACAGGAGCAGCTCCAGAAGTCCCTTCCAACCCAAAAAATTTCGTGGTTCTGTGATTTGTACTAACACTTCATAGAGGGTCATTAAATCTTGTGACCAGAGGTCTCTCCCAGTCCAAGCCACTCTGTGATTCTGTGGCGCAGCTGCCAAAGCTGGCAAGAAGGAAGAAAAGCCCAGAGCAAAGACACCAACAATGCAACAGAAACAGTGTAGCTTCGCTGTCATTCAGTCCAAATCTGATTTTTCACACCTGCAGCCAGCTCCAGCTGATCAGGCAGCAGCAGCAGATACAGCATGTGCCACAACCTCACCAATCAACCCTTTCCTGATCCATCCCGTGAGTGAGGGGTGCTTCATCAGACACAGCAGAAGGAGCCCTTCCTTCCATGTGGTGTGTGCCATCCCCTTAACCTCATGTCTCCTGATCCTCATTTTGTGCCTTTCCTGCAGAGCCTGGGCAAAAGGCAGGATTATGTATCTACTGAACACATTCCCCCTAAGGAAAATACCTTGATCTCAGGCTGTATTGCTGAAACTTTGGAGGATAATTGGGTAAATCTTGGCTGTGGATGGTGAAACATTTGAAAGCAGCTACAAAAATCTACTGCTTTCCATTCTTTCTCTTCATAGTCCCAAGCAATTGCCAGGGTGACCACCCAGATAGACAACACAATGGGTTCCCTTGCCATGAAATGTTTTCCAATTCTTCCTCATGGGCAGGGGATTTCAGACAGTGGCTGTGTGGCTCTGAAGCAGCTCTGAATACTACAAAGCAGCAGTTTGTACACAAAAGTGTAAATTCAAACTCAGTGTAATGAGATCTTATCCTCTTGTGATGTCCTGCTGGCTTCAGAGGACAGATGCTGCTTCACCTTGCTTGAGGAGTAGGCAAGAGACCAGAAGAGTAGGTTTTGAAGATTTATAATTTATAGCCTAAGAAAATAAAATAGTACTTGCATAGGAACTGTTAAACTCTTTTTAAAAATCTCCTCATTGAACAAAAATATATATTTATTGTTATAAAAAGAAATATTTCCTTTGAAGTTGGTAGGAGAGCGAGAGAGAATAATTCTAAATGAATATTGTATTTGATTTGTGTTTATTTATACATACCATCTTTTCAGATATGGAGTGCACCTCATTTCCCAATTACTACTTTCCTCTGACAGTTTGTTTTTGAAAAGGGGAAGGACATCTGAATGATCTCCCAACATTTCCTTGCCCTCCTTTAATAGATATTATTTACCTTTGCTCTCCCTATTCTTTCAAGGTGTGTCTGGGATAACCTGTCACTAATTGCTCTTGAGAAATATCTGCACAAGACAGGGATTAGGACCTAATCCAGGCTTTGTTTAAGACAAGGTGAGACTTCAGCAGAATGTGTATCAGGTCCTAAACATCCCTTGCACAAAGCTTCTCCACAGCTGGGAAAGCACTTATTTAAAGTGTGCCCCTGAGGTTTTAAATCTTTGTTTCCCCTTCCCCCTGTGTGTGCATGGTGGGGGACACAGGGCTCAAGGTGGAGAGTCAAGGAGGGCAGGGTGCCAGAGACTGGTGAGGGTAAAGATGGGCAAAGGTGCCGGGGGGCTGTGGGGAGCCCAGGGTCCCGGCAGACGAGGGGAACAGGTAACCCCAGGCAGGAGAGGTGTGGGTAAAGCAGGGCAAGGGCAGCTGAGAGCAAGCTCAGCCTCTCACCGAAATTATTTATCTGTCCATTTGTCTCAGATTACCCATTTGAATCCAGGGCATAAGGCCTTTGTGAAGTTTAAATTATGCTTGTTTTTAAAGCACCTGAAGCAAAGGGGATTAAGTAATACAAAAAAATTTTGCTTAGAAAGATAAATAAAATTCCACAGCATTGTCATACATCTGAGGAGGAACAAAAAGGGTTTTCTAAACACAAGCTTAGTGCCAACCTTGAAAATGTCCTTTTACTCTTTGTTTGGGATCTCATAACAAACACTCTAGGTTCATCATTTCAAGGAAATTAGGTAACGAATGAGGATCTTACCCCTACTCTAATCATGCTTCATGGTACATAAATCAAGTAGATTACCTATTAGGCTCATGTCTCCCCGGAAGAGCAGATGCAGTCTCACTCTAAATGCCTTGTCACACACATCCTTTTGGGCCAGAACATCGTGTCCTCAGTCAGAGTCCGAGCCTATAAAATCCCCACTGCAAATGGGGAAATGCAGCACTGAGGAACATCGAGCCATGCTCATCCTGTAAAACCAGGATTGCTGCAGGACCCTGCAGACATGCAGTGATTTGGTTCAGCAGGACACCCTGTGCAGGGGAGCCTGGGAGCACAAGAAGAGGGATGATTGTGTCAGCCCTCACCTGCAACACTTCACTAAATCAAGTGCAGTGTGGTTTGCTCTGGTGGAAGCACAGGGAATTTACTTTGTCTCCATGATTTCTCTGGTTTGGTCATACCCAGACCCTTTGGCACTGCTGCAGGTTTCACCCAAAGCTGAGCTGGATACACCACAGAACATTCCTACAAATGTTTATTCCCAAATTTACAGCATTTCTATCAAGGGCAAACCCTCTTGTGAATGCACCTTGGGCAGCTCCCTCCTGCCCCTCCCAAGTGGTGGCATTGAGGTCACCTAGAACTGAAACAGCACATGCTTTGGTGGCAGTCACAGGGCAGCCCTTCCAGCTGCTGGTTTAAATGTGCTTGTGGCTGATGGTTGAAGGTGGTTGAAGGCTTGTGGTGTGGCTGAAGGTGATGCTCAGCCTGTTGTGTCACCTTGATAACTAGAGCTGAAGCACATGATAAAGGCACCACCCTGTGAGATGAGCTGGCAGGAGGAGGTGAAGGCCAGAAAACATCCCTAGAGTTGGCCCAATTTAGATGGCGTAGGATGGAGAAAATCTGAGGTCAAAACACCCAGTGCCTGTTGTGGGCTTCTCTGGATCACAGTGAGTGCCTGATCTTTCATTCCTCCTCTCCTTCCCTCCCCTTGTCCAGTTTTTCAGTTTTGATGCCTCTTTAGGACATTGCATATGCTCAGGGAGCTGGAAAAGAAGCTCTCAAATTGTTATTTCAGTGGGCATGGGCAGTCTTGGGACTCTCGCTGGTCAGAGTGACCCCGAGATACATTAGAAAGTCTCTTTTCCCAGCCTAGCAGTTGGAGTCAGAGCTCTTCAGTTCTCTGTCTCAATGTTGTTTATTGTATCTTATCTATAAAATTCTTTCTCCTGTCCCGCCCAGGTCCACTCAGCAGGACAGTCCAGGCACTCTGCCTGCCCTCAGGGTGGTGTTTTCTTTTTATACTAAAAACTGCGTGTACAATGTTTACAGTTACTTTCCAATACCTATCACCTATGTTAGACAGTGAGCTTCTACTCCAAACCAATTTAAAAGTGCCAACATCACAGCAGAAGATGGAGGCCAAGAAGGAGAAAGGCTGGTCATGCCCAGATTCCTCCATCTTGCCCCCTGAACCCCCATTCTAAAAACCCCAAAATCTACTTTTTCACCCTGTGATAAATTCACTATCATTCTACTTAAACTGTCATGGCTTGTTGTTCTTCATATAAGGTTGGTAGTTGTTTTTTCCAAGGGCTAAATCAAAGGCACAGGGCTCTTGGGCTCTGTGCCAAGGTCTCGGAGCCCCCTGGGAGGGGCTCGAGTCTTCCAGGGCAGCCAGAGGAATTTCCTGGGTTCCGACAGGGCAGAATGTCCCAGTGCTTGAAAGCCCTTATAAAATAATATTGCCCATCTGCAGGGCTGTGTTTTCCAAAGCTAGCTGGTTCTTCTCTATCTGGGATGTGGAGAAGGAACCAAAAGACTCCTTGAGGTTATAGAAATGCAGTAGATTGTAGTGGGAAGACACCTGAGTGGTGCAGGAGGGAGTCTGCCCAGATTGCCCAGAATCACAGAAGCATTCAGGTTGGAAAAGACCTCCCAGATCACCAACTCCAGCCTGTGACTGATCCCCACCTTGTCACCCAGCCCAGAGCACTGAGTGCCACCTCCAGTCTTAAACCCCTCCAGAGGTTCTGATTCTACCATCTCCCTGGGCAGCCCCTTCCAATGAAGAAATGAAAAAATGAAGAAGAGAAATTCTTCCTGAGAATCTATGAGCTCTGCCAGTCTCAGGAGGGCTTTTCCCTGAGTATTCCAGCACCTGCATCCTGCCCTCTTCCACTGGGTTCTTAAGGCAGAGCACCCACACCAACACAGAGTGCTGCCAGCTCAGGTTTGTGGAGACAGAACTGCTCAGTCTCAGCTCTTGGCACAGCTGTTTCTTCCAGAGAAACCAGTGCAGCTTCATCCATGAGAGCTGTGCTCTGCAGTGTCCCAGAAAGTGCTTGGGTTTAGGGGATCCATGGCACAGCCTGTGCCAAGAGAGGCTGCCCCCAGGAAAGGGAGAGGTGACAGTCCTGCTGTCCCTGCTGGCAGCGGTGGCACAGTCTCATTGCAAGGATGGGGCTACATTGCCTTCTCTTAATTAGTTCTGTTCTGTGGGAGAACAGGGGAGCTTCAGTTTCAAATGCTGCTTTTCCAGCATGTTTTAATAGTGCTGAGATTGTTCCTGAATGCTGGAGGGATGGGCTGAGGTGCAGTGAAATGTGATTTGTTCCAGGCAGCTTTGGCATCACTAGCTGGATTAGTTTCCATGTCATCCAACTGCGCTGTTTCAATAAATTAGAGCATTTTTCTGGCTAGATTGAGCACTGTGGTGCATAGTCCAGCTAGAGATAATTCCACATATATCTCCTGCCAAGCAGGTAGCAAGAAAAGGCTATGAGTATCTACAGCCTGTTTGAATACTCTGTGTCCCCACTGTAATCTGTGAGCAAAATGGCATGATTTATTTTATCCTAATGATATGGAGTCTATTTGGCTCTTCTGAGTGTTCTCTGGGATTTTGCATCCATACATGCACATCCTTCCCCACACTGAGATGCTCCTCCTTTCCATGGGGCTGTACAAAGAGGTGTGAAGCACATAATTCTTCCCAATCCAAGGATCTCCTGCTAGAAGGAAATCCTTGGCTAGAAACAAGCCTGTATATGGTGGTTTTTCAATGTAGCAGAGTACAGGTTCCAATTAGATAAATAAATCAGAGGCCAGATTCCTATTTGATCCTCCTCTGTTTGCAAATTTAATTAAAAAGAAGCAGAAGAGTCACTGTACAGTGATTTTCTCTTTTTCTCCTAGAATTTTGCAGTCTCCTTAAGCATCTGGAAGAAATGGGTAGACATTGTCTCTAATCTGCTCTAAATTTCAGAGCTGCTTTAATTTCAGAGAAAAATCATCTATCTTTAGTCCTGCTGAGTCTCATGATGAGTATTATTAAATACTGAGTTGTTACCATGGGCACCTATTTTCTACTAACTCATTGCTCTGTATTTTTGTGTAATTATTGCTGAATCAACAAGATCTGTCCATTTTTGCTTCAAATGTAACAAAAATGTTCAAGTAACACAACTTCTTCCCAGTTATGGAGAAGCTAATGAGAGTAAAGGCTCCCCAAAGATTCCCATCTCTGTACCACCAGTGGGACTGGACTCTGTTGGGAAGGGAGGAAAGTGGGATTGATTTCCCTCCTGCCTCTCTGTCAGGAGCAGAAGGCTGCAGCTGCACAACCTGTTAATGTCATTATTTTCTGGAAGTTCAGCATTCATTTGGGAAACAAAGGCAGGATGAAACTTTCAGCTGGTATAAACCAGCGCACACCTCTGCTGTCAGAAATGAACCCTGCCAGATCACTCCATCAAGAGAATTCACCCAAAGTCATGGGAATTTGCTACTGGAATATACATTGAATTTTTTTGGGTCCTTCTCTTGAAAACTCACTTTAAGTTTGGTGATAGTCCAGAGGCACTTGCAAAGACTGTTTTTTAAATTAGTCTGAGATCAGGTAGGCAGAAAAAAGATGACTGGGGATGGCTGGAGGAGAGGAGAGGAGAGGAGAGGAGAGGAGAGGAGAGGAGAGGAGAGGAGAGGAGAGGAGAGGAGAGGAGAGGAGAGGAGAGGAGAGGAGAGGAGAGGAGAGGAGAGGAGAGGAGAGGAGAGGAGAGGAGAGGAGAGGAGAGGAGAGGAGAGGAGAGGAGAGGAGAGGAGAGGAGAGGAGAGGAGAGGAGAGGAGAGGAGAGGAGAGGAGAGGAGAGGAGAGGAGAGGAGAGGAGAGGAGAGGAGAGGAGAGGAGAGGAGATGCTGCTCCGCTTAACTTCCCTTTACTTGCCAGAAAGAGAGGGCAGGAGGTTGTGAAATGAATTATTGGAGCCAAGGTTCCATTTCTGAGGGGTTTTAGTCATTGTCACTACTCCTTTTGTGAAGCAACACAAGGTTTTAAGGCAGCCCCTCCAAGGCAGAGGGAGTCTGCAGACCTCCCAGAGCTGGGAGCTGCATGCAGGTGGGCTCCTGCCAAGAAGGGTGCAGCAGCCTTGGAAGGCTTCTAAGATCTGGCTCAAGACACGTGGAGTGTGTGTGTTGATTGCCTAAGCCAGCAGGGATCAGTGCTTGGGCTCTCCTTTTCCCATCCCCTCTGTGCACAGGTGATGCCTATTCTGGCTGCACTGTCCATGCAGAACAGAGCCTCCTGCCCAGGATGTGCTCACTTATAAAAGCTGTGTGCTCTGACTTCACTCCCCACACCTTTTTGGCATGCTCAACTCAAAGCTGACAAATAATTTTGGAAAAACAATTCTTTTTTTTTGCATAAGGCAGCAAATCAGAGAGAAGCCAAAACCTCACAGCACTGATTTATTGACTCAAGATCCTGAAGGGGCACCAAGAAGTCATACAAATATGACATATTGAGAACTTTGTCTTGTATGCAAAGATCATCTTTGTTTACTACACTACATACCAAGCCAGAGGAATAGGAAGGAAATGCAGAAGGTAGACTCAGAGCTTTTACTGTGTTTGCAATGAGGGAGTGAGAGCACAGCACCAACATCTGGCTTCCTTTACTGAGGTTTAAGATTGGCACCTAGTTTTCCTGAGCAGGCCCTAGGCCTTGATAATTCCTACTTTTTAACTGGCATTTCTAGAATAAGTTACCCTTCCCATTTAATTATCAGGATCATTACCATTCTCTCTGTTTGACTGTGTGACAAATTGTTTGGTTTACTCCATGAAAATTTAACAATATATTGTTTGGATTGAAACATAATGATACAATGATTTAGAGTAAGACTTCCTTCATTTTACATCAGGCATAAAAATATCAGTTTTAGTCTCAGTCTGAGCTCTTTTGGTAGCCAGTGAAAAGAGAGGGGTTTCTGGAAGATGATTCATCCTGGCCAAAAATAGGTGCCTAGGGCTGACTGGATGATTTTCCCAGTGGAGTTATCATTCTCCATGCAGCCAGAGAAAATCTGTATGAACAGTTTGGATGGGATGTCTGCCTTTTAGCTGGTTACATATTTGTGAGAAAGGTGTGCTGAAAGGTATTTGGTTACAGCCCTTTGGGCCTTCTCTATTTCTGTGGAGGCTTTGAACCCACCTGGGTTCAAAGGTGGGTAAGGTCACAGCAAAGGGAACAGAAGTCAACAGTAAAGATAATTTCATTCCCAAGGTAAAAAAACAGTCCATGAAAGACCTGGTCTTGGACTGAGTGATGTGTGTGTGGATGAAAGGGAGCAGGAGGGCCCTAATGCAGACACAAATCCCCCTCTCCTCTTGAGTTGCTGAATGTGGGAGCTGGGCTATCACACAGCATGACTGGATCTTGTGGGAGCCTCTGAGATGACAAATTATAACTGTAAATTGTTATCTTCCACATCCAACTTATTAGACCGACTTGTTGACATCTGGAGGTTCATTAAAATATCCTAATTTCTCCCTTTTTATCAGTAATTAAAAACTCAAGTGGAACAAGCCGCCTTCTAAATGTGCTGCTGAGTAATTACCCCTGTAGGAATCCCTTTGCTGTCATTAGCAGAGGGATGGGCCTTTGCTAGGCCTGCAGAGTGATGAAGCTGATCCATCTATTAGGCTGATGTTTGCATCTTTCCAATTCATCCCTGTTCCTGTCCTTTTAAGGAGGCCATAAACCAGGACCACATGGCCCTTTCCCTTGGGTGACCACCCAACCCCTCTGCTGACACCAGGAGCAAGAATGGGGCAAGTGACAGAGAAACTGATGATGGGGAAATCAGTCATGCACGTGGGAACCCCTCCAAAATGAGGCACTGGCATCCTTCTAGATGAGGGATCTTTTCTGACTTGGTGGAGTTTCACTGCAGCCCTGGGAGCTGCCTGCCTGGGGACACTCAGCTGCTGCAGGGACTCACTGTGCTGCAGGTACTCCCAGAGTCTCATGGGATCCACTGCCTCTGCTGCATTTGCCAGAGGAGGGGAAGCATCTGTACATTTTTCATTTTAATCACAAGCACATCAGCCTTCCTCCCCCTCAGAATCACAATTCCAGCAGGGTGGTGATTTTACCCCTAATCACTGCAGCTTTAGAGATGCCCTCGTTATTCCAGAGCCAAAGCAGCAGCACGGAGGGTTGTTCTGGGCAGTGTCCCACGCAGGACAGCTCTGTGTCACATGGGGCTGCCCTGGTCACAGAGAACCCGAGCTGAAACCAGCCTGGATGAACATCAGGTGTCCTTTTGCTGCCCTCTTTCTTCTGCTTGCAAACTTCTCTCCTGCGTGTGTTGGTTTGGTCACTTCCACTTTCACCTAAGGGACTCAGCACTTAATGAATTGACTTGCTTGAAATCAGATTATTTCAGAAAGATTCACTGTAGTCAAAGCCTCTTGAATTTACAGCCCTACTAAACACCAGAGAACAGCAGTTTGGGGTTTGGGTTTTTTTTGCAGACAGCTTTGAAAGGTGGTTTCATGAATGTACAGAAATTATCTGTTTGAAATATCAGTCCCAGCAGGTTTAT
Source organism: Zonotrichia leucophrys gambelii (assembly GCF_028769735.1). Classification (NCBI taxonomy): domain Eukaryota; kingdom Metazoa; phylum Chordata; class Aves; order Passeriformes; family Passerellidae; genus Zonotrichia; species Zonotrichia leucophrys. The sequence goes on along the minus strand of NC_088170.1, from coordinate 14,461,452 downwards.
TCCTAGAATAGATCTCCTGCTTTAACAGGTAAAGATAATTGTGTTTTCCCTTGTTGTACACAATGGAATTTATTTTCTATTGAAATCCAGTTATTCTTCCCAGGTACATCCTTAAGATTGCTATTCTAATAAAGAAAAAATAACTGAACAGTTTGGATGGGCATATTGTGATGAAATACAGAGATCAAAAATATCAGCAGGCTGTCTTTATGTTCCAAAATATTGTCATTTTAAGGTCTAATGCAAATTGGCATTAGGAGCATAAGAAGAATAGACAATATTAACATAAGATGAGAATCATCAGAGACAACTTTTCATGCAGCACTCCTTATTCAAAGCACTTTTTATTTAATCTCATTGCACCAATATCTGCGAATTATTTATCAGGTTCCTTGTAAGCACCTTAAGCAGAAGTCAAATTACTCCTCAGTCTTAGAATTAGATAAGACAGAGAAAATAATGTGTGAGAAAATTAGACATTTTCACTCTGGCAAAGGATTAGAAGCAGGTGTCTTAATGATCCACATTGTCAGATGTATTCTTTGCTGCTTTTATGAATGGTCTGGAAAACTGAGTGAGCAGCAAAGTCAGAACTTTTGGAGATTACACAAAGTGGTTGAAGGTCTCTGAGGACTAGGGATGGTTGTGAAAACTTCTAGAAGTCTCTAGGAAAGAAAGATGAGATAGAAATATGAGAGCAAGCAGATTCTTCTGTTTGGAATAAACACAAAATAATCAGAGTTTAGCAGGGATAAAAAAGAAGCAACACCGAAAGTCAGCTATTCATAAAAGCTGAAAATCAGTCAGGAAAAAGAAAAAAGAGTGGGCTATCATTTGTGGCAGTGAAAATCCTTCCTTAAAATGCAGAGACATCTAAGAACCAATTTGTGTGAGTACTGCTCAGCCCAGATTGCAAAACAGGCTCTGCAAATACTACAACACTCCTTGTAAACCAAGCTTATTGGCACATCTGAAATACTGTATTAATTCTTGATTATCTTTTTAATTGAAAGCGTTTGGCAGAAATAGAAAAGGTCTAGAAATGGGACCTTGAATTACCAGATAAAAGTGTTCATGGGGAAGCAAAGCTCCGAAGATTGGAGCTGTCATTTAGTGATGAATACAAGGAAAAGCACTGGAGAGAAGGTAACTCTTTTAGTTAAGCTTATTCTTGCTTCTCAAGAAGAATAAAAGGAATTTAATTAAACTGAGCATTTAGAACAGATCAAAGAGGCCTCTCCTCCACAGTGTACAGTTAATGATGAGATTTTCTCACTACAAGGTATAATTTTGGCCAGGAGTTACCCTGTGGCTGCTCCATCCACTCCCACTTCTGCCCATGTTTCCTCTTCTCCAGGAGCTTTTGGTGCTGTCCACTCTCCATGGCTGGCAACTTGCACAGCTCTGCTCCTAAATTCCACAGCAGCTCCCCATGCCACAGCCTGGGAAACCTCTGAATTATCCTGAGGGCTCATTTACTGCCAAAAATATCTGTACCCAGCAGGGAACTGTCACAGGCCAGCTGCAGGGCACCTGCCAACACGTCCTTCTTAAATCACTCTGTCTATCTGATCCTGAACATAATCAGCTAGAGGGCCCAAATTATTGACATAATACTGATTTTCACCTCCCTTGTCTGGATTTGAAACTTCAAGGCTGTGATTAATTAGGCCTCTCTACTACCCCTGTGTCTGAGGTATTATTGGTCTGATGCCTTGTGTAATCTTTTGAAGGTGACAGTGCAAAGAGCTGCCAGGGATAAACCTCTGAGTCTCTCTTGAAAACCACACTGCTCCTTTAGCCCTCATCCTTCCACAGCAAAGGTTCTTCCTTAGACTTCCATGAATTCCCAGGCAGGGCACTGCACTTGCTGCAAGCATAGAAAAAACCACCAAACTTCTTGTAATCTCACGTCATTTTTGGGATTCCAGTGATTCTTGGCCAAGACATTTTGACAAATTTGTCAACCCAGCTGTGTCTTACACCTTTTCTTGTGACTAAACAGACAATTCCAGCTTGGTTGAATGAAGTTTTGGAGGGACACCTGGGATCAGAGTGACTTAACACTGTTTTCAATCTTACAAGGCCTTATGGAAGCTGAATTAGAAGGAGAACACAGCATTCTCCTTTTTATCAGGAACATTGCTAAGGTGCAAAAGCCCACAGGAAGCAGTGAAAAGTTGTGTTGGCCTTGACCACTCCAAAGTTTGGATTGTCCCTTTTGAGTGCTTTAGCAGTAATTGCATCACAGAATTGTCTCCTCAGTGGTTCAGGAATTACATTTTTTGCTTCCTTGGTGCATCTTCATGCAGCTGTTATGGAATTCCTGTTATGGAATCACAGAATGGCCTGGGCTGGAAGGGACTTTAAACATCACCTCATTTCCATCCCCTGCCAAGGGCAGGGACACCTTCCACTATCCCAGCTTGCTCAGAGACCCATCCAGCCTGGCCTTGGGCACTGCCAGGGCTGGGGCAGCCACAGCTGCTCTGGGCACCCTGTGCCAGGGCCTCACCACCCTCACAGGGAAGACTTTTTCTAATATCTCCTGGTTTCAGCCTTTTGCACACTACCAGAAACACAGTTAAAGACTGCAAGGTAATGAAAATATCAATTTGTTGGCACAACTTCTTGGGTACAGTGGCTAAATTTGGGACACACTTAATTTCTTTATTCCCACTGCAGAGAGGAAAATGTAAAGTCTTGAACTTCAGAATGTTACCTGAATGCCATTTTTTAACAATTTAGGTCCTTTCTGTGTAGAAAGAGACCAGTGATAGTCAATGCCTTGGTATTCTGCCCAGAGAAGCTGTGGCTGCCCCATCCCTGGCAGTGTCCAAGGCCAGGCTGGATGGGGCTCTGAACAACCTCGGATAGTGAAAGGTGTCCCTGCCCATGGCGGGGAGTGGGACTGGATGAACTTTAAGGTCCCTTCCAACCCAAACCATTTTAAGATTTAGGTGATCACCTTGAGCAACCATTGATTTTTTTAAAAGTGGGTGAATGTTTGTACTCAGTGAAAACCAGGCCCCATTGCAGTAATACCATCTTCATTCTCCAAGGTCAGCAACACACTTGGAAAATCTCTATTTCTCTTTTTGCTCCTTGTCTTTTGCTCTGATGAAATTCCAGAAAAGAGGGCAGGGACAATATGGGTCATAGAACAGGAAAAGACAGTGATGTTTATGCTACCAGGGTCCTCACCTGACTGTTTTTTTCAATAGAATTTATTGGTAATGATCAATTTACAGCTTGAAGAGTTAAATACAAAGTCCTGTGCAGTCCAATGCCCAGTAAATGAATGCAAATAGAAATAACACCATTATCTTCTCTAATACCAGTTAGCCTCCCATAGAAGTCTGAGGGCAAGGACCCAGACACAGAGGGAACATCTGCTGGACCCTTGGTGCCAGGGTCTAGGCAGCAGGAGTGGCACAAGGGATATTTCTGTTGTTGCTTGACCTGCCAAATACTGAACAAATAATCAGAGGCATCGGTGAGCAGTTAGATTACTAAGAGGAAAAGAAAAGCTAAACTAAATCAGCAGGGATCAAGATAAAAATTATTGATTGTGTGCACTGCCAGTACTTACAAGAGATCTTGGGTTTTTTTTTTTTTCTTCCAGTGTAGTTTTGATAATTTTAGTAGGGTCTCACCCCATCTGTCACTGCTCTACTGTGTCACTCCATCTTACATCTCCATGCTGCAAATCCTCACTTGTTCTAGCTTCCAGAACCACTTTCCTAAACAGGAAGAGATTATCTGGCCTTGAGTTTTTGACTTTTTTTTTTTTTAATCTTTTGCAAAACAATAATTTCTTCAAGAAAGGAAGAAATTTGGCTCTGTGGCAACACCAGAGGCTGTCGAACTTATCAGCATAGACTGTTAAGTGTATTTTAATAATAAAGTTTATTTTAATTGTTCTCATCACAAGCATTGCTCAGTAATTCCACATTTGCATTGATGCACACTGAGGTCTGTTTAATTTATACTTTTCTATGTACACATGCCTGTATGCAATGTTTAAAAGAAACCATTGCTACATAGGTCAGTGATTTTCCCTTGAGAGTTCTTCAGAAGCAACATCCATTTTGCATGAGGAAGGAAGGGATTTTGAAAAGATTTTGCAGGGTGCTTTCCCTCTCTCAATTTGCTTTCTTCTTTGGTTTTATAAGCCCCTGGCAAGTTACCTGCTGGAGTGGGAGCTGCTGGGATATTCCAAGGGGTCAGCAGAGCTGGGCAGATAGGGTGACCTCGAGGCCAGCAGGAGGTAATGATCAGATTAGCTGAGTCAGAAAGGCCAACCACAGCTCTATTTATACCATGGCTCCCCTTCAGAGGAGCTCACCTAATCAGATCTGTCCCCAGGAATATGTTTATCCTGTCTAGAGCCTGGCTTTCAAAGCAAATTTTTAGATCCCAGCTCCCTGTAAACCCAGGAGTGCTGAGATCCCAAAGGCCCTTTTGATTTCCCTCATTATGAGAGTGTTATGAAATTTAAATCCAGACTCTAAATGCCTAGTTTTAATCCAGATATGGAAAGCTGTGCTTCTGCCTCAACCCTGCTGTCAGCAAGAAAACCTTGCTCCAGTTCTTTCTGCAGAAACTGTTTTTTTCCACAGACTTGAACAATTTAGTCCCTCAGCTTTGAGGATCTACCCTGGATGGAGGATTGCTGCCCTGCAGGAGGCCAGGGAGGTGTGTGATTCCTGCCTGTGCTTCCCCTCGGCGCTGAAGGATGCAGGCAGCATTCCTGCCCTTCCCCAGAGGTGTGGTATTGACCTCTCTGATTTTTACATTCTACTGAACCACCCAGATGGCAGCAACAAAGCCCAAGCAGCTCAAAGCTTTCAGTGACCCAAAAATCTGAGGAGAAAGTTTGCTGAAGTCATGTATGAAGAGACAAAACAGTTCCCATCTCCTGCCTCTGAGGTGCAGCTTTCTCCCAGGCTGATTGCATTTGAATCTTTCCCCAAAATTAACCCGTTCTGGTGACCTGATTTGATGCTGTAAGGCATTATGTGCAGAAATATTAATGGATAGGTGTTTCTGGAGTTTTTTCCTCCAAAATCTGTGTTTGTGGGTCACACCAGCACATCAGGTGAGTTCTCTCCTCCTTCCCTGCCCATCCCAGTTCTGCAGGTGATGCCTTTTACAGAGAATATCACAGTGCAGCAGTGTCAGGCTAATGACTTAACTTCTCTTTGCTGTGTCTTTGCCAAAAACAAAGTCAACATTTTTGTTTGCATTTTGAGCAGTGCCTTTAAATCCTGGGTCTATCACATAAGGAAGCCAAAAGACCTGGGAAGGGTGAGGTTTTACCCCAAAGCTTCTGGAGATATTCAAAGCACAGCTTTGGAAACAACTTTAATTGATAAGCCAAAAATCTGTGCTGCACTTCAGCAGCACAGAGGGAGCTGCACAGTTGCTATAAAGCAGGAAGGAAAAGTGCATCTCTCATCAGTAAAGCTGTTGGCTGTGCTTTGCTTTGCACTGCATTTGTATCCCTGCATTTGTCAGCTTTTCTTGCCTTTTGTTTTGCCAGGCTGTTACTGCGGCAGAGAAGTCAATAAACACAAGTTTCAAGTACTTTTCAGATTGTGGTTATGATATAATGCTGCCATTAAATCCTTTTTTTCCCATATGCTGCCTCATCCAGAGGGATCTTTTAGCTTTTGTTACGCTCAATTTTTACAGTGAGCCACTAAAAAGAGCAAGGACCAAGAAGCCCAGTTCCCAGAGGTGGTGATGGTACCTGAAGGGAATGGACAGCAGGTGGAAGATGGTTAAATCCTTGAGACAGCCCTGATGTCATTTTGTCCTCATTCTTTGTCCAAAAGATGATGGGTAAGTAGTAATCTGTGGCTCCAACTCTGGCTGGAAATTATGGTGCAGGCTGGACTGAAAACATGTTTCTGTGTTATCCCTGTGTCAGTCACCCCCTCCTTTTCTGATATGCACAGTATCAACACAAGGAGGGGAAAAGGAATTGTTTAGGGTGGGATGAGGTGTAACCAGGGGCAATGGGAGGAAACACAGCAAAGCAATGTCTAGGCTGACTATCAAGAAAAACATCCCAACACTGAAGCCTGAAGGGGCTGCTAAATATCTCCCAAAGGAAGCAGTGGTAACCTTTATCAATGAGTCATTTCAAACTCTGAAGGACAAAGCCCAAGTGTGGGGAATGGGTCTGTGCTGGCAGTGCATGAAGGGTCTTTCCCTTTCCCCCTCGCTGACTCCCTGCCCTCGCCCTCCTGAGAGAAACAGAGCCTGAAAACACAGCCAGACTGGTGGTTTCCTAACACAGGCACACAGAGAGAAAAACAACATCCTTTGAGATTGGGAGCCTGGGAAGTGTTTTTTAAATTAGCTTCAATAACATGACAGATGATAACAAGTTTTTGAGTAATTTTCTTTTTTTTTTTTTTTTTTTTTTTTTCAGCCACATGTGTCTGGCCTGGCAGGAGCTTTCTTGTGAATTAATGAAACATCAAGGCTGCACTGCCAGCCAGATTGCAGTGGTGTGTTTCCAGGAGAGAGCCTGAGCTGGCAGACCCTCAGCTGCTACAAATCAATTAAGTCCCTCTGATTCCAGCAGAGAGGGCCACTGAGTACAGCTGCAGGATCTGGCCCATTCCACACTGGAACAGAAAGACTGCATTCATTTTGCCGAGAGCTGGACTAGTTAAAATTTAAATGCTGTTAAATTTTAAAATCCCAATTTAATTTAAAATTCCCTTTGCAGTTTCTTTTAGTGACAGCATTGCTCATTTCTGCTGAGAAGCTGAGACCTAACCTTTGGCTGAGACTGCCACATGAGGGTTTCACTGTCCTGTGGCCAGCAGGTGTGATGTGTCTTGCCCTCAAATTTTTTTATGAGCCCGGTTTCTTGCTTCTCTTGGTCAAATAACTGTAATAAGAATAATCATGGAATCACAGAATCATGGAATCAAAAATGGGTTGGGTTGGAGGCACCTTAAAGATTCTCCAGTTCCAACCCCGTGCTACAGGCAGGGACAGCTTCCCCTGGACCAGGCTGCTCACAGCTCCATCCAGCCTGGCCTAAATAGCATCAAAGGTCAGCCAGAACTCCCCAAATTGCCTGAATCCCTGGAAAGCAGCAGCATGCCTTGGTTCTGGCAGGAGAGGAAGCGCAACAGAGAAGGAGTCCCTTGTCTATGGCACAGCCCTAGTGCCCAGGCAGGCTGCAAAGACTTAAAGTGCTTCTAACATTCATGGCCCAGCCCTACATACACTATGCGTGCACTGAAGGCTTCAGTTTTGGGAAGAGAGGATTCTGCTAGCTCCCTGGACAGACTTTTGGACACGTTGCAGGGCTGTTGCAATGCTTGCATTTGTGGGGAGTGAGTTTGACTGCAGTGTGAAGAGAAGCCCAATGTCTGAGTGTGCAGACCTGGCTGTGTTTCCCTATGTCCCACATTGACATGTGAGTGTTCTGCCTTATTAAAAGTTATTTCATGGCATCTGCTCCCCAGTTAGCTGGGCATCAGTGAAGAAGAAAATCCTCCTCTCCCTCAGCTCATGGCTGTGAGGGAAGGGGTTGTCCTGGACAGAGAGCTGCAGAAAAAAGAAATGGAGAAGAGTTGGGAGTGGGGAAGGAGGCCAGGGGTTAAAGCAAGAGGAACAAGGGTTAAAGGGAGCTTGGAGGGGCTGAGGAGGTATTGTTAGACCTGGGAGAGCTTTGCTTGTGCCCACAGGCAGAGCTGCACCCTAGAGGGCAGCACCACATCCCAGGCAGGTCTCTTCAGTTCACCCCTTGCTTTCTGGTAAGACGTGAGATTTTGAGCTTCCAACCAGCAACTGGGTTTGTAATTTGGCAAAGAAACTTGATAAAAAACAGGCCAACAACCCAAAGCATGTCATCACAAAGTGTTACAGCCCATGCATTTAGCACCTCGCTGCAAAGGCCAGCTGAGAGCCAACTTTCCAGTGTAATTTTCCTGCACATCTGCCAAGCAGCATGTGGAAAGAGCCATCTGTGTGTCCTACCAGGGCATTTCCCAGTCACAGCTTCTAAAGGGTAACTAAAAAACTGCCTGCTGTACATGCCATTGCTCAGAAGGTCTAGAGTTTTCACAAAAATATGAGTTAAAGATGAGAGAACAACTGATGACTCCTGCTGTTCAGTCTGCTCTGTCTGGATGTGGAGCTAATCAGACCACTCAGCAAAATTAACATCTCCTAAGTACTTCATAATCCAATTTATGTTTTAAAAATTTTGCTTTAAAGAAATAATAGGAGAAAGAAAGACAGGAAGAAATAACAGTCTATCAGGCACTGTTCATTAAACATTTTTGCATCAGGTGATGTCTTGGGTGACCAAGATCCTGATGATGCTTACACTGAAATCTCCAAATGAGTGATTGCCCACAGGAACAAGTGATTAAGGGAAATGGTGCATTGCCTATCCCTGGGAACACTGGTCCAGGCTGAGCTTCTTTTTGGGATGCAGGCTTTTGCCAGGCACATCTTGTGCAGCTCAGAAGAATGTCTGGAGGAAAGTCCATCTGCAAGAGGCCAGACTACATGATCTAATGGTCCCTTTGGCCTTAGAAGCTTGAATCACTGAATTGGAATCTGTGAAAAAAGTGTCCCCAGCTGTGGGAATGAACTGGCTCGATTGCAAATAGGTCAATTAAACTCAAACCAACAACCCTCTGGGGTCGTCATAAAGTCCACAAATTGGACTGAAAGGCATGTAAGTATAATTAAACTTCTGTAGTTTCAAGCTAATGCAAAATTTCTCACTTCCTGTCCAGCACTCCTGTGTGATGTTCCTGTGCTTGCCTAAAAATCTGATGCATTATTATCATGTCTCTCCACAAAGGTCTCTATTGGGAGGCAGTGTGAGTGAGGCTGGAGCTGGACTGGCCAAGTGGAAGGTCCATCCTGCTCTGGGCAGCCACAGATGTCCCCTCCAGGTGTTAAGCCAGGTAATTCCCATGGTGAGCAAAGGAGGGACCCTGTCACCTTCCTTCCTTCCCTTGCTTTCCTCTCCTCTCCCACTCCTGACACAAATCCAGCCCCTGTGCTCTCACCTGCTCCTTCTCACAGCTTCTCATCCCCTCTCCCCCTCATCCCTCTCCTGTTTCTCCCTGTCTCCTAATTCACTTTAAAACACACAGCTTCTCCAAAACCTTAGGAATTGGATTTTAGAGAAATCAAACACTGCCTGAGCCAAGTCAGGCTCTGATGTACTCTTTTTCTGGGACAGAGACAATCAGCTATGGAAATGCTGTAAAAAGCTAGGTGCCACAGCAGGATGGGCTGTGAGCTCAGCCCTCTGGAGCTGAGCAGGGCCAGACCCAGGCAGGAGCAGAGACTGGCTGCAATGTTCACAGTGCCATCTTTTGGATAAGGTGGAAAACTGTTCTCAGAGCCATCCAAAAACTCTCCAGACAACCCTCCCAGAGAAAATGATGCTTTTTATCCTGGCTGCTGCCAAAACCACTGCCTTGATTCCCCTTGGAGTTTTTATTGGGAGGAGTTATTCTTCCCTTCAAATTTGTGGTGTGTCTGCACTGCATCCAGCTCTCTCCAGTCAGCAGCATTTCAGCAGTGCAGCACAGGGAAAACCACTTTGGAAAGGTTTTCTCTGCAGGAACTCGGGTGTCTGATGGAAACCTCTGCAGCTCCTGATGCTGGAAAGCCTGACCACAGGCAGGAGCAGCATGGATGCAGAGGGGGCAGCAGTTCCAGGATTTGCCTGGCCTGGTTCAGCTTTACGGCTGAAATAAGGAAAAACTCTAAAACCCCAGTGTACCCTGGATGTAATCCTATACCCCCCCACGCAACACCCCAGTGATGCTGTGGTGGAAATGAATGCTGCACCTCCACTGGGCTTTTGAAATTCCATGAAAAAGCCAATTCCTGAAGGGGTCTTAACTGAGAATACACTCATCCTCAGTAGTCATGCTAATGTTAACTGTGTCTGAGCCAAGATTCTGTAAATCCAAGTCAGCTCTGTCTCTTGTGCCTAATAATATGAAGCAAGAAATAGCCTAGCCTTAGAAAAGCTGTGGGGTTTGGCCTCAGCCCATATCGATTATCTAGCTCAGAAATGAGCCCAAACTTCTGGTTCTTGCCCAAACAGCAATCATTTTGGAACTTCCTGCCTACAAATCAGACTGGCAGATACTGGGTGTGCTGAGTTTGTTCAGATTCACATCTTCCAGTTTTAGCTGAGCTCCCTTTTGTTTACAGATACTTTTCTTGAGCAAAGTCTTTTTCTGGTTGCATGCTCTTCATGGAATCAAAATACTCAAAGACTTCTAGAGATTTTCTTTGTTCAAATCCTACAGCCATGAAATTAATGGCAAGATGCAGCTGATTTTATTGTAATCAACTTTTCCCCACTGGGAAACTCTCATCTTTGCAGTAGCTGCTAGAAAGCAGTGCTGTGTGACACCATCCAAAGATGAAACTCCCATCTTTGCAGTAGCTGCTAGAAAGCAATGTGATGAAGCAGAGGGTGTTCAGCCAAACCATCCCATAAATGGGAGCTTAGCAGAGATATCTGAGCTACTTCTATCAGCTCAGTGAGGAGAAATTGTAACTGTCTGGTCACCCCTGTGTGCCAGACTCTGTCATCGACCTGCAGCATCTATTGCTCCAGTCCCTGATTGTTCCCATCAAAATCAGGATAAATAAAGCTGGCAGAACACAGCCTGGAGTGCTGTCACCCTGAGCAGAAGGTTAGGACATCTTCCCCATGTTTGTATTGCTGAAAAAACCATCACCAAATTGCCATCACCAATTTTAATGGATTGGGGTGTTCGTCACACCTTTGGCATTCTGTATTGTCCCACAAGTCAAGTGATTGTTGAGAGAACACATCACACTCTGAAATCCACCCAGCTGAGTGTCCCTCTCCTATTTGGCATCTGCTTTCATTTGCTGAATGTTAATGAAAGGATTTTGGCCACACAGGTGTGTGAAATCTGCCTAGAGAAGCTGTGGCTGCCCCATCCTGGATGTATCCAAGGAGCTGGATGGAACTGTAAGAGCAATCTGGGATGTGGAAGGTGTCCCTGCCCATGGCAGGGGGTGGAACTGGATGATCTTTAAGGTCCCTTCCAACCCAGACTACTCAATGGCACTGTGATGCTGTGGCAGCAGGGCCTCTCTCAGCTCCCTGTGCCAGCAGAACAGCCCTGTCTGGAGGCTGCTTCACCTTCTCATCCCTATTTCCCTGCCACATTGAAATGGAGGTGGGGGCTAGGGGGTGGAAACACCTTCATTTGACATGGTGGCATGGAATGGAAAGCTCTTGAACACAGCTGCTTTCCATGCAGATGGAAAGCCCTTGGATTTGGAGAAGGCTGCTGCCCAGGCTGGATTAGTTTTCTCAGGACTGAATGCCAGGGAAAGGACAAAGTGTTTTTCACCCAGTGAGGAATCAGTCAGTGGAGGGTACAGGTGCCTTTGGGAAAAAATGAGGTTTCTACTGCAGGCCAGGCTTGGGCAACTGAGACCCCAAAAAACCCTTGTGAGTGAAGGAGTACACTGAGCTCTTTAGTGGGCTTTGAGGGAAGCCCTCAGACAGGTGGGGACACGCCTGTGCTGTTCTGTGTGCACAGGAACCCTCTCTCAGCTGTTTCCTTGGTGTGCTGGCTCAAGTGCTCTTTGCTCCCTTGGGAAAATGTGTACATCTCTCCAGCTTCACAGAGCCCTGCAGATGTGGGTTGGGCACTGGGACACCAGAGATGATGTTCTGAAGGCATATCACATGAGCAGGTGAGAGAAAAAACCCTCCTGGGTTTCACAAGGATGATTTTGTTGGGAAACACCAGGTCCTGAGTATGGATGCTGTTTGTGTACAGCAAATGTGGCCAGGAAAAGCAACCCCAGAGACCCGTTCAGATGAAGGGAAGCCTTAGAGAAAACCAGTCCAGCAAAAGGAGTTTTATTAGGTCTCTGTGGCAGATGGATTGAATTATTGGAGCTTAAGCTAAAACAAACTTTCCATGTCAGACACTGAGTTTCACTTCATGAGGACTAAAGAGTTTTGGGCAGTGTCTCTTTAACGTGCTGCTGAAGTTTGCACATGCAGATACACGTATTTGGGGCTGCTAAAATAATCCTGTGTGTGAGGGAAACTGTGAGCAACTGAGGGAGAAAATGACACTTTTGAAAGCTAAAATATGCTTCCAAATCTGATGCATGCCTTGAAAAACAAAAATGTTTTATCACTGAAGATTCCTGGCTTTTGACCAGATGCCAATCTGAATCCAGTTTTGCAATTTCTACTCTGCCATCTCAACTCTTGCTCTCAGAGGGATTTTTGCCTGAGTGGGAGCAGGAGAGCTGGGCCCTTGGACAGCAGAGCTGTTCCTCCCCCAGGGACAGCCTGAAGGGCAGGGTACAGCAGTGATTTCTCCTGCAAATGTAACAGTACAAACATCCACATCCATGTAGGAAATCAGCTCACCCTGGCAAAGCACCCCATGCATTTTTGGCCCTCTCTCTTCAACGGTCCTGCTTAACTTTACTCTTACTCCTTGAAACAAAGCTTTGCAAATGCTTGTGTAGTTTGCAGGACAAAGGGCATCACTTTTTATCACCCAGAACCCAAATAACAACATTTTGCTCTGTAAGTCTCTGTGCTCTTGAGCTAAATGCTATCAATTCAGCTGATGGAGTTAACAGCAAAAATGTAGAAGGAAACAGAGCTGGCGAAATAGCTTGTGATTATTATCTGAGGGCTGGGTGGAGTAGCTATTGGAGAGGCAGCAGCTGGGAGCTGGCTCTCCAGAATAGAGAAGCTGACATTACAGAACTTCTTTCCTTCTTAAATGCTTTGGTTTTCTCTGAACTTTCCAACTTCCCGGGAGGGGTGGCAGCTATGTGACCTGCAAACCCCGGGGAGACTGATCCCAGCTTTTAGATCAAGGAACTCAAAGTGACAGTGGGAACAGAGAGGAAAAACAAATGCTTCTTTTAAGGAATGCTCTTTGAATTATTTATCTGCGTGTTACTGAAGTCTGTTTTGTTCCTCACTGTACTAGCTATGAAGCAGTCTAATTACAAGTACTTAAGACACAAATAAATTACCTTGCCAGCCATGATAAATGCTGCTTGTAAAGCCCAGAACTGTTTCTGCAACTGCAGCCAAGAAACCTTAATAGACCACCTGTTAGGTGAGATGCAAAATTATCTCTAGCATGTTATGAATAATCTGAATTCCAAGGAAAATAGGTGGTGCTGTTTTAGTGTCCTGGAAACTTGTAGCCATCCTTATCTGTTTGCTGCATACCTAGTGCCAGTTCCTTAGGGATGCAGCAGGGCTCATCTTTAACTGGATGCTTTGAGAACCAGCAAGGTACCATGAGGACAATCTGGCTTTGGGTGGGTGTCCAAAGCTTTCCTGCTCAAATGCCATGAAAGCTTTGTACTTGTTTTTTCCTGATCCCCAACCCTTCATTCTTTCTTTCCAGCCTTCAGAAGGCATTTTGTGACATCCCCACTGATACACAGTGGTTGTGCTGGGGAAAATGGCAATGTAGAACATAAGCATCGACACAAAGCAACTCCACGGGTAGAGGTGATGTTGATAGAGGCAGACTTCTGAAAATACCTGACAGACTTCAAATGTCAGGTTGCTTTTTGAGCCCTAAGTAAACCTGCTTAGACTGCTGCTTTTGTTTTTTTATAGCTGCAAATTTAACTCCTTGCAAAGGCATCCTGTGATCTTTCAGCTCAAAGTTGCATTTGCGTTTTAGACACAGGCTGCCTTCCAAAAGCATCAAAATGGCCTGGAGCAAAGGTCTGTCGTGGCTGAGGAAAAAGCACAGTCACAATGGGATGCCAAAAAATATCTCCCTGAGGCTGCAATTGGATGCAGAGCCGTCAGCCCAGGCTGCAGCCAGGAGCTCTCTGGCCATGAGCAGCTGGGAGGAAACACCACTCAGATGCAGCCAGAGCCACAGGTCTTACATCTAAAATTGCCTCTCTCTGGGAGGAGAAACATTTTCAGCCTACACAGACTCCTGCCTGGTCATACAAAGCAATGCTCTGGGCTCCAAACTAGGCTTACACAGGGCAAGAATGGAGCCTAGACTTGGTGTGAGATATAGGAAAGGACTGGACCTGTGTAGGGTGCCAAGGGATGGCCACCTGCTCCCTGGAGTGCTACCTCAATCCCCTGAGACACAGCCTCGAGCACGGGCTGAAGGAGGAGGCCAGGCCAGCACGGGGTGTGTTAATCATCCTCTGTTTGCACTGGGACCTCAGGGACGTGGGCAGGGCTGTCCCTCCATCATCCATGAGCAGGAATTTGCACTGTAAAACATTAAGCTGAGCTTTCACAGAAGTTTCTGAGGACTTTTTTCTGGGGCACACTGTGCTGCCTCAGCAGTTTTGGGAGAGATGCCGGCGAGCTGACAGTGCTGAGCAGCCGCAGGCCCTGCTTGCAAGCTCTGCTCTGCATTAGCACTTCATGGGGAGAGGCTGCAGGAGAGGATTACCTGCTGCAGCTCCCTGGGCCCAGCACCAGCTCCATCTCACTCATCTGCCTGTCTGCAGCTCCGTACCTTGCCTTCAAAAGCCACTTCACACACCAGCACAACGAGGGCTTTCTGAGGATGCAGTGATGTCCTGTGGAAGCATCTGTGTAGAGCATTTGCCAAAGCAGAGGTCAGGGGTGTTCTATTTCCTGCAGAAAACCTGCAAATTGAGTGGCAGCCCCTGAGATCAGCTCAGCACTCAAAAGGATGACATCCTTTTAACTCTTGTGGCACGTGGCACCACTGCTCTGGTTTCCTGAGCAAAAGAGTCCGCTCATGTTGGCAGCAGTGAGCAATTGGCCAGGGCCTTTCCCTGCCCTGAGGTCAGGCAAGTGTGCCCAGAGCCCAGCTCACGTCCTCAGGGCTGACCTCATTTTCTCCTCAGCACAGGGTGAGCTCACCCATTCTGCGGTCAGGACCAGCCCCAGGGCTGCCAGCTGGGACATCCCAGGGCACCGTGGGCCAAAACGGTGGCAGGGAATGTGTAACACTTAAAAACCACATAGGGGCTCTGTGTTGCTGCTGGAGGCTGTGCCTGGACTCTGGTGCAGATATCATCACTGGAAATAAGAGGAGAGATTGAAGTGATGCTCTGCTCAGTTATAAATGAGGTAAAAGCTTAAATTATTGCCCCTTTCCCCAGGAAACTACGCAGGCTGCCCAGGAAGAGCCTTCTGTGCTACAGGGGTGTGTGGTCTCTCCTCCCTGCCTGATCACAAATTGATGGGAAATGTGGCAGGGGCGTTGGGCACGGCAAGACTCATCTCTCCAAGCCCAGAGAAGATGGCAAATTCACAGTTGTGCCCTGTTTCCAGAGGAGCTGGCAGTGGAGCTGTGTGGTGTGGCTGAAGGCAGCTCCTCCAGTGAGCTGCCTCTCCATAATCCTGGGCAGGCAGAGGTCAGAGCCTGGCAGAGCTGCTTCCCTGGGATGACAGCAGCGTGACTCAGGGACAGCTCGGTGTAACCTGCTTATTTATAAACTCTGTGTACAAAGATGATTATTTTCCCCTCCTTGCCTGCTGCAGACGCTTGCAGCAGGGAGAAGCCTCTTTGCTCTGAGCTCACAATGAGTTCCCCAGTGCTGATGAGGCCTTGCTTGTCCTTCCCTTTGCAGGATCCCCTCGGACATTTGCAGCCCTGGCAGTGAGGCACACACCCCCAGCTGTGGGCAGGACCCTGTTCCAGGTGGGTGTCACCTCAGGCATGACCTAGAGGGAACCAAAACCCTCAAGCCCCAAGCTGTGGCCCCTCCAAAAGGCCACACCCTTCCAGTTTCCACCCAACTCATCATTCCTTCCCCACATTGGTTTTTTCTGAGCACTGCATCAGTGTGATCTGTGTAGCCCAGGAGGCCAAGTCTCCCCTGCCTTGTGTCAGGTACCGGAGTGACAGCACAGGGCAGGGTTTCAGACGTGCCAAGGCAACGTTCATTTGCCTGAATGGAGTCATGCAGTGCTATTTTAAGCAGGTTTGCTTACCCTGCCCAGCCTCTGACTGGCTGGTTTGTACATCCCACAGTGCCCCACACACCTGTATGGGCCTGGCGTGTCTGACACACAGTCCCTGAGAGTCCCATGCCCTTCTGGACTGGCAGGGAAGGGCTGGGCATGACACACACACACACACATGACTAAAATAGCACAAGACACCTCTGCTTCAAGCAGCTAAATCCTTGCCACCACCAGCTTCAGTGTTTCCCTGGCTGGCCTGCACAGTCCCACTGGCCCTGCTGCTGAAGTCTTGCTATCAGGGGCTAATTTTCCACGTCAGTGCAATTTTAATTTTCCAGAGTTGTGCCTAGTTAGGACTGGTTATTTATTGTTCCAGCAAGAGAAGGACTTGATGAAATGTTCAAATCCATATATAATAAAGTTCAGGATAACCTGGCACTCACAAGAGCATTGAACAGTGTAGAAGTGCCAAAAGCAATATAGGATTTGATAGGACTTGGCTGGCTGCATGGTGTGAATACTTATAGATCACAGATCTGAGTCTTTGTGGCACTGCCTCTTGTGTGGTCATTTATTATGCCTTAAAATGGGTGAGCAGTCAGCCTTTGAAGTACGTCATAGCAACTTTGCAGTGGAATGGGTGACTGAAAAATGTGTTATCATTTTGTACTTTAAATCTATTAATGAAACAAGACCTTCCTATTGTAATGCTTGCATTTTCTCATGACCAGGTCCTGGTTCTATTTGCCTTTTGGAGGAAAACTGGCATCTCTGGAAGTGCATGAAGGCACAGGCAAAGTGCCTGCCCTGCTGGTGGCACCACGTAAGTAGGTTTTGATTACAACACAAGAAGTGTTTCATTACACAAACCAACTGCTGTTGTGGTAGCAAGAGCAAACGGAGCTGTGGTCTGGGTAGGTTTCAGCTGGTGAGGCAGTGCATCTCCACAGGTACCATGGTGGTGCTTCTCCAAAAGGCTTCAGCTTCTGGAGCTCTTTGACATCAGCAGGAAGCAAAGCAGGGAAAGGGCAGCTACACAAGAGTTGCTCCCCATTCTCAACCTTCCCTGCTCAGACAGATTGGCTTTTACTGCTGGGGTGGAGGGTCAGTGCTCAAGATGCAAAAATGCACCTCCTTGTTACACCCAGGGAGCACGGAGACACAGGATTCAAATCCAGCCACAGCACCACCACCCTTAGGCATGTGGGACATCTCTGAGGTCAAGGAGACTCGAGGGTCAGTGCAAGCAGCCAGCTGGCCCTTGGCAGTGGGACTTTGCGGGGCAGCAGGGTGGGAAGGCCCTGTGCTGGAGCAGATTTTGCCATCCACCCTCCCTCAGGGCTGTGCCTGTTGGGAGCTGCTCAGTCTTTGGCTGCATAAGGAGCAAAGTTTGGTGGTTTGGAAGCAGAGGTAGAGGGGCAGTGGGGGTGAGTCTGACAGAGGTTATGGCACATTGCCAGAGCAGGGGAAGGTCTGGCCTTCAGCCCTTTACCAAGTCTGGTCTGCAGAGGTGTCTGTCTGAGTTCCTTATGAATCGATGTCATTTCTTGAGGATGGAGATCAGAAATGGCTCAGTCTTGCAAGGAAAAAAAAAAAAATTAAAAGCCTGGACTCTTTGCCAGCTGAAATGGGAAAATCAGGAGAGAGGGAGAAACACAAACTGCCCATTTTAACTGTTATTTACACAGAACCCAGCTACACAATAGGCTGTGAATGTATTCCCTGCTTTTCTCTGGCACACAAATGCAACAAAGCCGTGAAACGTGAGTTAACATGACAACTGAGACCTGCAGCCTGTGGGTCTCAGCATTTTCACTCTGTTTTCCCTTCCCTTGCCCTCACAGCACACAAGCCCTGTGAGCGCCCATCGGGCTCAGATAAATCCCTGGGGCTGCAGCAGGAGCAGAATCCACAGGTTCCACCAGCAGCATCAGCAGCTGCCATTCACTCTCATTTATGGCCCAGCTCTTCTTGTGAATGGCAGAGTCTTGTCACTGAAGGCCAAATACCAAGGGAGCTCTGGATGTGTTTAAACAAAGCTAAGCTTAATTAGAGCTGCTCAGAAATTAAATGCAGGAGCAGAGTGTATTCATGTTTGCACTCAGGAATATGTAAGGCTCTCGGGCAGATCTAGGTCACCTCAGCTCAAGCAGAATTACTGGGGAGCTCAGCGTGTGGGCAAACATTGTTCTGCCTGTTCAGTGGGAAAGGGGTAACTCCTACAGGAGCTGCAATTCCCCCACTCACAGCTCTGGCCTTCGAAGCTGGATGAGGCACAGCCAATGCCAAGAACTCAGAAACCTCGAGCTATTGTTCATATAACAGATTCTGGCTCCTTTTGCCTTTTGGCTTGTCTTCTCTTTCTCTCTCTTCTTATGTGTGTCTCCTTTACAGCTACCACAATGCATTTTCCTGCACAGTCATGAGATGCAGAATCTCTTTCTTTTCTCTCATTAAAGCTGGGAGTCTGTTATAATCATATGACTCACAGTGCCATAGGTCTAAGAAAAACACCCCACACAGGAGCCTTGAGATCAATCCTCATGTATTTCCACCTCCAAGTTGTGCTGCTGAGCTGTTACCAAACAAAAAGGGTATTTTATATCTGAAGGAATACTCAGGCTTTTGATTTTGTCTGCTGCCTTTCAAGCAGCAGTCTGCAGGTCTGGGCTCTGCCGCTTCCCCCTGAGTCACTGTTTGTGTGGATCCCCTTGTTTAGGTGAGCCTGGGATTTGCTGTGGTGGGTGCAGCACCAGTCTGGAGGCACAGCAGCAATCTCAAGGTCCCTCAGATCAAAGGTTTGGGAAAGGTCAAGTATTTAGTGTGGATGGGCTTTGGGGTCAGCTGGGCTTGAGGTAAGGCCCTGTGACTGCTGCAGGGCATGGGAAATCTCTCTCCTGTTTGCCCAAGAGATTCCTCCTCCTGTAGGCAAAGCAGAGAAGGTCTGTGTCTTGCAGAAGAATCAGGGCAACTCTGTAAATTCCAGGAGCTGTCAAAATTCTAGATTTTCATGCCAAGAAATATGAACATTTTCTAATATTATTTCAGGGTGAGTCAGCAAAAACTCGACAGCAGTCCTCATTCTTAATTTGGCCTCATTTGAAATAAGATATTCAGCTTGCAGCAATGATAACAGACCTAAAGGAGGTCTCTGAACAGACCCTTGGGATATGAGAAAGCAAAATCTTGCTCCCACAAAGAATCTTACTTTTTTGTTCTTTTACCTGGCAGCTCTTTTTCAAAGGGAAGCTGTGTTCTCAGAAATTTTTGGGCAATTCCAGTGAATACACAACACTCGATTCTAGAAAGTGCAGCTCTGCAAGAAGCAGGTGCTCAGGGCACTCTCCTTTCCTATTTTTTTAAATCATAGACTGGTTTGGGCCAGAAGGAACGATAAAGATAATCTCATTCCAACCCCCTGCCATGGGTGGGGACGCCTGCCACTATCCCAGGTTGTCCAGAGCCCCATCCAGCCTGGCCTGGCTCTGTGTGCTCCAGTGCCTTGTGCCCAGCTATGGTTTGCATGGTCATCACTGACTGTGGTGTGACACACCCTTGACACCCCCAGTTCCAAGGGTCTTGTCCTTCCCACCCCTCCTTATTCCAGAAACACATCACCAGGACGTGCTGCTTGTGGGCCAAATCTGAATCCTCTCCGAGGCAGGGGGACAGCACCGTGCTGAGCGTCACCATCAGAGTGGGGAGGTGAGATCTTAGAATTTATCCTCCCTTTTGGTCCAGATACCCACAGATTTAGTCTCCTTTCCCACATTTTTTTTTCAGCACATAAAACCAGGGTCCATTTCCATGACACTCTTTTATGACCTGCAACTGAAATGGAGAGCACATTTTCTAGCCAAGAGGATAGAGGCTTTGCTTGTCAAAAGTAGCAACTCCAGTTCCCGTGCTGAGGCTCACATTTTTACAGTAAACCCTTCATACCCTTTTTTATACCCTTCATACCCTTTTTTATACCCTTCATATCCTTTTTCTCCTTGCTAAATTGTTCAGTGCATTAATTATGATTATCATCCAATATACAGAATGTATTTCAACAGCACTTTGGGGTGAAGAAGCAAAACACAATATACCAATTACAATGAGTAATTTTCACACAATTTGCATGGACCTAGATCCTGTGAGATGGGGGGCACGGCTTGAACTTTAGAGCCTTCTCATTCAGTTTTCACTAATAAATTTTCTGAGGCACTGAGGGTGGCCTCGGGAACAAGGGGTGGAGAGCAGTGCAAGGCACGGCAGGATAAGACATGGCCAGGCCAGGGCTGGTTCAGGATGGGGGATCGGGGGCTCGCAGGATGGGGGATTGGGGGATCAAAGGATTTGGGGATAGAGGGATCAAGGGATGGGGGGAAAGGGGGATCAAGGGGTGGGGGTTCAAGGGATGAGAGACTGGGGGATCAAGAGATGGGAGGATAGAGGGATGAAGGGATGGGGGATCGGGAGATCAAGGGATGTGGGGATCGGGGGCCCGGGGGTCGCGGTGCGCTCCCCCTCTGGCCGCTAGGGGGCGCTGAGGCCCTGCCGGGCAAACGGCGCCGCTCGCCCCGCCCCGCGCACTCAGGTCACGCCCCCTTATGCAAATCTGGAGAGCGGCTCGGCCAATGGGAGCGCGCCGCCGGCGTTGTATTTATAGCCGCTATTTAAGGAGCCGCGCGAGCCGCTCCCGGCGGGAGTGGTGTCACGGTCCAGATTCCCATCCCCGATCCGCATTCCCATCCCCGATACTCATTCCCGGCCCCGATCCGCATTCCCATCCCCGATCCCCATTCCCAGCCCCGATCCCCGGCGCTGGGACCGCTCCGGCCTCCCGGCACCGGCCTCCATTCACAGAGCGCTGGTGAAGCCTTCCCCAGCCGCTCTGAGGGCGCCGTGGGTTTCGCTTTCAGCCGTTTCACGGCCATTCCCTCCGGAGCACAGCTCAGCGCTGTGCCGAGGCTTTTTGTCCGCCCCGCCTGATAAAGGTTGGGCGGTGAGGTTGGAAGGAGAGTCGGTGATGCCCCAGGGCTGGCGGAGGTGTCCCGGCATCTGTAGCTGTGTCAGATGGCAGAATCCCGGCGCTGCAAGGGCAGCAGGATTTTGTAGCTCTGGTGATCAAAGCCCGACTCGCCAGCTTACTCTCAGCCCTCCACAGAACAGGCACGCAGGGGTTTTCTGTCAGGAACAGCCGCTTTGTGTCTCCATAAGCTACTCTTGTCATTTGTCATACAGCTTGCAGTGCTACTGAAATCAGCCGTTCCCCTTCATTTGGAAACCCAGCCTGCTGTTTCTGGGTGTGTTGTGTGTTTTCATACTCAGCTTTTCTTCTGGTTGATACCTGTGCTTGTCTCTCCTTCCCACAGCACAGCTGAGTGCTGGTTCTGTGAATAAGAGTTGCAAATGTCTTTACTCTTGTTTTAAAGAAAGACATCACAGAATGTGCAGAGCTGTAAGGGACACACAGGGATCATCCAGTCCGACCCCTGGCCCTGCACAGGACACCCCACAAATCTCTCCCTGTGAGTGTTGTCCAAAGGCTCCTGGAGCTCTGGCAGCCTTGGGGCCATGACCATTCCCTGGGGAGCCTGTTCAGTGCCCCAGCACCCTCTGGGGGAAGAACCTTTTCCTTATAACCAACCTAAACCTCCCTAAGCTGTTGGCCAGGCAGCCTGGATACTTTGCTAAGGTATCACAGAATACCTGGGTTGGAAGGGACTTTAAAGGCCATCTCTTTCCAACCCCACAGCCTGGATTGATCCCAGGAGCTGTCCTGACCCAAGTGCAGCACCAGCCCTTGGTTCTGCTAACCCTGTGAGATTCCATGGCCCAGAGCTCAACCTTGCCTAGGTTTCTCTGGATGCCCTCCCATCCTTCAGGTGTGACAGCCCACCACACAGCACATAATTAGGAGAAGGATGTGGATGTGGATGGGGCCAGGAACTGCTCCAGCTCTTACAGCTTGGCACAGCAGAGGCAGACTGACAAGTTTTCCTCCGGATTTTACTAAGATTTCCTTCAAACCAAGAAAAGAAGAAAACTCTACAGCAACCCCATAGCCTACCTGTGTGCTGAGAGCTGGCTGCCAGCAGGGCTTTGGGTAGCCTCCTGTCCCTGCTGCCACTTTCTTGCCAGCACTCTGCCTTGATGGTGTTGCAAGGGCACAGATTGACTTGACCCCTGCTCTATTAGAGCAGGACAGTGGTTTCCAGGATAAAACTGTAGTGGATCTGGGAAAGGGTGAGATTTTGGGAGTAAATAATTAAAAAAGGCAATAAATGACTCATTCTTGTTGAGCATTTAAAATTACAACCAATGCCCATTCAATCAATGCAGACTTATTAGAAGAGTAATTTAAAGATCATGTGGGTCAGGCCCTTGAAGGAACTGTGTGCTAAAGTATTGTGATGGGTAAGTGCATTTTACAAGGGCTTTCTGGAATTCTTAAGCTGCCACAGTGGGAGAGAGGGAGAAATGTATTTCATAGCTGGAATGTGCTTCAAGTGACCTGGTTTTGTTTAGTTGGGGTTTTTCTCTGTTTTTCTAACTGTGCTTTTGTAGACATCTGCTTGAGAATTGACTGCAATGTTCACGTGCAATTTTAAAGGTTTTGCTATCTTTAACCTGTGGTTAAATCAACAGAGAATCCCTGAATATAGGCAAGTTTACATAGCAGTGTGTGACCAGTGCATGGAATAGATGCCAGTAATTCTGTACTTTTTTCATGTTCTGGATTGTATTCCAGAATAAATGAGAGCACAAACCAACCAGATCCACAAAGAGTGGAGTCAGGCTGGGTGTGAAGCATCACCAGCAAGCACCATCTGCATGCTCACATTGGTCAGGAATATAAAGGACTCCCAAATCCCCGCCCCTCTACTCAGTGTGTACAAAGAAGGGGACTGCTTTCAAATTGAAAACGAGCAGATATCAGCGGGGAGCAAAGCACGGAAGGAGGCTCATGCCCATCCCAGCCGCAATGGGATGGAGCTGGGCAGCAGGGCGTGCACAGCTGTCCCCCGCGGCTGCTGAGCAGGAGGCTTTTGTTCTGCAGGGCAGGATCAGGTGGAGAGGCAGGGCCCGGGCTGGCACAGGGAAATTGAGCTCCATCTGTGGCCGAGCAGCCTGTGAGGGTGACTGCCTTTCTGCAAGGCTTGCGCTGAAATTCAGCAGCCCCTGGTGTGTCCTGGCAGGGGCTCGTGCTTGTTGGTGAGCTGCCTGAATCCAGCAGTGATGCTGAGGCCCCCCGTCCCTCTCCCAGGCACTCACCTGAGTGTGTTTGCCTGCCTGGTGTCCTACTAAAGTCTCATTCTAGTTATAACCTCTGATACACTTGTGGTTGGTTTGTTTGTTTGTTTTTAAATCACTACCCCGATGAAAATTGAATAGCTTAGAGAATGCCTCAGGCTGCTGATGGCTTTGGGAGCAGCACAACCTTGCTTCCCATAATTGTGTCCACACTGGGAGTTGTGCCAGTAAAAATCTTTTACTAAAGATATTGACTAGTAATCAATGTAGTTATACCAGTACACAGGTGTATATACAGAGAGGTATGTGTGTAAATAAACATATATAAAGGGACTAATCCTTTGGGTTTTGCTTCTTTAAACACGTTCCACAAAGGTTGGAATTTGGGACTGTCTGAAGGCAGCAGAAGTTGTCTGGTTTGAGCAGTGTTGGTAGGATTAAGCGCTCCGGGGCTGTGGCAGGGATACTGTTACATTGATGTTTCCAATTAATGTCGATTCCCTTGGATCACAACAAAGCAAATGCAGTTCTCTGGAGTTTGTAGCTATCTGCTGGGGACTGTGCAGGTCTGAGGGCTTGCTGGCAGCAGGATGGAGGTGATCTGCTCCCAGTCATCCATCCCCATGAGGGCTCCAGGGTGGGTGCTACCAGTGTGTTGCACACAGTCACTGTCCCTGCTGGCTGCCAGTCCACAGTTAGAGCTGGGTGAAGTCACTCACACAGCACAAGACTTCAAATGCTGAGGCAAATCACTGAAAAAGTCACTCCTGTGCTTGGTTAATGAGCTGCATTAATTCCCACGTGGTTTTGGTGAGCAATAGAGGCAGTGCAGGACCATACAGGGCACCCTGGGGAGGGAAAAGGGGACACTCTGCCTGGTATGGGGGATGCAAGCATCCGGCTAAGGTGCAGGATCGCGGAATCACAGAATGGCCTGCATTGGAAGGGATCTTAAAGACTATTTATTCCACCCCCCTGCCATGGGCACAGACACCTTCCACTATCCCAGGTTGTTCAAAGCCCCATCCAACCTGTCCTTGGACATTTCCAGGGATGGGGAAGAGGCTGGGCAGCACAAGTAAGACATTGCCAGAATTTGGGCCAGAATTGCCACATTTGCTTTCCCAGGCTGGTTATTTCAACAAGGCTGTAGGAAGATGCCACTTTTCACATGCAGCTGTAATTGTCTCCTGGCTGAAAGCTGCCACTCCCAACAAGCTGCCGGTCTGTGGGAGCACATCCTAATTCTTTTCAGGCAAAAATCAGGCAGGCTGGTTTGAATAGCTGCAATAGTCAGTCTGAGCTCATCTGAAGGGAAAGGAGGAGTGCTCACTGGAACTGCTCCACAAGAGTTGGAAGAGGCCAACATCCAGCAGAGGGGCTTGGGGTGGTAACAGATTTTACCAGCAGAGCCAGATTCAGAAGATGACATAAGTTCACAGCCAAAAGAAAAAAAAATCACCTCTAGATCCAAAATGCCTCATACCCTTACAAAAAGCAGTATTCAAGCCTTTTTTTGTTTTGGGGGGGTTTTTTTTTGGTTTTGTTTTTTTTTTTTTTTTTGGAGTAGCACTCAGGCTACTTTATGTACACTTTGCTGAATTTTTTCCTCCTGTAAATTGCACTAATCTTTGGATCCTTCCAGCAGCTTGAGTTCCTGCATATCAGTACAAGAATATTAAAGCCTGTGAGCCGGAGTCAGAGTACAAAACCTGGACTTTGTGTGGTGGAGTTTGGCTTGCCATCTGCCTGACAGTGCCAAGGAAGCCCAGCAGTGAGGCATGGTGAGTAGGATCCCAGAGGAAACACAAACCATGGGGAGTTGCTGAGGAAGGTGGTTGCCTTTTTCACACAGGCTAGGAACCCAAACAGGGAGGTGTCACACTCAGTGGACAGTTCTCCACAACAACATTGCAAGAGTGGCTGTGGACCTCATCTGGAGATGTGGCTCTCAATGAGTTCATTCTTCTCTCTTCTTTTTTTTTCATGTCCTTCTGTCTGTCTTGTTAATTATTAATTCAGTGTGTTGAGAGCCACATTCTTCCGAGCGGCTCCTCCCATGTTTCCAACCTGGGCAACTTGTCTTGCCTTATTAGTCTGTGGACTAAAATTGCTCCTTCATAAAGGTCTGTACTCTGGAAAGGAACCCAGGTGTCAGAGTGTACAGAAGGTGTGTCATCCCAGCCCTGTGGTGTGTTATGAGAGCTGCCTGCTTTGGCCACTCTGCAGCTTTTTTACATGACCTCAGCAGCGTTCGGGAAAGCAGCCTCAGGTTGTCGGGGGCTCTGCGGTCTTCTCAGCACATGCAATTAATCAGGAGGGGAAAATAAATCTAGCATCAGAATGAGCATTTTACTGGAACAGAGTTGCAATTTCTGTGCATAATTTAACACTTTGGGGAGGGAGCGTTCTCCGCTCGCCTGAAATAATTTAGAGGCGGTTTTGAAATAGAACACGTTTGTGTAAATATGTCTTGGGATTAAAGAGCTCACATTTAGTTCCTGCAGCATTACATCTCTGGCTATAGAATATGCCATACAGTAATCTCTAAACCCTGCTCTGCAAACTGTTTTCTTGTATAAAGAGACTCAAAATAGTTCTTCTGGCATAGCTTCATTTTTCCCCTCCTAAATACGGGTCTGTAGCATAAAACTCAGTGCAAGGTAACTCTGCAACTCTGTGCCTGTTTTATACATGGGAAAACTGAGGGGAGGGTTGGCTGAAAGTGGCCTCAAGCTAGTGGTTCATATTTTTCAATACTTACCAAGGAAAGGAGCTGTTTTGACATGTGGGTTTCCCCAAATTGCAGCCCTCAGAGTTGCAGCTTGCTTTTTAAAGCTGTCCCAAAGTTACCTGATTAATCTGCTTTAGACCCCAGTGTATAGTTCAGAGGCCACATCTGTAGTTCATCCTGTGACCTGTATTAGTAATACAGCCCAATTTATGGACTCTTAGCAAGAAATCCCTCAGTGGGTAATACTTTTTTTACCAAAAAGTGGATAATACATTTTTGTATGGAATTTGGAAATATGTTGGGGCCCACTGACATGTCCTATTCACAAACACCTTTGCACTGCCCTTCTTTCTCATTTCCTCTGAGAGTGGGGAGCTTGTTTGGGATCAGATGGTGTTGGCCTTACTCTTTGAAAAGCTCACCAATTGTGTGTTCAAGGCCTAAAGGATCTCTGGGCGTGTGCCAGCACAGCAGGACCAGAGTCTCAGGCAGCAGGCCTTAGTGATGGCATTTAGAGATCCCTTTTTGCTGTGACAATGCTGTGACGTTTGCTCAGCTAAGAATAGGCACTTGTAATAAGTTTCCCATATGGTGCTTTCAATACCAGTAAACAAAAACTCTCTCAAGTAAGTGAGGAGCAATGTTTTGGGTTAAAGCATTTTTAAAGCCAGGGCTCATTTATTTTACAATTAACCAAAACCTGTTGGGTAGGTTGGGGTGTAGGTTGCCACACTTCAGACTCCAGTCATTTGCACTCCTTAGCCAGTGGCCTCAGCCTTTTGCCTTCATGCATGTTATCTGTAGGAGGGCAGAAGATTTGAGTTTCTCCAGGATGAGGAACCTCCCTGCTTAGTACAAAAATGCATTTTCAGATATCTGGGTCAGGTCCCCCTGCCCGGGACTTGTGTTGGGAACTTGGAGCAATGCAAAGGGCAGAAAGGAAGAGCCAAGGAGTTCATTCTCCTGGTGAGACTGAGTGTTCCAGATGGTTTAAGGGCCACAACAGCATTTAAGTGAAACTGAAGGGTCACCTAAAAGTCCTTTGCTCAGCTGTCACTGAACTCCAGAGTTCTCCATGCTCATGTCACACTGCCCTGTTCTGTGCCTCTTCTGGAGTTTCATTTTCTATGAGTTCCATTTTTTTTCACTCCAAGTTTCCTAATGTTCCTCTTGCAGACAGGTAATCAGCCCAGCTGTTGGGCTTGGCATTCCTTATCCCATTCCAGGAACAAGCCCCTGGAGATGAGGTGTGTGGGCCTTCCACCGAACCGGGCTCGGTGCATTTTCATTTGATGCATTGAAGCTGCATCCCTGCTGCTCCATGGAAAGCTGCAGCTCTGAACCTGACCCTGACAGCTTCCTTGGGGGTTGTGCAGTCAGGTCCCTGCTGCATCAGATAAGGCTCACCTCATTTTCCTATCCATCAACTAAGCAAAAACTTTCAATCTGCTCAGTTCAGGGTTTGGGATATTTGGGATTGCAGCAAGGCATGTTCCTGTCTGGGGCAGGACAAGGAATTCAGTTCTCCCCTGCTTGTCTCCCACTGATGTCCAAACCCACGAGGAGCTGCTTTGTTTTGTTCTTTTCCCCATTTTGTGCCTCTGTTGGAGGAACATCCAGACCTGGCTTGATTTCTGCCCCACCCTTGGTACAGCCCTGAATACATTAGTGGTTCCTGCAGAGCCCCAGAAGGGAACCACAGGATTGATTTTGGCTGCAAGTGATCAAAACAGGGATTTTTAAGCAGGTGTCAGAACTGCTACCAGTAACAGGATTTGCAGGGGGTGATTGCATCATTGTAGAGCAAGTCAGAATTTTGCCAGGAATGAATTTGGCCAAGGGTTCTTACTAAAACTCACAGCCAACAGCAAAACCCCACCAGAGCAAACCCCAGCTTAGCCTGGTGAGCTGTTGTCAGTAGTCAGGGGAAAGGCAGATCCACAGAGCAGACAAAAGCTGATTTAACCATCTGCATGCCCTGGCACAGCAAGGATGAGGAGCAGGTTTTACATGGTTGGGAAGTGTTTTGTCCAAAACACTGCTTGATTTTTGTGATTGATTGAACCCCTTAAGCGCTCTTCCCTTGGCCTGGCTGGGCTGTGTGCTTGCATTTGGTGCATGCATTCTTGCATAAGCTAATCTGAAGTTAATTTTCAGCAGAGGCTTATGTGTATGATGGAGTGCAC
The DNA here is from genome assembly GCF_028769735.1 of Zonotrichia leucophrys gambelii. Lineage (NCBI taxonomy): Eukaryota > Metazoa > Chordata > Aves > Passeriformes > Passerellidae > Zonotrichia > Zonotrichia leucophrys. The sequence goes on along the minus strand of NC_088170.1, from coordinate 14,433,314 downwards.
TGAATGGTTTTTGCCCAGGCACCTCCACTGCATGCAGAAACCTACCACAGAAAAGCTGTGAAGAGTGACAAAAAGATTAACTGAACAAGCTGAATGTGTTATAATAGATGTATTTTGCCCTCAGCTCTCACTATGACAACACCTTGTGGCTGGCATTTGCATGAAGAATACACAGGCATGGGACACAGAAACAAAACTCAGCACTTCCAACTGATTCAGTAAAGTGTTCACACATCCAAAAAGTGAAGGCTAACAATATGACAGGGACAGCTGCTGTTCTGTAATGTGTTATCCCTCATCAAACTGTGAAATAATGAGAAAATGACAGTTCCTATCATTATCTCCTAACCCGTGGGCTTTATTGCTGGGCTGGTGCAGCTTCACTGTGTTGTTTTGGGCAAGTGATTTGAGCCTGTGGTGCCTTGGTTTCCCCTGCTGCACAGCGTGGGGAACACCCACTGCTCAGGGGAATGGCTTACACAGACAGAGAGGAGACTTAGACTGGTATGGGGAAGAAATCCTTTATTGTGAGGGCATGACACAGGGTGCCCAGAGCAGCTGTGGCTGCCCCTGGATCCCTGGCAGTGTCCAAGCCAGCCTGAACAGGGCTTGGAGCACCCTGGGACAGTGGAAGGTGTCCCTGCCCTCAGCAGTTGGCATGAAATGATCTTTAAGGTCCTTTCCAACCCAGACCTTTCCATGGTCTGCCCCTGGGAAGCAGCTTGCCACAGCACCTCACCTGTCTTTGGAAGAGCCCACCTGTGGAGATGCACAATGTTATTCCACAGGTGTTTTCCCAAGAGATTGCAACAAAAACTCAGCCTCACTGAGTCTGGGCACCATCCCAAGGTCCTGGGCAGTGCCGTTCTCCCTGTGAAGGGTGCATGAGAGAAGGAGGTGCTGCTGGAAACAGGTCTGATGTCCCACTTTCTGTCCATTAACAGCTCGTTCATCAGCACAGAGGCTCCCACAGCTGCAGGATCAGACCCGGGTACTTCTGCTTGCTTGGCTTTGTATCACAGGAAAAGCCCAGCTGACTTTTCCTTCCTTCCTCTCTTCCTTCCTTCCTCCCTCCCTTCCATCCTTCCAACGAATTGGTGGGGGCAGGGCCCCATTTCTGAACTCACTACAAAAAATTTCAACATATGTAAAAATTTAAGTGTTTCAAGTCAATTAGAAATGCTGCTTTTTGTTTCATGATGTACCAAAATAAAATAGTTGCTAGACTTAGGTAGACTTAGGACTCTGGAAGCAAAACCTGTTCTCCCTCTTTTTTATTTTCTTTTTTTTCCCTTTTTTTTTTTCTTTAATCAGACATTTCCTTGATCTCAAATGAAAGTTTAGGGTTTGAGGGTTTTTCCAAATCCATACAGAAGACAAATGAAAAAATCAAAAAGGTGTGCTAATCATTATGAGGCTTTACAAGAAAATGTACTTACACCCGTGGTAAGGGAAAACAGAGCCTGAAAATAAGAGTTAATTCAAACCAGAACCTGAGATCCAAACACTGAATGGTTTTGAGGACTTCTGAAATCCAAACATTGGTACTGCAGACTTTTAAAGAATAAGGCAGAACTATGGGAAATGTCAGACGTTGAGATTGTTTTTTCACATTTGGCTCTCTGTTCTTCAACCTTTTGTTCTTTTCAGTCTAACTCTTTTTCAGTAGCTACAGTGGCCACTTGGGCGGTTTTTTTCTTTCCAAAGAGATACTACAGAAGCACAAAAAAAAAAAAAATATATATATATATGGGGGGGGCTGTTCTGTCAGTAGGAAATTTCTCCAGGATATCAATCACATGGTGACAGTGCTACTCCAGTCAGCAGTCCTCATCATCTGCTGCATCACAGGGGGTTTGCATACTTATTCTTTCAGAGTATTCCATATAATACCAGAAACACCCCACTATTTTAAATTATGGAGAACCTGCTGTATTTCTGAGGTTTTGGAGCATTGCAGGAATGATTTCTCATTTATTAAATGCTCTTTTGCTTATGATATTATCCTGTGATTTTAAAGATAGCCCAATGTCATGGTTCAACCCCAGCTGGCAACTCCTTTTATCTATGTCAGACCTTATCTACAGCTTTTCACAGGCTTCAGTTTTAAATGGAGACAAAGCAAAAGGAGGTTATGGCTTATCTTTTTTATGCTGCTGTTTTTTTAGAAGCATAATTTAGGCATGATAAGGGAGGGAACTTCACAGAAAAGTTCTCTGATGGGGACTTCAAAGCCTTTCTAGCACCCTGTGGCATCCTCTTGTGTGGCTTATTTGGGGGTGAAGGTTGGGAAAATGCCTTTGGAGATTTTGTTATAGTTTGGAAGGCTAACAAGAGAATGGATGTTTGACTGCAGGGTGGAAATGAGAAACAAAGAGAGCAGTTCACCCCTCCCCAGCCCTGTGACCCCTTGGAGGCTGTGCAGCTGTTCAAGGGGACACCACACAGCACAGCTGGCTCTCCTTGGGGTTTGTGCTGGAAGGGAAGGTACAGCAGCCTCTGGAACTTCTGTCTGGCTCCCAACATGGGCACATGCCAAGTCTGGGGAGGGCAGAGGTTTCCCTGAGAGGGTTTCCCCACTCCTTTGGACACAATCCTCCAGCTGCTTTAGTTTAGGCTGAACACAGTGCTGGTGCTGCAGAGAGCCAAACATGAGAGGCCACCGTGGTGGTCTAGAACAAGGGAGGTGCCTCGATGTAGGGTCTGATACAGGCCTGGAACAAATCATATGAAATCCTTTCAGCTCTTTGAGCTTAATGTGAGGGTATTGAGGGTGAAACTGATGGCATTAAAACCCTTTCTGCTTCCTTAGTTGCAGAGCAGGCTGTTTACAGCAAAGATTATAGACCATGGAAAATCGATTCAGGGGGTGCTGAGCTGAAATCACACTGCAGTGCTCTGCTGAAATCATCCCAGGGCCATTAGAATGAGTGCTAAGTGCTCCTGTTGCCAGTGCTGCACAGGACCTGGGGGGACCCTGCCTGTCCAGAGGGAATTGCCCAGACAGGGCATTACAGAGCTGAATTTCCCTGAATTTGCAGAGCTGGTTTGTAGTCACACCCCTATTTCTGACAGACAGCTTAGTGCTTCCAAGTTGCATAACAAACACCAGTGGATCGCTTCTCCTTTGGTGATGTAGCAGAAGGTGGTTTTCTCCCAGGGACAGCTGTGCTGGAAATAAGTGGTTTGTTCCCACATACCCACACAGAAACTCCTGCTCTCCTGTAACTCTACTGGCTTCATTTTTAATTGCAGTCCAGGACAAACACTTGGCACTTTCACAATTGGCAGCTGTGAGCAGACATGATGCAAGGACTTCTACTCATTTGAAGTTCTGGTTTATGCCTAATTTACATATACTGGCTGAGAAATTAAAAGAACTCATCCTTCCTAAAACCCATAAGGTAAATTTTCCTTGGAATGAGAGTCTGAACCTCCTCAGTGAGACTTCAGCAGGACATGCCTGAGCCCTCAGAGTTTAGCACCAATGTTTCCCAGAGAGCTTGATGCAGTTGGAGGGGAAGGTTTTAGAGCTCAGGGATGCTCTGTGGTGACTGTCCTGTTCCATAGAGGAGTTCCCAAAGCTGTGGAGGTCCTGGTGTCACACTAATGGTGAGCTAGGCAAGCTCTGTGACCTTGACTTTGAGGCAAACTCATGTCAGTTCTTTGGACACCCACAAGGTTGGATAAGTCTAATTGTATTTTAGTTCTTGCTGCTGTTACTCTTGCTTTGCAGAGGTGATCTCAGCTGCAGGTCTAGATTTCGACTTCCCCAGTTTGTTTTTCTTTTTTAGTTGAGAGCCAGGTGCATTGTTCAGCCCATCACCACAATGGTGGAAGAGTAGAGAACAAAATGGGACAGTGTTTAAGCACTGGAGGTGAAATACTTGATTCCTTGCCTGTGGGATGTTCCATGATAGGAGAAATCCTGCTGTTTGGCATGAAAGATTGTAGTAATGAAGGTGAGAGTGATAATCCAGATAATCTCCAAGTATTTAGCAGGACTCTGGAAACAGCAGTAGATGCAGGAGGGGACTGGATGAAAACCAGCAAGGAGGGGGTTCTGTGAGACAACTGGATGAATGCACAAAGCTTTGGAAAGCAAGGCAAAGGAAAACAGGGAGCAGTCATTCTTGAGGAAGAGCTCATTAGGAGATCCTAGGGAGGTGCCTCCTGCTCTGCCAAGGGCACACACAGTTCAGGTGGGGCTGGAACACAGGTGCTTGCTGTGAATCCTGCCCCTGGAGCCTTCCCATTTCCTTGGGAATCTGTCCCTGGCTGGGAGGTGCAGCCTTTGGCTCAGCTTAATAACGGGGAGTGCATGGGCATGAACTGTCCTGAGTGCAGTTTCACTTCATTCACCAGTGCCTTGTAGGTGTAGGAGGTTGCTGGCCTGCTTCTGATTGCAGGATCTGAGCCTTTGCTGGCAGAAATTCTTCTGAATTGTTGCTCCTGGAATCTGTTATTTCTCAATCTTTCAAACATGCCAGAACTTGGCTGGCAATAAGCTGTTCTCACCAGGCAGGAGCATATAAAACTTTGATAGAAACCTCTGATCAAAATGATCACTTGATTAGATGGTCTCCCAGGGAACTGATCCAGAATAATCATCACAGTGAGAGGAAGTGGAACTGCATTGTTCTGCAGATCTGCTCCCTGGCAGAACTCTTGGATCCCTTTTGGGAAGTTACCTGGTGTGTAACCAGCTGGGGAGTAGATATTGCCCTCTCAAGTGCATTTCTGATGAGGTAATGAAGAGGAACTGTGAGTCTGTGGTTTTGCTCTTGTCTTCTGAGTAATCATGATGCTCTTCTGCTACATTTAGAAAATCTAACCTCTGAAATTATTTGTCTGTGAAATATCTGAAGTAACACACCCAGCAGAGAGAAACAAGAGGTTAGAGCAGTGACCTGGGTTCTAACTGCACCTCTAACAGAGATTTTTATGTCCATTTAAGAAGTTTACACACAACTTCCTGTGCCTGATATTTCTATACAATGGGGATATTGTATTTCCTTTGTTTAAAAATAGTGATTGATAATATTTGGACAATATGCTATATCAGAGTACTGTGCATGCACATTAGCTTATAAAGCTCCCTTGGGACTGGACATAAACCCTTCCCTGCATTTTGGATGGGCCAAAAGCAGAAAATCATAGAAAGACTGTTGAAATAACAGAAAAATCTCTTGAAAGGGACCTTAAAGCCCATCCAGTTCCAACCCCTCTTACCATGGGCAGGGACACCTCCCACTATCCCAGGTTGCTCAGAGCCCCATCCAACCTGGCCTTGGACATTGCCAGGGATGGCACAGCCACAGCTGCTCTGGGCAACCTGTGCCAGGGCCTCAGCACCCCCACAGGGAACAATTTCTTCCTCATCTCCAATCTAAACCCACTCTCTGTTTGTCCTGTCATTTCCCCTTGTCCTGTCACTCCAGGCCCTTGTCCAGAGTCTCTCTCCATCTTTCCTGTGGGCTCCCTTCAGGCACTGCAAGGCCACAGTGAGGTCACCCCAAAGCCTTCTCTTCTTCAGGCTGAACAATCCCACTGCCTCAGCCTTTCCTCCCAGCAGAGCTGCTCCATCCTCTGCTCCCCTTGGTGTCCCTGCTCTGGCCTGGCTCCAGCAGCTCCCTGTCCTTGCTGTGCTGGGCCCAGGGCTGGATGCAGCCCTGCAGGTGGTCATTTAGTATCCGCCACCAAACTAGAGTCAGAAATTCCCAGTCCTTCACCAAAGTACGGTCAGATACTCCCAGTCCAGGATCCCCTTGGTGTGAAGGGCAGGAAATCAGCCCAGCAGGGGTTAATGCAGCCATGACCTTTTTCCAGCTGGACTCCAGCTGCCGGTCCCAGCTGCCAGCTGCAGAGAAGGGAAGGGGGTGGAGAGAAGTGCTGCTAGTTCAAAGGTAGGAAAGGCCTCCTGTTGCAGAAATTAAAGGTCTCTCATTTTGCCATGTTCATTTGCCTCCTCAGAAGTCCATTCTACTTCATTTCCCTCCTTGCTCGTTAGTGAAGGAAGAATCTTTTCCAAATTTGGGAGACCATTCTCAGTAATGAAAGCAAACAGAGCACACCCTGGGCACAAGTGCCTGAACATGAACTAACTTTCACATACTGGAGACTCACCTGTGCCTGACATAGCTTGGGATCAGCTCTGACTTCAATCTAAGCTAAAATGGGTGATCTTTGTGCCTGTTCTCTTCCATTCAATTAAATGCAAATTTTTTTTCCCTGAGGACAACTGAGAGACTTCCTCCATAAATGTGTATTTTTTTAGATGTGTTTCTGTAGTGGCTGCATAGAGAAGCTTAATTGATTTGTGTTAAGTCTAGGAGTCATAAACTCTAAAAAATATTTCAGAAATTATATCATTATCCATTTTCACTGTCAAACCCTGTTTCCTTAGAGACCAAGAGGGCTGACAGCCTCTCTTTAATGTGACAATCAGTTTTCACATCTCTCCCCAAAGCTCTGAAAGCAGACTCTACCTTCCCTGCAATTATGAGTCAGCTTTTATACCGAGGTGACTCAAACAGCAGCCCTGGCACCTGTTCCCTGCCTGCCTGGGTCTGGGGAGAGCCGATGGTGGCACACGGAGCAAAGGTAAACAGGAGCTTCCCAGAAGCTGTTTGCCTTGGGTGATAAAGAACAAAAGCTGCTTCTTAAAGGTGCTTAGGACACTGAGCTGGAGGAGTGGGGCATTGTAGGGAGGTCTTGTGCCACTTGCCTGGCAGAGGGAGCGGCCTCAGGGATGGATGCCAGGGCCTCTCACACTTCCTTTGGCACCTCGTTTTGCCTGCCCTGTGCAAGTTCAGGGGGAAGGTGGAGGGCAAATTAAGTTAGCTAATTGTATTAACACTGCTGAGGTACCTCATGGATGAAAAGCACTATTCAAGTGTTTATTATTACTATTATTACTATTATTGTTGTTGTTGTTATTATCATTATTATTACCATTCCTATTATTGCTATTATTACTATTATTACTATTATTATTATCAAGGGGGAAAAAAATCCTCAAGAGAGGAAACTGCTCTGCATCTTGCCTAGTCATGCCACTACAGACACATGAAGGGGGGAAAAACAGGGTTCCACTTTAACAAGGAGGTACCAGGGTTAAATTTAGGTGTGTGACACTGGTTTTGATTTGTCCTTGCAAATTTACGACGTGCAGCTGCAAACAACATCCCCAAACCAAGAACTGGTTGCTCAGCTTTCCCATGTATGTCATTGTCTGAAGTAATTAATGATTGTCACGTGAGATCTCAGCCAGGATGCCTTTCAGCCAGGTATCTGCCTTCAGTGTGGTTGCCATGTGCATATTCCCATGGAAAATGAGTTCAGGGAAATGCTGCTCACCGAGTATTTGCACTTGGTCCTGTCAGGTAGAAAAGGTGTTTTACACTTCCTCAGACACAGCTCTGACACATCAGGCCTGGCACAGGGATTGGTATTTCCAGAAAAAAGGTACAGTTTCAGGAGGTGAGGTTTGAAACCAGGAAGGACGGCCAAGTTGGGAGAAGCTGAGATGTGAATGTGAGCAATTCCCACACAAATTCCACACAAAGGTGAACCTACAGAGCTGGTGTGGTTCTACCAGCCGTAAATGTTGCCTGAAGGCAGGAGTGTGCACGGGGATCCAGTCTGACCATGTGGGTTAAGAGTGGATCTACATCTTATCAGCTTAAGGGGGAAGGAGGAGAGGAGGAGGATTTAGGGATTTCATCACATGATAAATGGTTTTATTTTGTCCTGTTTGTCACCTCTGCCTTCATAAATCTTTACAAAATGTTATGGATTTTGGATTGCTTATATTTTGAGCTTATTTTGGTCTTATTTGCTTTTACCTCACCCTGGCTTATGCTAAAGGCAATGGCAAGGTAAGCGTCTCCCATTGAGATACACACTACCTGCAGGAGTGGAAGTGTCAAAATGAGGGTATGGAATGCTGTCACTGTGCCCAGCAGCTCCCAACCTTTCTGCAGGATAGCAGGAAGCTATGCAGGATAACTCCAGTGATCCACACGGGGCTGTTTACATCTCATCATTCAGGAGCCCTGGTACAAGTGTTTTCTGGTGGCTGCTGTTAATCATGACAGTCAGAGCAGTGCCAGCAGCCCAGAGCCTCGGCAGGGATTTTCTGATTGCGGCAGGACTGCGTAGGATCCGTGCGTGTTTGCCAGGGAGCATGAATCACAGTCTATTCCTGATAAGTCCAGTGACAGCCCTAGTGCTTCAGTGACAGGAAGGGAAAATTATAGTAGTTTCATTTTTCCTGTGTATTTTAGGTGTACACCTTTGTTGGCAGAAAATAGTCTCAGAAAGAAGCATTCTGCCAGGGCAAGGAAGGCAAGAGCCTCCCTGCATGCATTAGGAGAGCTTTACCAGCAGGTTCAAAGGAGTGATCTTTTCTCTCTGTTCAGGAATGTGTGCTGACACACATCTGGAGTGCTGGATCCAGTCCTGGGGTCCCCCAGCAATAAGGAGCCATGGAAATACAGAGGGAATCCAGCAAAGGGCCAGTAAGGTGATTAAGGGATTGGTGTACCTGTCCCACAAGGAGAGGCTGAGAGGCTGGTGGACTTTATCCATGTGTATAGAGAAGTGGCAAGAGGATATAAAGATGGAGCCAGGCTTTTCCCAGTGACGTAACAAGGGCAAATATGGGAGAATCTACCATTTACTGTAACAGTGCCCAAAGACCTTGGGGATATTCAAAATCTAGCTGGGCATGGTCCTGAGCAGCCTGGTCCTGCCTTGAGCAGAGGGTAGGATTAGGTGATCTCTGGAGGTGCCTGGAGAAATGATTACCTGTAAGACCAGGTAGCCAAACCATGGTGTACCATGCTGGAATATGTGTGGGGTCAATAAACCATACTCTGAAAACTAGAAAGCTTTTCAGAGAGCCACTGATGGTGTGAGGAAAAGCCCAATTGAGATCAAAGTGCTGCTGGTTGCACGTGACCATACAGAGGCTGCTGGGTCAGGCTCATCCCTGGTCAGTCAGCCAGGACCTGGGACAGACAAAAGCACCCTCAGCTCACCTGGTTGGTTGTGTGGCAAAAAGGGACTGGTGGCAAAGCAGGCAACATGGGAGGCTTAAGCTATTTTAGGTCAGGTGTGGGAAAAGCAGACATCCACCAGGAAGCCGCCGGTTCAGGTTTTGGGGAGGTGAGTGGAGCTGCAGCAACAGGGACAAGGTGCCAGACAGGCCGAGTGGGACAGGTTGCAACAGAGGCAAATTTACATCCAACATCCCAGGAGCAGCTCAGCTGTTGCATCACCTGTCTGTAGGGCACTGTGTTCCAAGGAACACTCCTGTGGGATAATACTTCCCACTTTTCCAAAGGCTGGGAGATGGCTCCACACCACCCGAGTTAACTCACCGTGAAAAGGAGAGGGTTTGGCTTTTTCAAGTCCCTAAGTTCAGAATGGGCATTACTCATAGACCTCCTTTTGCCAAAGTTTTGCATTATTCCAGAGACAGTTCACCAGAAAATCTGAAGCTTCAAGAAGTAAAATGATGCCAGGGAGTGTATGTTAAATTTCATATCTTTGTTGAGAAATTAGTTAATAACAAGAGAACAATAAGAAACAATGCCTTTCATTTTTGCCTAAACAAGGGACAGAAAGGAAAGAAATCTAAGGTTATCTACTCTCTTCAAGGACACATCTAGACAGAAAAAGACCCTTGCTCTTTATCCTTTTCCAGCTGAGAAATTTCCTGATAAATGCCTCCAGACATTCAGTGCTAGAGTAGGCCCTATATCTTCAGATTGTGCTCAGAGAGTAAAAAATCTCAGTCTGGGAAGATATTCCAGCTTTCCTATTTCTCCTCACATTTATTTATGCCCACCATATTTACCTCCAGTTTATATTTAAGGCAGCCAAGGGGATTGAATTCTTCCAAGGGGATTGAATTCTTCCATTTCCACCCTTTCCCTCCCCTCCCAGTATTGATCTGAGAGCAATTTCATCATTTCCCATTGGTTCTCCAGGCTCAGTCACCTTCTGGGCTTGATCCCTGCTGGGCTGGTAACCCATGAAGGTTTAGGCTGTATTTCTCAGCAATGTGCTGACCTCATTCTGAGGTGTGTCCTCCCTCAGAGTACAGATGTGTGAGCTGATGAGTACACATCGTGTACACTCATATCTGGGATCCAGGCAGAGAGCTCCTGATAGGAGCTGCATCCCAGGGCAGTCAGCCCTGTCTGGGTGACAGAGGGCATGGGGTGAAGAATGTTCTGTTAGAGAGAGACTTCTCCAAACAAACAATTGGTGTTTGTGCCACGTGGGTGGGCTGCTCGGCCCTTTCAAAAGGCTTTCCAGAGCACAGAAGTGTTTCCAAAGCAGTGCTGTGGCTTTGCCTGGAAGCAGAAAGGAAGGGACAGAAAGTTCTTCATGTTGGGGAGACCCCATTAGCTAATTAACAGGAACGATGAGCTCCAGATCTTTGCCTTGACCACACCTTTGTCCTCTGGGCAAAACATAGGGGACACAAGGGGACACAAGGCAGCTCATTGAGCTGCACTGTGTGGACGTGGAAAACTGCCTCTGAAGTCATCTTTCCTTATGCTAAAATATTTTCAACTTACTGAGAGAAATTTAATTCTTCCCATGTACACATCAACAAATAACTTGATCCCACCCACGAATATGCAAACAAATGCATAAGTTACGCCAAGTATTTCTCCCTCTCGCTGCCAAGTAAGAAAGGGAGATTGTTACTGCGACTTCTGTTTCCAAATACTTGGGAGGTGCTCCAATTCTGCAGCGAGGGGGACTATATAATACCTAGGGCTAGAGCTGAAAGAGCTCCAGCAGCAGCTCAAAGCCTGGCCGAAATAGCTGAGTGCTGAGATTCTCCCCCTAAATGATGTTAGCAGAGCCCTACCTTTAAGTGAAAGCACACATCCACCTCCTCCAGCACAGCTACCTTGCTAATTGCAAACAGGCTGCAAACATCCCAGCTGCTGCCCCACGGCTTTGTGGGGTGTGAAAGGGAGCCCAGCACAGCCCAGCCCTGCCCAGCCACCCCCTCCTGGCTCTGTTCTATTTTGGGCTGTGGCGAGGTGCTGGGGCCCGGGCGGTGGAAGAAAAGGCCGGTTGTTCGGCAGGGGAGGTGCGCCGGTGACACAGGGCTGCAGGAAGGATGTGTGCTTGGAAGATGTGCAGAAACCATCAGGAGGGTGTGTGCAGCCCAGAGGGGGGGACCCAGCCCCTGCAGGAAGGAGGCAGGGAAGGGAGAGCAAGGGAGGATGAGGGTGGAAGGAGCAGGGCTGGAGCGACAGACACTGAGGTAGTAATTGGGACTACAGGAGTCACTGCTGGATGGAAAACATCTGGAGATAAACTCAAAGACCTCCTTTGGGCTGAGAATTGCTTTTAAATGTTGATTTGGTCACCTTAGAAGAACTAGATCTTCAGGCCCAAATGGGCTGAACTGAATACAGAATCTCTGGTGAGAGTAAAATCTCTCAAAGTGATCTTTCTGATCCCTCTAAACTTTGCAGGTCTGGGATCAATTTGGCTCCAGAGTATTTAAAGCCGTAACTTCTCTGAAATGGTCTCACAGGGGTTGTTCCATTGCAGGAGGTGCCTTAGGTTTGGCCCAGACAGTGTCCTAAAGAGTTTCCTGGTCTGAGCTGGGAGCAGGTGGATGAATCATCTTTGTACCAAATCTGGATTTCTCTCAGTGTCAACAACACAGCAGCTGCTCTTTCAGGACACCCCTTTGCCATACAGGGCCAGCACAAAGAGGTGAACCCTGGCAGCCAGAGCTGCATTTGGCCCACAGTGTTAAAGGGAGCCTAAATCACAGAAGGGAGACTGTGCAGCAAAAAACACCCCAGAGGGTGTGAGTGGAAGGCCAGAAATGAACCCTCCTGTTTGCTCTGTGTGCTCCACACCTTCTCTGCCCCCCAGCTCAGCTGTGCCAGTGGCTCAGCCTGGAACCACTAACTCAAATCCTGGCAGGATTGACTCAGCCCCTCTGTAATTTTGAGGCTGAAGGAAACTGTGAAACTAAAGATTTTGTGGCGAGGTGTTTGCCCCGGAACACATGGCCAAAATTGTCCTGATGCTTTTTGTACGTGGCAAGCTGAGCTGACTGGTCTGCTCTTATTGGGCCTTCCTTCCTTCCTTCCTTCCAGTGCATTAATTACCTTAATTACTGCCTCAGTATTGCTGAATTAGTCACGTGTTTTGAGGGAGGGAGTGCAGTGCATATTTACCATCCTCATCTTCAGTGGGTGCTGGGTGATGTAGTGCTGCTGCCATTCCTGGAGTTACAATGACCTGCACAAGCTGAGGATCTGCTCATTAAACCCAGCCATTAAAATTCACAGTAGTCCCTTGATTTCAGCTTTTTTTATGAGTTATTAGTTGAGATGAACTGTTTACTCTTGGATATGAAAAAAGCCTGTGGGCAGCTTTTAAAAGGATCAATCTGAAATGCCTTTTATTATCTGTCAGGCTGGAAGCATGTTGGATGGGGTTTTTGTTTCTTTTCTTTACGGGAAAATAAAACAAACATGGGTGTCAAAATGTGACCCAACCCATGCTTTTTAAAACTCTCCCTTTAACTTTCTAGACTTTAAAACAACTTTTTATGGTTTTCTTTTTTAAAAATAAAATATTGCTAAAAATATTCTCCTGAGCTGAAAGTTCTGACTGCCAATACTCAAGGATTCAAATATGCTTTTATAGAGAAGTTACAAACCTATGAAAAATAGATTTATCATCTAAGTAGAAATTAACTTGAGTAAGCCAAGATCCACATGATTCCTTTATGTTTCAGGATGAAATGTCTGTTGTTCTTCCTTTTCCCTCCCAACTCTTGTAAAGACCTGATATATGGACAAATGCTTTTTAAAATATGTCATAACTTAGGTTCTTAGAAGATAAAGCTCTCAACATAAAAACAACTCGAAGGACCTTATCACTCAGTTCTTTCTCTAAAGGTTTTCCATGCTCTAAATGAAATTATGAGAAGTAATTTAAGATGTTGCCAAATACAGTGATGAGTAAGTGGACTCCTGAGCAGTCACAGCAGCAGCAGCATTTAACTTGTTGCTCAGGAGTCCCTACAGTTTCTGAAAATACAATTCCAGTCCTGTTGGACAGAGATTTCACTCTTTTGGTCTGTGGATGGGAACATCAGCATCTTTTGACATTCTTCTTGGAGGGGGTGTCCTGGGGGTCTCACAGCCTAAATCCCCTTGGATTGCAGTGGTTTTCCAGCACAAAAAGCTCTCCTCAGAGTGTCCCAGCCTAACTCATGTTAAGTTCTGAATTCAAACGTCGTTCACAATCACGTTTGTGGTTCACACAGCTCTGGGGAAGACCCTGAACCCCTCAAGGCTCCCCAGGGGCTGCAGTGGCCAGGGTTGTCAGCTCTGCTGCCAAAACCCTCTGAGTGCAAAGAGGCTCCACCAGCAGCAGGCACAGAGCTTTGAGCTCCTGCCTTCCTCACAGCAAGCGTGAGGATGAGGAAGGTGAAGCTAATTGATAGGGTCCCCCCTGTTGGACCCCCAGTGTAACTGGGAATGCCTGGGAAGGAGTGCATCCATGGTGAATCCAACTCTCTGAGAGCCCCAGACATCCCAGCTCCCCCCACCTCATCTCAGAGCCCTCCCAGCCACCAGTACTTCTGTTCTGGTTGCCTGACACACGGTTTGTCCCTGCTCTGCCCCTCCAGAGCCTTTCAGCCCTCCAGCTCCCCAGTTCCCTTCTGCTCCCTTCTGCAGGGATTGTCTTTTCTCCAAAGCCCTTTTCCCTGCAGCACACTCCACTCCTTCCTGAGCCCAGAGCCCTTCCTCTGGTGGTGCCCCAGCAGCTCCAGGCTCTCAGGGACCATGCACTGCCCCTGTCCCGGCTCCTCCAGCTCTGCCTGATGAAATGCTGCTGCCTCACACCTTGGATCTCCTTGCCTGCTACCTGCTCCTGCCACCCCACAGCTTCCAGGCTTAGCCTGAAGTGCCAAAAAACCTGTAAGTTTTTGTCTTTTCATTTTCTCCATCATAACGGCTGAAGTTTAAAGCTGTTCATATTTTAAGTATTTCTATAGCAACATCTCATCAACATGATCTTTTTTTAAAAAGAGCTGTGTTTTATCTGTGGTATTCCAGTAAAATCTATAAAATATCACTCACTGAAGGCATTTCAGAATGCTTGTGAAAAAGGGAAATCAGGGAAGTTCTCGTTTTACATAACTGGGTAGAGTTGCTTGCAGCTGGTAGCATAAAAGAGGTAATAGAAACAATTTTTCATGTAAAACCATCCAAGGTTTCAGTGGGCAATTCCAGAGGGTAATTAGGGTGGGAATAACCATCCCTACATTGGAAGAATACAAGCTCTTACAAGCTATTGCAAGCTACTTTTCCATGTAGATATGTCCATGTGGCTTTAGCATAGGCTCCTTTGGAACTGGATCAATTCAAACCACAAAAAAAAAAAAAAAAGGCAGAATAAAAGTGTCCAGATGGGCAGCTCAAGCACAATAACTCCACTGACACCCTGGCAAGTGTCACAACAGCTTCCCCAAAGAGCAATGCGGAATTCCTGCGAGCTGCAGCCAGGCAGGGACACTTGGAGGGCTCCCCTGATGGAGAGATGGCTGCTGTCACTTGGAGCTGAAAGAGCTCCAGGCAACGGAAGAGGAAATGACTCAGGCTAAGAGAGGAAAATCATCCCATGGCCCTGTTTGTTAAAGGAGGTGGAGGAAAACTCTCTGCAACATCATCAGCCCCGTGCAAAATAATTTCAAGGTATCAAATTGCTGGTATGAATGACATATCAGTAGATCAGAGGATTCTGTGCTTAGAATATAGATAGACAACAGCTGATTTTTTTTTTTCCCCCAGCCTCCCCTCCCTTTTCCTCTTTCCCCACCCACTCTTTTCCTTCTCTGTAAACTTTGGCGGTTCAGATAAACTGAAACATGGATCTTCCCTCGCTTCCCATTAGATGCAAAAGGAAATATCTGCAAGCAAGATGTTACAAAGCCAAGGCTGAGCCATGTGCATCCTTCCTTTACAGTATTCCTGTACAGTTCAGGTTATACATTCTTGGTGCCAGTAGGATGTGAAATTTGAAAATGAAAGTATAAATAGTTTAATTGTTATTTATTCATAGCCCGATTTGTAAATGCACGATGGTGGCATAACTGCTTACATTAGCCTGAGACAATAAGCCACCAGAAGAAATGCCTTTAAATGAACAAAAATAGGTTTATACATAATTTATAGAAATTCCTTCACACAAAGACATTTCAGAGCCATCAGTGTGTGCCACGAACCGAGCAATTTTCCCCCCTCACTTGTGTGGCTGTGTCAGAAGTAGGGCACATTTTGGCAAAACCTTGGTACATTTACATTGTAAAAACTTCATAAAACACAGTAATATGGAATCTGCAGCATGATTTTTTCCTACTGAAACTAAGTAGGAGAGCTAGGTAGGCAGAGTGCATTTATTTGATGAAGTTTGTGTAGGGTTTTGAGGCTGAGATTACTCCTGCTAGGCTAGGGAAAGCTAGGAACAGGCTGGGAAGCAGGATTTGGGTAAAAGGTGCAGCGATCTTTCTGTAGGAGCCAGCCTCCTCCATAAGGGACCAAAGGGCAATTAGGGAGTAAGGATTCACAAATAAAAGCTAAATCCAAGCTAAAAACCCTGTGTCTGGAAGTTCTCATGGACAGGAGCTCTTCACACTGGGTTCAGTCAATCTTTTTGAGGGAGAGCACCCACCTTCCTCAAACATCATTTTAAACTTGTCCCTTGTTCATGAGACTTTGTGACTCTGGCTTCTTTCCTCGAGTTCCTGAGCTATTTGCTTGCCACACAAATGGAATGTTTCACGTATTGAAAATTCTCTGTGCCTTTCACACTGGTTTTTATCATGAGTTTAGCAGTGAAGGAGTAGGCTTTGAAAAAGAGTGTTTGAAAAAGACAATAGCATCTCTTAAGGGCTGAGGAGGGAGTCTTGATGTGGCTTCACTAAATGCCGCACAAAATATTTCAAAAATTTGTGAGAACTTGAAATACTGCAAGAGAAAAGATGCATTCTTACCCTGCCCCCACACTGCTAAAACTGTGCCTTGCTAGGTTTAACCTTTGTAGCTCATGCCTTCAGTGTAGGATTTGAGTACCTCAGCTTACACTAAACCCCAAAAAATTCAAATAGTGAAAGTCCTTCTCCTCCTCAGACAACAGCTTGTTTGGATGAAAATACACATTGTTCTTCTCCATAAAAATACCTTTTTTCTAAAATGTAATCCTCTTTTTCTGCTCAAGATAGATCCTCTCTTACTCCCTGTTTGTGTCACAGTACAACTGTTAGGACACCAACCCATTCCAGGAGAGTGGCAGCAATTAAACACAGCAGGCACTGATTTCATTGCCAGGAGAAATGTGGGTTCCTTTTTCAGTACAGTCAGGGATGAAGTGCACCCTCAGCAAATTGCAGATGACACCAAGCTGAGTGGTTTGTTACCACACCTGAAGGATGGGATGGCATCCACAGGGACCTGGACAAGCTCAAGCAGTGGCCCATGGACATTTCATGAAGTTCAACAAGACCAAGTGATGCTCAGGATCAATCCAGGCTGGGGATGAGCAGAGGGAGCAGCCCTGGCAGAAGGACCTGGGGGCTGTGGGTGAGAGCTGGCCCTGCCCCAAGGCAGAGCCCCCCAGTGCTGGGCTGCACCCAGAGCCCCAGGGCAGCAGGGCAGGGGGGATTCTGCCCCTCTGTCCCTCTCTGCTGAGCCCCCCTGCAGGGCGGCATCCAGCCCTGGGCCCAGCACAGCAAGGACAGGGAGCTGCTGGAGCCAGGCCAGAGCAGGGACACCAAGGGGAGCAGAGGGATGGAGCAGCTCTGCTGGGAGGAAAGGCTGAGGGAATTGGGATTGTGCAGCCTGGAGAAGAGAAGGCTTTGGGGTGACCTCACTGTGGCCTTGCAGTGCCTGAAGGGAGCCCACAGGAAAGATGGAGAGAGACTCTTGACAGGGGCCTGGAGTGACAGGACAAGGGGGAATGGGTTCACATTGAGAGAGAGAAGGTTTAGACTGGGTATATGGAATAAATTGTTCCCTGTGAGGATGGTGAGGCCCTGACACAAGTTGTCCAGAGAAGCTGTGACTATCCCTGGAAGTGTCCAAGGCCAGGATAGACAAAATTTGGGGCACCCTGGGTTAGTGGAAGGTGTCCCTGCCCACGGCAGGAGGTTGGGACAGGATGATCTCTAAGGTCCCTCCCCACAAACCATTCTCTGGGGCCATGACCTCGTGCACTGCTGCACCTATGAAGTGCCACTGCAAGACCTGCATGCCAGTTAAATGTGTGCATCTAGAAACACAGGCAGGACAGACATGTACACACATGTGCATATGGCATCTGCAATCAAGGGAAGTCCATGGAAAGACCAGCACTGACTTTATTATGCTTCATGTTAATCTTCTGTTTAATTGATTCATTCTCCCTTTTGTCTTGATGGAGCAGCCAGGCAGGAGCTCTGTCTTTGCAGTGTCTTGCACAATAGGCCTTTTGAAAAAGATTTACTATCTGATTGCTGTATATTAATGTCTGTGATATGGGTTTATTACTCACCTAGCCAGCCTTTATCTTGTTTTGCCTTGAAACAAAGGAACTGCAGAGCAGGCTTAAAGAGAGGCAGTTGAGTTGATTTCTGTAATGCTCTCTAATTGTGTGTTTGGCCACACACAACCCCCACTTCTGCCTGTGATGTCAGACAAGACTAATTTAATTTCTCTGCCTTCACTAAGTATTTTATTAATGAACACTTAAAGGAATGGTTGAGCACAAGCTGCAAAGTTCAGGCGCTAATATGAGTTTATGATTTCAAAAAGAAGTGTTAATTTTAGCCCCAACGAATTTTCCTTTTAAATTAAAAAAAAAAAATCTCATAGAGTTGACTTGAACATCATGAAAAAAAAAGAAATTTCAGGGTGATTCCTCTCACAAAGCTCAAGGGAACTTTGATTTGAACTTTTTCTACAGAGCATCTCTTTGTTAAAAGGAAAGCTTTGATAAAAATGGAAGAGTGAGGTAAGATGAAACTGGCCTGTAAGGTGCACAGGCTGTAGAAATATCTGTGAGACACGTGCAGACTAAAGAAGAAAATCAAAAGGCAAGCAAGCCAGAAATTGCTCTTTCATTTAGGACTGTATATGCCAAGGAGGAATTTTCATCTCAAAGTGAACTACTGAGGAAAATAGCAAGGTAAGCTCATTCCCTGCTGCCTTCTGTCAGTCTGACAACGGGCTCTCAAAACCAGTTTGCAATGGTAAGATCTTCCAGCTTTATGATACAGCAAGAATCAAATGCAAGGATGGTAGGCAGAAGGGAATGTAGGGAAAAAGTCTTGCACAGCATGTGCTGTCAAAAAAGAGTGAGTTAAGTGAGCTAACTGGATAAGGTGAGGTTTGATTTGATTTTGTGATAGAAAATCTGAGAGAAAAAAGCATAGAAAGCAGAGAAATTACTTTAGTGCCTTGATTATTGCCCATCCCCACCCCCCAGCCCCCAAATGGCTTTGTTCTATTTTTCACAACCACAAGCCCTAAATAAACACCAGCATCCTCACTAATTACGTATGACAAGGTGCTCTAAGAACTGCTCAGAGGTCAAATATATTCCATGGTGTCCTAAAAGCTGTGTTCCATGGTCACTCCCTCCCCATAATTGTAGGGTGAGGACAGGGGTAAGTCTTCAGGGTCTTATTTTTGGTGAACTACACCATTTGTACAATGACAGCTTGCAGTCCTCTGTCATCTTCCCAAAGAGATTTCTGAGTTTTACCAGCAGTGCTGTTTGATGGGAATTTCAGAGACATTCCTCAAAAGTGTGTAGGTGACATTTCTTGTCACAGAATAGTTGGGGCTGGAAGGGACCTCTGGAGATCACCCAGTCCAACCTCCTGCCCAGGCACCTGCAGCAGGTGACACAGGAGCGTGTCCAGGTGGGTTTGGAATGTCTCCAGAGAGGGAGACTCCAGCCCCTCCCTGGGCAGCTGCTCCAGGGCTCTGCCACCCTCAGTGTACGGAAGTTTATCCTCATTTTGAGGTGGAACTTCTTGTGTTTAGTTTATGTCCATTGCTCCTCATCCTGTCCCTGGGCACCACTGAAAAGAGCCTGGTACTGTCCCCTTGGCACCCTTTGAGATATTTATATGCACTGATGAGATCCCCTCTCAGTCTTCTCTCTTTGAAGCACATCAGTTTAGCAAACTGTGGTACAGAACTTTCCTCTGCAGGCACTGAGGAAGAAGGAAGACCATCTCCTCTGTTCTTCTGATCAGCTGCAACTCTATCCTCACTTTGCTTAACACACTCTCTGGTGGCTTGTCTTGTCTGGTTTTGAATTATTCATATAGTCAGATTTCAGCATCAGATAAAAGAGCAGCAATTTCCTGGGACAAAATTTTGGAAATATTTCCATATTAAACAGCAATTAGTGAGAATAAATGAGGAATCTATAAACTGATCAATTACTCGATCATATCCTTGCTTTACTTAGGAAGCAGTTCCTTGAGGCTCGGTTCTTTTCTCACTGCCAATTGTGTAATTATTGAGCAATTCCAACTGCAGTCACCCCAGAGTAAAGCTAACTTCCGTGAGAGCTGAAGGAAGCAAACTCTCCAAGAAAAGCAAGCAGCAGTCAGGCCTTAGCTCGAATATTTCTGCCCCTCAGCCAAGAGACAGCAAATTTTGGTGCCTTGTAGGTCAGGTTTCCTCTCTCACAGCAGGATACAGAGGTGCTGACTTGGGTGTTTCCTTAGGGTAATGTGTCTATTTAAAGAACATACAGACACTTGCTGATCACCACAAGGGTGGTTAGAAACAGCACACAGCCAATTCCCCTTTGCAGAAACACCACGGCCTTGTCCCAGGGAACAGATGCTTTGGTGTCCTTTTTCTTTGGGCCACTCACAAAACCGAGAGGCAGCTGTTTGGACACATCCAGCACCCCTTTCCCTCCCCCATCCCTGACTGTGAATGGGGGAACCTTTGCCCAAGGCTCTGACCCCATGGTGTGGAAAAGCATCTGGATCATTAAGCTTGGCTTTTATAAATCTGGGCTCAGTTTCACAATGGCTGCTCAGAAAGCTCATACAGAGGCAAGAGCTTCAAGCCACAGTGTGTCCTTAATGATTTTGTGTGTGTGGTTACTGCTTGGGATTTTTAACTTTTCGATGAAGAATTTTATCATGGGTGTGATGCATCATGTGCAAACCATTAACTCCTCTCACCATAGCTGTGCATTTTCAAATACAAAGGAGCTCTTTATTAAAGCACTTAAAAATAGCGTTCTGGTGCCAAAGGTTATCCAGTTTTCTGCTGCAGAGCATGTCAGCAACTCTTTGACAGTTTGCAGTGCGTGGCAGTGATTTATTTGTGGAATTCCTAGAGAGCAGGGGCAAGCTGTGTAGAAGCCCTGATGCATCAAATTCAATGATGTGTGATAAAAGATGTAATAGCTGGTAACGCAAACGTATTGAGGAGGTCACAAAGAACATGCTCTCAGTCTGCAGAGCTGGTGAGAGCTGGGACCTAAAGACAAGAGAATAAGAATCATTGCTGCAAAGCTCATGTGGGGGTTTAATGTGGTCAGGGAGGGCCTTGACAGATTGGTGGGAGGAGGAAGATGCTGGCATGTAACACAGCTCACGTTTATTGGCACGTAACAAGGGACAGGGACCCCTGCCTGTCTGCACAGCTCCACTCTGGGTCAGAGCTGGAGCTGATCCTAGCACAGAACCCTGGGCAGACCCTGGTGCAGGATTCTGGTAGTGCCACCTGCTCAGGGCCTCAAGTCACCACTGCCCTATTGCTTTCTATTGGTATGGGCTGTGACCTGCTTCCAATAATTTTAACCTAGCCTCAGCTTTACACCAGCTGAAAACCTGGCTCCATGCAGGCTGTGAGGGAATTTCCTTGACTTTTCTCCCCTTTCCCTTTAGAAACAAATTACTGCTGCATGTTTTCCATTTTCCTATAGGTTTTCTATCCAATGATCCAAACACTCCAAAATAAACACGTACATTTCCTTCCCTGGTACTCTATGTCAGGATCTATTTAGCTGCCTCTGCAGGAGCAAGCAATCCTGGTATTAAACAGAAGTTTCTTTTATTTTTAGAACCATCTAAAGGTGTTACATCTCAACAGTACTTCCTGCTGTGTTCACATGCCCCATCCCTGGCAGTGTTCCAGGCCAGGTTGGATGAGGCCCTGAGCAACCTGGTTTGGTGGAAGGTGTCTCTGCCCATGGCAGGGGGTGGAACTGGATGAGCCTTAAAGTCCCTTCCAACCCAAATCATTCTGTGATTTTAAGATTCTAGGATGATTCTTGCAGTGCTTCCAGATTTCTTGCCTAGAGCAGCATGCTGTTGTGGGCTTATTAACCCCCATTAGACACATTTTGCTGTCATTTATTCTAATTCAAGTCTGGAGTAAAGGCAGCCACACCCAGAAAATTCTGCATGTGTAAGCTGCTGAATGGACAGTGGAGTCTCCTGAAATGAAGCTGAGTGAAAACTGAATTACTGCACAGCAAAGCAGGACCTGCAACCTCGAGTATGGTGAGCTTTTCTTGACATGAAATTCTAGAGAGTGTGTGTGTGTGTGTGTGTGTGTGAGGAAGCAGGTAACCAAACTGCTGCTGCTGCAGACATTGTTTCTTCCTGTGTTTGTTTAGTTATTATGGTAGTAACAATCAAAGGCATAAACTAAGGACAAAACAGATTTAGTTTGATATAAAATACATATTAACACATATAATTTATTTAGGCTGGCCCCAGGTGTAGAGTGAGGATAGCAGACCAGGATGGGGAGAGGCAGGAGTAGTGTGAGCCCTTTTTTTTCCCCCACAGCTCTGGCAGCGTGCAGAAGCTGCTGTGCCAAGAAGAGCTTGGTTATTTGGGATACAGATGATTAATCTGGTTGGCACTGGCCATACCCAGAGGCAATCACTGTCCAATGCCTCCTTGTGCCTGGACAGCAACAGGAATGAACAGTTCAGCTCACCAGAGGTTCTGTCCTCATTACACATCTCTGCTCCCATTGCAGGGATGCAAGGGTCCTCTCTGCCTCTGGCCACACATTTGAGTTCCAAAACTGAGTTCCAAATGTAACATTGTAAAGCTCAAAGCTGGCTGCAAGAGGATTCCTTCATATCATTCTACTCATACTTCACTCCTTTATACTGGTGGAGGGTCTGGCTATGGGGTTTCTCCCTGACAATTTACCATCTACCAGAAAGTGTTACGTGACCAAGAGGAATGAGTACAAAATTTGTGTATTCAAGCTTAGTTTCAGTTCACAGAATGATCTGCTCAGAGACCATGTGCTTGCCCCTCTCCCTGTGTAAAATCCCACCACTTCCATTTAGTGGCCTAGCATAAGTGCCCTGCCCACACAGATTCTGCCACTGCTGTGCATGAACACAGAACTCACAGGGCACAGGGAATCCAGTTTTGCCATATTGTGACAGCCTGAAAATGCCACTCCATGTTTTAGCTTTTGGGACAGCAGTGAATGAGAATCATTGACAGGCCATGAAGGCACCACAGCAAGAGATGTGTACATTTTCATGGAAGAGGCAGCACCCCATTTTCCATGGGAAAGGCCATGTAGGATGAGCCCAGCGTGCGCTTTGTCCTCTGCTTTCAGGGCTCCCAGCAGGAACTAACACATCCCTGTGCTAACCAGCCTTCTGATGGCAAATAAGGGCATCCAGATGATGGCCCTGATGGAGAAACATGCATTTGCCACCTGGAATTTTCTGTGTGGAACTGGTAATTTCAATTTAAACTACTTGCTTGCTCCAAAGCCACCAGGCACTTCCCTGAACTGCAAGACTGCAGGCCTTGGCTTTTCAGGCTCCAGGCTTTGAGAGGTCTGTGTATCACTGAGGTCAGAAGCTTCCATCCTTCCCTAAGTCCTCAAATTGCCCAGCATCTCCAGAGAATGATTTTCCCAGTCTGGCTCATACTCCCCAAGCAGCTGACACCCAAGCACAGCAGTCAGTGAGAAGGGCTACCCTGGGATTCTGCTTTGAGTTTCCCAGGGGAGCTGGGGAAATACATCCTGTCCAAGAAAAAATGTGAGCAGCTACTGCTGCTGGAACATTTTTTATTTCTTTGAAAAATATTAGCTCTCCATGCCTTGTCCTGAGCTGTAGCAACATACTCAGCTTAACAGGTCTAGGCAAAATAGGCAAAGGGCTGTTGAGGTGGAAAAAGGAACGTAGTTTCTAAAGTGCTGACAAGCATCTTCTTTCTTTCCCCCAACGTAAAAATTCAACAGTAAAAGTCTTGGAAAGAAAATATTTCTTTTTTTTTTTTTCCCTCTTTATGAACCATTTAAATATTTTTCCATGTGTTTCTGATCATCTCAGGGCGATGTACAGTTTTTCCAAACTCCAGAGAGGTGAAGCTCTTGGTGAGGAAGAAATCAGCTCGATCCCAAAGATTTAATATCCCCAAGGGATGCCTGCAGAGGCCAGTGATGCCGAAGGGCTGACAGTGCCAATGTGGAAGGCACAAACAAGTGGCAGCAATGCCATTCACTGGGAGCAGGCCTGAGCTCTAGGCCATGCCAAAAGGCAAAACCAAACCAGTTTTACTTCGAGCTTGCCCTCAGGCTGGATCAGCCCCACATACGGATTCCTCTCACCCACAGACAGGGTGCTCTGAGGCAGGACAGACTTAGCTGGAGCCCAAGGGTTTGTTCAAGGCTCTGAGCCCTCCCTGCCTGAGAGCACACACTCTGCCAAGGCACCAGTTCTTCTCCACAGCCCTCCCCACTGGAAGAAAAAGCCACAAAACTCACGAGGAGAGCATCAGGGGGCAGCTGATCCTGGTGTAACACATAAACCTGGGATGCAGGCAGGTTATGCTGCAGCCCCCCTGCTCTTCCACGCTGCCTCAGGCACCACAGATCTACTTAAGTCCTTCTTCCTTGTGTTCCTTTTAGGGAGCAGAGGGATGGGGACTTCCACTGTGCCTAATGTCCTCTTTTCCTCCCCACAGGATGGCCCTCACTCCTCTGAGGGACCCACCAGCCCTGCATGCTCAGTTTTGGGTGCTGAGCTGCTGGTGCCAACAGCAGAAAAGAGGCATCAAATCACTTGGTTTAGAGAGGCAATTTGGACACCCCACTGATATTTTCCAAACATTTCTGGGCCCCACTGGGATGAAACCCATTCATTTCAGTGGGCTTTGGATGATTTCCTACATACACAAAAGTTGAAAAATCGTGCTTTAAAAGAAATGCTGAAGTCAAATTGGGAAATTTTAATGATTCTCTTTGTATTTTAATTTGGTGGCTGTATGCTGACAATATAATTAGAGAGATGCTATGTTAATTAATGCCAGATGACATTAGTGGGATGGCAGAAGCATCCAGTTTTGCAAAGAATAGTTCACAGTTGAACTGTTCATTTCTCCCCACCGCATTTTTAGTAGAGAACTATATTCAAAAAGTCAGAGACAGCTGAATTAAACCAAAAGTCAAACCATGCACAAATACCATGTATCTCAGCATGTTATTTTCAAGTCAAATCTAATGTTATTGGAGAAAAATACATTATCCATGTTTCCTTTAGGGCCTGCATGTTTTCAAAAAGAAGGAAGGTTTGCAGGACCTTGTGCTATTCTTGAAGTGGGTAGTCGTCAATGAAGTTGCCACTGAAGCAATGGAGCAGGACCCAGACTTGTGCTTTACATAGCTGAGCACCTGAAATGTAATTTTTGGTTTAGTGTTCGTGAATTTCTTGGAGTCCATCCAATAATTTGAAAGAGATTTGCAATGATGGAGCAATACACGTTCACCTTCAGTGTGAGCCCACACCTGCTGTACTAATATTCTGAATGAGTTCAGCTTCTTTAGATTTCAATCTATAAATGTAAAATTACTGGAGCTCCTCAGACCACTCCAGGAAATCTGACAGGGCACTAAAGTCACCATCTTGTAAGAACTATAGCCTTTATTTTAATATAAACTCATATATTCCAAACATTGCACATGTAGAGACATTTATCTATACATGCAAATATTTATATATTTAAGTTCACTGTATAAATGTCTTGTAGATTCTGTCTTGAGTAGAGTTAGTGAGTTAAAAGTCTTGGGGAATATAATTGTATCCTGCTGTGTCAGCAGACAAAAAACTGCAAGCACATTTGTACTGTTCTAAATAGAACCTAAAATGAAAAATCTTCTGTAGGTGATCTCAACAAGACAGCAGCAGAAGGAAGTTGGCAGGAATTCCTTAAAAGTCTTAATTTTCCTGGGGGGAGAAGAGGCAAAGGTAAAACCTGAAGGCTAGTAGATCCCAAATGGAGGTATCACTACCACCCTTGGCCTATCTAAAAGTAAATTCCCTTTACTAATATTCCTAATTCACAGCAGGCAAACCTGAATTTGCACACAACCCATTACCTTTCTGTGCTAACACTTCACTAGCTTTGCATCTGCTTTGCATAGAGTTCAATGCCAGGAAAACCACAGGAAAATTAACTCTTGTCCCAGCTTGTCTGAAGCTCTCTGCTAACAGGGAAAGCTGACTATTCATCCCCAGGCTGGAGCTGAATTTTACATGTCCTGCCCCCACAGCCCACAGCTGCTGACAGGTGAGGAATGCTCCTGTATTCTCAGAGTGAAAATGTCACTGAATTCATTGTATCATGTTCAGGAACAGGCAAATCTGAGCACTGTAAATGTGGGATTGTACTTGGCCTAGTGCTGGCTATCATAAGGGAGGCATCTTGCTGGAGTAAGGAGCTGTGACTGGTGTTGCCCTCAATGTTCCATGTCCATGGAGGATCCAGAAGACAGGGACTGGAATATTTTATTGCCATTGTGAAGAAACACTTGAATTGAAAATTTGCTTTAACTTAGCAGAAGTATGTAGCTGCAGCACACTGAAGGGTTCTGGGATCTGAGGGTGTGCATCCTCTTTGCACGTGTTCAGAATTCTTGGTGCAAATTACACCAAAGAAACAATCACTAAAATGAACATGGTAAGTCAGAGAAAAACACTGGCACAGAATCTAAGAGGTTTTCCATCACTTGTGCTTTCATATTAATGCAGTGAATGGGCTGGCACTTAATGTTCTTGATCAGCTCATTTATTTGATCTTGTTTTCAAACCATTCCACACATGAGCATGAGAAGATATTTCTAAATTAAATGCAAATACAGCAAAAAGCAATTTCATAATAGACATTTATAAACAAAATCTGTGCACAAGAAAAGCAGCTTTGCATTCTGCTTTTTCCAGAATTCTAACAATTCATTTTCCCTCCACATGACACACAAAAGGATTGTTTGCACATTTTACTGAGATCCTATGGAGATAGGACAGCACAAGCTGTCATCAGGACCTGAAGTTTTCATGGAGAAGGTTCTGCCAACAGCAGTTGCTCTCCGGATACTCTTCTGATCCCAGCTGTGGCTGTGTGGGTTCAGGGTTTCCCACATCCCAAGCTTGTGGTTGTACCACCAGACTACTTGCTCTTTGAAAGCAAGTCTGAATTTGGGTTTTACATCTGCTCATGTGAGGCAGCCTAATTAATAACCCTGATTTGCGAGATGATCTCATGTTACTCTGTCACATGGATTTTTGTGAGTTTTTTTTTTTTTTTTATTGTGGCTGTTGGGAAACTACCTAATAACCTTTAACGCAAAAATTGCCAGGTTACTGACACCCAATTTGTGGGAGAGGGGGCATGGGAATCATAAAAAGTTTCCTATCCCTTGAAGTGCCCAAGGCCAGGTTGGATGGGGCTTGGAGCAACCTGGGATAGTGAAAGGTGTCCCTGCCCATGGCAGGGGGTGGGACTGGATAATCTTTAAGGTCCCTTCCAACTCAGGCCATTCTTTGATTCTATATTTCAGTTACAGGGAGTTATGGTTTTAGCCTTTTAATAAGAAATTATGCTTTACTATGCATCTGTTAACTTATTTAAAAACCACAAACACTGAGTTTATTAACTTTTATTCAGAGCTAAAAAATCAAACCTTGCATTTTATTTTGAAAGCTGACCAACTTTATTTGGCTGGTAAGTGTAGCAGCAGTTTCACAAAGCCTCTGCTGACATTTCCATGATGGATAAAAACCCTCTTTATCTGGAACCAGGCACTGCCTGTCCAGGCAGTCCCCATGTCCCCTCAGCATGAGCCTGTCCTGAGCCTTATGGTGGCCCTTGTGCCTCTTCCCCTCCAGCTCCCCATGGGCAGTGCGGGAAGGGGGAAACGGTGAGGAAATGCTGGAATTGTGCACGTTTCCCTTCACCGCCCTCCAGCACGCCCTTCCCGTACAGACTCTTCCCAAATGTCTCCTTCCCAAAGCCTCTCCCCGGCCCCAAAGCCGCATCCTCTGGCCCCATGGAATCCCACCATGGACGGGACCTCAGTGGGGCACCTGGTGCCACCTCCCTGCTCCAGCAGGGCCATCCCAAAGCACAGGGCACAGGATTGCGCCCAGATGGCTCTGGAATAGAAAATCCTTCCAATGAAGGAAATTCCCAGCCTCTCTGGGCAATCTGTGGAAGTGGTTTTTCCTCCTGCCCAGGTGGAACCTCCTGGCCTCAGTCCCTGCCCGTTCCTCTGGTGCCATTGCTGGGCCCTGGAGCAGAGCCTGGGCCCTGCTCGGAGCCCTCCCTGCAGGCAGGGACACCCAGGAGGCCCCTCTCGAGGCTGGACAGCCCCAGCTCCCTCAGCCTTTCCAGTCCCTAAATCACCTCCGCAGTCTCCGCTCCAGGAGCTCCGTGTCTCCCTCACGCTGAGGATCCCAGGACTGGACACGGGAGTGGCCGGATGCGGTCTCGAACCCGCGGCTGCCGCTCTGCAGCGGGAGGGCGGTGCCGGCGCTGCCGCAAGGGGCGCCGGAGCGCCGAGCGCATCGATCGCGGCTGTCCATCCGTGCATCGGTGCTCGGCTCCCTGGGCAGCGCCCGCCCAGCCCTGCCCGTCCCCCGCCATTTCGCACCGGGACGGGAAGGGAAGGGAAGGGACCCGGAGCGGGAAGGGAAAGGAGAGCAGAGGAAGGGACGCGACGCGGGCACGGCGGGTGCCGGGAGCTCCCGCGGCACGGCCAGCCAGGTACCGCCTATCCCCACCCCGCCGAGCCGGGGCAACCCTCTCCCTTCCTTCCTTCCCCGCTTTCCCTTCGAGGTGGGAAGCGCAGCCGGCGCCCCCTTCCTCCGCCGTCGCCGTCGCCTCTCCCGTCCCCTTTTCCCCCTCCTATCCCGCTCCCCCGGCGCTCCCGCCGGCATCCCCCGGAGCCGCATTCCCGGTCCTTCCCGGCGGGAGGGGACAGGTGGCCAACGCCCTGCGGGACCCGGCTCTCGCCCGAGACATCCCCCACCCCTCCCTGAGCCCTCATGGATTGTTTTTTTTTCCCTCACCCCCTCTCGTAAATCCTTAAACCCGGAAAGTTGGGGCGGCGCGGGCGCGGCGCTGGCGGGGGCAGAGGGAGCCGGGGCGGGGCGGGCGATGCCCCGGAGCCGCGGGGGTCCCGCAGGCACGGCTCGCCCGGCGATTTAAAATTAATAAAACCCACCCTAAACTGTGTCGGGAAAGCCGCCGGAGAAGCCGTGCTCGCTTCGGCTGTCCCTGTCGGGGCACAGGAGGCTGTGAGCTTCATCCCGAGGGGAGCTGGGACGCTCCGGGAAACCCGGGCGGGCTCCGCCAGGCACCGGGAGGAAGCAGCGGGGAACTAAATCCCTGCACGGATTAATTCCCTGCACGAAATACTCATTTCGCTTTTCCCGGAATTCAGTGCCTTTTAAATTAATTTAGTGTGGGATTAATTTTTTTTTTTTTATACTTATTTCGTGTTCTCTTAATCTCGGTGTGACCGCTGCCTGTCGGCCGAGTGCCCGCTCTACATTCCCTGTGTGTGTAATGTTTGAGGAACAGCATTCCCTCATCCCTTTTTGTCTTGTCTTGCAGGGAGGGAGCTGCTTCCCGGTAATAGTAGAGGATCCTGACGCTGAATGAGAAGGCACCGGCAGCATCCTCGTTAGTGGGAGCCCAGCTCTGCTTAATGTTGGTTTCTTTGTCATCAGGTCTGCTAAAAAATGACAGAGTATAAACTTGTGGTGGTTGGAGCTGGTGGTGTAGGCAAGAGCGCCTTGACAATACAGCTAATCCAGAATCACTTTGTGGATGAATATGACCCCACAATAGAGGTAAACACTTCCATCTCATACTTTTTGTGAGGGGAGATTATCAGTGAATAATGGTGCTTGTTTCCTTTTGATACTTACCACAAGGACAGAGCTTTATAGTAAAAAGAGCTCAGAGATACTGTTCTGCACTGGAGACAGAATTGCTGTGCTTCTTGATCTGGCTGTGGAACAACAGCTGCAGTAACAAATTACCAGTTTTGATCAATTAAAAGCATGGTGTTAATTGCCATGTATCCTTGGGCAGTGTGGATGCTTGTGTTTAGGATCTCCATGACGAAGTATTTGCGAACTCACTTGAAAAAGCTTGGTTTAACCCTTCATAGCTTTGTGCAACCTCTTAAATGGGACATTTTTCCTTAGATAAGAAGGAAAATAAGTGGTTGTGAAATGTGTGTGCCAGTCTTTCTGAGCTCCTATCACTGGGATCTGTTTCACACAGGGAGAAATCTGTCCTAGGATGTTGTAGTGAATGAAGCAAAAATTGGAGCCTGTTCTGTTTTGTTTTTTCTCTCTTTGAACACACCAGTACGTGTTTCCCCACCTAGAGGAGATGTTATAAGACAGCTTCTGGAATAGGCTCTTTGAAATACATGGCTCAGTACCTTAAAGTTTGAAATTGTATATAAGCTTTAAAAGTTGTGCTGTTTTAAAGGTTCATAATGAGCAGGCAAACTCTGCCTTTTAAATACAAGAAAAATACTGGTGTTGTCTGAAATCTCCTGTGGATCGTTGCATTTAACAGCCTCAGACTCTATAAAAGGAGAAATGACACCATAACTTAGCCCAGGTTTTTATGTTCCCAGCACTGAAGCTCTGCATCTCGTGACTTCATTTATATGTTTATCCAGCAAGGCACTTCCAGGCTTACTTGAAGGAATCACAAGGGTTTAAATCTGGGCTTAAAATGGAGACTTGGGAAGTGTGTAGGTAGTGATTTTCAGGCAGACACAAGCAGGAGGAGCCAGTGCCCCGAGGTGGCACAAATTCAGTGGTGGTACAAACAGAGATGTGTTGACTTGAGGTTCTTTCCATTTGTCTCCTTGTCTGTCTCTTGCATGGCCAAATGACATTTTGCTTGCAGAGGGTTTTTGACTAGACTTGTGCAGAGAAGTCTGTCTGACTTACACCAAGCAGAGCAGCTCTTTCAGTTACTGAGATCTGAAGTTTTAAAACAACAACCCCAAACACTGTCTAAAATCACAGCAAACTTGCTGAGACGAGGAAGCCAAATGGTATTTTCTTTTTTTCTGCAAAATTACCTTTGGAGGCTGTTGGCCTTGGATGCTTTTTCATGATTACCTGGGTTTCTCTTAGGTTAGAGGTGTGTTTAAGAAAGTGCTGTGCAGGCTCCATCTTCTAAGTTGTCACTGTGTGTTCAGTCTAGGAACACAAACTTAAATGCCAGTATTCCTGGAGCACTTGAGGGATTTTGCTATTCCAGCAGCTGAGTGATTTGAAGGACATTAATGTAAAATAATAAAATGGAAATACAGTTCCTTATAGAATGAACCTGAAAGTCCCAGAACTGTGTCTTTTATTCATAGAGTCATAGGCTGGTTTGGGTTGGAGGGAACCATAAAAATCATCTTGTTCCCATAGGCAGGGACACTTTCCACAAGACCAGGGTGCTCCAAGCCCTGTCCAACCTGGCCTTGGCCATTTCCA
Source organism: Zonotrichia leucophrys gambelii (assembly GCF_028769735.1). NCBI lineage: Eukaryota > Metazoa > Chordata > Aves > Passeriformes > Passerellidae > Zonotrichia > Zonotrichia leucophrys. The sequence goes on along the minus strand of NC_088170.1, from coordinate 14,402,441 downwards.
GGGATGAGGCAGCCACAAATTCAGTGCTGTGTCCAGAATCCATGTGTTCTTTAAGAATGACACCAAATTAACTGGTAATTAAGCAGCCCAATAGGTTTTGCCAGTGTTCACATCTTGTCACATGCAGCAGCATTCATTTCTACTCCTTTTACAAGTTCTTGTCTACTAGATCCTGTTCTTATCTTGTAAATTCTGAGGCCTCAGGGATGGAAACTGTATTTTCCTCCTCCTGGTACCTGGCTCTGTGTGTGCTCACGTGTGGGTAAGCAATATTTCAGTGCCAGCAAGTGCAGGCTGTGATTTGGAGTGGCAAACAAATGAAAATTTGGTTTAAATGCTGAGGTTCATGCTGGGGCAGAATCCACTTGGTTGAGCAGGGTTGGTGATGGTGCTTCCTGTGTGGGTGCAGTTGTGATGCTGATCAAAGAACAGTGTAGAGTGGGCTTTAGGCAGTATGAGGAGATAAGGCTAAAATTGCCTTGATTGGTGAATAATTAGGATAGTTTAGTGGTGTCACTATTGTTGTTTGCCACTTAGTACTGTTTGTTTCATTGCAATGCAGCAGAATATTTCTTTTCCCTGCAGATAATCATGCTGAATAATTTGGGGTAAGATAGAGAAGATAGTTTAGTGTTTGTTGTCCGTGGTATATTTCATAACTACACAGTTACTGAATAATTCTAGGTATTTCCTGTGATTAACAGAATGAAACTCCACACTTGTAAAATTCTCCTGTTGTGAAGACATAGTGTGGTGCAGCACAGGAAAAAAACACACTAATTACTTAATCACAGGCGCCTTTACAGTGTTAATTTTGCTGCTGCTTTTTGGTGGAATAAACCTAATGATTCAACAAATAACCTGATTGGAAAACGTCAAATTTCAGGGCCTGCTTGAGTGCTTTATGACTTAAATCTGAGCAGAGCAGATGGCAGGGCAGGGGGAGGACTGAGAATGAGTGTTTGGGTGGCTGCAGTTGTTCAGACATCGATGCTTTATGTGTGTTTCACAGTCCAATGCTTTATTTGAAGGAGATGTCCGAGCAAGGATTTATAGCCAAGTAATTTTAAGTGTTTTATTTTAAATTAAATGGGCAGCAACCGTTGTAAATCTGGCTTGAGCAGCTGGGGCAGTGCCCTCTACCGGCCGAGGCTGAGCAAATCTTACTTGTGCTCCCTTCCATTTCTTTCATTTTTAGCTTTTTTACGTTTTCAGGACGTTTCAGCCCTAAATATGTGTCGTCTTTTAAATGTCCCAGAGTAAGAGCAGCTTTCCTAGCTGCTTGTCAGAGGTTTGGAAATTGGATTAGCCAAATCCCTCGGCTGATTTAGGAATACTGATATTTAAATCCGTGTTCTTAAATGACCTGTGCCCTTGTGAAACAAGCACCAATATTTAGTAATGGCTGAGTCTCAGGAGCTGTGATATTTTAGCATTAAATCTCTGGTATAATGGAGTTTTGTGGAGTAATAATTACTTGCCTAGATGGGATTTATTAAGCATTGGCGATTTTTTAGCTAAATTCCGTATATAGTGTAAAGCTGAGATTTCATATCATATATTCTTATCAGTGCTTGTGAGCAAATGGAATTATTACCCTTTTAACATAATTCTTGCTGTTTTTTATGGCATGTGGAAAACCAATAAAAGCAGGTTATGTGATCAATGAAATTTTTTAAAAGTTACACATAGTATACTGGGGAAAAACTGGAATTTCACATTTGAAGCTGGGTAGGAATCAGGAATTAGTCTTCTAGTTTGCATTTTGTTTTTACTTAATAGAGTCAAATGTGAATTTCAGGTTTGGTGTATGTGAATTTCAGGTTTGGTGTTTTGCAGGGAGAAGGGGAAAAAGGCAAAAAAAATTAATTATTTCATTTGTCTGTAAATCATAAGCTTCAGTTTTCTCTTCCACATCTTTCTTTTCCTTCTGCTTCAAATCCCTTCACTAGGTAGTCACTAAGATTTTCTCCCCAGAGGTGACAAAGCAGCTAAGCACCCCAAAATAGTAATTTTTGTATCTGTGCTCTGCTTTATGCTGGTGCATCTTTGCTGATACTGCTAACATGGTAGGCAGTTCTTAAAAGTGATTTTCTTTTCTCTTAAAATGAAAATTACATAAAGCTTTTGTTTAGCACTCAGTTGAGGGGAATTTCTTTCCCTTTGAAGTCCTTAAGATGGAAAGGAATAGTACAGGCTTTTCAAGAACTGCTTTTCATATTTTTGAACTAGCAGTCAAATTGCAAGAAGAGAAAGTGCAAGCTTTGTAAATATGTCTGGTATAATGAAAGAAGTTCTGCTAGAACTGTGGTAAAGGTGTCCTAGGACATGGGGGATCTGCTCATGAATGGAAGTGTTGCAATGAAGATGCATCCTTAGGTTTGGGGGATTTTGTAATTTTTTTCCCTTTAAGCAGCAAGGTAGAATATTAATTATATTTTAAAACACATTGGAGCTTGTGTGTTTCTCAGTTGTATCAATATTTAAACATGGCTTAAAAGTTTCTGAAGTAACTTCCCCACTTATTACCTGATCACTGAATTTGCACTTCTGTGAAATAAATAGTCTAAAAATCATGTTGGAAGCAAACTTCTGTCTTTAAGGTAAACAGTAGGAATTCTTTTATCTGATATTGTGAGCCTGGATGCCATTTAACAGGAAATGTGAGGTTACAGAATTGATTTGGTTTAAAATACTGGCTTTTTACAGTTATCTCCTGCTTGTTTCTTAGCATGAGCAGCAGGGGAGAAAAAGAGTCTTATAAAATTACAAATGGCTAGAAATTGCCTAAGAGTAGGTGTATTGTGCCCTAAAATGGGTACAAAGGAAGGAAGGTTGTTCTGAATTCACCTTGCAGCTGGCTAGAACTGCAATTTAAATTCTTTAATTCCCTTCCCTTAGCTTAGGTTCACTCCTGTATGGTGTCAGAACAGCAGCAATGTTGTGTTAATCTCGAGCTAAGGCAGCTGAAAGGTGACAGCAGGAGCTTGTGTTCATACCTGTTATTTGTTACAAGAGCTGCTTACTGGGAATAATTCACACTGCTGCTTGATGACACCTTTTCCAAGCTCATTGCTTTATTTCAAACACAGGGTGTTTATAGAAATTACTGGGCATGTAATGCTCACCTTCTTGCTGCTGAAGCTGTGTGCTCACAGAGGCCTAGCACCTAACAGGGATGTAACAAAATCTGGCTGGTGGGACTTTGTACAGATTTTAGCCACTTGAGTCAGTGACCTGAAAGCTTTGATTTGATAGCATTGAAATAATTTGTTCTGACATCTCTGTGAACCAGCCCATCAGGGTTTTAATATGGCTCTGTTGGTCTGTCCTGCCTGAAAAGCTTCAATTTCAAATATATCAGCTCAACTTTGATAACAGCAGATAGCATTATGCACACCTGCTCAGGCATACAAAACACATTTCCTGTTCCAAACACTGCAGGCTTTTTATTCTTCACTTCCTTTTCAGTGACAAAGATTTTTGGAGTTGTCTTACTTGTGTATTATTTCTAGTTTATTATTTTGTGCATTCTTGTAGCATAGAATGAGGGACAAATTGTGGTTGAAATAACAAAATTAGTAGATTTTATTGTATTTAACTAAAAATAAAATTTTATTTTAATTAGCAAGTTTAAGCACAGTCAGACCTTTTCAGTCACTCTTACTGCTGCTAAATAATTTGATTATCTCCAGAATTATTGATGTTCAAAATCTTACCTGTTTGTGATTAACCAAAGTGTATTTTTTCCCTAGGATTCCTACAGGAAGCAAGTAGTAATTGATGGAGAAACCTGTCTCTTGGATATTCTTGACACAGCAGGTCAAGAAGAGTACAGTGCAATGAGGGACCAATATATGAGAACAGGGGAAGGCTTCCTCTGTGTGTTTGCCATAAACAATACAAAGTCTTTTGAAGATATTCACCATTATAGGTGTGTATATGAAGAGATAATCCACCAGCTCTTGTTATTAGGTGGGAAGGGGGCTTGTTCTTCCTCTGGATAATACAGCAGTCTCTCATGAAATAGGGAAAATCTGAAAATTAACAATATTGCAGCTTATTTGTGCATCTGTTATCTGGAATTTTGGGTAATCTGAAAATCTGCCTTGCTCATAAATGAGGTGTAAATTATTGTGACTTAGTATTCTGATCAAGACTTACCCAAAGATAAATTCTGTCCATTCCATTGATAAAATTGTTTGCTAAGGTGGAAAAACTGAAGCTGTTGTAATTGTACAGACAGTAATGTCAATTGGTGGTTTTGTTTGGGGCTGGAGGGGGAAATACCTGGGGGTGTTGTGAGAAGAATAATCTGTGTGAGCCCTGATGCCTGAGAAGGACAGACACACAAAACCAGAGCTCCAAAATGACACTAAAAACCAACTTTTACTAATTTCTTCATATTATCTTGTATGAAATAATTAGTTAAGAATTCCAATTCATGCTTTCTCTGTCAGCTACACTAATTTAGAAATAGAAGCAGTCTCTGGTGATTACCACAGCAGATAATTTATAACTTAGTACCTTACTGTTATCCTGAATTCTCCCTGGGTATTCTGTTAGCAGCCAATGCAATTCCCACCAAAGATCACTGAGTTCATCAGCATCAGCCTGAGGTTAGTCCCAAACACGTGTTACTCTATCCACAGTTAGGTAGTAATAATAATAATAGTAATATCACAGATGGGTTTCCTGTGGGTTTAGAGGAGGAAGGAAAAAAGGCAAGAAAGGTGTTGGTGTAAGGGGAAGAAGGAACATACAGGTTTTCATGAGGAATTGTTGTTTTTAAAGAGAGTTGCAGATTAGCATAAGACCTCCACAGTTTATTTCAAAGAGTGTTGGGAGTTGAGTCTGGAATTTCTTCTGTGCATTGACAGACCTGTGGGTGACCTTCCAGGCTTGAAGCTGAACAATCATAAGGAGCTGGAAACAGTGTCTGTTTTAATTAAGGAACACACTGCTAGATTATTTGGAAGGCAGAAGTAATGAAATTAATGATTTTTATTCAAGATTCCTCACAAGTACATCTGACATCTTTCAAGATCCTTTCTAACTAGTGCTTGGAAAAACTCTTACCAAATAGCTCTCTGTAGAGAGCCAGACCAGTGGTCTTCAGAGTTTTATAACCCCTAAGTGCAGAATTTTTAATGCTGTCCTAACTTAAAGAAAAAAATAAAATCACAACCTCCTCTCAAATCCAAACCAAAATCAAGACAGCAGGCACAGAGCTTTTGGCAGTGTTTTGGCAAATGAATTGAGTGTTCAGGGTTCAATATGAGAGGTAAGTAGTAAGATTAATACCAGAGTTTGTTAAGCTTATTCTGATATTAGCTGCTAAAAAGCGAAAAAGATATTTTTAAAAAACAGTGTAAGGACATTAACCTCTACAGTAGTTTGTAAAATGTCAAGCTTTTGGTTGGTTGATTGGTTTGTTTTTGTTTAGTAAGATCCTAAACTTGATGGTGACAGGATTGGTCAATATATTGTAAAGTGGCTTCCAACAGTGCATGTTGCAACAGTGCAGTAGATTAACATAAAAAATGGTGTTCAACTCTGTTAATTTAATATTTTAACTGTTTTAAAATCTACTATATAATACTTGCTAAATGCAGTCTTCTCTTTTTCTTTGTTTTTAGGGAACAAATAAAGAGAGTTAAAGACTCAGAAGATGTCCCAATGGTGCTAGTAGGAAACAAATGTGATTTGCCTTCCAGAACAGTAGACACAAAACAAGCTCAGGATTTAGCAAGAAGTTATGGAATTCCTTTCATTGAAACATCAGCAAAGACAAGACAGGTAAAGCTCAAAACTTCCCAGATGCAGAGCTCTCACCTGAATTACCATCATGTTAATTATTCCAGGCATTGACATTTGCTTAGTCATATCAATGGATGCATCTCTGCAGATTGGAAATCCTTGGGGTGTTTCTTCTTTCTGTCAACTTGCTTATAATTGGTAATTGTTCATTGATGAGTGATTGATTGGCTTCAAGTGGGCAGACTCAGAGTGAGACCTGGCCTGCTGTTGCTCTCTTCTGTCAGGTGGTTGCAGCATTCTTGACCTTGTGAGAGGTTTCAATAGAATAAAAGCACTTCTGCTTAGAGGTGAAATGCTTTTTTTCCCTTAGCAAGAGGATTAAACAGACAAGCAGCTAATTATTTTATTCTGATTTATGTGTTTTCGTTAATAACAAAGGAATTTTTCCTTGAGGCATTGATTCTCTAATTAGGGAGACATGCTTGATACACCTAAGCAATCGACCTTAAGGCTATTTCTGAAGTTCCTGAATTAGTTGTTTGTGTAAAATGATACTTTTCCTAAACTTTAGAGCTCACTCTTGATCTGTTGAAGCTCAGTGGTCCTTTCAGTGCTTCTCTTGGGCTGTGTGAGGACACAGGTGACAGAGTGGCACATCTGAGCTTTCAGGAGTAGAGAAACTTTATGGATAGAGGTGGAACTGGTTCAGTCCTTCTGGAAGAAAGCAATCTTGAAGAATGCTGGTTGGTGGCTTCTCTTTAAAGAGCAAAGATTTTACTGTCAGTACAAATTAGAACAGGCGTGAGTGGCTCCTACTCTGCATAATCAGGAGTGTTATGTGCAGGTTGTGAATCAGAAATTCAGGAGATAAATAAGGGCAGAATGCTGCAGTTGGAGTAACTGCTCAGAATTTCTGTAGAGGTCCAGCTATATCACTTAGGCAGAATTTCCTCATAGCTTGTAAGGCATTTTTTGAGCTGAGAAATTAATATTTTATTAGTGCAAATTTACTCCAGCTACCCAAGTTTTTGACAAGTTGAAACCTGGGCTAATTAGTAAAACTTCACTAAGCAATGTTGACTTCTGGCAACAAAGAAAGTCTGTTAGGTAGGATTAAAAAAACCAAAGCAGAATTACCAAACTTGAATGACTGAGAATAAATTAGGCCACACAATTGTCCTGAAGAAGGGGGGCATACAAGTGGACTGAATAATGACACTGGCTTTGTTTGGAAGGTGGCTGTCATGGAGATAGGAGGGTGAAAAAATAACTCTGAAATTAGGTTTGAAACAACAGTGCTGCACCAACATCTAGGTTTTACTTTGTTCAGTCTGTCTTATACAGCATCAGGCTTTGTTGGGGAAATACTCCTTTTGCATAGCCACTTCTGTTAAAAAGGATATTTGGAAACTAAGATGCCCAGTAGACTGTTCAGAACCTGTTGGATTCAAAAAGTTGGCACCACTAGGGATGGCTGCTGATTCTTTCTCAGTGCTGTTCGGAGCTTGTTGTGCTATGAAATTCCTTCATAGGATTCCATGTAAATAAAATATGTTTGAGAAGAGAAAGAACTGGAATTTAGTTATAGCAAGAGGATCTAAATATTAGTGTATGTGCTTGTATATGCATGTGTGTGTGTATGTGCATAGAATGATTTTTCAGTCACACTGTCATATATATAAATATATGTATGTGTATATATCCATACATACACACACCTTCTTCAAAAGTAATTTCAAATTAGGGGAGTCAAACTATTTTGGCAGCTGCAAATGGCCCATGGACTGTAGTTTTATTCACTCTTTGTCTAAAGTCAATCTATAAATAAAACTCTGGTCCTCTCTGTCCTCATGGAGACCTTCCAAGTATGAACAGATGCAGCTGGTGGTCTTCTGGAGTCTGTGGAAACTCTGCCCTGAATCTTTCAGAGGAGGAACCTTCTTTTCCATTCCTGTCCTCACCTTCCACCACATGGAAACATCATCACTAATGCCCTGCTGAAAGGCACCATTTTCCTGCCTCTGCCCTTTCCTGTGCCCAGTTCTGCTGGAGCTCAGAGATCAGAGGGGATCAGAAATGTTTCTGCAGAAGGAAACTGGGAAGGTGGGAATAGGAGGGAGTTGTCAGAATAGACTTTTTTGATTGCCAAGACACTTTTTTAAAAGGATGGCATTGCATGCTCACACAGAATGATGTCTCAGCTAAGTTTTAAAGATTTTCACAAATTCAGGCGAGGACAGAAAAGAATATTGAAATGAAGTACAGAAATAAGCTGTTCTAGAAATTAGTGTGTTTGGGTTCTGACTGAGAATAAAGATGTGAACTTCAGCTCACAGCAAGAAGATTGTGTTTTAAGCCAAATCCCTCTGTGAATTTTCAAACAAATCATTGAATTCATCAGTGAAGCCTTGCCTTAGTGGGCCCTACAACTTGGGTGTAAGGCTACAGATTATTAATATTTTCTATTGGACCACTGACTGAAATCAGTATAATGTAATTTATGAAAATTAGTCATAGTCCTGTTTCTGAATGTAAGCAAGTGGCAGTACTGGTGGTTTTGCAAGGCAATGAGCATTTACTCATCCTTTCACAATCCTTATGGAGAAGGGGATGAACGGCTTAGGTTTATTTTGATTGCTGATTTTGCTTTTCTCTGTTTGACATAAGCTTTATATAGAGGTTCTTCCCTGTCTACATGAGCATGTAGCTCCCAATATTGTCAATAATATCCATGAGAGATGAGGGACAAACTTGATTTATCTCCACCAAAGCTGCACCTGCCATTCTTTATTGGGCTTCTCCTTGCCTGGCAGTTACACAGGGCAAAGCTGTAAGGCCAGACCGCCCCTGTGTGGTTTGACTGTAGGGCTTTGTTTCCCTTGGAACACTTCAGCTTTCCTGCTGCTATTGGATTCACAGGGAAAGCAGATGAATGAGCATTATTGCAAGCATAGTAAAGGGTTTCCCAAAGTTTGAGGTCTCATTATTTAGAATACATGCTTAAACTCACTTTTGAAGTGTGTAATGAAGAAGTTGACCTAAATCACCAGAATGCTGTTAAAAAAGCATTTTGGTTATTTCAGGTGTCTGATGTACAGTGGGTTAAACCCCAGCCTTGTGATCAAACTAAGTTGAGAACCTGTGCCTGCTCTGGTGAAGTAACTGGGGCAGTATTTACAGAAATTCATTCCTACACATCAGTTAAAATTCATGGGTAACTGGTAACTCAGTTTGCTTGAACCATTTTTTAGGGGTTTGCCATATCTGTTGAATGATACTGTATCACTCCAAGCCATTTTTAATCCAGTTCTCGTGTACAGATTTCATCTTAAAGCTTTGTTTTCAATGAGCTTTAGCTTGGTCAGACTTTCTACACTGGGGGTTGAGTTTTTTCTTGTCACTTGCCTGTTGTAAGGCAGAACTTTTCTGGAAGGGCTTAGTCCTCCCCCAAGGACAAAGCTCCAAGGGTAGAAAGTTTTGGTTGCTTTTAGGAGATCAGCTGTGATCAAGTGTTTAAGGATGGGCACAGAACAGTTTAGAGTTGTCAGGGCTAACTTTCATTAGCTTCCTTTAAGCACTACAGAAGTGGAACTTGGGAAAATTGCTGTTTGGGATACTTTGGTCTGGGTTTGAAACAGTCTTTCTTTGTACATAGCCATGTTTTAAATGCAGTGTTTGGCTGTCATTCAGGAGGCAAAAGCACCTCAAAAACATTGCCTCAAGGTCCGGGGTTCCTTGGGCTGTTTAGATTTTGAAGTTTCAATAACTGCCCAGGGGTATCTTTGCTTCCTGCTCTGACAGCTAAAAGAACTGGTTACTCCCATTTTATTTATATAGTCATTGCTTATTGAAGGAAAAAAATACTAGAGAGTCTTAAATTGGTATTAAAGTGACTTAAGTTTGTAGGATTGGCATCTGGCTCTTTAAAATGTCTGTGCTAGTGCTATAGGCAAATATGTGTTTGTTCAGATTTTCTTTCAGAATAATCTCTTTCAGCAGGGTTCATTAGTCTATTCTTGGTGGTGGCAGTAATAGCAATTTCTTTTCTCACTCTGTGTCTCTCCATCTCTCTGCATTGCTAAACCAAATTACAGCTCCTGCTGGTGATGGGAAAGTTGGCAATAAGTGTTGACTCAACAATTGTTACCTAATTTTTCATGTGAAAGCTCCATAATCAAATTACATCTTTCTACTTCAAAACAGATTTGCAAAAATGTTGATTTTTGTACAGCCTGTGCTTTGGCACATAGCAGCTGATCAATGTTTGCTGTTTCCACTTCAGAAGGAAACTTCCATTCCTTTCAGCAAAACATGGAAGTATGAGCTTTACTTGGATTTTCCCTGTTTTAGTGGTTTTGATTACATTTTGCAACCTGACAGACCTGGAATGTAAGACTTGTCCATACTTGACTACATCCTGACAGGGCACAATATGCAAATACAGGGAAATACAATCCAGGAAATAAATCTGATTCATTTTATCTTCAAATTGAAGAGGCTGTAGTTCAGAAGAACACTCAAAGAACCCTTAAAGTGTAAGGATTAAGCAGCAGTGTGTTAAAAATGAGTGTTCAGTGTGATAACCTGGGGCACAGGTCATGCAGAATGGCCCAGTAATTGTGGCAGTAAATGCTGCCTGGCTGTTGTTGTTCAGTGCAGAATATGAAGATGAAATGGAGAGAGAATTTATGGAAAATCTGCCAAATAAAAGCCCAGACTGCCCATTGGTAGTAATAAAGCTTTGGGGCTTAAGTGGTTGTGCTGCTTGCCATGATCAATCAGTGTGTTGTGGTTTTATTTTCAAATGAGTTTGTATTAAATTAATAACCCTGTTAATCTGATTGAGGACACAAGCACTGAGATTGATAGTGAGGCAGAGGAGAGATTTGCTCTCCCCTTAAAAAGCTGCAGTGGAACATTTTTCATCTTGTTCTAATAAGAACATCCTCACAGATTGATCTAAATTCTTAAATTTATGCACAGATACACTAATTTTGAAATATTTTAACTTAAAGCTGGTGCTGTATCTCTTTATATTGTATTTGGTTAAAGATGTCTTTAGTGTCTGTACATTTATTTTTTTTAATGCTTGTAGTGTCATGTCCTAGTGGCCTTAATGCAGAGCTGCAGAAAAGTAAGGTGTGAGACCAGAGAAGTAAAAAATGTATCTATGTGTCATCCTTGGAACACCTGAGGAGCATTTCTGCAGCAGATTAAAACCTGAGCAGCAGAATTTCAGATTGTTTACATTTAGTTGTTGTTAAGGCACCCTCGTGGTTGCTGGGTCTGGCCCAGAGGAACAGGTCAGGTGTGTCTTGCTGATGTAACAAAGCTCTTAAAGATTACAATAATGAACATTTGCTGCCATGGCTCAGATATCACTTCTAAATTTAATAGCACAGTGCTTGCTTTATGAAGTTAGTAGCTTTAAAAACAGCACTGCCCCAAATTTAGTATTCTTAGAAAATTGTATTTCTTTATGACCACTTAGGAAATCACCTGGAGGGACTTTTTTATTACTTTGTTAGCTTGATCCATGGATTTTTGCAAAGTTCTCCCTCTGACCTAAAGAAGAGAACATGAAGGAGCTTGCTTTTCTTTGCCCAAACAGTAACATGTTCTCACTTTGGCTCAAAACTGCAAGTGGGTGGTTTAACTATGTGAGTTCATAAGTACTCCCTAGCTCACAATCTAATAAGGTTTTGTGCCTCCTGCATACACCCATGCCCACAGAAATGTGGGAATATTCAGCAGCACAAGCAGTATCATTTTCAGCAGTGGAAGAAAAGAAGTCTTGCTCTTTTTTAGGCCCAGTGTTACCATGCACAGAAGAAAAGCAGGGCTGGAAGCACAGATATTCACAATAATCGGTAATCAAGAAATTAAGTTTTTATCAAGCAGCAGATGAGCAAGCCCAGCATTTTAAATGCATAAATGGAGCTCCATGTACTTCTCTCAAGTAAAGCTCATAATTTCAGTCGTTTTGTTGTGGTTTTTCCCCTTCCATGGGTGTCCCAGTTTGTCTCAATCATTAACAAAGCCATTTTTAAGGAGTTGTGTTTCACAATGCAGAGAGTGGAGGATGCTTTTTATACATTGGTGCGAGAGATCCGACAGTACAGAGTGAAAAAAATCAGCAAAGAAGAAAAGACTCCAGGGTGTGTGAAAATTAAAAAATGCCTTGTAATGTAACAGGGTAAGTTTGTAATGTACCAGGGTAAGTGTTGCAAATCACTTGCCAAATAAAACTGATTGAGGGTGTCTTGCCAATCAGACTTTTTGTGCCTGATCAATGACATAATTTCAGATATAAAACCAATCACATTTCAGTGTCCTCAATATGGATTTGCTTTGTTTCGTGGGGTTTTGATAAATGGATTAACAAGAAGTCTTTACTGAATATTGAATTTTCCAGCTGGGAAACGGAGGCACTGTTCTGAGTGAGAAGAAGTTAGGAGGAAGGAGTTTTATTAGGAATATATTGGAGATGCTGTTGAGGTGAATGTTGGTTGAAGCTTCAGGCTGATAAACTGAGGGGAGAAGATTATAACACAAGTCCTCCTCAGATACAGAAATAGGAGATTCCTAATCCAGCAAAACAGTATTTGACTGGTCTACAGGATTTTTTAATTCTCAGGCCCTTCTTTATGCCCTGCTATTTTTATCTTGTTCTTCCCCAGCTTAAAAAATTTACCTTTACCACTTCTGGGTTTTTTTGTGAACTGTAATGCCATGAGTGATCCAGATTTAGACAAAATAAGGTTTCACCTTTTTTTGAGAGCCTTTACAAGAGGTGGGGGTGAAGGAACACTGGAGGAGGAGAGGAGACTAAACCAAAATCAACAAGAAAACACCAAAAAAATCCAATACCCAAATTCTCACAAAATCTTTTTTTTAATCTATGTATTCTGCTGTAAGAAAAAAGGGAGGAGGTGAGGACAGAAGAAACTGGTATGGAAGAAGTGCTTGTCTAAGTCACTTCCAGTGCTTTTTGAGTAAACCATCAGAGCAGCTCCTTGCAGATATTCCTATCCCATTAATTCTTTACCTCCTTCTGCACCAGTGCAGAGAGTGAGTTGTTACTCCTTATATACTTGTCTGGATGGGGGATGACCTGGAATTTTCCCATTCTGTAAAAGAAAAGCTGTTCATTTTTCAAGGTGTGTGTTTGTACTTCAGAATGTGTGGTTTGGGTTGTATCCTCCAGAGACTGTCACAGAGTGGGAATATTCTCCTCAGTGAGGGAGTTTTGTTTCTCTTTCTGGGGAAGAAGTTTTGATTCATATCAGTTTTTACTAGATCTGCTCAGGCTTGTTAAGTGATGAGTGACTGCTCAGAGGTAATTATTTAGATTTTTTTTTATTTTAATGGAGTCCATTTTCCTGGAGATGTTCAGGAAATGACTGGATGTGGCACTTAATGCCATGACATAGTTGACAAGGTGCTGAGCAGTCAGAGGTTGGACTTGATGAGCTTGTAGGTCCTTTCCAACCTTAATGATACAATTCAGCCACTTTGTGACACTCTTTGCATCACAGGTTTCCATTGCAGGACATTGGAAACCTCAGTCATGAAGCTCCCTAGTATTGCATCCAAATACTACTAAAATTGATGCCATCAAAACACCTTGTTTTATCCTTCCCTGCTATCAAAAAACAACAAAGAGAAGCTGGGCAAGATGACTTTTGATGAGAACAATAGAAATTAAGTTGCTCAAGCCCTGTAACCTTCTGGAAGTTACTTGGTGTGTTACTGATGGAACCATACCACAAAGTAGAGTTTATTTTTTTTATTCTGGGACTTGGAAGATGCTGAGTCCTGTCTGCTTTCCCTTCCTGTTGGGAGAATGGGAATAAGATGGTGGGAATTGTGGTTTTCAGTGGAAAAATTTTTGCAAAATGTAGGGTTCTTATTTATGTCTCAGAACATAAATGGCTTTCCTTCTGCCAGCTTCCTGCTTTCTAGTGATGTCCAAGAGAAGTATTTTTGGGGGGGTTTCACACCTTTTTTTTCCCCTATGAAGGAAATCTGTCAGCAGTGGATATCATTGAGTTTTGGATATTTGTTGCTGTGTGTTTTTTAACCTGAACCCTGTTTAGAAAATAGTCTTGGATCTAAAGCTCTGGAACTTCAGGAGTCTGCTTAGGGAAGGAATTGTTTGCCTTTATTCCCAAGTGAATTCTGCATGGTACTGATGGGCATTTGCAGCAACTTTGTATTTAGGGAGTTGAGCTGGAGGAAGCATATTCCAAAATTATTGTGGCATAGCTGTAGTTCAGTAGTGATTTGAGTGGAATGACAAGTCTGATATTTAAACCAGCCTGGCTTGTATTACTTTCCAGTCAGTAAAAAATTTAATTATTTCAGTCTGATGTGTAGTAGGTGGCTAAGGAGAGCAGCACCTGATGGTGTGAAATTTTAGACTTCAGAAACAGACTGCAATGACACAGTATTCACAGTATTCTGTGAATAATCAAGCTGGGTGGTTCAGAGTGTTTTTCTCCTTCTTGGAATATTGTTTATCTTCTTGCTGCCTGTGGGATGCCTTCCTAAGTTCTGTTAGTCTTGCACAAGGAAACTGAAAACTTTGACTGCCCAGACTGCCATGAGCTGCTGATGCTTTCCAAGAGTTTCATTCCTTTGGCTGTTACACAGTAAAGCAGAAAGGACAAAACATCTTTTACTCTATTTGTAATTTCCAGCTAGCAGGGAGAAATTTCCAAAACTCCATGTGAAATCCTCAAAAGAACTAATTCTGTGAAGGTGTCAGATTTTTAAAATAAAAAGCATGCTACAAGCAGACATCTAAATAATGTAATTCAGGTTGAGCTAGGTTAGTCGTGGAAAGTTTGAATTACAAAAGTTCTAGATGTGAATTTAAAAATGCTTAAATTCTTGATTCAAGCTGCAATTTAATGGTTTCTCTCCATAGTACTACAGAAGTGTACAAATAACTTCTGTTGCTCGTGACTGATGCATATGTGTGTATATATATTTAAAAAATACAAGAAAGAGCTCCTAAAATTTAGAACTTGTTTAAGGGTCATTTTTGGCACTGGGATTTTAAGGAATTCCAAATTTCTTACGATTTTTTGTTATTGCCAGCCAGGTTCATTGCCTGGTCTGATGCATGGTTGTGGTGGTGCTGCCACATCTGCAGCCTTCTCTGCAGCCATGGCACCATGTGGGGCTCCAAAAGCAAACTTGTGGCCAGGAGCAGGCTGTTCCTGTGGGATCAGTCCTGCTGTTTCTGTTCCCCCTGCCCTTTGGAAGAACAAGGGCCAGGAGCAAGGCCTGTCAGTGCACCTTTAGGGAGGCTCTGGGGTTCAGTTCTGAGCCTGCACAGGGAATTGTGAGTTTCTAATCTGAGCCTGGATTTTGTGCTCTCATTCAGTACAACTTAGCTTCCCCAAAGGCTTGCACACACAATAAGTGCATTGTCAGGGGGAGGAAGGTCAGCTGCCTGCAGTCCCTCCCTACTGAAAGAGCTGACTGGAAAGGTTGGCAGCTTTTGATCTCACAGCATTGATGCCTTAGGGACCTTCTGCAGACACAGTATCCACTACTTACATTTAAAATTTAATGGGCAGGCTGAAAAGTGAAAGACCTCCCTTTACCTTGTGTTCTCCACTTCTAACTCAGAAGTGATCTAGGCATAGTTTTGTTTTTCATGTTCTATTAATGACCTGAATTGAAGATGAATTGTAGCAGGACCAGACATAATCAATAATTAGTGAGGCTTGGTCTGCAGAGGTGTAAATGCAAGGATGAAAGCCAAGTCAGTTCTGCAACCTGCTCTAGTGAAAAGTGTCCCTGCCCACAGCAGGGAATTGGAATGAGAGGATCTTTAAGACCCCTTCTAACACAAACCATTCTATGATTCTATGTTGCAACATGTGCTGTATTTAACAGATCATCATCTTACGAGGTAGGAAAAAATGTCAGCCTTGATTGGGAAGTTGTGTGTTTAAAGGTTCATGATAGCATCTGGGTATTACCTTGTACAAGTCATTTTCTCTGCATTTATTTTAAGACAAGTTTAATGAAGGAAGATGGCTTGTTTGAATACTTAAATTGCAATTTTAAGGGTGTCTCATTTGAAGGCACCAACTGAAAGCCAATTCTGAAAGGTGGTTCGGTTCTGTAAGACCATGTGAACTGTCATGAGTAGAGGTTGTTCTTATATGGTTCTTGCGTTTTAAGAATGAAACTTTGTTTTGTTGTGATTCATTCTTAGTGCTGTGCTCATCCTTAATGCTGAGACCTGCAGTGCAATCATGAACTGTTGCTACTTCTATTACATTTTCATACTTGAACATTGCTAAATATTCTCTTTGTGCATTAATGCTGAAGCTGTAAGCAAAATACACTGCTTCTCTCTAAAGTAATACCAAGTATCTTTAATTTTCCAAAAACTAATGAGTGACATGACCTTTTACAGAGAGAAAGCTGTTCTCCCACTAGGCATGCTGCATCAATTTTGTATTGGTCAATAATGCCTCAAAATGTAGAACAAGTTGTTTGCAAGGTCTTGTAATATGCAAAAGTGTGCTATTAATACTGGGAGATACACTGCCAAGGACTTTGAACATCAGTTGTGCATAAATGTTTTATGAGCATGAAGATTTTAAATAAATTTAGATTGTGCTGAGTGCTGCTTTTTAAGTGAAGCTATTTCACACCTCCCTGTTGTTTGGACTTTTGATGGTAGGTTTCATCACCACTTGGAGTTTGGCTGAAACAGCAATGAATTAAGTGATTTTTGGCTTTTTGTTTTTTCAGAGTTCATTTTCAGTTCCTTACTGAAGTAGGCATAGAGGAGGAAACAAATAGTGTTGGGTTTTGTTTTTTTTTTGGCAGCTTGAAGGCAAACTTGTGAGGCTGAATTTGTAGACCCAATTCTATAGTGATGCATTTGGCTGCTGTGATAGAGTAACATTTCTCAAAGATATAAGGAGTAAGGCAGCAAAGAATCAAGAAAATGTTTCTCTTAAGGATTATTAAATGTAAGACAAGACTGACAACATGAGTACTTTAGTGGGACTCAAAGCAACCTCAGAGCAAGGCCATAAATTGTTTCCCATAATTAAGTTGTTACAAAGTACATTGTACAACATTGTAATTGATATTGGTCCATGTCAGCCTTTTGGATATGCTGGTCTCTCTAGATCAGAGTTAATTTTAGTCAGCTGTAATTACCTCTGAAAGTAATGAGAAACTACTCAGTGTGAACAAACTTCAGCTTTTGTGTCTGTAGCTCAGATCGTGGAGCCATGGAGAGTTTAAGTGACTATCCAGCACCAGAGAGAATGTGTTTCAAGGGTCCTTAACTTTCTAAGTGAATAGGATGATTTATCAAATAACTGATCATTGGAACATGGGATTGATTTGATTGATTTGCATGTGTAAAGATTTATAAAACTGTGGTGTGATTACTATACCAATGTGCCTGAGAAATGATCAGAATGTGTGGATTAACCATAACTATGTCCTTGGTATTGAATTATTGGTACAGATATTAGAATTCATATTCCAGAGCTGTATATAGATTATTGAAGCATAAGTAAAGATGCTTCACAACTTCTCTGTGAGGATGCTGAAGTCCTGACACAGGTTGCCCAGAGAAGCTGTGGCTGCCCCATCCCTGGAAGTGTCCTAGGCCAGGTTGGATGGGATTTGGAGCAACCTGGGACAGTGGGAGGTGGAACTGGAGGATCTTTGAGGGCCCTTCCAATGCAGGCCATTCTATGAATCTGTGATAATACATACTTACAACCTAATTGTGAGGTGCTACTCTATATAAATACACACTCTGTATATGGTACTTTCCTAGCCTGAGGTGGGGCAAGGTGTGCTCTTGGAGATGGAGGTGAGGGCAGCACACACTTCATTGCCTTCCTTCCACACCAACAATGGAATTTCACCTGTGAGTGACCTGCAGGATGCCCTGAGCCCAGTTGAGGGGCAGCAGGTGTCAGCTCCTGCTGGCACCAGAGCACGTCCCTCAGGTGGGTGTGTCAGTGCTGCTCAGAATCCCTGAGAGGAGCAGGATCAGTCCTGCAGCCAGGATTCATGGTTCATGGCAGGTGGGCAGCAAAATGTGCTGATGGAACCCCCCTCTCATGGCCAGGGAGGGACACAGGCTGCACCTCAGCAGTGAGGCTGAACCTCATCCTGATTTGTATCTTGTGTGTCTTTTCAGGGTGTTGATGATGCCTTCTACACATTAGTTCGAGAAATCAGAAAACACAAAGAGAAGATGAGCAAAGATGGCAAAAAGAAGAAAAAGAAGACAAAGACAAAGTGTATAATTATGTAAATACAATTTATCCTTATTCTTAAAAAGTACTGAAGTAATTTTGTACATTACACTAAATTATTAGCATTTGTTTTAGCATTACTTTACTTTCTGCTTCATGATCCTGTTAGCTTTACCTGAATGCTTGTTTTAAATGACAGTGGAAACTTCATTCCTCTTAAAGTGCCAGTATTCTTTGACTGTTGGTTCTTGAACTAGCAATGCCTGTGAAAATAGAAAAAAAAAAAACAACAAAAACCCAAAACAAACAAAAAAAATACCCACAAAAAACCTGAGAACTGTCTTAGGACTCTTTGGTGCATGCACAGTTGCTAACTTCCTATTTTTCTTACTGATTGTGAACTTCTGTTCTGTGTGCAAAGCAAACAAATGATGCTCTACACATTTTAACATCCCCTCTGAATTTTTGGGTTTATAAATTTGGTTGGGAAAAAGGACTAGTTAGCAAAAGAAACTTTCATTTCAGCCTTTCCTTTATTTTAGACTGATTGCAATAGAGAGAGACCAGAAGCCTTTATAGTCTTCCTGTAGATTTTGCTTCTAGGCATCTAGTCTTGTAGCATTTCAGATCAACTTTAATGAATGTAAAGAGAAAACTTTCAAAAAAAATTTCACTGCAATTTGTCACGGTCACTCCTTAAATACTCTATTTTTTCTATAAAAATTAAAAAAAAAAAAGAAAAAAAATCTAAAAATACAACAGTGCACACCTGGCAATGGAAAAAGTAAAAGTTCTAATTAGGTTGATTTGCTATTGTTAATGCATTGCTTTAAGAGCTTCACTGACTTTTTGTGTCTGAAGAACAAGGTGAAATCCCCCTGTGTCACAGCTTTGAGTAGCTTTGTTCAGTAGGGTCAGGATTTCACCTTGAGTGTCCCTAGGAAATACTAGAATGCCTTAACAGAGAAGTTGATTCAAATTCTTAGGTTAATTCATACATGGGCCCAGAATTTGCATAATAATTAAATCAAAATCAGTCCTAAATTACGTAGTGGAGTAAAACCATTCTTCCCCCCCCTTCCCCAAGAGTGGCATTAAATATTTCCAGATGCCCATTTTGTGCAAAATAGGGGAGAAATTCTAAATTCCAGTAACATCAGATGAGTGAATGAAAGAGATGAATTTAGCTGCTTCATGCAAATAATTGGGAAATCCACTATACCATGGAAATGGTGTGGAATTTGCACAATCTGTCAGCATAGAACATGATTTCCAGAGTCAGTGTTGTTTGTGTGATGTCTGTGAAGTATTGATTCAATGGTTGGTGAGTGGCATTCCAGTGTCTAGACTGTCATGAAGCTACACCAAGAGTTTAATGTTGTCTTTCTCTGTGATTAAGTTCTCTTGTGATTTTTGTTCTTCTCTCTCCCCACTTTTTTTTTTTTTTTTAATTGGAATTAATGCAGGATTTTTGCAGGAGCTTTCACTTTTTGGTAGTGCAGTAGCCTAGTTATCCACTGAAGTGCAAGCCAGTAGTTGCAGTGTTTGCAGTTCCTGGTGTCTCCCTGTAAATGTGGAGTTGTTTCAGGAGAGCTTTGGTCCCTGAAGGTGCACTTCTCCACAGGAGCTGACTCAGCTGCAGTGTGACACTGGAAGGTGTGACTCTGGTGTGCCCACAAAATGAACCACAAGACATTGAGGTAGGATAGTTCAGGACACTGGACATTTTGGAACAGGGAATAGCAGCATTGCCATAAGCTGAGGTATTCCATGGAAATTTTACACATGTATGTAAAAATTGGACTGTGTAACTTGGACCATTTCTGTGAAAAGTATTATTTTGCTTCTACAGAAAAATCTCAGAGTGACTGTTGTAGGTGGGGACCTGCAAAGCTGGCAGGGAACAGAGAGTGTCTGGATTGTTCCATACTCTTTAATTCCATTGTGTCTGGGAGAAATCAGGCCTTTTCCTGCCTGTGCCCCCTGTTCCCACCCTTCACCTAAATCCAGACCCCTCCGCTCCTCTCAGCTCCCATGTGAAATCTAAGTTATGAAATATTCTGAAAAACAGTTACAGGAGAACTTAACTTTATACTGTAAGGACCAATAAGGAGCAAGAACAGATTCTTAATGTCACAAAATATTTCAGAGCTTCCAAGGTTAAAATGTGTTGGAGACAGTTACTTGCACATTTTATACACTCTTGATAATAGATGAAGAACGTAGCAAAAGTGGTTTGTAAGCCTTGAGCAAATGGAAGTAATCTTCAGGTTATTTTAATTTTGGTAACTGAGTCACACTGCATGTCAAATTAGGGCTGGTCTAAAATTCTGATGTTAATTTAACTTAAAGCTGTTAGGAGAATTTGTAGCTGTAATGTCTTATTCATGAAAAGTGGGTTTCTATAGCTCTACTCTAAAGCTCTATATGAACCAGTGCTGGGGTTTTTCAGCAAAAGTGAGCTGTAGCTGCCAGTCTAATTAAATTAGTACAAAATCCAGTTAGATTAGCCCTTGTTTACTTGAAAAAAACCCCAACCCCATCCTTGCCATTGTTGTGCAGTTTTGTCTTCCTGTTTGTTGAGATTTGGTGAAGTACGTTGGATTGCAGCTTGCACAGGCTGCTCCATCCTCACTGCCCTGTCCTGCCCTGTTTGATGCTTCCACAGAACATCCCTGGGTGCTGTGTCCTGAGCAAGCCTGGGAGTCACTGCCCATGTCACCATGTCAAACTGCCTTGTGTCAGGGAGTAACACCTTCTTACAGTAGCTTTATGTAACTCTGCTAAATACCTGGGTCCTTGGTTGGCTCCAAAAGGAATTCTTCTGACCAGTTTCAGTGCCCTGAAATTTTTTGCTACTCTTTTGCTGTGTGGGCTTTGTTGCAGTAACAGGATAATGGGTAAATACTGACACACACAATCTTCTGCTCTTGTCTAGACTATAAAGCAATACAATTATTACCTTCAAAGACCATCAAACTGTAAAACAAATCATTGTGTCTCAAGTTTACATAAAGCTACATAGATGGTAAATCTTTCCTAACATTTCTTTATTCCACTGTCTTGTGTTTTCATGTTGAAAATACTTCTGCTTTTTCCTCTTGAGTGCCAACTTCTTACTAGAATGACTTCTTAATGTAATATGTTTACCTGGAATGTATTTTAACTATTTTTGTATAGTGTAAACTGAAACATGCACATTTTGTACATTGTGCTTTATTTGATGTGGAACATATGCAGTGTGATCCAGTTTTTCCATAATTTGGTTGTGTGACCTAGGAATGTTGGTCATGCCAGACATTAAGTTAAAAAAAGGAAAAAAAAAAGACCACTGTTTGTTTTAAAATTTTTAATGTTTTTAGGAGTATGTGCTGTGAGGTGATCTGGAATTTGTCATTTTTTTGTCAAACTGTACTGCTCCTATTTATTGTAATGTAATAAAAAATAGTTATTGTGAGTGTCTGTCCCAGTTTCCTTTTCCTCTGCAAGAATTTGGGGTAACAGAGCATCCCACGAGTTCCATGTGTTTGGCAGTTGTTCTCTGGTCCTTCTTGCACTTCTGCTGTCCCAGAGCTGCTGTCCTTGCCCCCTTGGTGGCCCTGTCTCTGAGGGGTGGCTGCTCAGAGCAGGTGGAAGTGCAGAGGAGCTCAGTTGATGTGGAAGAAGTTGTTCACATCAGTGTGGTGGCAGAAACTGGAGCCTGTGCATTTCATCACAAGGTACTGTACTCTGCCATCACTTTGTAAATGCTGTCCTAGAATTCTGTGAGGATGGTGCTGCATCCCTCCCCTCCCTCCTCCTCCTCCTCAGGCCAGCTGAGATGTCAGAAATGCTCACTCAGCATTCCTGGGCTGAGCTCCCCTGGACCACTTCAGGAACAGTTCCCAGGAATTGGTGCTGTCTGAAGAGCTCCTGCTTTGTAACCAACAGCCCTGGAAACTTATTTGCCTGGCTGAAAAACACCCCCAGTGGAACAGCATTTTTGCTTTTGAAATTTCAAAGGAAGTCACTGAGCTGGACTGTGCTGACTAAACCCACCTCACTTGTGACCCCCATAAAGAGTGGGCCTGAGTGAGGCCCTTGGAGCTCTGCTGGACTGCAGTGGGCAGGGACCAAGTCTCCCTCAGAGCCAGTGAACTCCTGTTTGCTGTATTTGGAGAACCAGCACTGACAGCAGAGCATGGAATGATATCCCCCTTCCTTGAGGCTCAACCCTTCTGCCACTGACAAGAGGCAAAGGTATCCAAGGTAAGTGCTTCAGTGAATTCCAGGGGAATTTTATACCTTCTACATACTCCTTCAGGACTGTTTGTGAGTGTAGATATGCTATAGAAAATGTACCATGGGTAGCATTCTCAGAGATTCTAAGTAACTCAGGCCTATGAGTGAATTGCTGTTGTGCTTATAGGAAATTCTGTATGAATCTTTAGTTAAATTGTTCTCAATTAAACTATGGACCAGGTGCTGTTAAGTTTAAGTGCTGTTAAACCTTCAGGCATAAACTACTGGTCAGATCTGGGGCTCAGTTCAGCAAGGGGGGATCCACTCTGAACTTAGTGACTCAATGGGAACATCTCCTTTAATCATTTTACCCTTACCCTTTTCCACCCTTACCCTTTTTGTATCTCCAGCATGCTCAGAAATAAGTGTTGGTTGATTTTGGTTTTAATTGATTGATTGTAGATTTTAGTTTGCTTTTTCTCTGTGTGCTTTAACCACCTAGTAAATACTGGAGTGAACTTTGTTGAATGGACTTTGCCACGGTTTCATTTTTATATTAAACCTGGTTTTGCTGATGCCTTTGCTGGCAATTCTTTGAGTGACCTTAAAACACTCCTTAGTGCCAGTATGAAAACTTGCCAACAGCTCTACTGCAGTGATTCCTTACCTGTTTTTAAAGATTATTTCTCCCTCCAGTGTCATTTAGTTGGTGGAAACACCAACCAACCCAACAGAGTGTCAGCTCTGACACAAGTGTGAGTTGAGCCAAGGCCTACAGAGACACCCTGGAGCAAACAGCCATGGCCAAACTCCTCTTCCAGGGGCAAAGATCAAGTTTTCTATTCCTGCTGCAGCAGTTACACAACAGCAGAAATCAGCTGCTGTATGTGGAGAACCAGCACTGACAACAGAGCGTGGGAGGAGTTGCAGGAGTTGTCTTCAGGGCCCAAGTGCTTAAAGCACTGCTGTTCAAACTCACCCCTTTCCTGACCCCACAGTTGTCTCTCTGACACAGCAAGGTGGTGCCTCTGCAGGCTGAGCAGGTGAGGTTACAAACTGTAAGAACTTACTTTCACAGAATAGTCAGGGTTGGAAGGGACCTCTGCAGACCATTTAATCCGAGCCCCCTGCCCAGGCAGGGTCACCTGGAGCAGGTGACACAGGAACAAGTCCAGGTGAGTTTGGGATGTCCACAGAGAAGGAGACTCCACGCCCTCCCTGGACAACTGTTCAGGGCTCTGCCACCCTCAGTGTACAGAAATTCTTCCTCATGAGGTGGAACTCCTTGCTTTATGTTTACGGCCATTGCTCCTTGTCCTGTTGCTGGACACCACTGAGGGGAGCCTGGCACCGTCCTCTTGGCACCCACCCTTGAGATATTTGTATGCATTGATGAGATCCCCTCTGAATCTTCTCTTCCCTGGACTAAACAGGCCCAGCTCCTGCAGTCCCTCATAAGAGATGCTCCAGACCCCTCACGTTTATGGCCTCTGCTTGATCCTCTCCAGGAGCTCCTTGTCTTTCCTGCGCTGTGGAGACCAGAACTGAACACAGCACTCCCTCTCCAGGGCTGGGTGTCTCACTTCTGAGAGGGTGCTCATTTCCAGCAGAATCAGATTGTTCAATGTGGAGGATTTTAAATCAGGTTCATCTTTCAGGTAACAAGCATAGCACCTTGAACTGACACCCAAACACACAGCTATGGGGTAAGAAGAGTTTCTGTTCAACACAAGCATTGAAGTGAAACAAAACAGGGCAGTGCAACCACTCCTTCCTGCAAAATCCTTTCATACCTTAAGTTTTAGTTTGAGGAGGTCAAAAGCAGCACAGGAAAACCTATTAACCATAACCTGCACACCCCAAACCCTTCAAGTGACCCCTGGCAGGGAAGCAGCTCCCTCATTTGTGCTGTAGAGGGGTTGGAAGGATTTACATGTCACTTCTTTGCAGTTAGAGCTCTTTTATTTTTACCTTTGCTGGGTGTGTGTGGTTACAGGCACAGTCAGGGCTTGTCGTCGCTGTAGTAGCGCTGCTTCATGGCTCGGTATTTCCTCAGGAAGTACAAAGCCTCCAGCTCCTTTATAACAAACTCTCCCCGGGCAATCAGCTGCTTAATTTTTTCTGGATCTGTCTCATCTTTGTTTTTTAGAAAAGCTGCTTTCAACCGGCTTCTGAAGTAGTCTGCTCCTTTGGGATACTCCCTTCCAAGGTACAGCAGCTTGGAGAGAAAAGAATAATAATGTGGTTTTAATTAACTGAGTGCACAGTGAAAGGGGGTTTGTTTTTTGGTTAAGGAAATTGCTGGTGGCATTTGAGACACTTACATTTTTGTACAGTTTTATCACTTCACTTCTTAAAGAATTGGCCATTCTCACATTTCAGTGAACTGTGTCCTTGTGTGATTTTTTTGGTTTGTTTGGGTTTTGTTACCTGAAGGATAATCAGTTTGAAATTAGCCTTCTCTGGGAGTCAGTGAACTGCCTCAGCCCTCCTAAAACTTCTGTATCCCACCAAGCCCCGCTTGCTCTGATTCTGGTTCTACTCCATCTCTTCTTTCTTTTTCTTTCCTACTTTTTATTCTATTTAGCTTCTCATTGTCTTCTCCTCTCCCCCCTCAAACAGAAAACAAGAAACTTCTAATAACTTTCAACAACTGGGACACTTTGTGCTGTTCATTGGCTGCTTTCTCACACCCTTACAATTCTGCACCTGCTAGCCTGGCCGCTTCTGTGGTCTACTAAAAAACTGTATCTTATCTAACATTTTTTTTATATACATATATATATAATCCATATTTATGTATTTTATATATTCATATAGCAATGTTTATAATAACATATTTTGATAAGTTTATTTTTATCTCCACATATATTTATGTATTACATATTCCTATATTGTATATATAGATATAACCATTTTATACATATGCGTTTATATTCCTGCAACTGTCACATTCATAAATTTTGCTTTTTTAAGGACTCTTCAAGTGCGTTACAAATTGAGTCCAGTGTGCACCGGCAAAACGTAAGGATAAGTGACATTTCTGTATTCTGTGATTTTCAAAATCACAGGAAAGAACCTTAAAGATCATCTCGTCCCCACCCGCGGCCGTGGGCAGAGACACCTTCCACTGTCCCGGCTTGCTCAGAGCCCCGCCCAGCCCGGCCTCGGACGCTGCCAGGGACGGGGCAGCCAAATCCAAATGACAAGAGACTGGAATGCAGTCCAGCTCCCGCTGCGGGGCCTCCTGGGGCCGCCGCCTCGCCCTGGCTCTGCCCGCCGCCCCGTTCCCCCCGGAGCCACGCCCGGTTCCCCGCGGATCCCGGCGAGGCCGGACCGGGACCTCACCCGCTGCTCCCGGAACCGCCGCCGTGCCGCTTTACGGCAGCGCCGGGAGCGCCCGGCCCCAGCTGCGCATGCGCCGCCGCCGGGGCTGCGGGCGGGGCCCGACGGGGGCGGGAGCCTGAGGGAGGCGGGCCCGGCCACGGGCACCGGGAGCCTGAGGGATAGGCACCGGCGTCCTGTGGGAGGCGGGCACGACCACGGGCATCGGGAGCCTGAGGGCCACGGCCACGGGCACCGGCGTCCTGAGGGACACGGGCACTGCCACCCGCGGCAGGCCATGGTGGGGCAGGGAAGGGGCCTGGGTGCGGGGAAGGATGAGGTGTGGACTAAAGCGGGGTGTTGTTGTGAGCTGCCCAAGTCCCGGGAGGTGGGAGAAAGGCTTTGAGGATGAAAGAAGCAGCCGAAGGGCGGGTTATCTGTTGTATGAGCCCCGGTGTGAGCCCTTGTGCCGTGAGTTGCTGCTGTGGGTGCTCCGTGTGGAGCCAGCCGGGAGGCGGCTCACACTTTGTTGCTAGAATGGCTCCGTGGTAAAAAACTTCATTCCAAGAGTCATGTATTAGTGGCTAATTTTCTGCAGAATTGGAATTCTTGTCATTATAGTTTTTCAATAGATGATCCCATCCAATTTTAACAGAATAATACTATCTTTTAAATTATTCCTTCCATACACTGTTTTCTGATGTTCTCTTTCCTTTTTTTCCCCCCTTCTGATCTTTTAGGCTCCGAAAAAAAAGGTAGGTGGGCAGAAACACGCTGTAGTTCACTGTTGTGTTTATTTTTTTATCCGATTTTTTTTTGTTTTTTTCCTGAGGCAGCTGGCCAGGGTTAATGAATCTGAAGGGGGAAGAGGCGTCTCCAGGACACCGAGCTTTTGTGCCTAGAGCAGGGAAGCCAAATGTTCCTGCAGCGCTGCTGGAGGGAGCATGGCCAGCGCAGCCACTGCTTGTTTGGCTTGGCAACGGGTGTCCAGGCAGAGAGGCGCTGTCCTGGCTCTGTCCCCGCCATGAGGTGGCAGCAGGAGCAGGGCAGTGACTGTCCCCTGTGCTGGGCTCTGGCGGGGCCACACTTCCAATTCTGGGCCCCTCACTGCAAGATGGACATGGAGGGGCTGGAGCGTGTCTGGAGAAGGGAAGGGAGCTGGGCAGGGGGCTGGAGCAGCAGGTACAGCTGTGGGGGTGAGCCTGGAGAAAAGGAGGCTCTGGAGGGACCTTCTGGCTCTGCACAACTCCCTGACAGGAGGGGACAGCCAGGAGAATTCGGGCTCTGCTCCCAAGGAACAGGGGGCAGGATGTGAGCCAAGCTGTGCCAGGGCAGGTCAGGTTGGACATCAGCAGCAATTTCATCATGAAAGGTTTGTCAAGCATTGGAAGGGGCTGCCCAGGGAAGTTTGGAGTTGCCATGCCTGGAGGTGTCCAAGGAAGGCCTGGACATGGCACTCAATGCTCTGGGCTGGGGGACAAGGTGGGCATTGGGCACAGCTTGGACTTGATGATCTTGGAGGCCTTTTCCAACCTGAATGCTTCTGGGATTCTGTTATTTGAGCCATAGGCTAGACACAGAATAAGGGGGGTGAAGGTACAACAGGCAGAAGTCCATGGGAAACTGAGTTGCATGAATTGGTCCTGTAGGTTATCCTTAATTCAGTGATAATGAATTTATCTACCCCTCCCCAGCTGTGCATCTCACTCTTCTCAGTGCTCTGTTAAGTCATAGGAATGTGAAAAGAAATTGACTAAAACTTGATTTCAAGTAATTGAAACAAGCAGGTTTTCCATTTTCAGTTTATTTATTTATTTATTTATTTTTCAAAATGAAAATAAATTCTTCCCTGAAATCCTAATGGGTAGCAGTGTGAGTTGTACTGACTCCATTTTGGGATAATTTTGAAAATGAATGCTTTGGTACCAAATGCAGTAGGATGCACTCAGACTCTGGTGACGCTTAACTGTCACCATTGTATTTGTCCCAGCTTCATGGCAATCTCTGTACTCAAAGTTGCATTGTATATATATTTATGCCAATGTATTTATTGCCATGCCAAGTAGTGTGATGTGAACAAGTAGTTATTTATATCTGAATGTGTGATAGTCAAAATCAAAGTGTGAAATAAGTGTGTGTGAAGATGGAACAGTGGTCAGATACTTTCTGAGAACCTCAAATTTAAAATATAGTTACTCTAGGATATGCTGGAGGTGAACAGTGAACTGTCTGGAATGAGATTTCATAACAGAAAAGAGAACTCTTTGCTATTTTGTCTAAATGCCAGGCTTGTCCCAAAATACATTTTCCAGTATTTCCTAGAATGTTTGAAGTTGTAGCATCTACTTTCTTAGCAGATCTTCCTGCTATTCAGTTTCTACACCAAAAGATTTTAATACTCTCGTGTTGTGGCTGTGTTTGGGAATGTCTAGCATCAAAAAATGCATTAATTTTAGGACCTTATCATAAAAATGAGAGGAAAAAAAATTTTGTCCAGAATGTGCATTACTATTCTGGGGCCTTGGCTGTCTAGAGAGGGTAAAATCTTAATTGAGGGATCACATTGGAAGGGCAAAGTTATAGAGTTATAAAACTGCCAAAGTGTCTTCAATAATGCTGACATTTGTTTTTTTCTCCCTTACTGCAAACACGAAATTCATTGGCAAAAATGGAAAGTCAAAGAAAGGAAAGGCAGCGAGGCTGAGAGGTACTGTGCACTTCATTTCGAGGGAATGTGATGGACAAACTGTTAATTTTAAATAAATGGACAGGAGGCCCTGAACTAGATGTGAATTGCTGTCTCTGTTTCACAAATGGAAACGTTCTTCCCTCTTTCCTGGGGTGGGCCAAACTCCCTGTTCCTTGCTGCTGCACCTCCCTTCCCTATCAGAGCAATACTCTCTTCTCTAGTGATTCCTACTGCAATTAGCAAGTTGGGAAGAATTAACTTGCCATTAATCCATCCTGCTGGGGGCTTGGGCATGCTGTGACTGCCAATTCCTGGTGAGCTTTTGTGGTGGGAGTGGAAGCTCAGGTGGGCACAGGCAGATTTGGGAGCTGCTGCTGCTCTTGCCTCAGTGCAGCACACGCTTGACACGATTTACTTGGAGGTGATGACATCAAGTCACTGTTTGGGGACATCTGGATGGCACACAGGCTGTGCCATCTTAGGCTGAAGGCTTAGAGGTTCAATCAGTTCTAGTTTTCACATCCTCTCTAATTTTCTAGTCCATATGGCAGCAAAGAGAAGCCAGGGCTGTGGAGTAGCAGATCATGAAGTGGATTTCAATGAACAAAGAGCTGTAAAATTGAAATTGTAGGAAAGAAGAAGAGGAATTTGGGATTAAAGCACTGAGTTTCACTCAAGACTTTGGATTGAGAACCTGTGTCCATTGAAGCTGTAGATGGAGAGAGCACTTGCACACTGATGGGGCAGAGGCAGTATGTTTTTGTAATATTCAAATAAATTTGGATCAATCTTCATATGGGAGATTTCTGTGCAGTGAAAGATAAACATTTGCTCATTTTATAGTGGTTTTCTCATTACAGCTGGTAACCAAATAATCTCTTAGATTGTATTTAGGAAAGCATGGTTATGCCCTTGATCTCTTTCCAATCCTCAGCTGAAGCCCTGTTACGAGCTCAACAAGAAGAAGAAGCAAGACTTGAAAGGGAGAGACTGTATCGAGAGCTCGTGGAAAGGCTTGAGGCAAAGGTTGGTCTTTTACTCAATGAAAAAATTGAATCCTTTTTCTGAACTTGAGACAAGGCCTGTAAAACACCAGTGATTTATAGGAATTCATCTCCTTATGCACTTATTGTTGGGAACAATATTGAGGAGATTTTCCAGTTTTGATAAATTTAAATACATTACCTTATGTCATATGTGTTTCTTAAGTTTGTTAAATGCCTTTTTTATTATTTCCCATTTCCACTGTGCTTTTAACTGAATATATTTTTCATATTCCCCATGAGAATATTTGCTACAAATTCCTAATTGGTTCCCTGTTCAGGCAGATACAGTGATTTGTATTTATATATATGTGTGTGTATTAGTCTATGTATATTTATTTTTCTGACCAGTCTGGCATTCAGAACAAAAACTGATTGGTAATAGATAAATATTTTTATGTTTAAAAAGAAAAAAAAACCCCGAGATTTACAACAAACTAAATTTTTTTGAAAGAGTCACTCTTGTCTGCTCCTCTTATACTTCACAGAATATTCTTTTCCTCCTAGGGAGAAGATAACCTTAAAATAATAGAAACTAAAAGGCAAAAAATAAAACAATCTTGCATGTTTTTTCCAAATTATCCTTACATATTGTAGCAGCTCCCATTAGAGCTGGCTCCAGGAGGCTGATATGGAAACTGTTGAAGTGAGAGGTTGCAATCATATGTCACATTATGTTTATCATGTGGCTCAGCAGCTACTGTGATGACAATAACATATTTCAAACTACTGCAGTCTTCTCAATTGGATGTTTCATTAAAAAAACCAAGTTTTCAGTGTTTGGATTTGTTTAAATAGTAACTCATTCAAATATCCCCAATTTGTTTCTTCTATGTGAAATAATGGTAAGAAATAAGCCAAATATTTAACTGCTGTGTTTGGTATGTGTATTTTTTTAACAGTATGAAGTAGAGAAGGAGTCTGAACTAGCCCAATATAATTCACTTGCACAGAAGTTTCTTTCTGCAAAGCAGTGGAAAATGGATTACAGAGAACAAGCCAAGGTAAGTTTTCTTGCCAAAATCTGCCCAGAGGTTTGGCAAGGAAGAGACTTCAGGAGCTTCCAGTTCCTGAATGTGTGTGTGTGCTATGGCAGCATTTTGAATTCCATCTCAAAGCAGTGACAGGCCATGCTCACTCTCTTATCTTCTGTGCTTTGGAGCACACAGAAAGGAAATGTGGGCAAAGAGGAGCCTGTTTGGTGATCAGAGTATCACTGCCCCACACCTCAGCCCAACAGTCACAAGAAACTGTAATTTCAGATGTTCTGGTACCTGTTCTTCCTCTTTCATTTCTTTAATTTATTCTGCTTTTAACCATTTCACCAAAAAAGTTCTGCCAGGGCTTAAAAAAATCTGTAGAGCATTTGTTTCAGTGGCTCCTGGATATCACAGGTCATCATTCAGAGAGAGAGGTTTGCCAGATTTTTGAAGGATGTGGCACAAACCCAGGTCAGGGCTGGAAATGTCTGAAAATGCAGCTAAAAGTTGATTTCTGTAGTTTAGGGTGACATCCATGGTGGCTGTATCAGCAGCCAATGGCATTATGTACCTGTCAAGTTCAATTTGAAGTGGTAAGGTGTGGAAATACAGCAGATTTCACTCTTGAGAATCCTGCAGCCACATCACTCAGTAACAGTCTGATCATGACCTTTGGTCAGGTAAAGAGCCAAAGGTTTAATATCCTACAGGCCTGTGGACACAAGGATTTTGTCTTTGTCTTGTTATTGCTTAATCCTGTTCAAGTTTCTGCAGAGCAACTCCACAATCATGTTGGATAAATCATGTTAGAGAGGACTTCTGAAATTCCTGCAATTCAGCCTCCTGCACCAAGCAGGGCAAAGTCTGAAGTTAAATCAAGATGCTCAGTTGGGTTTTGGTGTTAAGTTTTTAAAAGTTGGAGGTACCAGAGCATCTTTGCCAGCTTTACCACTCTCACTATAACCATTTTTCTCTGAATGCACTTGGCATTTCCCTGTTACAGCTTGTGACCATTGCCAGCTGTTGTTTGTGGATGTTTTTGACAAACTAGAACTATTGATTTTAAAATAAGTCTGATACAACACTGGTAGATTATGGGAAATACCAGAGTTTCTTTTAGTCTGTTGTTAAGATTATTTAGGATAAAATAAATATATAATACCAAATACTGAGTTTCCACATCTATTTCTGATTAATTTCAGTTTAGATGAAGACATGCATTTACAACTTACCATGAAATTTACCCTTTTTCTCAAAAAAAAGTGCTGTTACTTCTAAGAATGTGATGATAAAAGTGAAGCTCTCTTAAGTGCAAAGATGTAAAAAAAAGAAATCAGATGTCTTACTACTGAAAATTGACCAGTCTTCTATACAGGAGTGTCCAGTGCACTCAGCACTGCCCTATTGTTGCTTTGTTTGAAGTCAGTGGGAATGCTGCTGGAAGTGGTTGGGAATGCAATCCTATAAGTGCTTTGCTTAAAAAGATACATTTTCCTTTGCAATGCAATTTTCAGCAGCATGGGGTTATTCATCTTCACAGCAAACAGGGGGGCAATGTTTTCTTAATATCCTATTCTAGGGATGAAAAAAATTCCATTATGGGTGATAAATTGATGCCATGAGCCAGTGTTAGGCTTATGTTTGCCATTAAGTGGGTTTAGTCTGCCACTGATTTTTTCCTTCCACCTCTTATAGGAATGACCAAGAATTGATTTGAAAATAAAATTATTTTTAAAAAGCCCTAATCTAGGATTTCACATTCCTACCAGAGGTTTCTGCAACAGGATAATTGCTGCTGGTAAGGGAGAGGAAATCTCCTTCAGAGGCAGAGAAAGGAGGAGTAAATGTGTTGCAGTAGAGGCTCTTAATCAACTTTATTGCCAATGTAGGAATTTTCAGTTTTCTTGGCAGAATCTGATCTGAGACCCACCTGTCTCTTCCACCTGCATCTTCCTCACTTCTGTTCTCTGTCATTTTATTCTTCCAGCCCCTCCCTTGTGGCAGGTACTGAATTCATTGCTTTTGTGGAGCAGAGCAGAACCCACTGATAAATAGCTATAAACAAGTATGAGGTGGGCAGAAGCATCTTAACACATTAATACCAAAATAAACCTTTTTTTCCTGGCATAGGGATAATAAACCAGGTGGTGTTAGAATCCTTTTTAGATGCAGGTGTGGATTTGTCACTATAATATATTTGTTGTTCAGAATCCTCCTTTTTCTTGTAATAGCAGTGTGCAGCACACCTGTATCCACTTTTCTGTGCACTCTCCTGCAGTGGGAGCACTACCTGAGCTGTGATGGGGCTCCTGACCCCACTGTGCCTCAGGAAATCAACACTTTCATGAGCTTGTGGCGTGATGAGCAAGATCAGGATGTTCAGCTTGTGATGGAGAAGGGGGAAGTGGTGCTGCATGTAAGTGTTTAAATGTGTATTTCAGTTTAACATATCCTTAACAGCCCTCTCTAACTCTATTTTCCCATTTTTCATGGCCAAATGAGTGAAAGACCTTCAACACCTAGAAGTTTTTCTTCAATTTTTCTGTTTTTCCTAAATTAGAGATCTATTGTTAACCCTGAAGAAGATGTGTATTGACTTTCAATATGCATTTAAGGGATTTTTGCTGTGTTTCATACACTGAGGTCTAGCATTCCAACACCCATACTCCCTTCCATTTTAAACCAGAGCATAAAGGTCATGTCAGATATGAATGCTTTGGTGGGCAACAGCCTCATTTTGTAACACTTGAAGCAGTAAAATGTCATGTAAGAGCAAAAGTTCCCAGAATTTATTTTTACCAACAGAAGTCACCAGCCATTGATAGCATGGGAAGCAATTTTTAGCAATCTGTGCCTGCTCTGTAAATTCAGGATTTTATTTTCATTTATTCTGACTTTATGTTGTTTTTCAGAAAGTTAAATGGGGTCTTCTGCAAACTGGGGGAGAAAGTTGCATGTGTAATACAGGTTTCATTGGGTTGGTTTGATTCTGAGCTAGATTTCTTATCTGTCTATTAAAAAAAAAAAGGTTATTTTTATGACCAAAATCTGTTTAGATGCAAAGGAAGTAGGTTTGCCTCATTTTTCATGGCAGAACACACAATATGTTACAGATTGTGTCAAAACAAATACTTTCCCCATGTAAATGTTTTCTAGTTGATTGAGAAGTTGCAGTTTCTTCTGCTGGAGACAGCACCAGAGGACATCACAGACGAAAAACAAGAGCAGTACCTGCAAGTTATTCTGCAACTGCAGGATCTCCTTCACCAGAAATACAATGATGCTACCCAGAGCCTGCTCAAAGTGAGTGAGGTTTTCTGCTTCAAAGCTGTGATTTGTGCACATAAGTTACCACCTTTAATGATGGTTGGTTCTGTTTGGTCCTGAACTGGCACACAGATGAGTCTGTGAGTTTCCAAATCACGTTTATAGCACTCAGCAGACTTTGTCATCACTCAAAACTCCTGAAAATCTGAACTTTACAGTGGAAAATCTCATCATTAAGTCAGACAAGAATAAACTACTGGGAAATTTTGTGAGACTTGGGGATGATGATAAGAAGAGTTGCTGTATGAAATTTGTTGACTGTACCAAAAAATTGTAGATGTGAAAAGCAACTCATAAGGTTGCCTTGTACACATTTTTTTATACAAGATCACGTAATTAAAATATTTTTGAAACTAAGATCTTGGGAAAGGTGAAGAGTACTCAAACAAGAAAATGAAATTGTGGTGAAGAGTCAGTTTTCTGAGCTGCATGTGTAGGTAGTAACCTTGCTATTTCAAGAATAATAATCATATATATAAAGTATATTTAGCAAAGGAATGTCAGTGAAATAGTGAACCAGTTGTATGGGCACAGTCAAAACCTGCTGCAAATTAAGAAATGTTAAATTCTTGTTTACTGAATTTAGGATTAAGCTCCCAATAGAATTAGTATTTCACAAGTTTGGTGCTGCCTGAATGATAAAATAATCTGTACAGTGCATCTGGGGTAGGAGTCCATTATTGGTCAGTAAATCCTCTTTTTGTTTGTTTTTTATAATTTATCCTGAGAATTAGGGAAATAATGGAAGAGCCCATATTTGGCAGTACTTGGCTCACAAAATTTATGAAGTCAGAGAAAAAAAAGCAATGTAGTTCAAATTTTAAGCAACAGATTTGAGTTTGTAACTGTTGTGCTTTAATATATAAATACAACACAGCTGGGCTTGGTCTGGTGTCTTTTTATTCTTACATTTATTTATTTATTTATTCAAGTAAATGTAGGTAAATCAAAGTGAAATAAATAACAAATGATTTCATTGGCTTTTTCTTCACAGGTAGCTAGTATGTATGAAGATTCTGAAAGTGGGAATATGCACACAGTCCTAAAGGATATAAATGTTACCTTCTGTCTTTGGGCCAATCTGAAGATGAAAGTAAGGTACAGCACACTGAAATTGTTAATTTGGAATGTGGCCTGGCTTTGTTGAGTAAACACTAAGAATCAATTTCTCATAATCTTTTTTTTTGTTGTTGAATAGCATCCATTCTGCAGAGTCTCAGTGCTGGCTGCTGCTAAGGAAGGGTTTAGAGATATATAAATTTATTTCTTAAAATGCAGCAGCAGAACCCTGTCACTGACAACAAATCTGGAAGAAAAACAGTAAAGCTCATGCAGAGAATTGAAATTCCTCTGGAAGCAGTGTTTCTTGCTGATGCATTTAATATTTTCTAAGTTGTTCCAGTTGCTTGCAAAGCAGTGAATGATACTTTGTGCTCAGTTAGAGAAAATATTTTAGAGCCTGGGATGCACTATCATTGCTGAATCTAAGGTTTGTGTTTTTATTGGACTGCCATATAAATGGTACATTTTCAAAATGAGATTTTTGAGCAGACTTCCTACTCCCACTCATAAACATAAGGAATAAGTTATTAAAAGCTTGGCTAAGGATGTGTTGTTGTGAGTTTTGTTAAGATGAGTAGAAAGGTGGGTGCTGAGCAGTGTCAGACTGACCTGCAGGAAGAACCTGTATGGGTTAAGTGTTAAAGCCTTGTGGGCAGCAGAAGATTCATTTAAAATATTCAACCAACAATTAAAAGCTAGGTGTTGCTTTACTGGAAGATTTTAGAACTTGTGACTAGCTTATCTTATTCAAAAGTAAGTATTGTTTGAATTATTTTGAAAGAGAGAGTGATGTAACACAGACAACTGTGCAGGAATTTTCCCAATAAATTAGTCAGTTTTAGCAGGAATGTAGTTTCTAGAAGAGCTGCCATCTGATCCTGCCTCATTGTCATCCTGTCAAGACTTAGTTTTGAAACTTCTGATCCCCTTGGTGCAGCTGTGGCTTTGCTGCAGGGTCTCACAGGGAAATGCTGTGGGGTGGCACTGCAGCAAATCCCAGCAGAGATGGGACATTGTGAGGAGTCCCAGCAGAGATGTGACATTGTAGGGAATCCCAGCAGAGATGTGACATTGTCAGGAGTCCCAGCAGAGATGGGACATGTGAGGGTCCAGCAGAGGTGTGACATTGTAGGGAGTCCCAGCAGAGATGTGACACTGTGAGGAGTCCCAGCAGAGATGTGACACTGTGAGGAGTCCCAGCAGGGATGTGACATTGTAGGGAATCCCAGCAGAGGTGTGACACTGTGAGGAGTCCCAGCAGAGGTGTGACATTGTGAGGAGTCCCAGCAGAGGTGTGACACTGTGAGGAGTCCCGATGCAGAGGTGTGACATTGTGAGGAGTCCCAGCAGGTGTGACATGTGTGAGCCCATGCAGTGTGCCATGTACACCGGCCCAGGCTGTGTCCTGCGTGCAGGACAGGACACGTGTTCAGAGGCGGGGCACGCCTTTGAGCTGCCCATGTCCCTGGCTCTGAGCAGCGTGGCCGTTCGCGTGCTCTACACCCGCTACGACCACGTGTCCCCCCTGTGGGTGCAGTGCCAGGGGCTGCCGAGGCAGGAGGGCCCCGCCACCCTGGAGACAGCTGAGCAGCCGCAGGACACTGGGCAAGGATCAGGAGAGGAGGAGGAGGAGGAAGGCACGGAAGAACCCAGCGTGCCTGCTGCAGAGAAAACGGGTTCTAAGGGCAGAAAGGTGGGTAAAAACCTCCTCAAAGGATACCCTGCACTGCTCTTGTAAACTTCAGGCTCAGTCACAGTGTCCTGTGCAGGACAGCCAAATCCTTAAATGTTTCATAGGAAAAGGCAGCTTGTGTCATCAGTGTCTGAGATCTTCTCAAGGGAATGCAAAGATGGGAAGTTTGGGTGTGCAGTTGGCATTTGGTTAAAGAGAAGGATTGAGCGTGAAGTGCCATTGCAAGATATTTCTGTAAATCTCTGGCATATATACAGATTAATGGATTCTGCTTCTGCAAAACTGACAGTCCCACAAAATCTCATCAGGAATCCAATTTTAGGGAAATTTGCAGCATGCAGACTAAGATTCAGGGTTCAGCAGGTATTGGTTGTGTAGGGGCCTGGCTGTTCCATGTCTGTGTGTTCACCCTTTGCTGTTAGAGCCTTTTCAAATATGATTTCTGGCTGTCCTCTTCCTCAGCTCTCTTCCATGGAATATGTTGGCTCTAGGTGTGATGGAGGTTGCTTGGTTTTGTGCTGTCTGTACTGCATTTGGGGTTTTTACCCTGTGTATTTATCTGTGACTTTCAGATAAATGCCCTGTGTTCTCTACCTAAAATGATGCAGAAATAGCTGACAAAACATCAAGTTTTAGTCCTTCTTACTATGTTTGGAGCAATTTCATGGGATAATATGAGTGGAAGGGGACACACAAGGATCCTTGAGTCCAACTCTTAAGTGAATAAATTCTGGGATCCATACAGGGATCAAACAGGGATTGAACCTCTGTCCATGATCATGGCTTTTCTCCTTTTCAGTCCCCAACACCTTTGTAATGAATCAGTGCTTGAAACCCTGCTTCTCTTGGTTCCTTTTTTCTTTTTTTATATGACAAATCTTATCTTTTGGCACTTTTCACCTGCATTTCTCATATTTTCTTTAAGCTGCTTCATTTTATTCCCTCTCTTTTTCTTTCCCAGGTCTTGGTGCTCTTTCTCTCAATCCATTTTGTGGATTTTCCTCTTCCCTCTGAAGGCTCCACTTCTCTCAGCTTCTGTCCTCTCTCCTCCTGTCCTGTTTGAGGAGATGTGTGGCAGGCACAGAAGGTGCTGTGCCTCCAGAGGAGCTTGCTGTGGCATGGATGAATCCCTGTCTGCTCTGGACATTTGTCTGGAAACCCAGGGGATGTACCTTGAGCTCCCCCACATTGCTGTGTGTAAACACAGTGAAATACAGTGTGAAAGGGAATAGATACCATGGCTCAGGCACAGGCCAGAGCTGCAGATGGGGCTCTGGCACAGTTTCAGTGTTGGTTTGGATTCAGCCTCCACATGCATTTTACTGTGTGCCACTCTGCTGACTGTAAAATCAGCAAAAAGCACAAGTTTTGAGTGCACGCTCTGCTGAAAAAGTGTTGGGTGCTTGTTTGGTACTCAGGGAGCTCAAGATGGAATTTGCTGTGGAAATGAAGTAATCACTTTGTCTCTATCTCTAAATCCAGTTCCAAATCAGAGAGTACCTTTAATCAAAATATTTTGATAGCTAAATAGAAATTATTTCTCTTAAAACCTTGACCCTGTAGCAAGATTGGTACAAATGTTTGTGTGTCCCTTCTCCTTGGGCCTCCTTGGAGGAGGTGATACCTTCTTCTTCATTGTGTTTGTCTCTGACTAATGGAAAAATGTCTCTTGCTTTTTGTCTAGAAGAGTTCTGCCTCACTGAAGGAGACCAGCAATAACAAAGATGATATAAAGGAGACACAGGAGGAAACTGAGAAGAATTCAGAAAATTTGGAGGAGCCATCACAAGGTATTTGGTTACTTTTTATGTGTAGCACTACAAAAGTACTTAGGCTCAGTATTTTATGCGTTAAAAATTGTTCCTTGTGAGTGTGGGGAGGCCCTGGCACAGGGTGCCCAGAGAAGCTGGGGCTGCCCCATCCCTGGAAGTGTCCAAGAGAGGATGGATGGGGCTTGGAACAACCTGGGGTAGGTGAAGGTGCCCAGGGGGCTGGAACTGGACTGAAAAGGTCCCTTCCAACCCAGGCCATTCCATGATCCATGGAAACTCTGAAATATCTCCATGTGAATGGAGCAAAGTTTATAAATATAGGGATGTTTTGATAACACTTGGGGTTTGTTGACATTTCTATTAATGATTGTTAAATCATGTCTGGAGATAACAGGACAGATAGGAAAATGGAGTTTGTCCCCATACATATTTTTATTCCTTTATTATTTAAGCTTATGTACATGTTTATCATGTTTAGATAGATATGTGTATTATTATGCATATGTTTATGGGTGAGACACACAATCTTTATGAATCTGCCAGGCTCTGGGGAGATTTACTTCCTCAGAAAATAATGATTCCAATGCATATCATGGTAGGCATTGGTGTAGTGTGGGATGGTACTGAGTATTACCTGAATGGTGCTTAAAGTGAGAGGGCCTAATTCTAGGAACTAAAACTGTCTGTCACAAAAGTTACAAATTTCTTCAGTGTTGTGGTGTTGTCCTTTGGTTTAATAAGAATGTGTTTTCTTGTGGTACTGACTTAAATAAAACAACTGCAAACAGCCATTAACATAATTTAGCTCCACTTTACAGCCTTTTTCTTCTGGTAAAAAAACAAACCCCACCCCACAACACTTTGGACTGAGCACAGTCCAGAGAACCAGTTGTCAGACTAGACCCTAAAAGCAAGGTTTTCAAAAGAATATAAAGGACTTGGGCCTCATGTGGAGAAATTTGTATTTTATTTCTGTCAGGCTTTGAAAACCCCTACCACAGTATTAGATGACGTGGATGTGCACAGATGTGCACAATTATACCTGAGTGTTTTCCAGCTTTTTTATATGTTTTAATAAAGAAAGAAGGAAAAAACTGCTTTTTCTGGCATGCTCATGGTTTGCAAACTCTTTCAATCACGTTTGAGAAGAGCAGTGAGAGGGTGCTCAGTTACCTCAAGTTGGAAACAAGGAGTCAGGTAAATGAGGGTTAAACACCAGAAATGCAACAACAGAGAAGACAGAAGTGACAGTTTCTCTGGATTTACCCTTATTGTGCCTCTGTTAAGGAGATAAATTACCTTGGGACAATAAATAGTTTCTTTAGAAGATACTTATGTATCTTTGTAATATTATTTTAAAAAGCAAGCTAAAGTGTAAGCTACCACTGTAAAATGCACTAAAATGTTTTTTGCTACTTAGTAAGTTTGTTGTTCAGAATAACTCTAAAAGCACATTATGGTGGTGTGTGATACAGTAGAGTAGAACCTCTGCAGAATGTAACTAAATCTGACATTAAATTAACACCATCTTCACTTTTTTTTTTTAAGCTTGAAGACAATTTATAGAGAGCATTCTCATTTTTTGATATGGTCTTATTCTCTCAGAGCAAATTTCATAACAATTAGAGTAGCTGTTTTTACAGTATTGAACACCTTTTTCTTGATTCCTGTCAAAAATAACTCCTCTCCTCCAAGTGATGTTTTATATGAGCTGGTTTGCTTTTTTAAAGAAAATATTTATGGCCATTTTTTCCACAGTGTTTCTGCCTTTTACTAACATTTTCCAACTAATTAAACCGTAAGTTCATACATTTGTTCTGTATATGTAATTATGCTTTGGAAAAAAAAAGGAATTATTTTTGTTATCTGAAAATTGTGTTTCATGTTAAATCCTCTTGCTCTTCCTAATTACCATGTCTTTCACCTTCAGCACATGACTTCTTGTATTTTTATATATCTCTTTATTTGCTTCATTTCTTTTCATATCAATACAATCTTACTAAACCTGCCTAGAATCTACTGTATTACTGTGCTTGTGAAATTCTTCTGTGGGTAACGATGGACTCATTCTGTCAGTAAAACCTTATTCCCACAGAAAGCACTTGGAACTGCAAATCCCAAAGCTCAGCCCCAGTCCCGAGTGCTTTTCCTCGCCCCGCTGCTGCTGTCCCGGTTCCAGGGATGCCGAGGAGCGCCAGCAGATGGGGCCGGAACGCTGCCCAGGGAAGCGCTCCCGGCACAGGGCGATGCCGGCGGGCCTGAGCCCCGCTGAGCTCCCGCTGTCTGCTGCACTTCCAGAGGAGGAGGCCCCGCTGCAGGAGGAGCCGGGAGGCGGAGAAGAGGCGCCGCGAGTCGTGGATTTGGAGCAGCTGGTGCCCGTGGGGGGCGTGTTCCACATCTCTGTCCTGCGGCTGCCGCCCCAGGCCCAGGACGTCGGGGACTGGATCATGGTGGAGGTGAGGGAGGGCAGGGAGCAGCCCCTGGGGTTTGTCGCTGCTGTCACATGCACTGCACACGAGTTCCTGACAGCAAACTGACCAGGCAAGGTTTGCAAATCATCAGTTTTTCACACGTGAAAGGTGGGAGCACAGTGGTACCCAACCCCACTGCTGGTTCAGCTCCAGGCCCTGCAGGCTGCCTGAGCACTGTGGGCACTGGGTTCTGGTTTCTGTTGCGGTGTGTTTCTCACTTTCAGGTCCCTTCCCCAGGTGTACCAATACCCTCTTCCCCTCCCCCCCCCCTCGCCCCTTGCTGAGTGAGTCCTGTCAATCAGGCTTAACATTCCAACAAGGCATCGTGTGGTTGGTCGAGTTCAAAGGATGCCCCTCAGGCCCAGAGGTCATTGGCCTGTCTAGGTGTCCCTCGTCCCTTGAGACCCTGCCCCCCCCACCTGGTTGGTGGCTCACGTGTCCCCTCCCCTCCCCCTGCCCCTGAGCTTAAAAGGTGAGTCCGGCCATGCGGTCAGCATTCTGTTGGAGGTCTTTCCAAGATTCAGACATCTGTAACCATGGAATAAACCACTGCATATAACCCTCCGGCAGAATCCCTCCTTTTTTTCTCTTTACCTTCGCCTGAAGCCTTCTTCCTGAGGTAAACGGAGTCCCTAACAAGCCTGGACTTGTTTAGTGCCCAGCTGAAACCACCAGCAAGCTAAAGGTGTCTCTGGGGTGATGCACCACAGATGCCGCCTTTGGCTCAGCAGCGAGGGTCAGACTGGCCCAGGCACAATCTAATTGGTAATATTGGGATTCATATTCCAATAGTTTCCTCTAGCACCGCCCTACCCCACAGAGGGAACTGTGGAGCTGGAAACCTTTAA
Source organism: Zonotrichia leucophrys gambelii (assembly GCF_028769735.1). NCBI lineage: Eukaryota > Metazoa > Chordata > Aves > Passeriformes > Passerellidae > Zonotrichia > Zonotrichia leucophrys. The sequence goes on along the minus strand of NC_088170.1, from coordinate 14,360,991 downwards.
CAAGCACAATTCCCAAAAGGCCAAACCCAGAGGGCAGGGGAAGAGGCCCAGATGTTCATTCCCAGCCCCTGTGGCCTCCCCTTCCCTCTGGCCCTGTGGGACAGTGGAATCGCAGCTGCCTTTGCCTGCCCTGCTCCCGGTGCCTGGGGCTCTGTCAGGAATGGCCGCGCCCGCTGGCCCTGCCCTGAGGGCGCCTGCAGCAGCTCAGGAGGGGCCGGGGCCTCCTAAGGCTGCTCTTCCACTGCCTCCAAAGCTGGGCTTGGACACCTGCAAGGGTTAGCAAACCACTTGAAATGGGTGTTAGAAAGCTTTGCAGTGTTAGATGAACTCAAAGAAGTTTTCTGATAAACCCCTTATCTGTCCTTTTCCTCTCTTGCCAAAGCTGCTGGATGTTGGACTGGAGGAGTATCCATATTCCCCAGGAAAGGCTGAAGATGGCACACAGGAAGCAGTACAGATCACCCTGAGGCTCCCTGATAACGTGATTTATTTTGAAGTGCCTGTGCTAGCCCGATGGGATCCTGCAGGTCTGAACTGAAGACATAAATTTATTTCAAATTTGAGTAGTGGAATTTATACCTGAGTTGGACTGCTGTTTCAATTCAGCTGTAAAGATAAGGGCCAGTTTGGAGCCCAGAAATAGTTCGGGGATGGCAATTTTAACCAAAAAAACCCCAAAAACCACAAAAAATCCCCAAATCAATTACTTTTTTGGTTTTGTTTACTTCAGCATTACTGCCAGAAGCCTTCCATGTACATCTTTCCATCCTCTTTGTCCAGGCCAATGGTGGAGAACTGATGGCATCAGCAAGATAACCTATGAAGCAGAAGAAAAGAGGATCACCTTCAGCATGGGTGGCTTTTCTACAGTAGCCCTTCTCCAGGATGCTCACCTGAACCTGCCCTATCAGGCCTGGGAATTGCACCCTACTGGTGTGGATGAAGGACTCTTCACAGTCACTGCAGCCTTTGCAACCATTCAGATACAAATTAAGGTACTGTCAATAATTTTTTAATCAAACATTTGCAGATAAATCCCCCCATAATTATTACAGTGTCCCTGATTAAGAATTTGGGATGCTTCTACAAGAGCAATTTGAAACTCTCTTCCTTTCCAAGCACTGCACTGGTTATTTAATTTCAGTTATTTACTATGAGAAATAGCACATTTCACATAGCAGAAATGTGCATTTGCTCTGGAAAGTTTCAGTCAGTGCTTTGCTGCTGGTTTTGCCTTGCTGCATTCAAGCCTGTTCCCCCTGTTAGAGAGCTGAAAAGTTCCTCTGTCCTCCTGCTCTACCAAGAGAAACACAGGGAGTTCTAGCAACCTCATGCTCCTTGTTTCTTCCCAAAGTTCAAGGTACTCATGATTATCCATCTGTTCATTGGTGTATAAATCAGTACACCAGGGTCACTTCTGATTCCTGCACAAGGCTGGCTTTCTTCAGGATCTGTAAATGAAAGGTCACAGCCCAGAGTAGCAGATGATGTGGGCAATACCCAGCATAGCAAAAATATCAATATTTAAAGCCTAACCCAGAAAGGAGCTTCCATGACCAGTAAGTTGCTTTCACTGGTTTGTACAACAGGATAATCAGTGTATGTTGTCTTCAGTAGTGGTGGAAGAGAAGGAGGTGCTTTCCCACATCACAGGGAAATGGATGAGTCCTGTTGCCCTCAGAGCAGCTTTGAAAAGAGCTGGAGTGAACATTTTCCCAGCAGAGCACTCTCCCAAGTATGTCCCTGTGCCCAGGAAGGTGAGTGCCAGAGGCTCCTGGTGGCTTTTCCCTGGTTTTCACTCAGGTCAGCCTTTGCTGCCCTGGGAGCTGCTGTGCTGCCAGCTGAGGCAGGGCTGAGTGAAGCAGGCTCTGGCCCTGCTGGAGCACAGGGAGAGGACAGAGCTGTGTTTGTCTGGTTTGTGTTGTCCCTGCAGGGTCCCCTGGCAGAAGTGAGGGCCTATGAACAGATGGCTCTGCTGGCAGCTGCTTTTGCTTTTGCTCACAGCAAGTGGAATGGAGAAGCAGGGCCAGAGCAAGTTGTGTTCAAGGTTTGTGGAGTCCCAAAGTTCCAGGGCAGGCCAGCACTGAGCCCATCCCCAGTTAGAAACAATCACCTCACCCTGGTGGCTTCAGCCCCTGCCCCAGTTCAGTGTCACAGCCTGCCCTGAGAGCTCTCAGGGACACAAACCTCAGCAGCAAAGATGCTTGCTAAGGAACATGGAACTGAGGAGTCACCAAGGGAGGCTTTGGCCAGAGCTGGGGTGACAGAGCTTCCTGCTCTCCAGAGGCCCCTTGAGAATCAGCTGTCTGCTCTGCCAGCTTTGTAAAGAACAGCTGGGACTTGGTTCCTGCCTGTAGGGTTTCTTTTGCTCCCTGCTGCAGGGGAGGCAGTGAGCAACCTCCCTGCTGGTTTGTCTCCACCTGTAACTAAAACACATGGTTAAAACTTCTGCCAGTCAGACAAACACCCCCAGGTGTGGCTGGGGAAAGGCAGCACACCCACTGTGAGAGCTGCAGTGGCTGTCTCACTCAGGTTAAATGCATGGGACACAAAAATATTGGAATTTGTGCTCTGACAGTGGCACAGGCTTCACCTCAGTGCATTTCTTCCTGCAACAGGTGAGTGAACATCTGACAGCAGGTTCTGCCAAAGGCAGCCACTGGTCTCTTTTGATGTTCGATGGTGAGAAAGTGCAACACCTCAAGCTCACTGAAACCAGTGAAGCTTTTTCAGAAGAGGTGCAAGAGGAGTCTGAATTTCACTCCACACTCTACCATATGGTCAAGGAGTTTGCCAGCAATGAAGCCATGGAAAAAGTGGAAAGAGCTGGCTGCATGTTCATTGATTCTGTGTATCAGCTGCTTCTTGCTACCAGAGTCTTAGCATACTCTTAGATACTACTGCATGCTTTCCTTCAAAACTTTATTATCAAAAGCTTTCAATAAAGTTACATTTCAAGTCTTAAATCCTTTTCTAGTCAAAACATTGAAACAAGTTCTAAAATGCAAACATTTTATCTTTGTTCAAGCAAAATAAATTCTTTTTTCATTGTGGCTAAACCACCTAGACATGTTTTATAGAAAAAAATTGATTGGTTGAAAGAGGGAATTAAGGAAAGAACTGCAACAAAACACAATTGGTGACCAATGCCCAGTCTCCCTTAGAAGCTTGTCACAAAAGCATTTACATATACATATATATATACACATATACATACATACACACACACACACATATATATATATATATATATTTATATAGTATTTTTCCATCTAGGACTGGTTTGCAACAATGCATCAAACCAGGACACACTTACTGCAGTGTAGCTCATGTCACAAATTGTTACAAATGAGGAACCAGGGGAGGGGACAGAACTACACCTCTTAACCCTTCCCTGCCCTAATTGGAGTATCTGCATCCATCCTCAGATGTCTGAATATGCAGCCCAGACACTGGAGAAGCATCTCTTCTGCAGGTTTGGATGGTGTTTGTGTATCACAACCCCAAAAAGTTGATCTTAATCACCGATTATTTGTAATAAATTTATGTGTACAGTCAAATGAAGAATGCTTTGAAAGCCAAAAACTGCTACCTCTAATTAGGAAACTGCTGCCTGTAATTAGGGAAAAGCAGAGCATGCCCTGAGCACTACACTTTATTTTTTACATTACCAAAATCATCCCTGTAGGGTGGGAAAGGACATAGGGAAGCAAATATTTTATTGCAATGCTGTACCATTAGGCAGAACAAATGCTCATCTTTGAACTCTCCTAGAAAATAAAAGCAATTTTTTGATGAATAAATTTAATCAATAAATCTAAACTCAACAACCACAGAAACAGGTTATCAGAAGTGGGAATTAGATAAGAAGCAGGTAGAAATTAAATCCTAAAACCAGCTACACTGTTAACTGTGATCAGTTCCATAGTTTATTTTTCGCCCTATCTTAAGTGTTTAGATTTCTAAATCACTACAGCAATTTAATAAGAAAGCAAGTTTGACTACCTGAAACTAAAGGCTGATTTTACCAGACCACTGTTATAGACAAAATACAGATGAGAATGTTTAGAAAGCTGGATACTGATGGCCACACATAGAAACTGAATGCAAAACTGAGTTTATATCAATTGTTTTTATTAGATATCAGCAGTTTACAAATTTGAATTAAGAAAATTACAGAACAGAATTAACGTGAATTCATTCTTGGTTGAAAAGTTTCTTCTTTAAGGTCATAATCATTTTTATGCAGGATGTCATCAGCAATAAATTCTAGACTGTCTAAAACACAGCCCCCTATTTCCTTATTCAATAATTGATAATTTATCAAAAATCTAAGATTGTGCTAAACATTTTTAACAAGTATTTAATTAACTACTCTATTAGGCCCTTAGTATATTTCAAGTTTTTTTTTTCAATTTTTACACAATACAGAATTTTTAAAAGCACTTAAGGATTCTATATTGCGATTTTTTTGTAACTTTCAAAACTAGGAATAAATAGACTGTTCCCACAACAAGGTGAAATCCACTATTCAGCATTACACATTTTGACTTCTCCACATTTCACATCTAAACACAGAACCTTCTAGCTGGAATACTGTATTAAACCACTAATTCCCCACCATTTTAATGCACATCAATTTATGACTTCAAGAGCTTTTGCTTCCTGGAAACACAGGTTTAAATTAAATGAATATTTTGCTACAGTCTACTGAACACCACCACCTCCTTTCTCCTTCCTGCCTCACAGACAGAGCCAGTAATGAAATAAAGCTCCCAGCTTATCTAACAATAAGGCCATTAAGAAATAAAGACTGGAAAGGAAGAAAAAAGAAAATGTATATGCAATGTAACAAGTTGCTGCAAGATTTCTGCTCTGTTAAGGTGAGACAGCACTAAGAGGCTGAGTCAGAAATCTGCACTAACAAACAGGTAAAAACATCATCAGTCTTAAGGCAACCTTCATTTGAATCAGCAGAGTGATTACTTGTGTGCCTGAAGAGGAATCTCTTTAGCTTCAGTTAGGAACCGTATCGGTCCTAGAAAAGCAAAAACAAACACAAACCAGCTATGAGTGGGTTTTCCATGCAGAGAAATCAGTTTTACTTCCATTTGTGCAATAAATACCAGCTGAATTCTTCAAGACTTTCAGAAAATTGACCAGTGCTTCCAAGAACTGGAGTTTAGGGTTGAATTCCAGGATAATCAGCCTGATTTTCAAACATCTGAGAGCTCCCAATGACCCCATACAGGAATTACCAAGTGACTGGAGCACACAAAACATGCTGGACACTGAGGCCAGGATGGCTTATTTCATCCAAAAACATGGATCAGAGGTCAGCTAAAGAGCCAACACAAGATGGGCTGTATGACCACTGCAGATCCCTTCCACCCAAACTATTCCATTCTGAGTTAGGAACTGTGAGGAGTTTAAAATAGAGTGACAACAAATAACTTTCATGATGGGATTTTTTAATTGTAAGGAAAAAGATATCCTAATGAAGGTGAGCTAGCAGATAGAGATCTATTTTCTAAATGATAAAGATTTATTGTCTACTTTGAGAGCTCTACAGAGCTCAAAACCAAATGCATTCTGCTCTCCCTAAAGGTAATTCAGAGGCAGGATCCATGGTACTAAATCCCTACAGAAAGGCTTCAACTGATGGTTAACAGATTGTGGTATTTTTACTCACCTGTATAGATGTCATGACTCCATTAGCAAGGACAGAAAGTTTTCCAGCCACAGATTTCACTCCTTGTTTAAACTGAGTTATATCAGGAGCTGAAGACAAGACATTGCTAATATTGTAGCTTCCTAAAAGGAGACACACACAGAAAACAGGATTTTAAAATATTAAAATCAACCTTTTTTTTTTCTCCCTGAAGTACAATGTATGACCAGGAGCACTAGGCAGAGATCTCAATGTCTTAAATGCACTTCCCTTGGATTGTTTTCAGGTTTTCATAATTCCACTCAAGAGTGCCATCCTCTGCACTCTGCATTCCCAGGAAAGCAATTCATGTTTGGATAGTAGATGACTTATTGTGTACTTCCAGTCTGTGACAATGTTGTTTTGTATCCTCAGCAGCTGTTATCCCCTTGCAATTTAAAGAGGAATGCACTTCAGAGGTGGCTGAAGTGATGAGCCCTATTTGTGTGCATGCAGAGGGGTGATTTCCATGCTGTTTAAACACAAACATTTTGCCTTACTACATTTGAGGCTTGGAAAAATCCATAGAAATTACAGTAAATGTAAATAAATTAGGTTTCATAACTCCAGAGCAATGCTGGCAATCCAGCCTTCCTTAAAATTTGGACAGAATTAGCTCAGCTGTTATTACGGGAAGTGCAGGTCTAAAGGTAACAGAAATCAAAGATAATTAACTACTCTAACTGCATGCTAAGCATTAACATGCTAACAGTTACTGTCACCCACTCACTGGCGAAAATAATTACTGGCATGGTTTAATGTCAAATATGGGATACTGTCACAGGCACAAATCCAAGTAAACCAGAATCACAGAACTGTGATCACAGAGTCAGCCCAGAAAGGCCAGGGCTGGGAAGAACCTCAAAGATCATCTCATTCCAACCCCCTCCCATGGGCAGGGACACCTGCCACTATCCCAGCTTGTTCCAAGCCCCATCCAACCTGGCCTTGGACACTGCCAGGGATCCAGGGACGGCTACAGCTTCTCAGTGCCAGGGCCTCCCTACCTTCACAGGGAACAATTTTATCCCAATATCCAATCTAAGCCTCCCCTCTGTGTGTTTAAATCCATTGCCCCTTGTCCTGTCACTCCAGGCCCTTGTCAAGAGTCTCTCTCCATCTTTCCTGTGGGCTCCCTTCAGGTACTTGAACGGCACAGTGAGGTCACCCCAAAAATCTTGGGAATAAATGGGGCTCCAGGGAGTAACCATCCCAAACCAGACCATTCTCCAAATGGAGACTCCTTTTAATCTTCCAAACAGGGGTGGAAGAGGAAGAGAGAGAAGGAAGAGGGAACCTGTAGCTCCTCTATCCTGGCAAGTTAAAGGCACCTGCCTCCTCAGCAGGCTGAGACAGACAATCCTGGAGATAACCTGTTTTACCTAAGATAAGAGGATGGTTTGTAGCACAGATGTCTTGTCACATTAAGAGAACTTTGCACTCCAATCCTTCCACCCAGCATGGGTTTATAGGTATTATAGATGCTCTTTACAGATTATCTTCAAGAGTTCCTTCAGACAGCCCTATTTCTGAGCTGTAATCTGGACTTCCTTATGATCTCTTCCACTCATCAAATGGTTAAGGCATTTTTGTTGCCTTAAATCAGTCATAGAAATAAAATCTGCAGATATAAATAACCTGAGAAGCTCTAAACATCTCCCAGCCACAAGAATTCCCTCATCATTTGCTGGCTCAGTAAAGTTCATGTAAACAAGGCAGGAAAGCATCTCCTTTTCTTGTGGTTTCCTTCCAAATCAGCACTTCCAAGTCAGCCACTTGGCTGACATCAGCATCAGCTCTGAAACAATGCAAAAAGGCTTTTTCTTGCAGCCCCCTCCTTGGTTAAAAACTTCCCTACAGCATTCTGTACAAAAGCAAGGAGCCCCCATTGACACCTCATCAGTGCTCATCAAAACAACCTCAGAGCAAAGGACTGGCAAGGTCTCCAGAACTACAGTGGTGTTTTTATTGACAGTGGCCTGATTACTTTATAGTTCCATAAAATAAACAGTGTCCTGTTTATTTTATGGAACTAATGATAGTCTGGGCATTCATTCCACACCGGACAAACTGTCAGTGCAGTAGCATGTCTCCAAGAAGGGCCACCCCTCAGTTTTTGGGGTGAGGGGTGTAGCAGAGACATGCAGGAAAGGAAGTTTCAGTACTTGACATGGTGTGAATTTACAACACCGTGTTGCAAATGCTCTTTCAAGTGGCTAAAGCAACTTACTGTGAGTTCTGCTTGATATCTTCTTCCCTCATTAACTTTTTTTTTTACATTACAAATTCCTAAAACCCAGTTTTACTTAAGCAACCAGTATCAGGAATTATAAATAACCATACAGTTATGTAATACCTAAAATAAATATATTATATAGCATATTTAAATAATAGATTATAGAAATATATTAACTATATCGTTAATATAAAATTCTGTTTCCTCAGTGTGTGTGTGTTCTCTGCTAGTCAGTGTATTCAAATTTGCTTTCAGGGGATCAAAACTTAACAGTCACATGTTTTTGGGTTTTTCCCTCTTACTTTTCCAAAGTAAAATCAGATGCTGCACACTGTTTGTTTTTCCAGGCTGTTTGAATAATTACTCACAGATCCCAAGTTCTTCAGTAACTCTTCTTTTTCCAATTTCTTCAAAAGTTAAGGAATGAAACTCAACTGATTAAGCCTATAAAATGTTCCAGCATTATGTGCCACCTTTTCCATTGCACATTATTGCACAATCCAAGAAGTGTTGGAAAGAAAACATGAGACATTTTCAATATCCTAAGGGGCTTCTTTTCACTCAATCTAATCTTTCTCCCTTTCTGATTTGATGAACTACACTCCCCCATGTGAGATGCTCCAACAAATCTTTGAAACAAACAAGTGAAGATCTTCTTTAATAATTTTGCAAGGCCAGAGGTAGAAGCAAATATCCCACTGAATGGATATGCCATGCAACAGATTACATGGGAATTTCAAGTCCACTAACATTTATTTAATGATTTTTCCTAGATCCAGTATTATGACAGCTAATGAGCTACTTATGGTAACTGATCAAAAAAACTACCTGAGAGTCCATTTAGGTGTTAGCTCACTGGAAAATATTACAGTTTTCCTTTGATAGATGTTACCTACAAAACAGTCTGTTATTTGCAACACAGTCCCCAGTATAAAATACTGAACTTACAGAATCAAAAATAAAAAATTTGGAGTTTAAGGGGTTAATTTTCAAACACTGACTACACCTGCCATGCCTGTTTGAGCTGTTAGCATTCTGCTTGCAGAACACAGAGATGAGTGTGATGAGGAGCAGAGTCAGGGCCTGCATTCCCCACATTCTCACTCTGTTTGATTTGTACCTGCTGATTGTTTCCTCTGGTCTTCAAACAAATCAGCTGAACTTATGGATGTGCTTCCAGAAAGCCTTTCTAGCCGAGCCCTTGCTTCATACTGGAAAAGAATTGAGAACAAAAAGGATTTTACCACCTTGATGTCACCTTTTGAGGTCACATCAGGCAATCTGAGAGACTCCAGACATTTAGAACTGAAGTTGTGCCCCTTTCAGTTTTCACATCACTTACACCGAGTTTGCCACCATCTCATTTCTGAGTTACCCAAGAGTGACATTTATCATTGCAACCCCAAAGCTCCCACCAGCTGTTAGTTACCCTACAACAGCTGGAAATCTCTGCAGCCATTAAAAACAACTAAAAAATGTGAAACCAAGGGGAAAGCACTGCAGTTAACATCCTGCTGACCCTTCCAACCACATGACACTTTTAACTCAACTTTTTCCAAGTTCCCTGCAAACAGTAATTATATTTTTCATTAGTACTTACACTGTTAGTTTTTCATTCAAAATCTGTATCTCGCCTCCAAAATGCAGCACAATACTAATTTCTTTTTCCTAGGCTGATTCTACTCCATGCAATTCACTGAACAATTTCTTTACCTGGTTACTTTTACAACATTAATGTTTTCATGTAACAAATCCACACAGGAAGATGTTTCAGCAGTGGTTTGTTGGCATCAGTTTGGGTATCCAGAACAAATTAAGACTGATTCTATCAAAAATCAGGAGTGCTAAATCATAGTCTACCACTTCTAGCATGAAAGAAGAATGATGGAGGTACAGTCCTGCATGCAACTGCAATTCCTTAAAATTAAATTATAAACAATCTGAAATTTCTACATTTCTAAAATAAATAATCAAGGGGACATAATTCTGTAAGCTCACAAATTCTACAAATTTTAACTATTTATTGCCTTCTCTCTTACTCACAAGAATTCCATTTTTATAGTCAAAGAATATTTTTACATTTAAAAACACTTATCACTGTTTCCTACTTACATCAGCCTGATCTTGCCTTCCAAAGTACATGTCTGATGAAATGGCTTTGACATTGCCAAATTTTTTCTGTGCCTCATCTGTGTTTGCAGAAGGTTCATGTTCAGGCTTACGCCGGGATGCAGGCCTGGAAGGAAACAAACTGCATCAGGGACAGACACCTCATCCACATGAGAATGAAAGGAATCAAACAAGAAGCACTCAAGTGCTCAAATTGTACAAGAAAATGAAAAATATGATTTAAACTAAAAAGAAGAGAGGCAGAAAACACCAAACAAGCACATGCTCCCCCCATTCTTACATCTTCTACTTGGTTACAAAGATAGAAATTCAGCAGTCATAGAGAAAATATATTTTTTATCATCACAACCAGACCTGTTGCTTGTGTCTCTAGTACCTTCATCCTCAGAACTGAGCACTCCAAATTTTCATTCATTTGTTAACAAGGCTTCCTTTGATTTATCACACAATAAACAAAGCAGGTATGTGCTCAGAACAGTGCAAATATTTGAGTTTCTCCCCACATCTTTTGTCTATTTCCTCTTTTCCTGAAAGTGTTTGGGAATTACCTCCACTACATGCATTGGACTCTGAGCACAACAGACAGTGCTTAAAATGTAAGGAAGAAATTCAGCTTACAAAAGAAATTCAGTCAGGAGATCCCTTGACTGCTGATGGAAGTTCTGGCCTAATTCTCCTTCTACAGACTGAAGAAAATCCCACTACTATGACCAGGACTCAAATCACATTAAAACTTGGGCTTTCTGGACAAAAATCAGTTTGGTTTTCTTGGTGTACCTGTCTGAAAATCCTGTGCTTTTTGAAGTTAACAATATATCAATGTCTTTACTATTATTTTCTTTCTTCCAAAAAGCATCTGAATTGTCATCCCATTTAGAGAAAGTGCTGCTCCTCAGATCTGAAGAATCAGAGTACCTAGAACAAAAGAAAGAAAAACCTTTTGAAAAGTCAGAACTTTCTAATTATTGAAAAGTGGGAATATATTTATTTGTTGTTAGATAATGACTGCTGTAAGTGTTCACTAGCAAGTAAGTTTTTACCAAAATTACAGTTGTCAGTGAGTAATTTGGATTTCACAATACTGCTTTAGAAGCTTTGGACAGTTGAATCCAATGGCTCAGAACAGGCAGGAAAGCCTTTATTTCTGGTTCTGTTTTTTTTTTTTTTTTAGTTCTAATATTAAGAACTTCTGAGTTCTACCACACATTTGATTAAAATTAAATGCTAAAAAGATATTTCTTGAAAGGGAGTCTGAATTTAATACGGCAATCTTCTCTTGCACATCAAAACTATGGGGAAAACACAAAATAAAGAAAAGGAAAAAAAATGAAGCCTGTTTGTAAATTCTGGTACATGAGTTGATCTTTTCCCCTTTTGATTACCAACACATACCTCAGCATATGTAGAAAATATTTGGAAAAAAAAAAAAAAAGAAACCACCAAAACCTATTAAAATGCCAAAGATTAAGATTTTGTGCTTGAAGAAATTTACCTGAATTTTGGCTATGACCAGGATGGGAAGAAAAATGATCAAAACCACAGGGGGATAGGAGAATGGAACCATTCAGTAGAACGAGATAAGATATTAAAGTCTGCACCTGCATCTTGTGAAAAATACTCTTAAAAAAATTCTCCATGTTTGCACTATGAATGGTCAGGCCACTTGTTTTTGCAGTTCATGAGAAATGTGACACCTGCAGCAGCAAAGTCTCAGCACTGAGCATGGAAAATACGAGGGACAGATTTGGAATGAACTTCTACAAAAAGCAGGAGCCTCTCTCCTGACAGACAAAAAGAAACCACAGCAATTTTATAAATTCCATAGTAACAAACAATCAAAGTGTTTTTATGGATTTGAAGCTTTCCAATCTCACAATGGCCAACAAAACCATGGCACTGGGCAGGGGCTGCATGAGCTGATTTGGGTAAAAGTGTTTATTTTCTCTAGCCTTTCCTCTTAGATTTTTGCAGCTTTGCAAAATACTTCTTCAGTATTTCAGGTGGGGGAGAGAAAGAAAAACTGCATTTAACACAAAATTTTAAAATATTACATTGTGATGTTAGTAAAGATTTTATTAACCACAGCAAAAGAAAACATCAAAATACAGGATTTTCAGAGGCTTCAATTTTATGTCTAAACCTTGAGACCTTTAGCTTGCTTAATTGATTTATCAACACCTTAATATCCAGTATGATTATTTTGCTTTTGGGCATATACTAAGATGATGCCAAAGCTACTTTGCCTCTATTTCAAAGTCACAGCTTGAAATAAAGGATAATAATACCCTTAAGAAGTCCAAATCTGACTGTTCTTTCTTTAAAAGAATGAACTTGTGTACCAACTCCAATTAGATCCTCCCAGCTCAAACCAGAACAACAAGAGCAGGGAACAGCCAGGTTACAATCTATGCTCTAATCACTGAACCACAACACATTAAAAGCTCCTCCATAATTCATCCTTTGCCTGCTGGTAGCTGATGAATAATTTCAGAGCAGTAACAGTTCTTTTCAGGCAAGCACTGAAATGCTATGCTTTATTTTACAAGACTGCTGCCACTTTCCTTGGACCCACATTTGTATTTCTGTTGCAGTGATTGCACTACAAAACAGTGACACAAAAGCCTTTGTGCTTTTGTTGCCTGTCTACAAGCAATTAGGTACAATTTCTCACGTTGCTGTGGCATGGATCCAATAAAGGCAGTTTATGAAAGCAACACCTGTTTACATCTCTCAGTCCAGAAACAGCTGGTTCATTGCAATTAGTGCCTGTAAGATTTAATTATTTTCCTTCTCCCAAGAGAAGTATTTTATAGTGTGCATTGCATTCATCCTCTGATAACAAATGTTTCAATTGTTTTTTGCTCACATTTTATGTTCAGATACATAAAAGTCTCTGAAATAGGACTGCAGACATCCACACAACACACCCAGCACAATACCTCAAGAAGACTGAGGTTTGTGCATCTGGCATGCAGAGAATGATGCAACATCTAATACCAGACTTCAGAGCTTATTTAATTTCAAGACAACAGCACAAGAAAGAAAGAAAAAAGGAATGAACACAAGTCATCCTGACAAAAAATTCGCTGGATTTGGAATACAGCAAATGGCAACTGTCCATGCAAGCAGAGACCAGACTCTGGACAAGATAAATCTACAAACAAATAGTTCAGACACTTTTCCAACAAAGCTACCTCCCCTCCTTCACAAATCCACCTGTCACTGAGGCAAAGCCAACCTTCCCACCACTCTTCTGATTCAGATGTCCCCTTCAATCTGTCTCCATCCCAGCTTTCAAAACCACTGTGCATATTTTTATGGAACCTGCACACACTTCTGGGCCCATCCAGAATCAAAAGCTTACAGAATACCTCGAGCTAGAAGAGAAGTAAGAGTCTTCCACATCATCCATGTACTTCTTCTTTGGCTTTGCAATTGTAGGTGTTTCCTGCTCGATTGTTTGCATCTCTGAGGCCACTGAGTGAGAAATGCCACTGGGGACAGGAAGAAAACAAGCATGTCAAGAGATGACAAAACTCATACCCTTAAAGAAAAAAAGGAAATCAAAGCCCAAATCTAGTTTCTGAAGCTTGCTAAGAAGCCCAAGCTAAACAGACGTTTAAAGAAAGAGGAATTAAAATAAAGGAAAGCCTTGGAAAATCGTAGTTCTCTCAAGCAGGGACAGGACTTCTCTGAACACAAAGCCCATTCTGGCAGCTGGAAAACACAATCTAGGTTGACCTCTGTCTGGCAGGTTAGAACTTAAATCTATCAGAAGTTTCCCCTTGACAAAGAGAAGATTTTTTTGCTGATATTGCTCAAGTTTCCATAACATGCTCTAGTCCATTTCTTAATTTCCTGAGTAAAATGAGGAATAAGTGCATAAAACCACAGAGTACTTCAAATACAGTTTCCAGAACTTCACATACCTCCTACTGCTGCCCAATCCCATGCCAAGCCTCTCCAGTTCTGTTTTCTTCTTACCAGAGAGGTTTAAGGTTTCTTCTTTGGCTTTAATATCAAGATCTCTGTAGGCCAACCTTAAAGATGATACACTGGAAAAAAACACAGTTATCAGAGAAATGTTCAATGCTACACTGAATCAGCCCAGGAATATTAGTAGACATTAACAATATTTATAGTAGACATAACAATATTTATTTCAGTGCTGTATTTTCTGATGTCTTCCCTTAAGGCACATCTGGGGTCAGCTAAGTCTCCCATCCCTACCTCCAAACCATCTTAATATTTTCCAGTCACAGCAGTGCAGCAGAGACTAAGGTTTTTCATCTTGATTACAGAATTGCAGAAATACTGCTTAAATTTATTTTGTCAGGTCAAAAGGGACACAATTTTTATTGATTTTAATGAGCATATTTTAATTCATAAGTCTCAACTGGCATAAAGTACAAATGAACTTTCAGAAGAAAGGCAAATGAGATTTTGGATGCTGCTGGTAGAAATGCTGCAAAGCAGAGAGGAGTAACTGATAACATCTACCCAGCACTTCATGCAGGAAGATTAGCAGCCCTTCTCAAGAAATCTATTTTATGAACATCAAAATCTTATTTGCTGTTGATTAAAACAAATGGGAATACTGATCAAGTTTTTAGATGTAATTTCAGCTATCTATTCTTGTCAGCGCACAGCAGAAGATAAGGAAATTCTGCAAGAATTTAAAATCACATTTAAGTCTCAGAACTGTTCCTCCTTCCAAATACTAAACTACAAAAGAATCACTTCCACTCCTTGCCACATAAAGTCAAATTAAATTAATTTAGTAAAGCTTAGTACTCAAGCTTTTAAAATTAAAAACGTTACACAAATTAGTTGGAAGCAAATGCAACTTTAGCAGAGTTCACCTTCCTTTCATTTTGGTATCTGCTGCCACCTAATTGATAATCTCAAGGAAACACAATTCTCTTGCCTGCACTGGGGCTGGATCCATAAACTCAGTGCATGTGCATCCCTCATGTTTACAAGCATTTTTAGAGGGTTTCAGCTGCAGCAGAAAGGTTGCAGAACTTTTAATAAAAGTTGGCTGGATCTTTAGATTTATACATTTCTGACACAAAACTCAAGACACTGCTTGAGACTTTCTTCCAAACTAAATTATACAGTCAAAGACAATATTGATAAAGAACAATAATACATGAACAATCATTTTTTTTATTATTTAGTTGTTACTTCAGAGTCTCTCCCCTGGTAGTTTTTGGCAAACACCAAGAACCATGATGTTGTGGTTAAAACACTTCAAATGATCCCCTTGGGATTGGCATTTTTAATGCAACCAAAACATTCATTTCTGCAAGGACAACAGAAAAATAAGCAAAAGGAATGGGGAGGAGATTACAGACCAAAGACCTTGGTATCATGAGCAAAAAGTGATCCTGTAATTATGTAATAATTCAGAAAACTTCTTATAAGGTTATAGGATGGATTCTCTAGCACCTGACAGGCTGTTAAGCTCTGTAACAGTAAAAGTGCAAACTGACCAATGATTTAGTATTATATTTTTGATGACAACCAATGAAATATTAAAAACCAAAAGCACTTAGCAGAGGAATCAGGAACAGCACCCTCTGAGCTTTAGGGCTGAGTATTTATTAATTAAGGTGCACCAACAGATTCAAGACTTCAGACAGAATTATTCAAAGGGTTTTGGTGAAAGTGAAGGCAGTTCCAGTAGAAATCAGTTGACAACTTCATCAAGCAATTTGAGACATACTTAAACTTCCTCTGCTCTTAGTACAGCAAGTACAAGCTGAATATTCCCTATGCTCTTAGAAAGACTGCTTTCAATAGCATTGAGCTCACTACACCAAACCAAAATAAACCAGGTAACCATCATGAGATGAAAAAAATTCAAGAGCCAAGAGTCTTCTTAATAATTAATTTTCTACAGTAATCAAGTGTATAAACATATATTTAATAGCCAAAAAAAAAGCATTGGGGGAATTACTGCTTGGCTCATCTTAACCATGTCTGTTTGGGAATTTCTTTGAAGAACTGAAGTGTTATTTGCATATGCTAATTTATGGTAGTATTTAAAATGCTGTCAATTAGCTCATTAAATTAGGCTTTATGGTTTACCATTTTATAATTAATTCATACTTACAGTGGCTCTTCCTTCTCAGTCTTCTTACTACTGTGAAGATCTTGTTCCTTCATTTTATCTACAGCTTGTGCTTGTTTTTCGATCTCATTGAAGCTTTGGCTGCTCACTTTCTGGGCTCCCAAACCACCTTTTTTGGCACCAAGCTGGAATTACAGAAAAAGAAAAAACCAAAACCCCCAAAATTATAACTGAGAGAACCACCTAAGCTGACTCAACAGCCAGATGTGAAAGCAACAGCAAACACTACATTCTGTGTGGGAGCAGTCCTTGAAGACAGCAAGGACAATTTGGAGCATAGAAAATACTTCTTTCCATATTCTGGACTTCAAAATTCTGTTTCTGCTAATTGTTGTTACAGATTTAGTTAGCTTTGCAGTGAAGTCTCACAGAAAAATTGAAGTATTCATGTTTTAATTGTTCAGATATTGGCAGGCTCAAACAAACATAACACATAGAACAACTTTGGTTTCTTTTGTTGTAGAGGAATAATATAATAAATTTAGTTGCAATGGAACCATTATTTATAAAACAATACTGCAGATATGGATACAAGGGTGCTGACTCAAATAGTGGCACAGCCCTCAAACTGCTGCTCTCAGTCTCCTCTGTGTTTAATTCCTCACCTGCAATACAGCAGCAACAGTAAAATTCACAATGCTTCAGCTTTTATTGCTTTAACGCCTTCATGTAAAAGCTCCAGGCCATGCACACACAGATCCCAAACTGTACCTGCACTGTTCAACTCAGTTCTGTTGTTCTCACTGGAAGGGAACAGATCTGCACAAACCACTCAGAATAAAAAGTTCCTCTTGGCTATTAGGGTCTTCTGGTGGGAGTACAAAATCATGGGATTTAATCTAAATTATCTGCTCCAATAAACCTTCAAAATCTGCTGTCCTACAGTGGCCCAGACTTAAAAGGAGTGAGTGAGTCCCTGTAAGAAGCTGTTACCCTGACAGCCCATGACTGGGGTGGCATTAGGGTGACTTTTAGGGATGCTTCTTCAGCTGCAACAGCCACACATTCAAAACTTGAGCTGCCTTCCTCAGTTTTCCTGTGCCTTGACCCATCATTCAGAGACACTAAACTCTCTTCCTGCCTTTCTACAGAGACCAGATGCTAATAAAGTGCTAAGACTCCATGCAGAAGCAAGTCTGTAAATATCTTTAAACTATCTTAAAATAAATGACCTATAACACAGTTAAAAATATTCATTGTTTACATACACTTACCCCCTTCTTAGCTTGATTTGGCTTCTTTTTTATGAAGGTGGTGTTCTCTGCAAGGATTACATTAGTTAACATACAACTTTTATTAATTCCAGAACTGCAGAAGAAAATTTCTGTAACATCAACCTCAAAATAGTTTTTGCCATTTATTTTCATGTCTTTCTACACTGAGGGGCTGAGATACTAAACTGAGCTATGTAACAGAGCTGTGGATATCTCCAAGAAAATGTGAGGAGCTACCTTTGATTGGAATCTCTTGGAAATATGCAAAAGGAATGAAATTACAGCTCAGTTGTCTGTTGCAAGCTCCTGCTAGTTAACAGAACAGGAAAGCAGGACTTGCTCTTCTGAATTAGACCTGAGGTCCACCTGACCTCATATCACTCCCAAGATGAGTTTTTTCCTGTCTAGAAAGGCATTGGCTGTGTTCAAACCCACCGGTGACACACATAGAACATACCTGCATCACTAAAACATCACAAGCATGATAAACAGCTCCTATATTATCAACTGCTCCTACAGCATCCTACTGGATGCCTGTAGACACAGAAAAAACACTCTGAGCTGAAATTTGCATGGAAAGGGGCATACACAGAACAGAGATTGCTCCCTTTAGACAGAACCTGTGATGTCCAAACCAACCAAGAAAAGCACTTGTCTTAGGAGAACATGTTAAAGATACAAATGAGAAAAGCATGAAGTGCATCCAGTAAAGTTTTTTGTAGTCTCCAGCTCTAAAATAATCAAACCCAAATAAAAACAGTGATGAAGATCATACCTGCCTAAAGAACTGAAACAGGTCCAGACAGCCCTTACTCTGTGCTGCTGAGAATGAACACTTTGTTCAGAAGCCTGGTCCTGCAGGACAAGCCTCACAGTGACAAATCACAGAGGTATTTTATTCTATTCTATCTCCATCAGCTTTTTTTCCTTACTCACAGCATGACAAACTGCTCAGTGTTAAGTATAAAAGCCTGGTCACTGAAGGTATTGCATTATCGACACAGGATTTTAACAGTCCAAGTTTTTATGTTCAGATTTCTGAAAAGGGAGCAAAATCTATTTCCACAGCTCTTCCTAGGCAGACATTCTCTTTCCAAAGGGATATTTGGGCTCCCTACACTTGCTGCTCTCCTCTGCTGCTTGCACTCATTACCTAATGCAGGCTGTGGGGATGTGCTAAGGCCATCAACACTTGGTCCATGTTCTGATCCTAAAAGATAAGGAATAACAAGGGTAAGAATATCAGAAGGCTCTTTAAAATGCATGAAGTACCAAAACACATCTTCCTGTACTCAGGGTAGTGCCTGGTAGAGACACCATAATGTGGTATTTCCATCACAGCTTTCCCAGTCACTAAAAGGGCAGCAGGCACCCCAAATTCTTGTGTTATTAAGCATGGTTAGGTTATTTAACTATCAAAGCAAGGTAAAAAGAGACTAAACTAAGAGAATATCAGAAAAATGCAAGTTATTGTTAATAAAGAATCAGTCGTACCTTCAGAGGATTCTGGAATGTTTTCTGAAGTTTTCTGCTGGAGAGAAACTGGTTCTGGTAACATCCACTCTGTATCCTTTGCCTTGGTAAAAAACAGACAGAATCAAAAGTGCACAGAAAACAGAATGCACCAAATAAATGAGCACTTAGCTAAAGACTGCCTAAGCATCACTGGTTTATAATTATTGAATTCTTATGATTACAGCTTTTAGGATTAAAACCTGTACTCATAAGGGCAGCTATTAAAATTACAAGAAATGCCTACCTTTTACTAAAAACAAGATGGTTTCAACCTACTCCTGAGCACTTTTATTTTTCCTCTCAGGAATTCTGTTTACTGGTTTTGATTCACCATCAAAACCAGTAAAATGCATTTTAACCGTGCTTTAGATTTATTTAAATTCTGTTGGATGATTTATTTACATATAATCACCACACCTTCTCCCCACTAGAAGCTCTTGCACTTCCTGTTTTTTACACATTTTTGATTGTGAGCAACATTCCTGGTGCATCCTCCCACTCCCTTCACACACATCCCCCTCAAAAGGCAGGTTTGTGACCAGCTCCCAACAAATGCTGTAAGAACTGTTACACTTTACTGATTTAAAACCCAAGGTACCACACAGTACATTTATATCAGAGCACTTCCGAGCAAGAAATCCTGGCTCCAAGTGGAATTGTTGTGTCTACAATAAAATAGACTTTCATTCCACATTTAGCTACTATTTGGGTCATTTAAAATGATCATCTTAGGAAGTGGTTCACATCCAGGAAGAATTCTGAGACTCACAGAAGGAAAAGCAGTTAAATATTAACTCCCTGACCTATCTTTTCTCTCCAAAGTTTTCTTTCAGGGTTTAATCTTCACCATAGAGCTCACAGACAATCAAAGTGTTTAGAAAGCAAACAAGAATTTGAGAGGTAATTTGTACCTTGGTAGAAACATGGGATGCAAAAAAATCCTCCTCCTCTTTGTTCAGAGGTGATGCTGGTGGTGCTCCACACCCATCTGTCCACAGCTGAAATTAAGGGCCAGAATTTTACAGGTTAATTGCACTAATGTATTTTTTTTTAATGCATTAATCTTAAAACAACTCTGTTTTGTTTTCAGGTTAAAAATTATTGATTTTTTTTCTTGTCCATATTTTTTCCTTACAAATTTATCTGGTGTTCAATAGATGACATTCCTTTTTTAATTGAATTCATACATATTTCATGTGCTCCTGGTGGATCAGCCAAAGGCAGATCTCAGGGCTGGGGTCCCCAGAGTGCCACAGGACTGCAGGACAGGACTCCAACCTGTGACCTGCACCTCAAGATCACCCACAGGCAAATCTTTTCTCACAGCTCTTCCTACTCCATGCAGGAATAATGAGCTCTGTCAGAAAGGACAGTGAAGGTACAACAAGCTCACCTCACCATTCAGCAATCAGGTCCATCACTAAGTCAGAAAAGGAATTTTTTAACATGTGACAGGGGAGGCAATAGTTGGTACTAAATGCAATAATCTGAATCATTTACTTCAGTAATTTAAATAGCACATAATCACTTTAGTTTGCAGTGCACAGCTAAAAATATTTACTAAATATTTAGTGATTTTTTCAAATATTTAATATCAAACTATTGGATGGAACCTGTAATTGAAGCAAGATAAACAGTTCCTCAAAGAGTCATTTGGGGAACTTGCCATAAACTTAGATACACACAGTATATTGCACTTCTTGAACACATTTTACATCTTAAGCTGCTTACTAAGTCAAAAGAAATATTCTCTGAACTTTGCGATGTGAAGTCTATTGTCCATACTATGAATAATTAAAATCATAGTTATCTATTAAATTTCATGCTGTTTGATGCACAGATAAGAGAAAAAAAATCAAGCCTTCTTGCATTTGATTTCCACTCATCTGATCAACTTTAAATGAACCAGTCACAAACTTCAACAACCTGAATTAAAAAATCAAAACATGTTTTTTGTGTATGAAGAAGAGAACTGTTGTCAAACTTATCTAACACTTCAGAAATCAATTCTGGACGCTTTGCTTAACTCCTGTCAGCAACCTAACAATGTTTTGACAGCTTGCATGAACTGCCTCAGGGTTTCTGATGGAGAACAGCAAGTTCTACACAACTTGCTAATTTCCCAAATATTATTTTTGTAGGGAAAAAACAAAAAAATACATTATTTACCTGATCAAAACATACCCCACTTAAATCACACACAGTCTGTAGTTAATTCCATTACAATTTTTCATGCTGCATTCCTCTAAACATTCAATTTCAGATAAGCAAAAATAAAACCACTACATGGTTCATGGAAAAATGGCCACATTATCTGAAGACTGATAATCTTTTGTATTACTGATTAGAAATCTAAAGTGACTTTTAGAGGGAAAGGAGGTGAAGTTTTTCAGGAATCTCCAAGCCTCAGGACACACACTACTCACATCAGTGCCATGCTTTCTGGTGGCCTGTGTTGCAAGAGATTTGATCTTCTCCTTGTACAGCTGAGCAGCACGACTGTTGTACTTGGCATTGGTGTCATTGGTTGTGCACCCATGTTGGTGGAAAAAAGCAGACTGGGAAGCAGAGCACAGAAAATGCTGTGAGGAACAGGCTTAAAAGCTAATGACATTTCACACAAAAATATATTGCAATGCAGCAAACTACTCTGCTCCTCTGCCTAAATCTAATCTTTTAAATTATGGAGTCTAAGTATTCTGCAAAGTACAAAGGAAACTCCACTCTGGTGACTTCTTTCATATAAATAAAACAAAACAAAACAAAACCAAAAAAAAAACCAAACAAACCAAAAACCCAGTACATCAGTGTGATGCTTTAAGAGCATATAAAAATGCAAGCTTCCATTACACATAAAAAGTCCTTGTTCTGAAATTAGGCAATTAAGAGGAAGGAAGAGGTAAAATTAATTGCCAGTAGCTGTGCTCCAGAGGACATTCCTAATGCTCTAAAAGGCACTGCTTGGATTCATCTCTGTCAGGGGAGATCAGTGCATGCTCAATAGTATCAAAATGAGCATACAAAAATGGTCTTCATTCAAATGAAAGAGGTCTATGCACATATCTATGTGCCCAGATACGTTTATAGGCTTGTGTATTTGTATAAAGTTAATAAATGAAGACTGTGCATTTCTGCATGCAAATATATACCCCTATTAACTTGGTACTCAGAGGAACTTCCTAGAAACCCTAATTCCATTTACCATAGAGATTTGATCTGAAAGCACAAGAAACTAAGTACCCTGGATTTTCCAGGTATCTGAAGCACAGCAGGAAGCTCAGGACTGCTGTTATCCAGGATTCAGCATCATCAGGCAATTACAGAACAAAAATGATTGATATTAATCTAGCAAGGCTTCTAGCCAATAGTTAGTAAAACTAGAATTTGGTATTTAACTGGAACCAAAAGGGAATGGTTTTTTAGTGCCATTAAAAGAAAAGTGATAATTTTACTTCAAATGTCCAGACAATTTACCAATCTGTTTTTTCAAGTTTCAAGTATTAATCTGCTGAAGCAATCCAAAGAATTGACCATTGAGAATTTAGGGTATCTGGGGAGTTACTGAAGGTATACTGCACCTCTTGGTACAATGTATGATAGGAAACAGTGACATCCAAGAAGAAAGACAAAACCTCACAAAATTAAACAATTATGGTTTATTGTTATTCTTCTCCTAACAGGCTAACAGAAGACTTTTTCAGACTTTGCCATCTCTTCTTTCCAACTGCCTCAAACCCTTTACACAGAAGAATTGATATCATTTAATCAAGGCTTTTAAGCATTTGGCTCAAAAAGGAACTATTCTTAACATGATTAAGAATATGATGATTATTCTTAACATGAAATCCCCCTCTTCTCATTAGTCAAAGCTGTGATTTTTTTGTACTAATGACATAACAGAAACTGGATGAGGACATTTATATAACAGCAGTACTAACATGGAAAGGAATAACTCAGCAAGGACAGGCAGAAGAAAAAGAGGGAGAAGACACCATGTAACCGCTCAGATCTGTAAGCCTGAGATAGTGACTTGCTGCATGCAAAATTCAAAGAAAAATATCTGACTGGAAAATACAGAAATGGAAGATAAGTAACAATGACCCTGAACTCAGCATTTTTGTATGTAAATAGGAAAAAAATTTGGAAAAACCCTAAAGACTTAAAATGGTTAAATCTGTCAATGAAAACACTATGAAAAACAAGATTGGGTGAAGCTTCTTAAAAAAACAACATTAAGGACCAAGCACAAATGAAAAAATATAAGGTATAAGCATTCAGCAGAAATTGCTTTTGGAAGTTGCATGTTCCCCCACTGAGTGGGCCAACTTAAGGAAGAACTCTCAGTTAATTGTGGAAAAGGTGGGAAAAGATTGCCAATGAGCTTACAAAAAACAAAAAGGGAGACTGAGAACAAGACATCTGTCAACAGAACTTCAATTTACAAACATGCTGTGTAAGTACATAAAAAATCAGGTTGAAAGTAACAGCCAATGTGAATTGGCCCAAACCATGACACTGCTAGTCCCCCTCCAACAATGCAGCACATCTTATCTGCAGTGCTAACTCAGGTAAGTCAGATCTTTACTCCAGGGTGACTTTTGGCAGTTCTATGGGTTTTGGCATGGTTTTTCATGAGCCATGGAAGGAATGATGGTCACAGGAAGGGGCCATAAGCTTGCTTTACAAGCCATCTTTGAGCAGCTGTCTAAATTAGATGTGTACTGACAAGGAACCTGATCTGGCCTTTCCAGTAATTTTCAACACTGACTTACAAGAAAAAAACCAAAAAACACTTTCAGACCATACCAAAATGGTGAAGGTGCAAGCATGAAGGAGGAAATAACCATCAAGACGAATTCTTTAGAGATGGGGAGGTGGGGCAGGGGGAATGCTGTATTAAAGAAAAAGGACTGGAAAAATAAAAGTAATCCTAGGAAGAGAGACAGTAAGGACAGACAACATTTTCCAAGTCTACCAAGCTTCGATGTGCAAAGCAAACAGTTGGAAGTACGTACAGCATTTGCATTTCCTCCAACCTGCATGCATCTCAGCTGGAACCAGGACCAATTGGAATCCAGTTCTGTTGACCTACATATAAAGAAATTGTCTTAGTGTCACCACCAAAGCCATTTAAAATCACTTTGTTTCTGGCTTTTTGCCAAGTGTTTCTCTTCCTACCTTTTTTTTGTAATCTGTAGTTATTTATCAGACCCCAAAAGGCCCTGAGTCAGCGGCTGGGACACTCACTGGAACAGAACCAGCTCAGGGTGCAGATTTACTGCACCAGCTGCCTGCCTGAGCACTACCCAAGTACCAGAATAGTTGTGTGTGTATGTACAATACCACAGAATAGTTTGGCTTGGAAGGGTAGAACTCAGGTGCCACCACAATGAGCTGCTTCAGGAAGCAAAGCTGGCAAAGTGAACACTATTACCAAAAAGCTATCAGATACAGCAAAGCCAACACAATCAGAAGCTGAAGGAAGAATGGGTTTTCCTCTCTGAGCAGGTGTGTGAACAAACAAGACCATTAAAAGATGAATTTTGCTGTCCAAACTCAGCAATACTTACCGAATGAAACTCAAGTGAACGCCAAGGGACCGGTGGGTGCCTGAGCAATCGATGCAGAGGAACACTCCATAGGTGATGCTTGCCCAGCTGGGGTTCTTTGCTCCACAGTCAAAACACACCTGAAAGCAAGGAAACAAACATCAGTAACAGGACTTGAGCATAACCAGGCCTTAGAGTTGTATTACAGGTCAATGTAACACCCCTGCAGCGATCCAACTTTGTTAACTCATTCTTACAGCATTTGTTGACATGACAACTCCATGTATCCTAATTTTAGACATCTAAAGAGGAGTTACACAATCTGCCCACACAACTACAGCCTCCCCATTTCCAAAAATAACCACTGTACACAGGTTGAGAAACCAGGTCAG
Organism: Zonotrichia leucophrys gambelii; assembly: GCF_028769735.1. Lineage (NCBI taxonomy): Eukaryota > Metazoa > Chordata > Aves > Passeriformes > Passerellidae > Zonotrichia > Zonotrichia leucophrys. Next base: position 14,336,109 of record NC_088170.1, on the reverse strand, counting down.
AGAACCCACATCAGCCTAGTTCAAACAGACGTTTAACACAGCACTTCCAGCACTGCTGGAACAGGAAAGTGGTTAAGAAATATTTCCCCGAAGGCAGCCTCTCCTCATGTGGCACTTTTGAGTCCTCAGAAGGTAATCAGCAGGACTAATGCCCTCATTATCTACTTTCCTATATTGAAACCTTGACCTTCAGGGCAAGCCATGGCAATCCAGCTGTGTGAAGAAGGCCTCTGAGCACAGCTTACCCAGACAGCCTCTGCAGATATTCGCATGATTCATCACACACCAATTGCCACATCAGCCCTTCCACTGTCTGTGCCACGCTGGTTAAAAAGCAACCAGGTCCACAATTACTGCATGGGCACCCAGGAATTTCCACCATGATGGACCTCTAACACTCAGCCAAAACAGCAAGAGCTGTGTCTGTGTGTGTCTCATACACTTTGCAGGTCAGCAGACCATGACTTTCAAGGCCTTTTTCAGCTAGTCTGAGTTTTGTGCTTCTTTGACCAAGGAAAGCAAGAACCAGAAAAAAATATCTGATACAAATCAATTATCAAATGCAAGGAATACAATAACTTTACACAGAAACAGCTACTCTGAGTTAATTCCATGTGCACACATCTATTCCTGTATGACAGGACTTTATCTGATCAATGCTTTTTCAGAGGTATCTGCAAAGATTGCAGAGAAGTATTTTTACAATAAAAGCATCCACCCAGGGGCACCTAATAAGAAACAACTCCACAGAGACAAGCTTTTACACGCAAATTGACAGCATTCCAATTTGCAACTTTATCCTTTAACGTCCTCCTATAAACTGAATGCATCCTCGGATAGCAATGGAAGTTCTAGCTATATGCAGATATAAAAAATAAAGTTTATTTCAAGACAGGTGGGACCATATGGAACATCATAAACAGGCCACAGAGCTTCCAGCACCTCCTTGCCAAGCTGAACAACAAAATAAAAATAAAATAAAGAAGTCTTCTTGCCAGAAACTCCCTCTGTAAACCTGGACAGAGATTTTTGTCTCTATTTTCTTGTACACACATAGTCAAACAAACCCTGAGTCTGGGCTCAAGTCATGTCACCCATCATCCATCCAAATCAATTTCAACTACATGCCCAAAGCAGTTTGAGGCTAAACTCCTCTGTTTAATGTGGGTCTATTTAGCTTGGGCAGTCCAAATTTATCAGGCACAAGCACAGCTCACCAGCAGACCCAGCATTAACCCTTCCAATACCTGCACACTCTACGGGTGAGCTGCAGTCAGGTAATGACCGGTAACACACAGAGATCATGGAGACCACAGCTCCTGCAGGTGCCAGTCCTGCCTCTCCCTCTCAACAGGCACTAACACTTATTGGTGTTATTTGCATATCCCACTCCTGCATGTGGAAATGGGGCATTCACTGGCATACAGCAGAAATGAGAGCAACACAGAATGGGGGACAACAGGAGGGGTTAGAGGGAGTTCCTGAAACAAGCTCAGGTGGAAGAACGGCACAGAAGGGGTGGGGGAAAAAGAATGAGTAACACTTCATGTAGGCCACATTCTAAGAAAACACACAGCCTAAGTAGCCAGAACTTGTTATTTTTTTCTCAAATTCGGTGAAGCAGCTCCTTAAAAAACATGAGATTCATTTTCATTTTAAATTGACTATTTTCAGGCTTTTTCTTGCAAGGCCAAAGGAGGATGGGTCAACAAAAAAGGAGAAGATTCTGCTTGAAACCAAATCCAAGAGAGCAACCCTGGTCTCACTTCTGATACAGGAGAGCAAAGCTGACTTACAGCTGGAAGTCTTGTGGAAATTCCCTGGAGTACAAATGGGAAACAAGAATCTGGAGTGGGTGGTTAAAAAAACACCCATGTTTTTTAAAAGTTCAGTTATAAACATACCTGAAGATCCTTCTCCTTTCCCTTTCCTTCCTTCCAATTATGAGCACTTTGTAATTTCAACATCTCAAAGTCAATTGCATCACCTTGGAGTTGGCTGCCACAGCTCAGTATCTTCACTCTCACAGGAGTCCCTAGCAGACACCTGTGGAGATTATTCCCAGGCATAAAAATGCACCTTTCAGGACTGAGATACAAACAGGAACATCCCATTTTCTTCTGAAAGCAAAGGAGGAACTGCTATTTCCATCAATGCTATGCAGCAGAAATAGATGCATGTACCACTAACATTTAGACTAATTTGCTTAGTTTTCTCAATTTTTAAAGCGCTTCTCACAGATAAATTTCAAGAAGAATCAGGGAGAAGAAATTAAAATCAATTTCAGAGCCACTGTAAGAAATTGTTTCCATTTTAAAGACAAATTGTATTTTCTGTACAGATTTAGGTGCAATTAAAATATTAAAATATTGATTGAAAATAAATGTGAAGGATATGCTTAAATAATCTAGTGCTTTCAAAATACACTTGCATGCTTTTTGTTTGCTTTATGTTGAAACACTTCACAGTGTAGATTCAGTAAGAGTCACTTAGGAGAAAAACCAGCCAAAGACTTAACTGAGATGTTTGCACAAGAGCAAACAGAGATTTGGGTAGAATCCACAGCAAGCAGTCAATAAATCACAAATCATCCACCTTGCGCAAAGCACCCGCATTACCAAAGAAATAAATAAAATATTGACCTTGGCTATGGAAATGCAGTAATAAATAGCTGACAGAAATGCTATTTTTGGCACAAGCAGAAGAGGTGAATAGGTTCAGGAAGAGCACTTATCCCTGAGGTCAGTGGTACACAGAGACTTTCAGCCTCTACATTTTGAACCTCCATTCCCGGGGCAGATCCACACCTTGCCATTCCCGGGCTGTGGATGCAGCTGCCGGAGCACCAACCCAGCTGGAACTCAGCAGGCAGTGCCTCAGCCAAGGGCATCTGCACCCAGGCAGCTCCCCTTAGTCACCAGCCACTGTCCCCAGATATGCGTTCCTCCTTCTCTTGCATCAGCACTACTGATCCCGCTGGGAAGCAGCTCTGCACGGGCACCTGGACCCAGAGCAAAGGTAGCGCCAACTCACAGCACCGCCACCCGGCCGGGAATGCCACCCTAAGGGAGGGAGCTGCAGGGCTGGCCACGGGAAGGCAAGGGGACTGCCTGTCTTGGAAGCACCATCACCTCAAAATTACTTAAGGGACACAAGATAGTAGCGTCCATGCTGGAGCAAAACCCAACACAAACACAAACCACACCCAAATAACACTGTAATAACAAAACTCAGCTACTGATAAACCACCAGCAATGCACACACACTGGGAGTCCAAGCAGAGGCAGGATGAAAGAAAGAATCGAAAAAACATTTTCAGAGGAACAGATCTAAAAGGTCTGACAGAATCAAAGAGAATTTCAGCACAGCCTGAGTGTGCAAGTCTTCAAAGGGGTTGAGCTGTACAACTCAAACACTCAACAATATCAAGTAGCTTAAGGACTATGAACATATTTATGGGTACAAAATACATCCTAGTTAGTAACTGTAACATGTTTGTTAAGTCATCAGGCAGCTGATCAACAGCCTGCTGTCATCAGGCAGCTCTACATTATGCAACACCCAAAGACACCAAGAACTCAAAAGCTCATCATAAAGGGAACTAACATCAAATTACAGATGTTAATTTTAAGACAATTATTAAAACATCACTTTCAACACACTCTAACCCACATATTAAACTGTACATTTATTTAAATGAGAATTATTTTCCTAAGCTCACATGCACTAAGAACTACTGCAGAGCACCCAGAACAGTGTAAATGCACATGCCTGCCTAGACCAGCCAGTTCTTCTCAAACTCTATCCATAAACTGCACAGCTAAGGCAAATTACTAAGCTTTTAATCCAGAACCCTTTTCAATATTTCCACTTTCCCATGTCTTTCCTCCCCCCCAAAAACGATTTGCAAATAAAAGGGGCAGATAGACTGCTTAAGAAGAGGAAACTAAAGGAAACAGAAAGGAAACAAACATGAGATGAGAAACTGATGGAAGAAACAACTTTTACTTCAGAAAAACAGTCAGGCAAGAGTGGTAGAGTTGTGAGATCTAAGCTGCTGTTTTTCACTCTCCCTCTCTGCCTTCTTAGGTCACCCAGACCGGGCACCACTGCATTGTTGTCGAGTTCTCTGTGCCTGGGCCACTTCTGTGCCACTGGCCCACGGTGAGTGGCAGCACGCATTGTGCATTATTGCTATGTGCCACTATTGCTATGTCAACACTGAATGTCTGTGTGACATCTGACATGGGGAGACAGATACACCTGAGCAACCACAGGTGCCACATCCACCTGCTTACACAGAAACAAGGAGTCCAGCACAGGGGAGCTGCTCCAGGCAGTACTCTCTAGTTCTCCTGTGATCCCAATACAAAAAAAAGCACCACAATAGCTCTAAACTACTCAATTTTCAGGCAGAGTGCCAGTGAATTTCAGGAGCTTGTAAGAGATCTCTGACCATCGTTGTTGGGACTAGGACCTTTCCTTGATAAACTTTTTACTCCCTTGCAAAGGCAAGTTTTGAGAATACTTTTGTTAGAAACTGAGTGCTCACCTCTGAGCTCTGCTTTGAGAAACCAGACCTGCACAGTCTTAATGAATTGTGTTCAAAGAGTGGAAGTCAGTTTCGGACCAGAGACTGACATCCGGATTCCTATTCCCAGAAAACAAACCCAACGTGCTCCTTCATCACGCTAATCCCAAGTTTCCTGGTGGGTGTATATTTCACATATGTTCTCAGCCTACATCGCAAAGCCAACACAAACAAGCGGCACAGAGCAGCCGAAGGCACTTGTGCCGCGTCACCTTTCCCAGCCCAAGGGCCACTGCAGGAACACCTTCACACCACGGAAACCCACCCGGGCACGGGACAAGCCCAACGGGATCCAAAAACAACAAACTTTTATCACTGTACAGGTGGCTGTGCCACTTCGCTGGATAATAAAAACAGGGAAATAAAATAAAATAAACACACACTCAACACTACGTTGCAGGTGGTCGGGAGCTCGCTTTTATGCTCAGCGGAGCTGACCCTCGCAGCGGACCTGAGGCACCCGGTGGGCGCCGCGCCTCCCTCCCCAAGGGCTCATCCCCTCGGGATGCGGGATGCCGGCCGGAGGGACGAGGGGCAGGCAGGGCAGAGCTCCCCCGCTCCCGGGACAGCCATCCCGAGGACCCACCGGGCCTTTCCCTGCTGTCCCGGGCCGGACGTGCCCGGCTGCGGGCCCCGCGCCTCCCCCGCCCCGCCGGCTGTGCGACGTGTCACCGCGGCGGAGCGCTGCCCGCCGGCCCGGCCCGGCCCTTACCTTGTTGGTGGGCACGGAGCGGAGCCGCTTGAAGATGGCGGCGATGTCCTGCTTGCTGGGCTCGCACATGGCGCCGGGAAAGCCGGCAGGGCCGCCGGGGGAGCTGCGAGGGAGAAGGGCCGGGGCTGCCGGGGCTGCCCGCGCCGCCGCTCCCGGGACGCTCCGCCCGCCGCGGCCCGGCCGGCCCCACGCCTGGCGCCGAGGGCGGTGCGGCCCCGCCCGGCCCGCCCGGTTGCCGCGGAGACGGGAGCGGAGCGAGGCGGTCCGGGGGTGCGCGGTGCGAGGCGGTGCTGGCCGCGGTGTGAAACCCGTACGCAGCGGCTGCACCCTGCGCAGGGACACGGCAGCTTTTGGCCTGGAAGAGATTCGGAGATGAGCGAGCCCAGCCTTTGAACGCTGGCCGCCGCGTCAGCCGCACCGCGGCACTGAGCGCCACGTGCAGCTTTCCTACAGCTCCGGGGACGGGGACCCCGCCGCCTCCCTGGGCAGCGTGTTCCGATATCTAATCACCCTTTCCATGAAATAAATCCACCTTATGTCTAAACTAAACCTTCCCTGGCACAGCCTAACACTGTGTGCCCTCATCCTGTCCCTTGTTCCCTGGGAGCAGAGCCTGGCCCCCAGCTGGCTGCACCCTCCTGTCACGGAGGTGTGGAGAGCAATAGAGCTCCCCTGAGCCTCCTTTTCCTCCAGGTTAAACACCCCCAGCTCCCTCAGCCGCTCCTCATCAGACTTGTGCTCCAGCCCCTTGCCCAGCTCCGTTCCCCCCTCTGGACACACTCCGGCCCCTCAGTGTCCATCCTGCAGTGCCAGGCCCAGAACTGGACACAGCCCTTGGGGTGAGGCCTCCCCAGTGCCCACATGTGGCAGGGGCACAGTCACTGCCCTGCTCCTGCTGGCCACACCATTGCTGGCCCAGCCCAGCAGCCATTGGCCTTCTCGCCCACCTGGGCACGCACTGTGGGCCAGCAGGCCCAGGCCCTTTCCTGCTGGGCTCTTCCCAGCCCCTCTTCCCCAGCCTGGAGCTGCTGGGGGTTGCTGGGACCCAGGGGCAGGACCAGCACTTGGCCTTGTTGAACCTCATCCCTTTGGTCTCAGCCCATTTACCCAGCATGTCCAGATCCCACATCACGGAATGTGGGATTGGGAATCAGCCCCTCTCAGGCCTCCAAGAAATTCTTTTGACTAAACTAGGAGGCCTGACATGAAACTTTTAATATTTTTAGGATGGTGAAAAGGCCAGAAACAATAAAAACTGTTTTTCCTGTCTCTTCTTATACTTCACAAAGGCTACAAAGCCAATATCCAAGAAATTATAATAAAATCAATTAAATGATCCTCCTTCTCTCTACAGGTCATCACACACTGAAATCTGAGGGGTGTGTGACCCAGGGTACTTGTGAGGCTGTTGGCTGACAACATTTGCAAGCAGAAAAGGAAAAGAAATGGACCTCCCTGGAAATACCAGTCATGTAACCTTCCTCTAAGACAGAGTTGTATTCAACTATTAAAAAATAAAAGATTATTAAAAGTAATATTGGTATATTTGGTTTTGGCACCTCACTGATTTCCTTGTGTTACCCTCACCTTGCACTATCTTCTACCACCCATCTAGTATTTCTAATATTCTAATATTACCAAACGTCCACTCTCCTGATTTTGCCTGTGTCTTGGGTCTAATTTCTGGCTTTTTGGGTTTTATGTGCTACATTTTTATCTTGAAGAGGGGAGGGCAAGGGTAAGTCTGAAAAAAAAAAAAGGTAAGTAGCGAGATCCATAAAATAGCTGTGCTATAAATGGGCTACCCCACAAAAACTGACACTCATACAAATACCAAATGTTGTTTTTCCTCCAGTCTGACTAACAGAAGACTGGAGAAAACCAAACCAACCAAACAAACAAACACCAGAAAAAGTTCTTTACTGAATCCCTTTATTGACTTCTGTGCATTTATGTATTATTAAGATAAGATAGGGTACATTTCCAACTGCAGCAACAGCTAAAGTACAGGTAAGATTAGATACAAGAAATATTCCAGAAATATTTGCTATATAGACTCCTCCTAGTCAGAGTCTGCAAATCCTCTGCAGCCTGCCACAAAGAAGTTAAAATGGATAAGATCCAGAAATAATATAAAAACAGACAATAAGATCTTAATTACAAACTAATATCTAATCCCCCTTTATTTGAACTTCAGTACCTCAGTTCCAGTGGAGGACTCAGTTTTAACTGAAGCTATGGCATGTGGGGAAAAACCAGACCCAAACAAATACAAAAATCAATTACTGCCCCAAGACAGAAACAATATATTGTGAGATGCTCTTCTGGACAACTGGAACAGAACAATTTAATTCAAGCCAATGAGAAGGTGAAACTGAGACTTCTCTACTAACAACATTCAGTTTCTTGAACATTCAATATCCTTTTCATACAAATCCAACTAAAGGCTGTCAGAAGAAGAAAAATCAAGTCCAAGCCCAGGCTTTATAAAAAAAGCTCATTGCAACGTTTCACATTCCCTGTTTTGTCTGTGAGTTTTTGCAGTTGCATGCAATCCAAAAGCTTTTCTGTGTTGCACATCAGTGCAGAATCAAGTCAGATGTGAATTAAAAGTATGTGTCCACCTGGTCATTTTTGTTGTCTAAATAAGGCCCAAATCCACCTTTTGATGCAGGAGCTTGAGCCCATGTCTTGATACATGCACTGATATAGCTGGATGGTTGTTGGTATTACAGGATTAAGAAAATTCCAAATAAAATTAATATATGCTTGTCCACATATGGAGAGATTAGAAGTTTTACAGAGATCTGGGATGACATAACTGGAGAGTGATCAGACTGATGACACGTCTTCATTTTGTCTCTTCAGCCAAAATAATGTCAAATAAAACAGCCACTGTGTCCTGTTCCATAGAAGAATCAGAACCTTCCCGTGCTGACTTATCTGGAAATGAAAGAGACAAAAGCTGCTAGAATTAGAGAACCTCACTGCACCTCAGCCTGCTGTGTTACCGTGGCTGCCTAAAAACACCAGTCTGTGGTTTGGGAGCTTCCTTGCGCCTCCTGTGCTCAATGCCGAGGAAATCCAGCAGGGCTGGGAAGGACTTACCCTCTGTGGCAGCAGGGTCAGCGGCTGTAGCATTTCACCACCAGCAGGATGACCGTGATGAGCAGAACCACCGAGCAGAAGAGCAGGGCGAAGACAAGGTAGAACCAGAGGGAGTTCTCCGAGCAGGGCACTGCCAAAGGGACAAGGGACAGGGGTGTCACCGCGGGCAGAAGCAAGGAAACTTTTGTTCTGAGTTATGGAGCATGAAAAATCATTGTCCCTCCTGCTATAGATCCAGAACTTGTGTGTGTGTGTGTACATATATATATATATAGAATACATATATAATACATATATAATACATAATATATTATATATTATATATTATATATTATATATTATATATTATATATTATATATTATATATTATATATTATATATTATATGCAATATGCAATATGCAATATGCAATATATATACAATGTCTTATAACTTATATCTTATGTCATCTTATATATGATATATGATATATTGTATATGATATATTATATATTATATATTTTTATTATATATATGTTATATATACACTATATATACTATATAAATATATGTATGTATATATATACTATGTATATACACTATGTATATCTATACTTATATATGTACTATATGTATATATATACTATATATCTATACTATATATATATACTATATATATGTTTATATGCATACAAACCTGTGTGTAAGTATTAAAATCACACTCCTAGGATCACAAGAAACCTTTTCTTGACCAGTCCTAGATTTTATCATCACAGCTGCTGAGAAGAAACCTAAAAATACAACCTCTTGCCTTTAGTGGCAGAGCACAGCTTTGCCAGCACTGCTGTGCCAGAGGTTTGCCACGTGCACACACAGCACTGCCAGTCCTTCCCAGTCTGGAACATGCCCTGCCTTTTCCTTGGAAAATGGCTTGTAGTCGTTGTGCTGTCCTGTGGTAATTGTCTGAGGTTGCACAATTAAAGACCCACAAGGAAGGCTTGAAGGTCCCATTAAAAAAAAAAAAAATTATAGATAATTTGAAATTCTAGAGATTCTTCCCAGATTACCATAATTTTAAAACACAACAAAGACACACTTGTTTAATTGGTCTCTAAATTCCTGCCTCCATCATTTTCTCCTCCAACTTTAATCCTGGCTAGGATCACAGTGTTCATTTGATCCCCATTTAAACTGCTCCCCAATCCAAACAAGAATCGGAACATTCAGCTTCTGTGGTTTTAAAGAGGTTCTAGGTAAAAATGTGAAGGGACAGAGCTCTCCTAGTAGCATTTATCCATATGTAGAGCATATATGGATTTTGATACTCCTTGAAGAAAATTCTAAAAACCTGGACAGTGTAGCCAGAATCAGAGAAAGGAAGGGAGGGATTGAGGACTGGGATATAAAAAGGAGCAAAAAGCAGACAGGTCAATGGCCCTCTATCAAAATTGCATTTCTGACAGCACTTTCCATACTGTATTCCAAGCCTGGATCCACTGAGCATTTCAGTGAAGCCAGTAAATTAGTTTTGTCTTTGTAACAGGGTCTCCACCTGGCCCACTCCCTTGTCTGCCTGACTTCGACTTTTATTCAGAAAACACATCTGAAGCTTTCAGTTTCATTTTCCTTGTTGTGAGACCAGATTAAACCCCAGTGGAAATGTTTGTTTGCACTATTATTTCCCACAGCTAACGTTTTTTAATCCATATATTAATTGCTCGTATGCATCACATGAATGCAATATTCTCTTCTTCATTTTCACCTCATACACAAGAGTCAAAACTCATATCCAATATATTGTTTCACTTTGCAGAACAAAATTTTCTTTCAGGGCTGCTTACACAGTTTGAAATAGTTTAACTACCTTAAAATTTTAACTTAAGACAGACAGATTTTTTCTGGAATTGTCAAAAAGCTGTCCAGAATTTTTGCTTTTTAGCTATTACTTTTTAAAAGTAGTTCAGTTTTTCTTTAAATACTGTTGCTGGCCTGTTCATTCACCCAGAATTCATTCAGAAGGGAAAAGCAGTACATGGAAATTGTTGCTAAAATGAACAGAAGAGTTTTCAAGTGCCTCTACTGCAAAATGAATTTTAAGTGTGTTCTGAGCATCCTTCAGGAGTGCGAAGCAGGGAAGATGGATGGAAATCACCTGTAGAAAAGAGAAAAAGCAACTCCCTCCCACACTCTGGAAAAATATGATGCTTGGCTGCTGAAATATAATGAGAAAACATGAAGTGTCCTGAGGTGTTGCCATACCTGAACGTGTAATTTTGGGTGTGCTGTCAGGGCTGTCAGATGTCCATTTCATATTCACCTCAGCATATGTGACTGCATCACCTGGAGGGACAAAAAGGGCCAAAGGTACAAGAAGAGTTCCTGCAACAATGGTTCTTCAGTGCAGTATTCCAAGTAAATAAATAAATACATAAATAATATTAATTTATTAAATTTTAGACAATTTTACAAATCTTTCTAGGTGACCCTCAGTTACCATACACTGAGCTACTCTATTATGAATTCTGTTTTTTCCTTGTCATTCCATATCTTACACACACATTTATATATTCTGTCAGTCTTTAAGCAGAAGTTAATCACTGGCAACTTTCTTTGGCTAAATTTTTTTTTTCCTATTTACTTCTTAATAAACCACAAGTGGGCTATGACACTCATGGTCACAAGCATTATGAAAAGTACTTCATCCTGTGTTACAAGACTTTTGCAACCAACAGAGAGCATAAGAAGTGTTGTCAGGGTGGGCTTCCCCAAAGGTGTGGGAGGTGTCACTGACCCCAGCAGTTTTTGGTAGGTGTGGCAGCAGAAGGAAGGGAGGAAGGAAGGAAGGAAGGAGCTGTATTTTTATACCAGCTGCAGTGCACCACAACCTCCAGGGTTGCCTGCTTTGCATGTTTTGCCTCATTCCCCAAGAGCTACTTTCAAAAAATTTGCTCACTGATAGTGTATGAAATAAGATTTTTTTTTTCTTGCCTGAAGAAAAGCAACCTCCTAAAGGTGCCAGAGCTGCTGAGATCAACCTTAGATTTACAAAAAATATTGAACCCAATCCATTTTCAGAACTAAGCATCTTTCACAGGCAACAGCAGAGTGGTCAGAACAATTTACCAGCATCTGGCAGAAGATGAGGGCTTGGTTTCCTGCACTTGTGCTCTCAAGTTCGAAAACAATGGAACACACAAAGAAATTGAAGACTGCAAGAATGTATAGATATGATTTTATGTCTATAAGAACTTAAAAAATATTAATTGTACAGATAGGTGTTTTTTTTCTGCTATATCTCACTAGGACACACTGGTGCTGTTAATAGGTGCCAAGTTCAAAATTGATTTCAAGTATTTCTTCGTGCAAGATATTACAATCAGCCTGTGGAAGTGCTTACTTTAGGATGCTATTTAAGTAAAGCATTTATTGGGACTCCAATAGGGATGCAAGCTGCCCAGAAGTGACAAGAATATAGATATTCCAATTAAAAATATTTTTTAAAAAATGTTGTGACAGGCTAAACACCATGCTGGCCTTCTCTAAAACATAGGAAAAGCATTTTATGTGAAATTTTGGTTACTTAATTAGCCTCTTAATTGGCCATTAGAATTTTTTAGGTTCTGAATTTCCAAGCACCTTATTCTGGCAAATTTCAGAAGTATGACCTTGGCTGAGGGGGCCCTCAGAATTTATACAGCAATTTTTAAGCATGATTCACTAAAGTGAATTAAAAGCTGTGTGAAAGCACTTAAAACTATAACATATAACTGGAAATTTAGGGGACAGGTGAGGAAAAAATAAAAAGTCATGGAACAGACTTTTACACTCTCCAAGTGTGAGACACTTTCACAGTGAGTTGTGCTCGGCATGAGGGGGCATCTCCAATAAATCCTATGGGGACAGTTTTACACTGGAGTCCCAAGGATTGCACCGGCAGTGGAGCTCTTCTGCAGAGAACTGGTCATGTAATTTAAGGGACAAGCTGAGTTAACAATGAAAGACAAGGATTTCATACCTGTACAGGTTATTTTTGTACTCTGTTCCAATGAGTGAGTACACATATTTAATTTTTAAGAATAAATAATGCTTTACTGGTATACTCAGGACATATTTTTCTTTCCTATTGGAACCTCTGAATATTATAATTTAAAATAAATTTTCCATGCTCAATTTTCTTACAACAAGAAAAGAGCTATTTTTTTTATCAGAATTGAAAAAGTAAGACTTGATACTTTTGTTTTAAAACTGTGAATTATTTCCTACCTAAACCAATTAATGGCAATATTTTACACATTATTTTTTGAAAATAATTTTTTAAGCAATGCAGTTTTATAGTTGAAGGCGTCAGTAGGTTATGCCCAAATTGAAGTACTAACAGTTTTCAAAATTCTACAAAGTTCTATTAAATCTTCACTTGTATTTTTCTCAACACAGAACTTTTAGAAGAGAAAGAAAGGGGGACAGAGACAGAGAAAGAGAGAAAGAAAGAAAAAAGAAAGAGAAGGAAACAAGAAAATAGAAACAGACCTATCACTTTAGAATTTAAAAATATTTCTGGTGACTAAGAAACTGAATAAAATTAAAATACAAAATGTAAGTGGATTGCATTATCCAGGAAAGAGGAGGAAAGAGGAGTCCATCCAGTGAACTTCAGTTGTCAATGAATTTCAATAATCTGTCTAAAGCTCTTCAATGTCTGAACATTAATGTGTTTAAGATCCTGTTTCAGCCATCTTACTGAAAGCCAGAATGGGATTTTGAAGGTCAATCTTCACTTTTGCTAGAATTCAGCATTCATTCTATCAATAGACATGAATTTGCCATGCCAATAGATGTATGTAATAAACAGAATTGGGTATTAATAGGTTTTAAAGGATTTCCACATGACTTCAGCTGCTTGTGAATGATTTAAGAAGGACTGAAAGTTTTAAGAATGCATCAGTGAGCAAAGAAAAATAAGTAATGTTAAGATGAATATTTTTTACCTGTGTCTGAAGCTTCTGAAACAAAATTCACTCTTTCCTTGGGTGACACCACGGCGTAGAGCACCTCACTTGCCATTTTGAAAAGTTGCTTTCAGCTCTCAGGTCTGCCATCAAAATGGACTCGCTGAGGAAAACACAGCCCCATTTCTGATCTCCTCCCATCATACCACATTGGGTCAAAATAACTGCTTAGAGGTCTGCAAACGGAAGGAAATCACAATCTGTTTTTTCCAAATATAAATTCTCACCTTGTAGCTTTCGATAAACAATTCTTAATTCTTACTCCCTTCTCTTGTATGTTCTATTAAAAACAGATTTTGACCAATTTTCTCATAAACTCTGACTTTCAGTCCACACATAATTTTAATTTAGAACCTGAGCTGGCAACATGCTGAGTGTGTTCATATTCTCCTCAAACCAACTGGACATTAAAATTTGTTTCAACAGAAAACTCAGTTAATGATCATTAGATTGTTCATTTTGTGATTATTAGATTGCTTTGCTTTGTGATTATCAGATCACTTCCTCCTAAACTTCCATAGTTCAGCGTTGAAATGAGAAAGCAATGATATGGGGAGGAACAGAAAGAATATCTGATATTGCTGAAAAAAACCCTAAATATTTTTAAAATTATGTTTTTCTGATTTTTAAAAAAATATATTTCATGCAGAATAAAATTATTTCTAAAAGTTGGGTGTAAAAATATTTCTATAAGGCCCACTTCCTTTTTTAGTTGGATTTTCCTCCCCATAGAAATTTCTAAATTTTGGGGTTTTTTTCTAAATTTTTTGGGGGTTTTGGTAACTTAGAATGATAGCCAAACTTTGAATTCTTCTCAGAGAGGAACTTCTGCTCTTCAGCCAGCTCTATACCATCTGCTAATCCTCATATCCCTGGGGCACTACTGAGCTCAGAATTAAACCAGGGCTGAGTCTGACCTGTGCTTCCTTTGCATGTTGATTTTCAAATTTTCTCAATAAAGGCAGAAAATGGGGTTCTTTGGAGTTATCATGGTGGTAAGTCAAGGAGTGGAATATTTTTCCCTCTGGGGACCAGCCATAGAAGAAGGATGAACACTTTGGCATTTTCACCTTGTATCACTGAGATGTTTTGGGAATGCGCCTTCACAATCCTGGGAAGTAAAAGGTTTTGCATTAATTATGGAATGGTTTGGATTAGAATAGACTTTAAAAATGCTGTAGTCCCAACCCCTCTTGGGCAGGGACACCTTCCACCAGACCAAGCTGCTCCAAATCCCATCCAGCCTGGCCTTGAGGAGTGGGACAGCCACAGCTTCTCTGGCACCCTGTGCCAGGGCCTCAGCACCCACACAGGGAGAATTTCTTCCTCATATCCAATCTAACCCATTCTTGTCACTTTGGAGCCATTGCCCCTTGTCCTGTCACTCCAGGCCCTTGTCCAGAGTCTCTCTCCATCTTTCCTGTGGGCTCCCTTCAGGCACTGCAAGGCCACAGTGAGGTCACCCCAAAGCCTTCTCTTCTCCAGGCTGAACAATCCCAATTCCCTCAGCCTTTCCTCCCAGCAGAGCTGCTCCATTCTCTGCTCCCCTTGGTGTCCCTGCTCTGGCCTGGCTCCAGCAGCTCCCTGTCCTTGCTGTGCTGGGCCCAGGGCTGGATGCAGCCCTGCAGGGGGGCTCAGCAGAGAGGGGCAGAACCACAATGTCCCTTTCTGTCATGGAGAGGAGTACAGCAGAGAGAGAAAGCGATACTCTCCCATACTCTGGGAAAATGGGCTCTTTGGCTGCTGAAATAAAATGAGAAAATATGCAGTACCTGACTGACCTTTCAGGAGGAAGTGGGTGGACTGTGGAGGTACCAGCTGGAAAGCAGAAGTTTGTTAACAGCTGAGATTTAGGCATCTAGGTGGGTGAGCAGAAGGTTACAGGGTTGAGGCTTTTCTGTCCAAGGCATCATGGAATCAATCCCAGGATGATTTGAGTTGGAAGAGCCCTTAAAGACCATCTAATTCCAGCCCACTTCCAGTTCTAACATCCTTCCTCTTCTAATTCCAACATCCTTCCCCTTCTAATTCCAGCATCTTCCCCTTCCCTTGGCATGCAGGTGATGGTTCAGTCGGAAAAGACATTTTTTGCTTGAGATTGTGGCCAAGTTGTTCTGAGGAAGATTCTTTAACAAAGTAACACATGAGTTAGTAACTGTGTTTGTACTTTGGCACTAAACTGTCCTCAGTGCCAGTAATGATGCCAGACTAATGCCTTATGACTAATTTTTTTTATATATAAAGATGTACCTATTGTTAGAAGGATACTCAAGAATTTAGAAGGTTTTTTTTCCCCTCCTACATTAATCCTTTGCATTTGAATCACCCCAAATAGTCACTAGATGTCTCTACTTCCCCATAAAATGTATCAGAATTTCTATTCCGTTTAAACTGATGGAAATTTGAAGTGCTTATCTAGCCTTTTTTCAGAAATGTGAGTTACACAACGCTGACCTGTTTGATTCCTGGAGTTCTGCAGATAAATCTGCTCTGTCCCAGCACCTAAAGCTCTGCTGTAGTTAAAGGAAATCCTCTGGCTTAGCCTGAAAAACCCAGCATTTTCCCTCCTGAAATAGATAATAGCATGTTGTTATTCCTGCACTGGGCAGAGTAGGAAAGGGAAAACCTTTCTTTACTTCATGGTTTTGAACTCTTCACTATGGAGGATAAATTCATATCATTCATATCCAAAACAAGCACATTTATGGATAGAAATCTCCATGGATATAGGCAACTGTTTAAGTTTACAGCTTTTGAGTATAAACTGAGGAGCTGACTAAAGCTGAACAAGCAGAATAAAAGCCACTGAGAATAGTATTGAAAAAGTATTTTCTTTCCTCACCCCTTTTTAATTTTTTCCGCTTGTAAGCAACTTTTAGGAGTTGCGGATGCAAACTTAGTATACTTGGATAATAAATCCTGTATTTTCAGGAGGGGGAGGTTTCCCATCTGATAATTAACAACCTTTTCCTTTATATATTTTCCTAGAAGGGGTATAGAAAAAAAACCTTCAAATTCAAGAGTACTGGGTGCTGTACCTTCAAAATTTCCTCTGATAACCTTATTTCAAATATTTGAAGATCTTCCTGAGTGTGAGCAGATCAATCTACAATGTATATCATAAAGGACACTGACAACAAGGATGTGATACTGGTTGAAATTAATAATCATCTGCCTTCTGCCAAAAAGTAATGCAGTATTTTATGCACAATGTCCAAAAACCCTTGATCTTAAAGATTTTATGATGCAATAAGATAAACTCTGAATGGTTGTGAAATCCCACTGGAAGCATTGATACTTCAGGCATACTTCCTGTAAAAATAGGTTAATGAAATTTTGGAAGTTCTAATACTGCAGGAAACATGATATGCTTGCAGGAAACATGACAGCAGTTTGTTTTTATTGTTATTCAATCTGTGCTAGTTTGAATATGGGCTTAAAAAGCTAAACTACTGAATTCTGGTCTATTCTTTGCACAGCTGATATAAACTGCCATTTATAAGTCAATTTTTGATTGCATAATTGCATGATTTTGAGCTAGCATTATTTGCATAGTAAGGAATGAAAAGATGTATAAATTGTAATTCTACAGTGAATGAAGTCACATATTTTTTCCAGAGTTTTTCTGTTTCAATTGATTAAAGCCTGACTGGCTCCTATAACTCACAGGAAAGCACTCAGATGAGGGTGCTGGGTGTTCCACTAGTGATAAGATACACTGGAGGTGGACGTGCTCAAAAAGTCCTGAAGGTCCCACTGATGCCAACTTCACACCCAGGAATTTCCACAGTCAACTGCCCTGAAGTTATCCCTGCTTTCCTCTGGTGCAGCTGAAATCAGAGCTCATGCTTTGCATTTCAGGAGCTGTGCAGGTGGTTTATGACTTATGTAAATAATTAATTTTGATGCAAACAGAGGAAATGCAGTCTCAAACTTACAGTGTGGAAAGCTCCCTCCCTGTTTCCTGGGAAGAGGCTCTTTGAGAGAGGAGAAGTTGTAAGGCAGTCTGGGGCTTTTAGCTGGTGCACCTTGGATGTTCCCTCTAGGATTCTGAGAGAAAAAAGACAGTCAAAAACTGTCTTGAGTAAACTGCACTTAAGTACAACTACAGATTTTGGGTTGTGTTTGTCTGGGCCAAACTGAGCTATTTTCTGTTACCAAAGACACCCCCCATGCTGGCATTTTTCATTGTTATTGTTACCAGAAAGGTTTCACTTGAGCTCAGCAGCTTTCAGGCAGCACAAGCTGCTGTTTGGCCATCAGTGATGTTTGCAAACACTGTTCTTCTGCTTGAAATTCCTGTTCAGGTGCTGAGGACACAGAATACTGTGCACAGAAAGCTGCAAGGGAGGGAATTATGCAAGAGGGACTGATAATACAGCAGCAGTGTTAAATATCAGTATTAATATTCCCATGTTAAATATCAAACATTTCAACAACTGATTGAAACGTTTCTAAAGGGAGATGGGAAGGTCTAAGTGCCTGGCCATGCATGATTCCTTCAAGTCTAGCAGAATTGTCATTTTTCTTATAAGTTACATAAGAACTCATCAAACAGATCCTTTTCTTGCAAACACCCCATTTCAGCTATTTTCCAGCCATGCAAGGTAAACCTAAAGAATAGAGCACGCTTTTCAAAGATAGCAATCTCAAAGCCCACGGCCATTCAAATTAAGTCTTTAGTTGCCAATTATTTCTATTCAGAGGTTAGTTGACATAATTCTGTTCCTGCTGGCACTAAACCTCTCTAAAAGCTTGGTTAGAGGGATCTATTTTGTCCAGAGGCTTTAGGGTGCAGAAACTGCAGTGTCCATCAATGCTGCCCACAGCCTCTGAGGTTTTGATGTTCTCAAATCCCAAAGGGCGACCCTCAGAGCCCTCCTGACCCTCTCCAGGACTCCCAGCCGCTCTCATTCTCAGAGGGGAAGGAAGGGGAGCTGGTGAAGCAGAAGCTGTCTCATGGGTACACCACAGCAGCCAGGCTGCTGGGCTGCCCCATGGCAGGACTCACTGATGTGGCTGGTGGCGCAGGGCTCTGACAAAAGCAGCAGCATCTTTTTCCCCTGTGTCAGGGCTATTTGCACCCACAGACACCTTCCTTCCTTCCCTTGTTAACCCCAACACCCCTGAGGGTGATCCTGGAGGATGCCCTGACAATCCTCTGGGGTGGGGGGGACATGTAACATTTAGTGCAGGAACAAATACCTGTGAGAACTGTGCCTGAGGTCTCACATTCCAACTTCCTATCCCATTTGGAAGGATTCCTCCTGCAAAGAGCAGAGCACCAGCTGGACATAAATGGCAAGTTAAAGAACTTGTGCTGACTGGCACAGAAGGTGCTGCAAATGGAAAGTGTGAGTACAGAGAAGAGGTGGGTATCTGTCAAGACTAGAGACACTTTCAGCTCAAGGCTTCACCTCTGACTTGGTACCAGTGGATCCATCCAGCCTTGGTACGTCTGGAAGGCCATGGATGAGACAGGCAGGGCTCACCTCAGCCCTGGCAAGGAGAGAAGAGAAGCTGCCCATGTGTAGAAATTACCACCACTTCCTGCAGCAACCATTTTCATATTGCTCAGAGGATTAAAGGTTGCTGAAACTACATTACTATGTCCTGGTAGCTCAAATCAGGTTATCCAAGGGCTTCCTCACACTCTATTTGCATTTTTTTTCTAAAAATCATCCACAAATAAGAGGTGGCAGAATGGGAACCTATTTACCAGTAAGAAAGCTTTAGAAGGAGGGGGTTAGGAATGAGCCTGTGTGCAGCTCTGGGGATCTGCAGAGGACAGAGACCTGCTGGGATGGGTCTGGAGGAGGTCACAGAGATGCTCTGAAGACTGGAGCATCTCTCCTTCAAGGACAGGCTGAGACAACTGGGGCTGTCAGCCTGGAGAAGAGAAAGTGTGGAGACCTCAGAGCTGGACACCTTCCAGTGCCTGAAGAAAGTCTGTAAGAAAGCTGTAAGAAAGCTGGAGAGGGAAAGTTAGTGACAGGACAAGGGAGAATGGCTTTAAACTGAAAGGCAATTGGTTTAGATTGGATATGAGGAAGAAATTGTTCCCTGTGAGGGTGCTGAGGCCCTGGCACAGGGTGCCCAGAGCAGCTGTGGCTGCCCCATCCCTGGCAGTGTCCAAGGCCAGGCTGGATGGGGCTCTGAGCAACCTGGGATAGTGAAAGGTGTCCCTGCCCATGGCAGAGGGGTGGAACAAGGTGATCTTGAAGGTCCCTCCCAACACAAACCATTCCATGGTTCTTCAACACAACACACTGCTCCAGGCTGCTCTGCAGAAGGCAAAGTTAAGATGGAAGTTGCAGAAGAAATCCAAAGCCAGAATACAGGATGGAAAAAGAGGGTGCCAGCTTTGTGACCACATTGCTGCCAGAAAAGAATGGTTTTGAACTTGTGAACATCAGTTGCCTGATAAGAGCTCCCATGGGCACTAGTAAAGTGAAAGCCTTGCAAAATTTACTTCTTATTTTTGTTCTGACTGTGTGAGAGCATCTACCTTCTATTAAAGCTCCTTTAGTGTCCTTTGATCTGTGTCATAAAACCTCTAGGCAGCTTCCTGCTTATTTAGATGGTGCCAAAGCCACTTACAGGAATTTTGGTCTTCATTTACATGAAACATGTTTTGAAGGGGAATTTTGAGAAGTGGGGTTTTATTACATGTTGCACTGTAAGGACGTTCACGAAAATGAATGTTACTACATCAGACTTAAACAGGTTGATTTTATCAACATATCTGAGTGATAATGAACCACTGAGACCTGCCAAAACCATGATTGCTTTCAGGCAAATAAAGAGATTTCTCAGACATAAAGCCCAAACATTGCAAAAAGTCTTCACCAGTTGTGTGACCAGAAACTCTGAGTTCTTGTGGTTCAGGATTTTCTCGGCTCAGGATTTTCATAGCATTTTTATATTTTATAGGCAACATCACTGACCCAACAGAATATTGTAGCATTTAGGAACTGGATGCTTCCTAGCTAGAAGAACAAAATAGGATGTTAAAAGGAACAATGCATTTACATATTGTGCTAACTGTTGCCAGTTTAGGATCATCTGCAAACTTACTTAGTACCCCTTCCAGTCCTGTGTTCAGGTAATTTACAAAGATGTGGAAGAGAGCAGGGCCAAGGATGGAGCCCTGTGGAACCCCACCAGGTTGCCAGCCTGATAAAAATTAGAGTTCTCTCATTTTGCTTCCTTTCAGCATCTGCCTTTTTGTAGGCTGGCTTCTTGCTGTCCTTGCCTGGCTGCTTATCTCTGCCATGACATTCCTGGATGATATTCCTGGATCTATCATCTCAGTAAAAGGAATATGAGTATCCTTCTGAAATAAAGGAAAAATCCCAATGTTTTTGCCTTGCATTCACAACACCACGTTGCCAAGACAGGATTTACATTTCTCAGAATTGCTCTTTGTTTATTCAGTTATAGCATGTGCTGGACTTCACAAAAGAAAAGGAAGTGATAAAACATTTTATATGTGTGTGTGAGTGGCTTTGAAGTTTTCTTTCTGGTGAAATAAAATCTGAAGCGTGAAGCGTGTTTGAGTAACAAGAAGAGGATGAAAAACGAAGCCAGTTCTCTGAATGTGCAGAAGGGGAACAAGGTTTGTGGTCTCTAAAAACACTGCACATCATCTGCAGGTACACATCTACTCAGAAAATTCCAGAGGAACATCGTGTTTAAATGCAAACATGTCTGTGTTTTCCTGGATTGCTCCCCTTGGGGACCCTCATCCTTCTGTTGAGGCAGTGCTCTGGATTTTCAGGGCTTGGCACTGTCTCTGACCTTCATCCTTGCAATGTTGGTATCAATTTCTGCTGCCCACCTGTGAATAGCTTTGAGTTTAACTTTCGTGGAGATGAGAGGGGTATTACTCTTGTCAGGCTAAGAGACTGGTTTTCCTTTCCCTGAGTGGGCTTTCTGCCATCTTCATGTATCGTTGCATGAAAATATTTTCAATTCTACTCCAAACTTTCAAAAACTAATTTGAGAATGTAAAGGGGATTTAGTGCAAGTGAAACAAAAGACTAAAATAATTGAGCAGCTCATTTAGCAGGTGCCTGACTTTTAAAACTGGTTTGTTACTGTTCAGGAGGATAATTCACTTGGGAGTTGATTTCGGTCAATATTCCGATGGGTGGTCTCTTGCTAATATTTTTAAGAGCTTCTTGAGATAACCACAGGATCCATTGCCTTTGTTTTACTAGAACTTTACATAGCTTAGCAAATATATTTAAGAAAAAAAAAAAAGGAAATTGTAAAGTAATATAGTCTGGTAAGATGGTTGTGTTGGATTGACCTTAGTTGGCAGTCAGACATCCATCCAACCTCCCTCTCATTCCTGCTCTTCAACAAGATGGGAGAAAATAAGAGGAAAAAGGTCATGGGTCATGATAAAAGCAGATAAATGACTTATCAATTACCATAATGCACAAAACAGACTTGACTTAGAGAAAGTGAGTTACTTTTACGAATTAAAATAGATTTGGAAAGTGAGAAATGCAGACAAAAAGATTTAAGCAGCACCTTGTTCCTGCTCCTTCTTCCCTCAATCTCACTGCTTTATTCCTGGCTTCAGTTCCCTCCTCACCCAGCACCCAGAGGCACAGGGGGATGGGGCAAAGGGCTCCGTCCACAACAGCTCCTCTCTGCTTCTCCTTCAGCCCACACTGCTCCCCCACTCCAGGGCTGACCCTTCCTGGACTGCACTCCCTTGATTTATCACCATTAGACACTCTGTTGACACATTAAAGGTAAAGCCAGGATGTAATCCTGACCCCCCAAAAAATCTGGTTGAACCTTGCTGAATCTGACAGCAGACAGAAATCGCTGTAACCATTTCAGAAGGGAAAAAACCCCAAACTTTCCACTGAACTCTCAGTTTCCAGAAAGAAATATTCCAGACAAAGCACTTAAAAGATCACCAAGGGCTTGCTAGAATGCCCACTTCACTTTTGTGGAAGAGACCCTGCCTGTGAGTTTCAAAGTTAACAAATCCTTGCTGTTACAAAAAGCCCAGGCTTGTACTTTTGAAGTGCAACAGAAATGCTGCAAACTGTAAGGTTTCTACAGAGCTGCTTCTGTAGCTCCAAGCCTCACAAGTCTCCATTAATAATGGCATTGAGCTCCTCAGATGTACCCAAAGTTCCTCAAGTGGGCAGGGACAAAGCGGAACTAAGGATCAATATATGTATTTAAATGTCCTTTCCAGCTATTTAATGAGACCTATGCACACCATCTTCTTTTGGTAAAGTAAGAAGCAATTCCCAGCATTGGAAAAAAAACCAGAAGTTAAGACAGCTGATTTTAATGTAAGATAAATGAAATTAAATCCATCAATCCAGTAAAAGGGGCCTGAGGGACTCAAATCTATTCTCCCTGCAGGAAGGAGTGTGTGTGCATTGGTTTTGAGCTCTGTGAGATTGAAGTGCAGTGTTGGAACTACCTGGTAGAAGGGTCTGGAGTTTGTCAGAGGAGGGCAGAGGAAGAGAAAAGGGACAGAGAAAGAGTTCACTTGTCTGTGTAATTTACACTGCGCAGTTTCTTTCCTAGGCCTGCTACTGCCTGGCTTCAGTTCAAAGCACAGTGGCCACCTGCAGCTCCCTTCTTCAGCACACTCAGAATCACACCTAGAGACCATCTTGGGTGTGGTGGTGGCTTTATAGGTTTTGGGGGATTTTCTCTCTGTGTGTCCGTGTGTTGTTGTTTAGTTTTGCTTTTTGTTTGGTTGGTTTGTTTCACTTTGGTTCATTTGCAGGAACAACATCTAAGGAATATTTCGGTTTTGGTGGTTTTTATTGGTTTTGGGGGTTTTATAGGTTTTGATGGTTTTTATAGGTTTTGGGGAATTTTCTCTGTGTGCGTCTGTGCATTGTTTGGTTTTGCTTTTTGTTTGGTTGGTTAGTTTCACCTCGGTTCATTTGCAGGAACAACATCTAAGGAATATTTAGATTTTGGTGGCTTTTATAGGTTTTGGGGAATTTTCTCTCTGTGCATCTGTGTGTGTTGTTTGATTTTGCTTTTTGTTTGTATCACCTTGGTTTGTTTGCAGGAACATCTAAGGAATATTCAGGAATAACTGAAATCAACACTGTAAGACAGTAACTTACTGTTCCCTAAGCTGTTTTCAACAGCTTTTGGGGATTTTGTCAAAAGCATCAGGAACAGCAAGGAAAAAAGTACAAAGATTTGTCGTGAAAGGCTTTTAAACTTCTCTTGCTAATCTGTATTTCTTTGAAGTGTCCTAGGGAAGATCCGCTCAGATGATAAAATCCCAACCCTCAGAGAACTTAGACATCCAGTTTCCAAACAGTTAATTAGCTCTGATGTTCAGTTTATGAGCAATACTAGCTGGATGTTTATATAAGAACAATTTTTAACAGAAGAGAAATCAAGAGCCAGCATCAATTTCTCAGCACAGCAGGATAAATTGTGTACAGTGTTAGTGATGTCAATTGTTCCAGTTTGTCCATTATTGTAACTGCACTGAGAGCTCCTGGATTGGGGCCAGTGGAGGCTGCAGAGATGATTCAGGGCCTGGAGCATCTGTGGCAGGGAAAGGCTGAGGGAGCTGGGGCTGTCCAGCCCGGAGAGGAGCCCCAGCTGAGAGGGGCCCTCAGCCCTGGGTGTCCCTGTGTGCAGGGAGGGCTCCGAGCAGGGCCCAGGCTCTGCTCCAGGGCCCAGCAATGGCACCAGAGGAACGGGCAGGGACTGAGGCCAGGAGGTTCCACCTGGGCAGGAGGCAGAACTTCTGTCCTGGGCAGTGACTGAGGACTGAACAAATTGTCCAGAGAAGGTGTGGAGTCTCCTCACTGGGGATATTCCAGTCTGGACACAATCCTGTGCCCTAGGATGGCCCTGCTGGAGCAGGGAGGTGGGAGCAGCTGACCCATCCTGGGATTCTTTACTGAAACCTCTCAGTGGTGAGAAACTTAGAACTGAAAAGGATTTCTTGTTCTTCTTTCTACTTCCTTATTTTTCCACATTCAAGATCCACACAACACTGGGCACTCCTGTTGGCACCCTGCTTCACACTTGGCCTCCTACTCCAGTTCCACTGCTGCAGTTCACTGGTAGCAAATATTACAGGCTGGACTAATTCCATAATTCCATCCAAGCAATAAATGATCTTACTGCTCACTCTTTGTTGCTCAAGCTGGATTCTTATACATCAAAATTCTCTTAAGTTGAACCCCCTCCTCCAATGCAAACATCATAATTTAGGGGCTGTATCATCTGCACTGTTATACTAATCTGTCCTGAGGCCAGTGTAATAAGAGTTTTTGAATCTTGAAACTATCAAGAAAAATTCATTCATTGTTGTATTTCTGCCTCCTGGGCAAAAAATTAAAGGTGTCACATACTTGTAAAGAAATTAGGCTAGAGAGCACTGGAAGTTTTGTGGAAGGGAGTGCTCTATGTTCTTCATTCCTTCCACTGGGTATTAATTCCAATACCTTCTGGAAGAATTGTAAGCTGTGTGTATTTATAAGCACCATTTGTCCATTCAATCTACAGAATTTATAGATGGTCCTGCTTTGCCTCCAATTTCACAAGCAGACAGAATTATTTTTTTACCCAAAAGCACTTTGACATGAAATAAATGCATTAATGGCTAAAGAATTTCTAACTCTACATGGGTATGTATTTCCAGAAAGAGCTCTGGAATACATGGAAAGAAGGGAACTGATGCATCTGGACTCAGGTTTTACAGTTTTTGAAGCAACAACCCACAAATGCATGAGGTATCAGCAATCAGCCTGGCCTGCTGCCATGGTTAACCCATCAGCAGCTCAGAAACACTCTATCCCTCACACCTGGGGGATGGGGACAAAAACAATAAGAGTAAAAGTGAGAAAGCTTTTGGGCTGAGATAACACTCTAATAGATAAAGCAAAAGCTGCACACACAAGGCAAAGCCACAAGAAGGATTTAACTCTCAGCTCCCCATGGGCAGCAGGTGCTCAGCCATCTCCAGGAGAGCAGGGCTCCATCACACACACCCGTGACTTGGGAAACACTCAAAACATCCCCCCTGTGCCCTCTTCCCCCAGCTTTAAATGCTGATCATGATGCCATGTGGGAAATCCCTTTGGTCAGCTGGGCTCAGCAGTCCCAGCTGTGTCCCCTCGCAGCTCCTGTGCAGCCTCCTGGCTGCTGGGGGGTGAGAAGCAGAGAGGATGCTGTGCAATCAGTGCTCAGCCACAGCTAAACCACCCCTGTGTTGCTGAGAGCTGTCACCCACACTGCTCCCAGCACAAATCCATGGTGAATGAAATGGGCTCTGTCCCAGCCCATCCCCAGAAAAGGGGGCTGTGCTGAGGGACAGAAGTGCTGAGCACCTTCTGGCCCCTGCCCCTGGCCTGCTGATGGGCTCAGGCAAGTCCTTCTATTTTTGTTCTTCCAGCTGCCTCCTGGAATTGATGCCCTTCTTTGCTAAGGGCTCTCAAACCCTTATAGTTTATAGGTTATAGTGATACCAAACCCCAGACTTTCTCAGCCAGGGTAAGAATCAGGAGCTCTACTAGACCTGAACCAAGACAGGCCGTGTCTGTATGGCAGAAGAGAGCACAGCAGGGAAGGACTAACCAAACAGATAAATAAATTTCAGCCTGTGAGTTTAAAAGTTTAAATGACTTTTTTTTTTTTCCTGTGCGGTGTGGGACAACCATGGCACAGACATTCCTTTATGGCAGCAGGTGTCTGTGTTTCAGCCCTAGCTCTGATCATGCCTGCTGGGTGCTGCTTTTGCACCTTGCCACAAAAACAAGCTCTGCTGTGATGTGGCATTTTCGGGGTCCCCGGGATGAAAGAGGAATTGAGAATCTGACTCCATGTTCTTAGAAGGCTAATTTATTAGTTTATGGTATAATATTAAAAAATATATACTAAAAAATATACTAAAACTATATTAAAGAATAAAGAAAGGATACAGACAGAAGGTTACAAAAGAATGATACTGAAAACTTGTGACTGCTTCCAGAGTCCCGACACAGCCTGACCCTGATTGGTCATTAAGTCAAAACAATTCACATGAAACCAATGAAACAACCACCTGTTGGATAAACAATCTCCAGACCACATTCCAAAGCAGCCAAACACAGGAGAAGCAATCAGATAATTATTGTTTTCATTCTTCTCTGAGGCTTCTCAGCTTCCCAGGAGAAGAAATCCTGGCAAAGGGATTTTTCAGAAAATATGACAGTGACACTGTGACACAGCAGAGGCTAAGAATTGAAACCTAAACTGGACATTTACTCATGGGACTCCCTCAGTTTAGCCTGAAGCCTCTGTGCTGCAGCTCAGCCTTTGGGAAGTGCATTTTATTGTCAGCTCAAATTCTTTCAAATGTGCATTATGAGGCAGCTGGAGTCCTGGGCTGAGCTGCCTGTTCTGTGGCAGGAGGGGCTGGATTCTGCTTTGCTGGATTCTGCTTTGCAGCCCACTTTGCTGTTTTCAGTCTGCCTTTGCCTCCACACGCAGTGACAGTGATGCTGTCACACCCACAAGAAGAGGTGGCATCTGCAGTTGTCACCACGTTTGCTCTGTGCGTAGCTGGAGCTGGTAACTGTGCTGCCACCAGAACATCCCTCAGTGACATCACCCAGGCTTGGCAGTTGGCAGGGGGGAGTCTGTGTGCACCCAGGAGCACGTCAGGATGGGGAATGACATGAGCTCACGTCCCTTTGCCTCCCCCACAGAGTCCCTGAAGCTCCAGGCTGTCAAGCTCGATGTGATGCGCAGAGAAATCCCCCACAAAAATCCCACTATCCTTCCCTGCAGGTGCTGCAAGAGAGTCTAGACCCTCAGATATCTCCATGTTCTGCCAAAATCCCTGAAAATTCAAGGCTAAAACGCCACTCCCCCCTTCCGAGACATATGGATGTTTGATACACAGCCCCTGGTATTTAGGCCTTCTGTAAGGTCTGCATATTAATCCAGATTCATTTCCTGGGAGAAAAGAAGGCAAGGCTCCACCTGGAGAACCCAAAAGGCACAAGGTGAAGGTGGATCATGCAATAAATTAAACTCAACCCAGATTACAGCTTGTGAAGAGGCAGCTGAGGGAGCTGGGGGGCTCAGCCTGGACGAAAAGGGGCTCAGGAGGGACCTTGTGGGTGTGCGCAACTCCCTGACAGGAGGGGGCAGCCAGGGGATGTCAGGCTCTGCTCCCAGGGAACAAGGGACAGGACAAGAGGGAACAGCCTCAAGACTGTACATGATTACCTCTGGATGGCTGTGACTGGTTTAGGAGGAAATAATGTGAGAAGAGACTGATGAATTGTGTAAGCAGTGATGGAAAGAGATTGAGAATTCAAACAACCCACCTTCTAACTCTCCTTTATGGGCTAAAGTTTCAGAAAAACCCCAAATAAGGAAATGGTGTTTAGTTCAGGGTTGGGTTTTGGTTAAAATTTTTTTCCATTTCAGCGCCTAACTATCCTACTATAAAGGATGCTGAGAAGTTCAGGGGAAAACTGATTCAGAGGACAAAGTTCTGTTGCATGTGAGGCCTGCTGGTATGGCTGCTCTGTAGGTGTGTGTGAAACAAACCTTATCAGGCTGCAGCTCACGGTATCGATTTATCGTTCATTATCAGATAATGAACCCCTCATGATTGAGATACTTTGCTTATAAATCATACTCAGGCAGCACTTCTGACTAATCTGTTCCATGACTATCAAAGGTTCTTCTTTTTTTTCTCCCCCAACACCTTTTTGTTTGTGCACTTAACACCATTACCAGCGTTGAACATCATAAGGGAAAAGTCAGTAATAGGAGTTCACAGCCCCAAACTTTGGGTTTTATCAGGTCCCTTTGAATGTAACAAAACCCTGCAAACAGTTGTATAAATGTTATTTTCAACAATGTAGGTTTGCAGACCTTTTCTTTGTTGAACTTGGAGGGAATTTTTTAAGTGGGAATAAGGTACAAAACCCAGAGCAGGAAATGTCATGCTCAGGACTCCATGTCTGAGTGTTTTAAACGTATTTTTAGGTTTTAGAAGGTGTTCATGTTTCAGTTAAAATCTGTGAGGCTTCCCCCTGACCTGAAATACAGGACAAAAATCATTTCATCAAAATATCCTGCACCAAACGTGGAAAATGAAAAAGGAGTTTAAGGTCATAAAGGCAACTCAGGTTTTCCATCTGTGGAGTTGTTGGCTCAAGCAGGAAATAGTTCAAGCAATGTAGGAACAGCAGCTACTTGTCACTACCGTTACAGTAAAGTATGGAAACATTCTTGTAAAAAGCATTGATCATGTTTTTTTAAATTTTATTTTGAGCTCATATTAATGCATCATCAATATCACCTAAATTCAGCTGTTGAACCATTGAAGTGTTTCGTGGGTGGAGCAGGTTAAAATTTGAGTTACATGTTTGAAGCTGTGTGGTTGCAGTACATTAACCCCAAGGCACTTTACAGTGTTACATATACTTGTGGTTTGTCTTTCTTTCAGGTGGACAGGCTGTGTCAAATCATGCACAGGAGCACAAAACAAACAGCCACAGCACAGAAATTGTACTCCCTACTCTCCTGAGAACCAGCAAACCTTTCATACCTGTGTAAGTCCATTTTTGGGCATTCCTTAGAGAATTTCCTCTGCTTTGACCAACGAGATTTTTTCTCAAATATTATCTCATATATTTTCTCATATATTAGTGAAAATTATGGGCTTTAATCTTCATTTGCTCCTGTGTTCTGAGGGCAAGAAGAGACAGAATGGTGGCTGAAAACAGGCTTTGAAGCTGCGCTGAAAGAAGTAACTCAGTTACTTCCTTTTTTTGTGTTTCTCAGCCTTCCTCAGAGCCATAGCACAGCATGTGAGTGTTTTGGAGGCAGGCAGAGCTGAGACAGGATGCAAATGACTGAGTTAAAGCCGCTTTTTCCATAGCTCTGAGGACAGGCTCACGGATGGCAGGGGACGTCACCTACGCGGCCGTGGCGATGCTGCCGAGGGAAAGGCCCCGCGCTCCTCCAGGGACACCAAACCCAGGTAAAACCTCTTGGGCACACACTCTCTGCTCTCCTGAGCTCTCTCTCTTTTTCCCTCTCACATTTTAAGTTGGGTAAAACTAGTAGAATGCCATAAGATGCTGCATGGGAAGGGCAAGAAGGTGGAATAGTGGATGAGATCCTCACAGCACAAATCAGCCAAGCTGCTCCAAAGCAGAACCACCAAGGAGCAGCAGGTCAGGTCTGGTCCCAGGCTTTAAGTAACAGAATGAGAAAGAAAAAGTGTTCATTGGTTGAGTAATGAGCATAATATTTCTTTTTAAATGAGTAACATGATGAAGACAATGCTCCACTGAACTACTGCCTAGCCCACAAATCATATCAATGTTTATGTTCATGGAAAAGGAGCAGTAAATTAACCAGGAAATCAGGAAACAAGTAGCAGTCTAAAGTGCAGCCACTGTCACTGAAGGAAGTACTGAATGTCCCCTAAAAACTTCCTGCTCTTTCTCTTTAATTTTCCAGGGGTGATTTTCCAGAACCAAATTACCAATCTGTGATCATTTCATATTTTTGTAAAAAAGCCCCAAAGGATTAAGCCAGTATTCAGGGTAAGGAGATTATTTGAACTAAATTTTCTGAAGAAATGGCATTTCTAGTACTTGAAAAAAAAATGTAATTCATTCATGAAAGCATTTGGACAAAATTCTGGATCACATTTAACATGAGTTACAGCTTATTGTGAACAAATAGGAAATTCTTATTGCATCAGACTAAGGATATTTTCATGCTTTCATTAGTAATTATTGTATTTAATCCCTTAAGGAAACAGCATTGCTTAATGAGCATTTTTAGATGTTCTACTTACAATGGAGATTAACAGTGATGATGGTGCTCTGAATACATGCACTTAAATGACAGAAAATAATAGCTTTTATATATTTTTACAAGAGTGGTATCCAAAAGATAAAAATTAGTTCACTTTATAATATATATTTATATATAATATATATATTATATATATGTTTTATATATATATATATATATATGTAATATATATACACTTTATTATATACATGGCATGAAATACTACCTTAAATTCTGTGTTCATGCACCTATGGATGTTGTTTGCACTGCTATAACCTGCGCAACACAAAGAGGTCTTGCCTGGAATTTTACCCAATATCCAAAGTGATAAAACTTATTTGTGAAGGGAGACAGACATCAAATCTTGATTAGAAGACATCCAAAACTAGTTATTGATCATGCTGCCTAAAGGAAAAGTTCAATTTTGGACAGGCCAGTTCCAGTGAAATTTATCATTAATATGTGGATGGCTCTTAGTAAACTTTTGTTGAACTGATTTTAACTCATGATATTTTCTCATATGAAGTGACTGACCATGGTAATTAAGTGATTTCTTAATGCCCTGTTCCCTTTAAATATTTAACCTCTCAAAAATGCTAATCATTTTTGTGGATGTTCTGTTCATACTCCAGTGCTTCTATCCCCTTTAAGAAACAGGCACCAGAGATCCATCCGGCAGTTCTACAAGCTTTAGTTATTCTCAAATATACAGAGACAAAATCTCTTGACTAATCTTTTCTTCAGTGTTTACAGCTCCCAGCCTCACTTTCCCCACTCTTATATCTGATTATACTCAAATACATTTTGTTTGATTTGGCTTGGATTACAGCTGGACTTCAGCTGTCACTCAGGTGCTCTGGATAACAGGGACGTGGGGCCACGTTTCTCTTCACAGAGAAAAGCAAGGCACACGTTAACAGAGGATTAACCCTTAAAAACAACAGCCTGTTGCATATTCATACACCTCATACATGGTGCATAAATTCCATTCAAACACAGGATTCTGTCTGGTCACTGTCAGCTTCTTCCTCTGAATCCTAACAGCGCCTTCAAGGCAGGAAGAAGTTCATTTCTTCTGATAAGAGAGCAATAAATTCTTTTTCTCTGAAAGATTTAGGTGTCCTGTGGCTGCTACCTCGGCGTGAGTCCTTTCTTTAAAAAAAATATCCTACATATCATAGTTTCTATTTTAACGTTTTTTATAACCTAAAACTATATTTAACACAGTACTTAAGAGAATTAATACAGCATAACTTTCTAACACAACACATATAATATTCATTTTAATATTTGCGAAAAGCCAATCATAAAATACATGCATTTTTCACAAGTAGAAAAGTGTCCCTAAATCCCAGCAAGGATTAACACACCTGAGAATCCATTTTCCAGCGAAAGACTCCGGCAGTTATTGTGTCTCAATTCCCTCACAGATAATTTGAGAGCTGCCTGATTATGAATCCTGAGTGGCTACACAGAACTTTCCCTGGGAGAAGGACAAACCAAGGAGAGTTCAAGTCTACCACCAAACCAACCCACAAGCAGTTGTAGCCTGCTATTGGTTGTGCCCTTAACTTCTTGTTCCCCTCCTTAACCTCCTGGGCTGCTCTGGGTGTTGACCAGGGCCACCTGGAGCCTCTGGAGCTTCCCCCAGACCCCTGGATGTGCTGGCCCACATCTGGACACACCATTCCCTAAGAGACCCCCCCAGGAGCACTCCCTGGCTGCACATTCACCAGGCAGAAGCTTCCAATACACAGGGATGTTTTCTGCACCTGACAACAGACACAGGGAAGTGCAAT
Organism: Zonotrichia leucophrys gambelii; assembly: GCF_028769735.1. NCBI lineage: Eukaryota > Metazoa > Chordata > Aves > Passeriformes > Passerellidae > Zonotrichia > Zonotrichia leucophrys. The sequence continues at coordinate 14,304,075 of NC_088170.1, read as the reverse complement.
GACATTTCAGTTTCAGTGGCTGACAGAGATCTCCACCTTGTTGTTGAATTAGGTGAGGGTGTGGAAGCATCTGGCAGAATTAAGGTGTTTTAAATCCCCCTGCTGACTTCCGAGGACTCTGCATTCAAATAATAATCCCAGCATTCAAATAATCATACCAGCCCATACACACTGTAATAGAAGGAAAGATTTTGGTTAAATATTCAGCTTGCATGGATGAGTTTTTTTTCTTACAGGCTTAGAGATATTTTTGAAGGAATAAATGTGCATTTGAGAGACAAATTATTTACTAATAGCAACAGAATGTCTAAAATACTTATTTTAGAAGTACCTCCATTTACAGGGCTAGTGCATTTAAAAGTTTAAAAGTCCTGAGTGTTTTTGGAAAATTATTTACATTCTAAGAAGAAAAACTTTTAGGGCAATTGATTTGAGAACAATTACATTTAATTTACAATTTTTCTGTAGTTCATTGAATTAATAATTTGAAAGAAAGCAAACAGCCAAGTGTATTAGGTCATATTCTCTAAAGCACAGACTGTCTCCCCTATATGAATAACCCTTCTTTGCCAATCAGGTTCTCAGTGGGTTTTATAACTGTAAAACCTCTCCCTACTTCACTAATTCTCATATGAAATGCTGCCTCATTTAAACCTAATGAAACTCTCTTCCTCTGCCAAGATTTTCCCTCAACAGTGAAATTTAATACAAACTTCTTTTTAAAAGCCGCAGTGGTCACAAACTGCGGTGGTAGCACAGAAGCTTATTCTTGATACAGATGGATAAAAATCTCTCCATTTATGGAACCAAAAGCAGTGTCCCAAAGGTCCAAATACCTTCCATAACACTAATCAGTAGCTCTGCAAAATACCCAGGTAAATTATATTGAAAACATCTTCAGAAAGAATCCACGTGCCTTGAACCCATATCGTGAGATTTTAATGCCAGTTTTGGTTTTGTTTTGGCAACGTGCTTTTGGAAAAGGATGTCTTCAACCCTCAGGTCCATTGCTGCTGCAGGCAGCACCTGAAATATCCTGGGAAAAGCACTCACAAGTCAGGAATGCCCCCAGGAATTGCCTTGCTGCAGCAGCATTTCTCTGAGTGCTGGTTTGCATTTGGCATCTCTCTGCCCCACAGAGCAGTGGTGGGTCCGGTGCCCCTCCAGCCCCTGTGGTACCCTCTGAGCTGCCTTAGCAACAAATGGGATGCTTGCCATGGACAGGATCCAGTTCCTTCCCATCCTTCAGGCCTTTTGTCTGACTCCTGCTCCAGCCACACAGCACCCAGCAGTTCAAAGCTTATGGAGGAGGCTTTTCCTGCCTGACAGCAGGAGGAAGTGGTAAATCATCATCTTGCCTGCCGTTGCCTAGGAAAAGGAAAATGCTGAACAAGCAGCCCTGGAAACACACCCCCCTTTTCATGCAAGCTCCGCCTTTATTGTTCCTCCACCTGGTGATTGGCACAGGCACAAATGTCAGCGCTGCCCTCTCCCTACAGGAAACACCATCACGTATGCTGAGCTGCATGTGAAGCCCCAGCCCCAAGGGAGCAGCAGAGCAGAGACTTCCGCTCCTGGTACTGTGCAATTTTGTTTGGTTACTATTTATAGATGGAGTTTTTCCTATTGCCCACCAGTGAAACCTGCTATCAAGAGTTTTTATGTACACTCTCTCAATGAAGGGCTGATCTGTCATTTCATCTGCTGCTTTTCTTCCTGGCTTCTCAGATTTTACACTTTCCTTTTAAAAATAATACAGAGAGATGTTTCAAAAATAATTTCTAAAAATGCCTTCGTGCCCTACATGGGAAATGTAGTAAAGCAAAGAAAAATCCCATGGTTTTTGTAGAACCCTCGTGGGGGAAGAATCCCAGGGATGCATTTGGCTTTGGAAGCAGGGTAACGCCCAGGTCTCTCTGTGCCATTAGTGCCTGGTGACTGTCACCCTCCCTGTACTGGGAACATCACGCCAGATAGGTCAGGCAGCCAGAGGATGGAGCAGTTGCTCATCTCACGCAGGCAAGGTCAGGTAAACAGAGGTTATGACAGTGCACATCTGTGTCTTATGGCACTGGCACCTTAACCCCAAATCTCCTCAGTTCTGTAGCTTCCTGAGGGTTTCCCTCTGTCACAGGACGAATGCCAAACAGCTGGAGAGATGCTTGGTTTGATGCAGCTCCCTGTGCCGTGCCAGGGGGTGTCAGTATGGGGCTTTTTTCCCCTGTGCATTTAGGGAAGTTATCTTTGCACTGCAGGACAGGAACAGTAACGCTTGCGAGCAGAGAGGAGCAACACCCCACAGCCCATCCCTGACAGACACCACAACCATCCCTGACACCCTAGCCCATCCCTGACACCTCAGCCTGTCCCTGACAGACACCACAGCCCATCCGTGACACCACAGCCCATCCCTGACACCACAGCCTGTCCCTGACACCACAGCCCATCCTTGATACTTTCCCTGAACTGCTCTGCAAGGTCCTGCAGGCTGTGTGAAGGTAGGTGAGAGGAGGCAATGCTTGAGAAAAATAAGTCAAAGGAGAAAAGGCAAATTCTTAATGGTTGACAATCACTTGCTCTGTCTGACCAATCATTTTGATTTCACTTCCATGTGTGCAAAATGGATGCAGATTTTTAATAAGTTAAATGCCACTGCATCCTCCTGACAGCAGACTGATTTTAGGCAGATGATTTCTCTGTTGTTTCCCCAGTGTTAAGGTTAAGTTTAAGAGTGCCAGGACCTTAAGCTGCTCTTCCTCCTGCCTCCCTGCAGGCTGCCAGCACAGGAGCTCAGCCTGGTTCTACGTGGCCCTGGTCCTGGCAGTCCTCGTGGTCATCCTGCTGGGAATCGTGGCTGTACAAGCCAAGCAGTGTGAGTAGATCCTGCCTCCTGCTTCACCCCTTCACTGCAGACATGGTTAAACCTCTGAAAGAGCTGAGAGAAAAATTCCCTTAGTGGCACACTAAAAGGTGTCAACTCATACACAAATACAGGAAATGAGAAACCCCTGACAAAGGCCTGGAGTGACAGGACAGGGGGCAAGGGCTTCATACTGACAGAGAGCAGGTTTAGATTGGATATGAGGAAGAAATTGTTCCCTGTGAGGGTGGTGAGGCCCTGGCACAGGGTGCCCAGAGCAGCTGTGGCTGCCCCATCCCTGGCAGTGTCCAAGGCCAGGCTGGATGGGGCTCTGAGCAACCTGGGATAGTGGGAGGTGTCCCTGCCCATGGCAGGGGGGTTGGAATGAGATTATCTTTAAAGTCTTTCCAAGCCAGGCCATTCCATGAACATATTCTCAGGAGGGTTTAGCTCACTGAGCTTTACTCACTGAGTTTTTTCCTAACTGTATCTGTACCAGGCAATGTACACAGAGATATCCTCACATTCCCAGACCAGCTCTGAGTACAAAGACTGCATTTCCTTATTCTTGCTGTTAACCATGACCTCTCTCTCTTTTTTTTTTTTTTAATTTTTTTTTTACTTTGGGCTGCTCCAGTTTTGAAGGGCATAGCAGGAAAATCAGGAAGTTTGCCCCAGTATGGTCTGAACAGCACCAGCAGTGACATTTCTTCAGAGAGGACTGTCTCAGCACTCCTGAAACAGCTCGTGGAGGAGCTGTGTGAAGATGGACAGGGTGAGGCACATTGCTCCTTTCCAGCAGAGAGGATGTGTGGTGTGCACAGTTCTGCTGTCTCTGTTCCCATTTCTCTGACACCCGGCAGTTTATGGGAACTCATGGCGCTCCTGCAGAGCAGTGGTAACAAAACCTAAAGTAACATTTCAATCATGATAGTCTTGCTCCTCTGTTGATATAAAGTTTCCAGTGTTTTCATTACATTTCTGTCTGTCAGGAGCTGCTCTCAGAAATGCCATATATTCTCCTCTTGTCCTGTTTCCAGACAATGGTTCATAAACAGGGAGAAAAATTCCATCCATTGCAGGAGCTAAATATTCCCCCTGTCCATCCACAGGGACAACGTGTGAGCTGTGTCCCCCTGGCTGGCAGCTGCACAGGGGCAGATGTTACTTCTTCTCTGAGGAGGCCAGGAGCTGGGAGGACAGCCAGAAAAACTGCCTGGCCAGGAAATCCCAGCTGCTTGTCATTGAGGATGAAATTGAGATGGTGAGTCTTGCAGCAGTGACAGGCCTCAGCCAAACATTTCTCCAAGAGAAAATGGCCTGGATGTCAGGAGTACACATAGACAACCGAGAGCCCCGAGCAGGGAAAGGATCTGAGTCTCTCTGCACAGGAGCTGGGTTTGGGAATGTCAGCAGAGCAGAGCTGAAGAGGAGAAGCACAAGAGGCGTCAAGTGTGGAAGCCAGAGTGGTTTAAACTGGGAAGAGGAAATGCTGGGGACTTTTTGGCTCAGGGAAGAGAGGAGGCTGGTTGTGTGTGGGGGCTGATGTGAGGGGCTGCTCTGCCATGGCTGCATCCCTGCCCTTGCTCTTCAAAAGGAAATAAAAGCTGTGTATGAGGCAGGAGCATGACCTGGGCACAGCAGGAAAGCTCTTCTGTCAGGTAACATCCTTCAAATCATTCCACAGGAATTTATAGACAGCAAAAATAAAGATACCAAATATATCTGGATTGGCTCGGACATCGAAGACAAGGAGAAAACACAGAGTTCAGTGGAAGATCACAGAGTAAAAGAAAAGAGGTGATGATTTTTGGGGGGAGGATATCTTTGGGGAAAGCAAATTGCAATATCCCTGCTTGGAAATACAATTCTGAATCTGAGCTAATTACCCAAAGCACAGATCTAAGCCTGCAGCCTCAGGTACCTATTCAGTCTATTTCATGGCCAGTTCCAGGTCAACAAGTTCCTGCTGGTAGTTTGGGAAACTGATTTCTGCCTCCAGGACTAACCACAGCCACAGCTCATATATTTATTAATGCAGAGATATAATTACACACTTCTGCTGAAATCCCTGCCAACAAACTCTGTCACTTTGCAGACCATGAGCTGCCTGCCTCTGTTGAAGGTGCTGCCTGTCACCACATAGCACTGGCTGGGATCTCTGCAGCTTCTTCAGCACTGTGGCTGCATGGGGAAGATCCTTATCCTTGTAACACTAATAATGCCAAGCATCCCCCCCTCAGAAGCCAGCAGTCCCTGCTGGGGGTGCCCCACCCACCCCTGCACAGCTGCTGTGCTTCAAGGGGGTGGTCAAGTGGGCATCATCCACGCCCCTCACCCAGAGCACCACCAGGATTTGTAAGCTGTGCTGAGTTTAAACCCAGCAACTCATTGCATTCCTTTTGGTCTCTCAGCAGGACAGCTCCAAAAAGCACTGAGGCTGACAAGAACTGTGCTGTTTACAGAAGGAAAAACCTGATCCAGACAGACAACTGCCAGACCTTAAAAGAGTGGATCTGTAAGAAGAATGCAACTTTGCTGGTGCTCTGAGCCACATTTCCAGACAGCAGGCAGAGCTTCTCATCAGAACACCCATTTTACAGATAAATCAACTTGTGATCAGACTTGCAGGGAAACTTGCACTTTGCTGTGCTGTGCTCCCTGAGAAGTCAGAAGACAGGTCCTGCAATGGGGCTGCAAGCTGGCACATGAGGATTCTGGGGTGCTGAGCCTTCACACAGACAGATTTGGGCAGCAGCTGCCTCAGGAAGGGTCAGAGGAGAAGAGATACTCGTGGGGAGGAGCACTGTGCACATAAACAGTGGATGTACAAGAATTTGGCCCCTGTGGGGCATGAAAGGTGTGCTGGGCCCTCTGCTGTCATCCCTGCTGAGCTGAGGACTTCTTATTTGGGTTTCAGGATTTTAGTGTTTGTTGAAGTTTGTGGCCTTGGGGTTTTGTGGTTGTTCTCCTTGGGGTCTATTTGTGACTCACAGAAGCCACTTGAGGGCTGGGAAAAATGCATCTATTGGACAATGTCTTATTTAAAGCTGCTGCACAGCTACTGGGTGTGGACAGCAGATCAGGCATGGAGTGACTTCTAACACTTGTGGTTAATGTGCTGATTGCTCCCATCCTCTTCTGCTGCTGAGCCTTGTAATCTGAAGGGATTAACTAGGGAAGGGGCTTGGGCTGCAAAACAACATTGAAGTGCAAGGAAATAAAGTTGGTAACCTTCCTCTCCACCTATATTTTGTCCCTTTACATTATAAATTCCAATTTACATTGTAAATTCCACAGTTATGGTATGATGAGGTACCAAAGCCAAAGACTGCTGAAATAAATACCTGGGAGTGCACTCAGTAAATGCATTACTTGGGCATTGAAATGCCATAAATAAATGCTATTTCTGGGTCTAGAACAAAAAATGCTAAGAGCAGTCTAACCTAGTGCCTTTATTAGATTGCCATGTTTGACAAAAATGAAGAAATGTCATGAATTGATAGTGCTACTCTTAACAAAAATGGCACCAACTGGAATTTACAGCAATGAGAAACAAGTGTAACATGGCTTTTGAGATGGTGAACCTTTACCTCATCTTTGCTGTGATGCACACAAATCAAGGCAGCTGCAGTTTCTCAGAGATGTTTTTTCATGCCTGTGCATGCCTGGGGAGGGTTAATGTCCAGCATTTTAGGGCTGCAGATTAAAAAGTGAACTGTACCCTCAGGGACTTCCCTTCAAACAACAACAACAACAAAATCCCAGCACAGATTTGTCACGCAGAATGCAGCATCAGCAGCTCAAGACCCATGAGAAACTGCTGTTATGTAAGAGGAAACAAGAAAAATCCCCCAAACTCAGCACAGCACGTGAGGGGAAGAGGATTGGTTTGCTCATTCTAGACAGAGAAGCAAAGAAAAGGAAAAAGTCTGAAATGAGTAAGATCATCATCTATACCTATATAATACATGCTTTATAGAGAGAGAATTTCTGACTGCTGAGAAATTTTCACTTCAGGGTACTCACAGCACACCCTTCTCCATGCAGTGGAGTTGACAATTGCTGGTTTTCCAGCAGATCTATCTTGATTCATGCTGAATTTAAGAAAAAACAAACTCCTGCATGCTGGCTTCTCTCATATTAGTTGTGGTGTTTAGTTTTTAACAATATTCATAAAACATCGACAATTTGGGCCTTCTTGCTATTATTCATGTAATTAAACAAGTTTTTGCAGGGCCTTACTGAAGTTCTTACCTACATTTTAAGCAGTCACTTATTTAAAGGAAAAAAGAAATTACCATTGAAGTACTTCATCAAACTCCACTCTGAGTAAAGCAAGTTGGCAGAGTTTGCAGCTTTACTCTTCTTTTCCTAACACCCCCAAGGAAGTTCATTGCATCCCTGAGGAGTCAGATTCCAGAAGAGCTTTCACTTTTTAACCTTTTAATAAAAAGTGTGACTCATTATGAGGTGTTAAAAAGGGAAAAACATTGTTTTTTGGATCAAATATTCTGCTTCATGTCAGCCCCAACATTATGATTAAAGATGTTTTCCATGTTCAAAACATGAATATTTTACTTCGCTTCAGATTTTTTTTTTCACCAAAATGGTGCCTGAGATGAAAAATACTTTTTATATCTCAATATTAAGATACAAACCACTGTAATTCAGGGGCTCTGTAAAGATATTTATTAAGTATCTTTTCAGGACTATTGCACATACCATATCCTTCAGAATCAGGTTAATGTAAAAACATTGCAGAATAACACCTTCCCCCCAACATAAAAAATAAATATATAATTAGGCTTTTAATACTGTAGATCCTGTTACTGTGCCTATAAAGAATACAAACAATTAAGAAGTGTAATCCAGCAAAATTAGTGGTTATATTTAAATAAACATCTGAAAGGCACAAGCTGCTGACAGTATCCATGTGTATGGTCCTGCTACAGTCAAGTCCTTCTGTCACAGAAAATAATGGGGGTGAACTTCCCATTCTCCCTTCTCTGGAAACTTCATAGTTATATTCCTTCCAGGCAAATTTGCTTCCTCTGGGTCAAATGACACTTTTAATCTTTGGACAACCTGATAGACACGTGCAGGACTCAGACAATCAAAGGGATTGTGCCCTAATCCTGTTCAGGCTCCCAGCAATCCAAGAGCACTGGAGGCTGCTGAAAATGTCACCTACACCAGGAAACACTGACTGTCCACCTGGAAATGTCCCCTTGCTTAGAAGCCTCACCATGACAGGCACAGGGCAAAAGGGAGACATAGAGAAATATCCCTTGCTGTTAATTCTCTCATTCCCTTCTCCTGATTCTGCCTCCTTGCACTGAGGACTACTCCTACATTTACACATTATACATAATGCCTGCATTACACATTAATCCCTGCAGCTTCACTATCACTCCTCCAGTTCCTCTTCTCCCCCCATCAGTGCAGATGCTCAGGTAAATAAATATTCTTATCTACTGTGACCTTTTTTTGGCTAAAGAAAGTGTTGTGAGGATAACTTCAGGTGCAGTGCAGCTATATAAATCAGCTTGACAGTGTTATCACCAGGATTTAACAACATTAATGTAACATAACATTAACAAAACGTGGAATACAATGCAAGGTACATCCCATCAAATGCAAAGAGAGGAATTTGCTGTGATCCTGTCTAAAACAACAGTGTTCATTTCTGCATTGCCCTGTATCCACGAGGCACTGGCAGCCCTCCAGACAGAACCCACTCCACCACCCTTGCACACAGAGCCTGGCAAAAGGAAAAGCAGAACAAAAACCTCCAACTGCACACCCAAAAAGGGAAAGAAAGAGCAGCTGCTCCTACAAGAGAAGAGTAAATGGAGGAAATGTTGATGGCACAGCAAAAAGAAACTAAAGCTGGGCAGTAGCTGGAAAAATGGGGCATGGAAATGACTTATCAGGATGCTGAAGAGAGCCTTTAAAATGGCATCTTTAAAGCTTTCCTCCATGGGTGGAGAATTCTGGCTGCCAGAAAAGTCATCCACCTCTGGGTAGGAGCTGGGACACATTCCCAGGTCCCAGAGTGTAGGCATAGCCTGTGTAGGCATCATATCAGAGCTCTGAGAGTCAGGGGTGGTGGCTTTGTCCACCTTTATCTTGCTGAGTTGATATTCAAGCTACAGACCCATTTCCTGGTTAAAGAACATCCTGAGGCTGAGACTCCTCTGGACTCCAGATAGGCACAGCTGCCAGAGCCTTTCACTTCAAACCTGTCAGGGAGAAGGGAAGACAGGATTACTTGGACACACACAATCAAATATTGCAATAGAGCAAAGGCAGCTATGGGCACCTCAGGTTCTCTTTGAATTCTCTTGGAATAAAGCCTGATTTATCTCAGGCCAGGCACCAGAGGAGGATGATGTTTTGTGCCTTGAAGGGAACACCATGGAGATTGTCTTTTCTTAATGGTATCTCATGCCCAGAATACAAAATCCAGCACTTGTAGTACTCCTGCATCTTGTTTAGTGGTCACTTAATGTGAAACACACCCTTAGAGCAGAGACTGAAACTTAGGTTTGCCTTTCTCAGGGATGCTGAGCCATCAAGATGGGCACCACCACCTTGCACCTCCACATCCTCCTATCCAGCTCAAAGGTTCCAGCAGAAGCTGGGAAGGAAATGCATCTCTAATTCCTCCCTTCCTCAGAACCCAACAGGCACCGTGGTTAAGGGTTGTTGGGGGAAACAAGAAGCAAACCCCAGTTTCCACACCATAGGTGTCCCTACATAAGAGGTAAGGGACTCCTTCAGCAACTCTGTTTTCAAACAAAGTGCTATAAAGCTCTATGGATAGGCCAAGCAAACTGGAATGGTGTCTGGAAAAGCCAAGGGACAAATCCCCACCAGTGTAGTGACACCTGAGCTTAGATATCAAGGTGTTTGCCCTCCCCTTCAGGAGAGGCAGTTTGAGGCAAGCAGTGAGGCAGAAGTCGAAGAATGGGAAGAAGCTCACTGAAAATGAAAGCATCAGTGGATGTTTGTACTGCAGACAGGGGATAAAAGAGTGGGAAGGACTGCAGTTTTCAACTTGAGGTGCCCACGTGTTCCTCATATCTCACATTAAATGCCTTTGTCAGATCAAGCCTTCAGGGCTTGGGGATGAAGTGAATATAGTCACACACCACCAGTAATGTCACAGACTTAGAAGTATTTAAATTTTCCATTTTTTAAGGTAATTTCAGGCTTGTGAACTCTCCTTGCTTAAACCTATCAATGGTAATTCTGCCACCTCCTACCAGCAGCTGCTCAGGATGAGCTGCAGCAGCCTCTGAGGAGATGGGACAGCTGCCAGGGAGAGGAACAAAGTGCCCCACACCTGGCACTGCTGGCAGAGAACCCACAGTGGGCCCTGGCCACAGAGCAGCTCATGCAACATAAATTCACATCTTCCTTTCCCTCCAGCAGCCTCTTTCTAAGAAACATTCTATAAAAATGAAAACATGTCTTAGCAGTCTCCCAAATCCCTTTGCTATTAACCTCACACAGCTCACATGCAGGTTTGCATTGTTGCAAAATATATTCTATGATGAGGAATTCGTGTTACTGCAATCCTCCCTTCCTCCCCCAATTCCCTTCCTCCCATTGCTTTTATGTCTCTTTGTTTCACTTTCTCTGTCTGTTACCATCAGCCTGCCTCATGTTGCTTCTCAGCATTACAAACTCATCCCCTCACTTTCATCTGCCACAGTTTTAACAATGCCATGTGAAATCTTCAGTGCATTCCATAGCCTCTCCATCCCTTCAACATAATAACAGAGATTTCCTACAAGTCACAAGATCTGCATTATTTTTCTTACTCTCCTATAATCAAAACCCCTCCACATCAACTTACAGTTCATTGTCTAATGCTTTTCCATTTACCCAGAAGAACTCTTCATTTCTTTTATGGAGTCCAATCCACGGGTCTTGCTTTGTTATCTTCATCATAAACCTCTGTAGGAATAAACCCACATGAGAAAAGAAGTTCTGCAAGTTCAGCAAAACAACAATCTAGCCTTTCCTGCTGAAGAAACAATATTAAAACCTAAATATACAGAGACTGGTGACTGGGATAGGTTGACTGACCTAGAGAGAGGCTATTCTAAAATATCAAGGTCTGCTATCAAGGTCTGGAATAGATCCAGAATAATATATTCTCCTAGACCTTTGTTTAGGGTGGAATCTTTCCTAATACTGTGGTACAATATAGAAAAAAAAATGCTCCAAGCTGCACTTCAGGTAACTATCTCCTAACTCCAAAGGTCACAATTAACATATTTACCAACTTGTGTGTCATTAACCTATCTCAATATGAGAAAATAATTGTTTAATTAAAGATAAATGAGATGCAACAGTGTTTACCCTGATAGATGCCCTCAATATGGCAATTTATAGCTGTGAGCAGCACCAAATTTAATTCAGAGAAGTACTCAGAGGTTTTCTAAACCATCAACTTCTCAAACTGATGTTTCCTGTTTTCAGGGAGAAGAGGCACAAAGTCTTCTGTGGGCTGTGACTCATTGTGGTCTTACATCAGCTTCCTAACTGTTCAGCTGAGGAGGATGCAGAAGCAGTTCCCTGGAAGAGAACTGGAAGGAAAACAGGATCCCCCTGTGGTTCCCTTACCAGCTCCTGGTGATTCTCGATGACCAGCAGGGAAGCGTTGTGGGAGGAGCACTGGCTCTGGCTGGAGTTCCAGGCAGCCTCACTCTCTGAGAGGAAGTAACACTTCCTCTGGAAGTACAGCCAGCCTGACGGACACAGCTCCAGGGGAGGACACACTGGAAACGCTTTGGCCAGAGAAGGCTTTACTGGGAAAAGACAAGAAACAATCTACCCTCTTCTTCCACTGGGAAAGGTTTTACTTTCTGACTGCAGCATCTAAAATAATCCCAGTCTAGCCACAGCATTGTTACTTCTGCCCAGCTGAAAGAATAATAATTATTATTATATCTTCTGGATATTGTTATTATTATTATTATTATTATTATTATTATTATTATTATTATTATTATTATTATTATTATTATTATTATATTCTGGATCCTGCACCCTTCTGCCTCTTGACATATCCTTAAAAGGATGGTCAGGGACCTGTTGGTAGAAATAGCTGAGAAGGTGATTATAAAGAAACACCCAAGGACTCTTCTACAGCTTAAAAATTCCAACAACTCCAGTTTTTGCATGTGTTGCTTCCTCACAGTTGAATTAATAATTTTGTTTATTATAGTGGCATTTTTGAAGGACTGCAGATTGGTAGGACTATCTTCCTGTTGTTATTTGTTTTCTTGAGCTTGGATTAAGACCAACAGTGATATGTCAAACTTCATACCAAAAGTAAACTAAGACTAAACTGAGCCCTCCCTAGCCCCACTGAAGCATGTGGAGCTGTTCCTGCCCACAATTTCAAACAGAAATCACAGAGTCACACAGGATCAGAGAGTGGCTTGGGTTGACAGTGACCTCAAAGATAATTTTGTTCCACCCCCGGCCATGGGCAGGGACAGATTCCACCAGACCAGGCTGTTCCCAGCCCCATCCAGCCTGGCCTTGGACACTTCAGAGATGGGGCAGCCAGAGCTGCTCTGGGCAGCCTGTGCCAGGGCCTCAGCACCCTCCGAGTATGGAACACCAAACTCTGCTAATTTCTATTGCTAATTGATTTTCTTTTAAAATTCCTTACTTACCAAACTGGATACAGGAAATCAGAATGACAGCAGCAGTAAGGACTCCAGCAACAGCTCGCCACAGCCAGATGTTTGAGAACAGACCTGAAAAAATGAATGCAAGGAATTAAAAAACAAAACAAACCCAAAATAACAAATAAGAACCAGCTGACAGGGAAGTAGAGTCCAGGACACACAAAGCTGTTTAAAACAAATGTAGCTGTCTGTGGAGAGCAGGCTGGGAGCAGACATTTAGCTCATCTTCACAAGGCTTATCATCTAACAAGAACTCTGAGTTACTGCAAATTTTAGTTACATCATCCAGAACTTAAAGTGATCCAAAGAGAATGAAACGAGCATGGGAAAAATGACGGTGGGCACTAAGTGCCTAAACACGGCACGGATAAGTTCCATGGATAAGAGGCTGGAGAGGAAATAAGAAAAGCCATCGGTTCTGGAGCCCAAAATTTTCCTGAGAAATATCCAGCCTTATCCCACAGCCACAGCTGTTTGGTCTCCTTTTGCTCCTGTCCCCTCCAGGGCTGTGGAAGCACACAGGCCCTGCCGCTGCCAGGCCGAGGTGTCCCCTCAGGAGGGTCCCCTCTCCAGGCTCTAGCTCCGCTGCCAGAACGGGGCGTCTCCAGCGATGCGGCGGCTCCCGGGGGGCATCCCCGGCTCCCCATGCTCCGGAGGGATGTCCCGGATCCCCCCCGCACCCCAGCGCGGCCCTTCGGTGTCCCCCGCCCGTCACCTTTGGTGCCGCGCCCCGCGGAGCCGCCGCGCTCGGCGCCGCTGCCCATGGGCGCGGGGCTGGCAGGGCCGGGGCCGCCCGGCCGCGCTCGGGCCGCAGCGAGACCGGCCCCTGCTCCCCTCGGTGCCGCTGCTCCCCTCGGTGCCGCTTCTCTCCCTGCCCTGCCTGCCGCTGCCCTCGCTGCCTCTGGCCCCGCTGCTGCTCCCCTCGCCGACACTGGCCCCGCTGTCGCTGCCCTCGCTGCCAGCCCCCAGGGGCATGGCCACGGAGCCCGGGCAGTCACTCCGCAACTCCGGAGAAATAGGAAATGGGGACGCTTTCAAGGAGAAGTCCACTCCTACAAAATCTCACCGGGATCCTGTGACATCAGCAAATTCCGGGAACTAACACGAAGGGAGAAGGCTCTGTTTTGGTTTTGTCTGGCGGTTTGGGGTTTTTTTTCTTTTTATTTTTTTGGTTTTGCTTTTTTCGGGTGTTTTGGTTTTTTAATGGTTTTGTGGTTTCCCCCCCCAATTTTATTTACGTCGTGTGAAAAACGCCAATCACTTGTTTTTAAAATTTTAAAAGTTCGATAGTAATAAAATCGTTATAAAAATAGGAATACAATTAGAGTAATAATAATTTGGACAATTTGAATTAGGACAATATGAGGCAATAAAAACAAAGAGTTACGGACGTCACAATACCTTTTTCTGGGCAGCATAACCTCGAAAAGGGACCCACGTTAACAGAGGATTAAGCCTTAAAAGCAATAGCCTATTGCATATTCATAAATCTCATACATGATGCCTAAATTCCATTCAAACACAGGATTCTGTCTGGTCATTGTCAGCTTCTTCCTCTGAATCCTAACAGCACCTTTAAGCCTGAGCAAGGTGGGAAGAAGTTTGTTTCTTCTGATAAGAGAACAATAAATTCTTTTTCGCTGAAAGATTTAGGTGTCCTGTGGCTGCTATCTCAGTGCAAGTCCTTTCTTTTAAAAAGTATCCTACATAATATAGTTTCTATTTTAACATGTTGTTATAACCCAAAACTATATTTAACACATCACTTAAGAGAATTAATACAGCATAACTTTCTAACACAACACATATAATATTCATTTTAACATTTGCGAAAAGCCAATCACAAAATACACATTTTTCACATTTCATATTTATTAATTTTCTTCTTTTGTATGGAGAAGGAGAATAAAATCAAGTATTTAAACACTGATTACTTAAATCTCTTTCGAAAATCTGGCCAGTGATTTGCTTTACCTAGAAGAACATAAAGCCTGATGATGCTGGCTTGGCCGTGAGGATGAAGGTGCAGTAGAAATTTCAGCATTGCTTGGAAGGCAGGGCCACACCTGTCATCCATTTCATCTGGTGGATTTGCACAATAACTGCTGTACTTACAACAGATCTGTGCTGTGCTGTGTTCTAACGGCCTGAGGAACACAGCTCTCTCCAAGTCATCATGTGGGCTCTGTGTGAGGCTGGTGAGGAATTCAGCAGGGGTTTATCCAAAATAGGCATCCCTCTGTACCTGGGCAGGAAACTTCAAACAGAAAACCATGGGAATGGGGGGTTACACTTTAAGCTTTCACTTCAATCTCCAATTACTTTGATTGTAAAAGATTCTGAGCAGTGGTGAGTTGCTGAAAATCATCTCCAGGTGTTTATGCCTACAGCTTAGAAAGAACCATATAAACTTTATACTTCCATAAGTATAATTTGAATTGCAGTTGATTTTAGCCTCTGCTTGCAGCAGGAATTCATTTAAGCACTGAACTGGGAGAGCTGGACTGGTCAAAGTTCCCAGGAAGGCACTGTGGAAGAAAAGGAAAGATAAAAGGATGAAGAAGAATCCAAAAGATATGTGTGACAAGGTTTAAGGCACGGTGGCTTCAGGGAGGCTAGGGAACCAGGAGAGAGAAGAGGTGATGGGTCCAGAGAGCACAAGCTGGAAACTTTTCCAGATGATTTGGAAGACATGAATCCAGAGGGGCAGAGGATGAGAGGGGGGTGTGAAATTAGGACAGCAGGGAGGTTCAGTATGTGCTTGATGTAGAGCATGTTTTACACACAAGGAGACAGTGGAGCATTGGTGTGTGTAGAGCTGGCATTCTAAGAACAGCTTATTCAGCATTTAGTTGCTCTGAAGGAGTGGCTTGGGCTCCTGCCATTCAGTCCTGCCTGTCACTGAGGTCAAAAATAGCATTGTGGCTTTTAACCACAGAGCATTCAGAAGTGAGCGCTCTCTTTGTGCTCACCCACGAGTACAGAAGGTAATTCTCACACCTGCAGGAGATTCTCCAGGCTGGCAAAAAACCCTGAGAAATGCTGTCAACATAGCTGTGAATCAGCTGACCTCCAAAACTACTGCTATTAACCCCAGATGCTTGTAACTGAGACACTCACCTTCACCTTCACTTTCCCTGATCAGTTTGGCTAAGAAGCCTCCAGACAATTCCTAAAATAAAATAAAAGCTGGTTAACAAGATAGGAAATTCTTGCAGGCTAAAGGCAGAAATACCCTCCAAAGTGAATCGCTGGAAAGTTACTTTAAAATATTGCCATGATATAGGGATAAAAATGCAAACATTCTAAGGAAAAAGCATAGCATTGTACAAGAGGGCTTTCATGGGACTGACTTGAAAAGTCAGAGTTGGATTCTGCCTCCTGCCTGCTGTTACCCCAAATAATCCTTGATTACCTTTTGTCACTCACTGATCATAGAATCATGGAATGGTTTGGATTGGAATAGACTTTATCTAATTCCAACCCGTCTGCCATGGACAGGGACACTTTCCACTATCCCAGGTTGCTCAGACCCCCATCCAGCCTGGCCTTGGACACTGCCAGGGCTGGGGCAGCCACAGCTGCTCTGGGCACCCTGAGCCAGGGCCTCAGCAACTCCCTGAGTATTTTTCTTAACATCTGCTTTAAATCTTTTCTATTTTAGTTAAAAACTGTTCACTTTTGTCCTGTCATTATCTGCTCATGTAAAAAGTCTCTCTCCCTCTTTTTTTACAAGCTCCCTTCAGGCACTGCAAGGCCACAATGAGGTCACCCCAAAGCCTTCTCTTCTCCAGGCTGAACAATCCCAATTCCCTCAGCCTTTCCTCCCAGCAGAGCTGCTCCATCCCTCTGCTCCCCTTGGTGTCCCTGCTCTGGCCTGGCTCCAGCAGCTCCCTGTCCTTGCTGTGCTGGGCCCAGGGCTGGATGCAGCCCTGCAGGGGGGCTCAGCAGAGAGGGGCACAGGGGCAGAATCCCCCCTGCCCTGCTGCCCTGGGGCTCTGGGCGCAGCCCAGCACAGGGGGGCTCTGCCTTGGGGCAGGGCCAGCTCTCACCCACAGCCCCCAGGTCCTTCTGCCAGGGCTGCTCCCTCTGCTCATCCCCAGCCTGGATTGATCCCAGGGGCTGCTCAGACCCAGGTGCAGCACCAACACTTGGTCCTGTTAAACCCCATGAGATTCCCATGGGCTACTTCCCAAGAAAGAACAGAATTCCTTTATAGATAATTTGTGACCCACAACAGAGCAAACATCACACAGCACCTTGAAAAGTCACTCTCCATTTGAAGCCTTTGCAGCCACAAATCCAAAATGGTTCCAGAAAGTCCAGTGTGTGCTAAAAAGGAACCCAATCTGCCAGTGATTGCTGCAAGCTCTGTAACACTGTCAGTGCTATCTTTAAGGTGTTCTTTGTGTGTCCTGAACCCTGCTTGCTGCTCTGACACCAAGTCTGCAATGGCAGTGCATCCTCCCTGAACTGCCCATTTGGCAGTGAGAGCCATTTCTTGTGTTGGTACAGTTGTCATTTAGAACCAGATAAAATTGTTTGCATGTGCAATACTGCATGAACTTCTTTGTTTACATAAAGTATCACTCGCCTCTGAGATGTCTGCTCATGTCTGTCTTTGCTTAGTTACTTCTATTCAACAGCTTCTGGGATTTTCAATGGTTTGGAGTGGTTTCTTTTAAGAACCTTGCCTTCATTCACTGTTTTCTCCTACAATAAAATCAAAATCCCCTGGTTGTGATTTTTGCCAAGATACTCAGAGCATTTTTTCCACCAAGTGTATCCTAAACACCACAGCTGGCTTGAGACACAGTTGGGATACAGGTCCATAGAAGTAGAGTGAGCCCTGAGGATCAGCTCTTGGAGGTGTCCCTGTCACAGGTTCTCCTTGATAAAAGTCACTAAAGGAGCCAGTCCTGGATCCAGGATGTGCCCCTCTGGGGCTGTGCTGCCAGCCTGGCCTGTCCCAGGGAGTGTCACCCATTGCCCAGCTGCAGCAGGAATTGAACCAGCCTGGCATTCCCTGAGGCACTGAGCACGGAAGGAGTGAGAGGTCACACTGGGATCACTTACAGATTGCTTGGCCTTGGCATCAGGATTAGACCCTGACCACACCAGAGTGAGAAGGAAATGTTTCACCCTTCCCTTGCAGTAGGGATGCCAGAGGTAATCCAAGAATCACAAGATGTAAAGTGGAAGTTTATTGTAAAACTTAGCTCACAAGATCAGCGAATTGTGAACAAGAACAACACAGAGGCAGAGGAAACAAAGCACTTTCATTTAAACTTCTGCCCTTGGTAGGGATTTCCTTGCAAGCTGTAGTTGCTCCTGAGTCTGAGACTTGCTGTGGCTTTCTGGGTTTGGTGGGGTTTGTGCAGTTCCACAGTGGCCCCAGGGTGGCTTCCCCTTCCCACCCCTCTGGTGCACAGCTGCTGCCTCTGCTGCCTGCTGAAGGCTCCAACTGAGGGCCAGTGGCTCCCAGGGAAGAGGCTTTTCCCTGGCCCTGCCTCCAGGAGAGCCCACTTGATCCAAGTGAACACAGCAGCTGGAATATGAAAATAGAAGGAAAAATCTATAACACAACACAGAATGCTCTCCCACCCTCTCCAGTAAAATGAGTGCAAGCAAAGAGTCCTTCCAGATCAGCTTCCTTCTGGAATAAGAGTACAGATCCTGGGGTCTGACACTGGAATTGTTCTGCTACAGCTCCATGTTCTTACTCTGTTCTTTGGGGATGGAAAGTCAGGGAAAGAAGTGCAAATATATTGCCAAAGCATTTGATGCAAGCAGTGAGTGAGGAGGATGGCTGGTGTGAGGGACGTCAAAATGTGCCTTCAATTTAGAAAGAGACAGTTTTTCCTATAGGATTCCATTTTCCCTGCCAATGGCCACAGCATGCTGTGTATAGACTTTTTGACTGAACAATTTTTTTTCCAGTGGTAAACCAGGATATGAGTTTCACAGATTTCACAGAGCTTTCTCCACCCTGCAGCTAAAGGAGAGAGCCATGAAAGGCACCAATAAAGGTGGAATTATTCTGCCTAAAGGACACAGAAAGAAGAAATATTCTTGGAGTCACACAAGGCCCAGGGTCCCAGGAGCCACTGAAGAACAGCGGCAGAGTTTAGGTGATATTCCCTCTTTCCTGATCACAGCTCTGTTTTCCTGGTGTCACCTGTTTCTGCTGTTGGCTTGAACATTTCTGAGGAGGAAAAGCCTTCAGGCATCATTTCCACCTGTGACCAATCTCCAAGGAAAAGAGGGCAGAGCACTGTGTTGCCATTCCCTGTGGGTCACTCTCATGCTTCTCACCAGCTCCTTCACAGGTCGCTGGGGGTTTCATTGTCCTGATTTCTGTCCAGCTCAGCTTCTCTTGGGACTCTGTTCTCCAGGCCTTGCTGCTCTCTGCTGGTCTCCATCCTGTGCCCTTCCCCAGCAGATCTGAGATCTGACATTCCTTCCCTTCCCCACACAGGACTGGGGCTGATTTTATGCCCAGAGCTGTGCTGCTGTAGGATCCTTTCCCTTGGGCTGATTCCCATTCCCCTCACAGGCTCTGGGATCCTGTGTGCTCTTGGAACAGTCTGGGACAGGGGAAGGTTTATCCACACCCACACCTGACTTTCTCCTGTCCATCCTGGCGAGGAGTGGGGTTGCCCTTCCCTGCAGGATCCCAGGCAGAAATCTGTGCTGCCCTTCCCTTGTGGCTGCAGGCAAGGCCAGGCTGTGGCCAGGTGGGGAAGGCTCTCCTTGTGCCCAGGCAGGGCTGGGAACACAGGGCTGGAGATGGATGGGACTTGCAGATGAGTCAGGATGTGTTTGGGATCACCCCTGTGCCCAGGCTGGACTCCTCTCCCCTGGCAGTGCCTGCCTGGCAGTGCCACCCCTGGCATGAGACAGTGCCAGAGTGCTCCTGTGTGCCAGGGCCAGCTCTTCCAGAGGGGATCCATCCAGGCTCAGGCAGCAGCAGGGAAAGGCTGGGCTGAGCTCAGCCCCGAGGCTGGGGAGAGGCTGCAGGAGAGCCTGGGAGCAGAGACTGGGCAGCTCAAGGGAAATGGGACACATCCCATCCATGGTTCCTACAGGAAGCTGGGCAGAACAGATCAGCCTGCACCTCTTGGTTTTAGCTCTCCTACAGATGCCTGTTGGAAATTGTTGCAGCTTTTTCACACATATTTTGTGTTGTTGAGGATCCACCACAAGGTGCAGTTTGTACTTCACCAAATCCAATGGTTGTACAGTGATAGTCACGGTAAGGTTTTTTTATATGGAACCTGATGAGGAGAAAAAAGTCAAATTTGGTTACATTCCTGACATGCAGTGAAAGGCAGAGTGGCACCTGGCCTGGCTGCTAAGCTCTGTTACTGTCACTGGGAGCAGGAACTGCCTTGCTGGAATCTCCCTCCCATTCCTCACTTTTGTTCCCCACATCTCCACAAAAGGTTCTGGGCAATGCTTTCCCATCCAGAAACATTCCCCTGCTTTGGTCCCCTCCAGCCAATGGTGCTGACATCCCCCTCTCTCTCTTGTCCCTGCCTCCTGTGTCCTTCCTTTCCCCAGGGAGCTGCATCCAGGCAGATCCTTCCTTCCCCAGCAGAACTCCAGCTGTGTCCTCTCCTGCCATGCCTACAGGACAGCCCTGTGTTCCCTGGCCCTGCAAGGCTCCCTTGCCTTGGCCCAGGCTTGTGCTGAAGCACCTGCACCTCCAGCAATCAGCTTCCCCCACAGCACAGTCCCTGATCTCCCTTGGGCTCTCTGCTCTTTGCTCTGCCTTTGGCATTTTCCTCTTCCCAGACACTGCATGGCAGGGACTTGCTGGAAGGAGCTCACATGGCTGGGTCATGTTCCACGTTGTTGATCCACTTCCACTTCTGCTCCTCTGGAGAGTATCTGAGACCAAGGAAGTAGTAGTTATGTCTTGATTGTGAGAGCAGGTAGCTCTGGAAAGGATGCCAACAATGGAATCACATGAAAATGATATTTTCTTCAGCAGAGGCACAGAAGAATGGACTGTGCATCCATCCACAGCACCTCTGCCCACTGCTCCAGAGATTGCATTTCTCCCTTTTGCAGGCCCCTTATGAAGATACCAAATGTAAGAATACACCTGTGGTGCCATTATGTGTATAATTTGGAGCTGAAAAGGTGTGATTTGATAGCTGGGGACACTTTTCCCTTTGGATGGGAGTGGCAAAGCCTTTTCAGGTTTTGTCCCAGCCATGGCTCTTCCAGAGAAGTGTCTGCTCAAGCTCCATGGCCTGGGTGCTAAATCCCTGGAAAAGCCCAGCCAGCTGGGCAGGGACTTTGCTCCTTGCCATGGGACCAGGCCTGGGCACAGGAGCTTCCAGGGACAGGAGTGCAAGGCCCAGGAGGCCTCTCCCTGTGCAGGCCTTTGCTGCCACTGCCAGGCCTGGGCTGTGCATGGCTGGCAGCAGGTCCCAGAGCCCAAGGCCATGGGACAGGAGCTGGCACAAGTGTCACTGCTGAGCCCTTGGCCTGGCAGCTCCAGCCCCCCGAGCAGCTGCCCCAGGAGTTGGATCTCACCAGCTCTTCCCTGCTGTCAATGACCACCAGTTGTGAGCCCATGGCAGTGCATTCTGCACGGGAGGCATCCCAGTCCATTGCTTTTTTCTCTGTAGAAAAGACGTAGCATTTTCTGCCATGTTTCTTCCATGCTGGGGCGCTGACTGCAGAAGGGAAGAAGAGGTGTGTAAAATCCATGTTGACACTGGACAAAGGATGCCAGAACAATGGAGAGGTCAGAGAGCCCATTCCAGCCCCAGAAATGTCTGTGTGCTCCTGCTGAGCATTGTCAGCAGAGCACCAGGGATCCCCCAGAGCCTCTGGAGCTGATGGCAGCCCAGAATCAGCAGGCAGGAGCCAGACTGGGAGCAGCAGCACAGCAAACATGATCCAGCCTTGCCCAGCTTTGCTCAGGGCATACAGAGAAATGCCCAGGGCACAAAAGCAGCTCCCAGATCCCCACAGTCTGATCTGCCTGATGCAGAATTGGGCAGCAGAGGTGCCACTGGCAGCACCAACATTTGTGTGCATTGCCAGGCAGGGCAGCAGGAGGAGCAGGGAGGGGCAGCTGCAAAGGGGATGGGATTCAGGGAGACAGGGCCTGCAGGAGACACTTTGGTTGGGGATCCAGCAGCTCCTGAAGGGCAGCCTGGAATTGCTCTGAGGTCACAGGCTGGCAATGGAGGGGCCTTGGGAAAGCAGCACAGGCACATTGTCCATCCTGCTCCCTGCAGGGCTGGGTGCCTGAGGGATTGTTCCTCCTTTGCATTTCCGTGCCTCCCACTGCTCTGCTCTGGCAGCACAGAGGCATCAGCTCTTCCCTGGGGAACAGGAATGCAGAGCTGAGCCTGCACTGCTTCCAAAGGAGCTGCAAATGCAAACCCTCCATGGGCTCCAGAGCACACCCTGGGAGTTTCTCAGGGGTAAGGTTTGTGCTCCTCACACGGCAGAGGGTTGTTTTCCTTCTGAACAAACTCCTGACAGAGTTCCTTTTCTCTCCCCCTTAACCATCAATCCAACAGACTTCTGGCAACTCCCTTTGGAAAGACAGAGGATTGCCTACCTGGTGCCCTTTCAGGGATGTGGGACAATGTTGTTGTGTCCTCTTGGTTGGTGGGGGACGATGTTGTTGGGTCCTCTTGAGTGGTAGGGGACAATGTTGTTGTGTCCTCTTGAATGGTGGGGGACGATGTTGTTGAGCCCTTTTGGCTGCCTGCAGTTGGACCATCTGGAATTAAGAACACAATTTCTGCTTGCAAGGAATGGCCACTGTGCCAGGCACTGTCAGAGCTCTGCTGGACCTCTCTGACCCCCATCACCCAACACAGAATGCAAACTCTGCCTCTTTGCTCATGGGTCTACTATAAAAATCATAAAATGGCCATGTTGAGTAAAAGGCAACACTTGAGTTCATTTACACAGCTTGTATCTTAATTATGATTTTGTTCCTTGAGTTCCATCTAGATAACAAGTTTCTTAATGTATATAAATTTCAGGTCACTAAAGCAGTACTGAACCCACAAAAGAGCTTTAACTAAAGCCAGCCCTGGATGCAAGTGTAATGACTCCTCTTTCAATGTTAAAGCTGCAGTAAATGCTAATTACACTTTGTTACTTTGTGCTGCTTTGAATTTATTTAATTTTTCCCTTCCTTGGTTGTTAGACATTTTATAAATGTTAGGACACTGTCAGATATCAATCCCAAAATATTTGCTTTTAAAATTAAGAATGACTTGCCTCCCCCAGCCCTGTTTATTGAGTTCCAAGGGTCAATGGCTTTGCCATGTCTCCCCCATGTGCATCTCTGAGGAAGTGACAAACTGTGGGACTTGGGAGTCATTGGTTGTGGCAGCATCTCAAGTTTTCTCAGCTACCAAAGGATGGAAAGAAGAAATGACATGTGAAATTTAAAGGTGAAACCTTGATATAATTCAGAGGAAGAATCAAATGGATTTTTCCTGGTGTGGATAAGAATACATTTTCCACCAGATATCATTTATCAGTTAATGTAAGTTAAAAATTGTTATGAACTCAGTGCAGAGACTCAGCACAAGGTTTTAATTGAAATAAGCTGCAAATAGATTCTATTCATTTCCAACTTGATGCTTTTTTGAAATGAGATTAAATTCAAAATATTGTAAGATTTTTGGTGTCATATCCCTATGCCATAAGACAACATCATCACCTTGAAATATTCTCAAGGATTGCAATCATAAGACCAAAAGGCATTATTTGATCCTCACTGGTTTCTTCAAAATATTTGCATCATTAATATGTCAGTGTTTGATCATTGTTGTTTTCCCTTTTGTCATAGATTTTTTTCTTTTGGAATTTTGAACCTTCAAACACCTTTGGCTTTTTGCAGATTTCCTTCTACAGCCATGGGAGGCTAAAAACTGTTGTCCTTGGCTTTCACACCAGACTTCCATTCCTCCTGCCTTTGGATGTTATGGCCTGGACATCAGGCAGTGGCAGAGAGACACAAATTAATTGCCAGTGTTACATTTCTAGCAGGACTTACGTGGGAGTGTCCAAGACAGGGTGAGGGCCACTACAATGGGAACCAGGACAACAACCAGGACAGACACTTGTGTTCTGGAACAATGGCTTTGACCTGCAGAGGGACAGAAACATAAAGATCAGGGAAAGAGCTGGACAGAGCCCCTTTGCCCTGCATTCCAAGGTGCCTTTTCAGGCTCCCACTGGGACTCTGGAGCATTCCAGGTTGGCAGGCTGGAGCCAGGCTCAATGTCCTGGTGCTTCCCCACTGGCTCTGGAGCCCTGTGCTCAGGGAACTGAACAGATCCCAACCTGCCATGGCTTTGAGGACATGGAAAAGCTGGAGAGCCGTCATTCAGGAAAGGGAGATGGATCCAGCCTGTTTCAGGAAGTGCAGAAGGTGCTTAATATGCAAAACTGTAGCTGGTTTTATAGAAGAAGAGCAACCCTGCATGCCAGCCAAGCAAAGCAGGGAATTCATTCCCCACTTGCCATGGGCTGGCAGGGTTTCAGCCAGGCCCAGGAGAGCAGCTTCCATCCCAAGGAACAGTGGCTTGGGAAGAGGGAATTTCCTGGAGAACTGCCAAACTGGGTTAGTGAGGGGGCTCTGGCAGTCAGAATTTTGTCTGGATGTGAGGAAGAGGCACCATCCCTCAGAGCTGGATGGTATTTAAAGAGCCCTGCCCTGTGACCTAGAAGGGATCTGGGATCCCTGATGCCAACACTTTGCATTTTCATCCTGTCTGATGAAATTACATGGCATTAATTAAACTGAGTTTCCAGCACTGAAACAATTTAGACTTATAAAAATTAATTCAATAACAAATATTCTTATTCATGCTCCAAACCTGTCTCCCAGATCCAAGGGAACTGGCTGCCATTCTCTCCCATAGAAGCTGCACTGGGAACATTTCCTTGGTCTCCCAAGATTCTTTGTGTAATTTGGTATCAGAGGTGCTTCATGCAGAGGTTTTTGTGTGAGGCCCTTGGTGCCATTGAGTTTCTAAACTAATTTCCATGATTTAGTCAGAATCTGTGATTGATTGTGGGAGTGTCTCCAGTTTGCTCAACTATCAAAGGATGGAAAGTAATGAGCAAAACCATCTGAAATTTAAAACTGATTCCTTGAAAACTTTCAAAGGAAGTACCACATGGCTCTGATTCTTTGTTGTGGATGGAACATATGATGTTTTCTTTTTCTAAAAGATAATGTGTTGTTATAAATTGGGTATGCATGTAGAAATTGAGCATGTAGAAATTGAGCAAAAGGCTTTTATTTGAATAAGGAGAAAACAACTGCCTTTAAGATGTAACTTTGAACTTTGCTGTCTTTTTCAAATGAATTTTTATTCTAAATTTTATAAAGATTTTTGGCGTCACATCTTAATGCCACAATAAATTATCATTGCCTTGATATATTCTCACCTATGCCCATTAACATGCCAACAGGCATTATCTTATTTTGTTTCCTGAAAGCATTTGTATAATAAATTCCTCAGTGTTTCAATATTGTCAGTTTTCACTTCTGTTTTTTTCTTTATTTTTCTTTTGCAATTTTAAACTTTCAAAACACTCTATTCTCTTGCGCATTTCCTCTTACAGCCATGCTTGGCAAAAACCTGCTGTCCTTTACCTTCACACCAGACTTCTCTTCCTGCTGGCCTTGGATGTCCCGGCCTGCACCTCAGTCAGTGGCAGAGAGACACAAATTAATTGCTGTTATTGCATTTATAGCACTTACATGGGAGTATCTGACACACAACAAGGAGCAGGAGCACGATTATCTCAGTGACCAGGATAGCAACTCTTGTTGTGGAACAACAACTTCTTCCTAGAGAGACACAGAAACAAGTAAAAATCCACCTTTCCCCTGCATTCCAAGGTGCCTTTTCAGGCTCCCTCTGGGACTCTGGAGCATTCCAGGTTGGCAGGCTGGAGCCAGGCTCAATGTCCTGGTGCTTCCCCACTGGCTCTGGAGCCCTGTGCTCAGGGAACTGAACAGATCCCAACCTGCCATGGCTTTGAGGAGAGGGGAAAAGCAGGAGAGTCCTCCAAGGCCTGGACTGCAGAAGGACACACAGAGGGTGGGTGGGTGAGAGAGGGAGCTGCCTGAAGGAGAGGGGGCTCAGTAAAGAGGAGCTAAAAAGGGCTGCTCAGAGAGAGTGGGATCCAGGTACAAAGCCACTCTTTACTGAAAGGTAGAGATCAGTACCTGGGAAGCTTTGTGCACAAAATAAGAAAAGAGTTGGTAGATATTTTCCAAAATTCACAAGAAGAGAAACATTAAAATATTATTGAAAATGTGGAAAAATTTGAAATTGCAATGAAAGTGAACATTTATTCAGGTGACATCAATTGTGGTTTCCTGTCAAGTTAGCTGAGAATGCATTGGTCAAAAGAGGTTAAAACCCAATTTCCTGGGATATTAATAACTCCAGTTATCTGAAAAGAGATGCAGAGGGTTCACACTTTGTCCAAAAGACAAGCAATGGATGGCAAGAAATAATTTCTACCTGAGTGAAAGCAGGGTTAGAAAGAAAGGAAAGAAAGATGAAAATGAAATACAGAGACACACTGTATGAAGTCTGTTAATTTTTAGGATGCACTTTTATGGCAGATATTGCAAAACCAAATCAAATATATATGTAACGATTTTAAACTCATTAAAGAGTTTTAAATTCATTAAAGAAAGAGAAATCCTTGGTTAGAATTTTGTGAAGTGTTTGATCCCAAATCAGACTAAAGCTGTCCATGAAACATTTTTGCACACTGGTGCATTCAACAAGCAGTTGGCACAGCCAGAGCAGGAGCAGAAGCCCCCAGGCAGTGCCTGCTGTGCTCAGGGAGCAGGAGCAGCTGTGCAGGAGACTGCTGTGAGCACCAGCAACAGCAGCCACTCCATCCTGAGCAGTTTGCTGCAGCAGTCTCAGTCTGCTGGGGGACAACAGGCCAGGGCCAGCAGCAATGGATGTTCAGCTCTGGAATGCTCTCCAAAATGGATAAAAACTACTCTCAATCTCACCCCAGAGACACTGCCTCACACTTCTTTCTTAGCAAGAGAAAAGTAGATCTCCCAACAACTTGCCTTTGTAAATATCAACAACCCTCTCTGGACGCTCCAGCTCCAGTTTTGCAGCCCTGGCCCTCATGTTTCCCTTGGGCTCTTTGGGGCTTTGGTGCTGCAAGGAACTCTCTCAAGAGATGTGGGAGAGAGAGTGGAGAATGCAAAGAAAGCTCAGTGCCCAGCACTGGACCTACCTTGGCCATCAGGGATGGTGTGTAGCCTGGCTCTGGGTGCTTCAGGCAAGTTCAGGTCAGAGTCAATGACATTTTCTGCCATTCTGGTTCCACTCTGTTCTCTCCTGCCTCGGCTGTTGTGACAGTGACACTCTGGGCTGGGCACGACTCAGAGCTCCCTCCCCTCTCCAACCTTCAGCAGGAAGTTCTTGACTCTTCCGGTCACACCTCAATGTCTAATTGAAGAGAAGTCTATTTCTACTTCATCTTTTGAAGGCACATGGTTTTATGTCAGGAACATAAAATACAAGTTCATTATTTCCATGTTATTTTCTGAAAAATCCCTTCCCCAGGATTTCTTCTCCTGGGAAGTTGAGAAGCCTCAGAAAAGAATGAAAACAATCAGACTCTGAGGGGTCAGTCACGAGCTTTCATTATCATACTTGTGAAGCCTTCTGAAGTCTCCCTTCTCTTTCTTTAGTATAGTTTTAGTATATAATTTCTTTTAATATAATATAATAAAATTATTGTTGAAGATTGCAATGCAAGCTGTTTTCAATTACCATGTGTATGGCAGATTGTCTTTTGTCAAGTGGGCAGTTTGCCTTGTCTCTCTCTCTGAGTGACCACAATCACTCCTCCCTCAGGAGGGGACATCTGTTGATAACAGGCATTGAATGTCAGTGCATGACTGATAAGAACTGTAACATCCCAGGGTGAGATGCTCCGCCCAGAGGGAGGAGCCAAGCATTGCTGCCCAGATATAATCCAGAGGTTTTGATACACCAGGATGTGGGAATCCATAAAGTAGAGGGTTTTTAGGAAATGGTTAAAAAAGAGTATTTAGGCCTCAGGATGTGGCCCGAAGTTCTGTTACAGCAGAAAAGTTTCCCAAGCAAGCAGAAAAGTTTCCCAAGCAGTAGACATGACAAATATCAATAGGACTCTGTAGATGTGGCTTTAGGATGGCAACAAGTTTATTTAATGTATATCTTTAGAAGGTTACTGTGAATAGAGCTCTGTTCTTTGTCTTTTATGAACCAGTCTTTGTTTTAACTACTCTTACGTATGTTTTATAAGATTGGATGGAAAGCTTGTCAATATGTCTTGTTTTGGTGTGATTGGTTGAAATCTAAACTGAGATGGTTTTATGTCATTCCGTTTTACCCCACCTTCGTGGACATTTTCCTTTAGGCCAGCATGCTGTTAACATCTAACAATGTTCTGAGGCTGATGTACTAATAAACAAAAAAGGCTGGTCTGAATTTGTCCAGTGTGGTCCATATTTGGACTTTTTGCCGCGGCAAGTGGGTTCCTCTCTTAAGACGTGGGTTCCTGAAACCATTGGATCTATAGCTACCCTTGTGCTCCGGCTAACTGGTGCCCCGTGTGAGGACATTCCGTGTGAGGAAGCCCCGTTCGAGGACGTAGATTAGAAGAAAAAAGAAAAAATCCTGGATTTCCCGGCCGCTGGAGACCCAAGTGTTAATCAGGAGGACTGTATCATCTCTCCCGCCGAGGCCAAGAAATTTGTAAGTAACTTTTCTCGGGAGAGCGCTTGGGTAACGGTTTTTTGTGTTAAAAGAAAA
The DNA here is from genome assembly GCF_028769735.1 of Zonotrichia leucophrys gambelii. Lineage (NCBI taxonomy): Eukaryota > Metazoa > Chordata > Aves > Passeriformes > Passerellidae > Zonotrichia > Zonotrichia leucophrys. The sequence goes on along the minus strand of NC_088170.1, from coordinate 14,275,648 downwards.
CAAAAATGGGAACGAACTTATCAAAAGTTGAATGGGATGTTTTTTATCCATTAGAGACATTGTTACAAGAAAAAGGGCACTCTGAAGTTTCAAAAATTGAGCTTAAAAACTTACTTATATGGGTTAAAACAAATACGCAAGATTTAAATTTACAGTCTGCCTTTACTTTTCATTTTTGGGATCAGATAAACTGGAGGATTTATAATCTAGTCACTCTTAAAAAAGATGAAAGTCTAAGAGAATTGATGCCCATTGCACGAGCCCTGATGGAATGTTTTAAACAAACTGACAATAATAAGGTGAACTCGGATTCAGAAAACCAAGCTTCTGGCTCTGTCTCTTTAAATTCCAGTAAACCTGAGACTGTGTGTGTTTCGGAGAATGTAACAAATGTTGTTTCAAATGCTGATTTGAACTCCACTGAGAAAAATCTCCCTTCTCTCTCTCTGGGAAAGAATGAGACTTTTTCGGACTCTTCGTCGCGTTGTTCTGTTAATGTAAAAATATGTGATTTTTGTAAGGGGAAGGGACAAAATGTATTGAAAATGTAAAGGAGAGAGTGAATGTATTTCCTAAAATTGGTTGTGCAGAGACACTGAAAGCTGGTTTAGATTGTGATATGCCTGAAGTGGAAACTGAGGGTGTTTCTTCCACTCGGGAAATTTTGGTTTCTGGGGGTTCTGGGAATTCTTTTTCAGTTAAGCAAAAACCTGGTTTTTATGGTAATCCTCAATCCATAAGTACAAAGAAAGAAAAATTGGCTTTAATTCAAAAGATAGAGTCCTTTGAAAGAATGGATAACTCTCAAAAACCTGAAAAAACACGGGTTGAGTTTTTTCCTCATTGCTGTGATCCTAATTCTTGTATTTTAAAACAAAACCATGTAAGTTTAAAACCTAGATTTGTAGATTCTTCAGCTGAGTTTTTCTTGGCAAGGAGACAATGTGAAACTTGTAGTAAAGTAGCAAATTCAAAATTAGAGCGTAGCAATGTTCCCAGAACAAGAGAACACACCTCTGTCTCGGCCCCTCTAGGCCAAGCTTCGGAAGAAGTGTGTTGTTTGTTAGAGTCCACCCCTGCCTTTCATAGCAGAGTTCCAAGGGGGGCGTGTTGCTTAGAAGTTTCTGAAAAAAATTTAGAGGTGTGTTCTCATGATCAAGTTAGCCGGCCTCCCAGAATTGGCCGAGCTCCCAGAATTGGCAGAATTCCCAGACAAGAGCACAGTGTTCCTCCTGTCAGAGCCAGAGTGACTAGAAGGTTTAGATTTAATGATTCAAGATCAGAAAATGTACTGATTAGAAGCAAAAAGAATATTCATACTGTCATTGATCAAAGTGACAATTCTAATTCTCCATTAAAATTACCTGATTAGTCATACATTAATCAAAAACTAGAAAGAGATTCGGATTTAAAGAAACAATATCTTGCCTTACCAGTGAAATATGGAATTCCAATCAAGGTGACTTTTTACCTGTCATAAAATGTGATTGTTATGATATATATGATCTGCTAATGTCTTGTTGTACAAGTTTTGTCCTCAGTTCACAGAAATTTTCAGGATTCAAGATTCTATTACTACATGGATGATCTGCTCATCACAGCCTCAACGCAGACGGAGATGCAGCAAACCTATGCTGGTGTTGGGACTGACATCCAAAAGGCTGGACTTGACATTTCTACAACTAAACTCCAAGGATGCAACAAAGACCCAAGGCTGAGACATCAACTCTTCAAAGAAGACAACCTCGACACTGGACTCTGACTGTGGTTCGAGTTTTTCAGCTTTTCCCTCAATCTTTTAATTTAATTTAATTAATAGAAGGTTCAATTTTAAAGGATGTTAGCAATGAGACTTTACATCGTTGGCTTTCCTGTCTTTTTACAACTTTGCAATATAGAACTAATCCATGTTTTGTTTCTCACATTAGGGCATTCATGTTTCCGTGGACCCGTTTTCTGGTGCAGCTTTTGCTTCCCTTCACACAGGTGAAACCGGCAGTCATGCCTGTCATCATTTCCTGCAAGCTTTTGCTTCATTGGGTGTACCCCAAGAAGTGAAGACTGACAACGGTCCCGCATACATATCTCAAAAATTGGCCACATTTTTAAATGAATGGGGTGTTCGGCACATTTTTGGTATTCCCCACTCTCCCACAAGCCAAGCAATCATTGAAAGAACACATCAAACCCTAAAACGCATATTAGATCAACAGAGAGGGGGAACGGAGGTCACCCCACAGATGAGACTGAACAAGGCTCTGTATGTTTTTAATTTTCTAAACAGTTCAAGTACGGAGCCAGATCCACCAATTTTTAGACACTTTTCAAATAATAAACAGGCAAAATTAAAAGAACATCCTCCTGTTTTAATTAAAAACCCTGACTCTGGACAGATGGAAGGTCCGTTTCAATTAATAACGTGGGGCAAAGGGTATGCTTCTGTCTCCACAGGTGCTGGAATCAAGTGGGTTCCTGCCAAAAACGTCAAACCATATCGTACTTCAGAACCTGCAGTCGAGTCCAGAACCGAGGAAGCAAGTACGCAGACGTGAACCGAATCGAAAGATCCCGGGGCTCGCTTGACATCTCTTGTGCCTGACGTTCTTTATACATCGGTGGAACCCATGAACTCTGAATTTGTGTCAATGTTGTTTATGAGTATACTAATTGAATGCTGAATGTTTGTTCAACAGTCTTAATTTTTGACAAAGGTTTAAATTAGAGATTTTGTGTAGAAAAAATTCTGCCAAGACTTAGTTCATGAAAGAGATGGAGCAAGTTCAAATAGTATATTTGTCTTGCTTGATTTTAATTGTTTTTTGTCGTGCAGATTTTCCTGTGGATCAACCGAAAACAAATGTTTGGGTGACCTTAGCCAAGGCTGCCGGATCAGATACTATATGTCTATCAAATTCAGAACCAGAAAAGCCTTTTTCAACCTGTTTGGTTGGTGTGCCAGTGAAAGAGTTGCCTTTGGTCAAAAAACAATCCAATGGTAGGCCAGATAGAATTGACAATGGAAACAATCCTTCTTTCAATTGGAACATTTGGTCCAAAAAACTTCTCAGGGCAGCATCTGAACATCAAGAATTGGAAATCCTTGGTTCTTTGACCATGGATTTTTGTTTTACTTTTATGACTCGTGCCTGGCGAAAAGGTGATCCCCCAAAGTTTAGTGTTACTCCTCATTATTTTGCATATAAAATTTTGAGGTTTTGGTGTAATGTTTCAAATAGTTGGGATGTGTTTCCAGGGACGGATCAATATCCACGGCAATTGCCGAAAGGGTATTGGTTCATTTGCGGAGACAGGGCTTGGCAAGGTATTCCAGCTCACCTTGAAGGTGGTCCTTGTAGCATTGGTATGCTCACCATAATTGCCCCCACTGCCAAAGCAGTGATGAAAAAGAAACAAAGGAGAACGAGAGCTGTTCCTCATTATGATGAGAACTGTCAGAGTGATTTTATGCCTTGGAATGCCGCCAGAAGGGTTTCAGCAGGTATATTTTTACCCCAATTGGCCTCAGCAGTGGCATTGAAACAATTAGATAGAGTTGGATGTTGGCTGAGCAAACAAGCTAATGCCACATCCTCTGCAATCAGTGATATGTTGACCGATGTTGATAGTATTAGACATGCTACTCTTCAAAACAGAGCAGCCATTGATTTTCTTTTACTGGCACAAGGGCATGGTTGTGAGGAATTCGAAGGATTGTGTTGTATGAATTTGTCTGACCATTCTGAATCCATTCACAAAAGCATTCAAAAACTGAAGGATCTGACAGTCCAAATTAAAGATGATGGAAGTTCCTGGTTGGATGATTTGTTTCAAAAATGGAGTTTTGCACCTTGGCTAAGGCAACTTTGCAAGATAGGTCTTTATGTACTAGGTGTTCTAATACTGATATGTATAGTGGTACCTTGTGTACTTTGTTGTGTTCGGCGAATGATGAACCGAACAGTCCGTGAAGTTTTCGTCATACAAGCAGGAGATTTAGGAAATAGAAGCACAGAGAGTGTTCGGAATCTCACGAAAGCAGTAGATGAAGGTATAGACATGAACGAAGGTTTTGAATTAAGGCCTTGGAATCGACCAGAGTTTTTTGAACAATGACTTGTAACTGTTACCAAACGTGATTCATATCTCTTTCAAGGATGGGGTCATCACAGCATTAAGTTGCTGTGCCGTAATGTAGCAGTGCTTTAGTGCGGATAGGTCTCCAAGAGATGATAAGCAGAAATTTTACAGTAGAGCTATGAAACGCAAGTAGTAAGCGACAAGAAAATGAAAGATTCTGGGTCAAACAGAGAGGGGGAAATGTGGGAATCCATAAAGTTAGAGGGTTTTTAGGAAATGGTTAAAAAAGAGTATTTAGGCCTCAGGATGTGGCCCGAAGTTCTGTTACAGCAGAAAAGTTTCCCAAGCAGTAGACGTGACAAATAACAATAGGACTCTGTAGATGTGGCTTTAGGATGGCAACAAGTTTATTTAATGTATATCTTTAGAAGGTTACTGTGAATAGAGCTCTGTTCTTTGTCTTTTATGAACCAGTCTTTGTTTTAACTACTCTTACGTATGTTTTATAAGATTGGATGGAAAGCTTGTCAATATGTCTTGTTTTGGTGTGATTGGTTGAAATCTAAACTGAGATGGTTTTATGTCATTCCGTTTTACCCCACCTTCGGGGACATTTTCCTTTAGGCCAGCATGCTGTTAACATCTAACAATGTTCTGAGGCTGATGTACTAATAAACAAAAAAGGCTGGTCTGAATTTGTCCAGTGTGGTCCATATTTGGACTTTTTGCCGCGGCAAGTGGGTTCCTCTCTTAAGACGTGGGTTCCTGAAACCATTGGATCTATAGCTACCCTGGTGCTCCGGCAAACTGGTGCCCCGTGTGAGGACATTCCGTGTGAGGAAACCCCGTTCGAGGACGTAGATTAGAAGAAAAAATCCTGGATTTCCCGGCTGCTGGAGACCCAAGTGTTAATCAGGAGGACTGTATCATCTCTCCCGCCGAGGCCAAGAAATTTGTAAGTAACTTTTCTCGGGAGAGTGCTTGGGTAACGGTTTTTTGTGTTAAAAGAAAACAAAAATGGGAACGAACTTATCAAAAGTTGAATGGGATGTTTTTTATCAATTAGAGACATTGTTACAAGAAAAAGGGCACTCTGAAGTTTCAAAAATTGAGCTTAAAAACTTACTTATATGGGTTAAAACAAATACGCAAGATTTAAATTTACAGTCTGCCTTTACTTTTCATTTTTGGGATCAGATAAACTGGAGGATTTATAATCTAGTCACTCTTAAAAAAGATGAAAGTCTAAGAGAATTGATGCCCATTGCACGAGCCCTGATGGAATGTTTTAAACAAACTGACAATAATAAGGTGAACTCGGATTCAGAAAACCAAGCTTCTGGCTCTGTCTCTTTAAATTCCAGTAAACCTGAGACTGTGTGTGTTTCGGAGAATGTAACAAATGTTGTTTCAAATGCTGATTTGAACTCCACTGAGAAAAATCTCCCTTCTCTCTCTCTGGGAAAGAATGAGACTTTTTCGGACTCTTCGTCGCGTTGTTCTGTTAATGTAAAAATATGTGATTTTTGTAAGGGGGAAGGGACAAAATGTATTGAAAATGTAAAGGAGAGAGTGAATGTATTTCCTAAGATTGGTTGTGCGGGGACACTGAAAGCTGGTTTAGATTGTGATATGCCTGAAGAGGAAACTGAGGGTGTTTCTTCCACTCGGGAAATTTTGGTTTCTGGGGGTTCTGGGAATTCTTTTTCAGTTAAGCAAAAACCTGGTTTTTATGGTAATCGTCAATCCATAGGTACAGAGAAAGAAAAATTGGCTTTAATTCAAAGGATGGAGTCCTTTGAAAGGATGGATAACTCTCAAAAACCTGAAAAAACACGGGTTGAGTTTTTTCCTCATTGCTGTGATCCTAATTCTTGTATTTTAAAACAAAACCATGTAAGTTTAAAGCCTGGATTTGTGGATTCTTCAGCTGAGTTTTTCTTGGCAGGGAGACAATGTGAAACTTGTGGTAAAGTAGCAAATTCAAGGTTAGAGCGTGGCAATGTTCCCAGAACAGGGGAACACGCCTCTGTCTCGGCCCCTTTGGGCCGGGCTTCGGAGGAGGTGTGTTGTTTGTTGGAGTCCACCCCTGCCTTTCATGGCAGGGTTCCAAGGGGGGCGTGTTGCTTGGAGGTTTCTGAAAAAAATTTAGAGGCGTGTTCTCATGATCAGGTAGGCTGGCCTCCCGGAATTGGCCCAGCTCCCGGAATTGGCAGAATTCCCGGACAAGAGCACAGTGTTCCTCCTGTCAGGGCCAGAGTGACTGGAAGGTTTGGATTTAATGATTCAGGATCAGAAAATGTACTGATTAGAAGCAAAGGGAATGTTCATACTGTCATTGATCAAAGTGACAATTCTGATTCTCCATTAAAATTACCGGATTGGTCATACATTAATCAGAAACTAGAAAGAGATTCGGATTTAAAGAAACAATATCTTGCCTTACCAGTGAAATATGGAATTCCAATCAAGGTGACTTTTTACCTGTCATAAAATGTGATTGTTATGATATATATGATCTGCTAATGTCTTGTTGTACAAGTTTTGTCCTCAGTTCACAGAAATTTTCAGGATTCAAGATTCTATTACTACATGGATGATCTGCTCATCACAGCCTCAACGCAGACGGAGATGCAGCAAACCTATGCTGGTGTTGGGACTGACATCCAAAAGGCTGGACTTGACATTTCTACAACTAAACTCCAAGGATGCAACAAAGACCCAAGGCTGAGACATCAACTCTTCAAAGAAGACAACCTCGTCACTGGACTCTGGACACTGGACTCTGACTGTGGTTCGAGTTTTTCAGCTTTTCCCTCAATCTTTTAATTTAATTTAATGAATAGAAGGTTCAGTTTTAAAGGATGTTAGCAATGAGACTTTACATCGTTGGTTTTCCTGTCTTTTTACAACTTTGCAATATAGAACTAATCCATGTTTTGTTTCTCACATTAGGGCATTCATGTTTCCGTGGACCCGTTTTCTGGTGCAGCTTTTGCTTCCCTTCACACAGGTGAAACCGGCAGTCATGCCTGTCATCATTTCCTGCAAGCTTTTGCTTCATTGGGTGTACCCCAAGAAATGAAAACTGACAACGATCCCGCATACATATCTCAAAAATTGGCCACATTTTTAAATGAATGGGGTGTTCGGCACATTTTTGGTATTCCCCACTCTCCCACAAGCCAAGCAGTCATTGAAAGAACACATCAAACCCTAAAACGCATATTAGATCAACAGAGAGGGGGAACGGAGGTCACCCCACAGATGAGACTGAACAAGGCTCTGTATGTTTTTAATTTTCTAAACAGTTCAAGTACGGAGCCAGATCCACCAATTTTTAGACACTTTTCAAATAATAAACAGGCAAAATTAAAAGAACATCCTCCTGTTTTAATTAAAAACCCTGACTCTGGACAGATGGAAGGTCCGTTTCAATTAATAACGTGGGGCAAAGGGTATGCTTCTGTCTCCACAGGTGCTGGAATCAAGTGGGTTCCTGCCAAAAACGTCAAACCATATCGTACTTCAGAACCTGCAGTCGAGTCCAGAACCGAGGAAGCAAGTACGCAGACGTGAACCGAATCGAAAGATCCCGGGTCTCGCCTGACATCTCTTGTGCCTGACGTTCTTTATACATCGGTGGAACCCATGAACTCTGAATTTGTGTCAATGTTGTTTATGAGTATACTAATTGAATGCTGAATGTTTGTTCAACAGTCTTAATTTTTGACAAAGGTTTAAATTAGAGATTTTGTGTAGAAAAAATTCTGCCAAGACTTAGTTCATGAAAGAGATGGAGCAAGTTCAAATAGTATATTTGTCTTGCTTGATTTTAATTGTTTTTTGTCGTGCAGATTTTCCTGTGGATCAACCGAAAACAAATGTTTGGGTGACCTTAGCCAAGGCTGCCGGATCAGATACTATATGTCTATCAAATTCAGAACCAGAAAAGCCTTTTTCAACCTGTTTGGTTGGTGTGCCAGTGAAAGAGTTGCCTTTGGTCAAAAAACAATCCAATGGTAGGCCAGGTGGAACTGACAATGGAAACAATCCCTCTTTCAATTGGAACATTTAGTCCAAAAAACTTCTCAGGGTAGCATCTGAACTTCAAGAATTGTAAATACTTGGTTCTTTGACCATGGATTTTTGTTTTACTTTTATGACTCGTGCCTGGCGAAAAGGTGATCCCCCAAAGTTTAGTGTTACTCCTCATTATTTTGCATATAAAAATTTGAGGTTTTGGTGTAATGTTTCAAACAGTTGGGATGTGTTTCCGGAGACGGATCAATATCCACGGCAATTGCCGAAAGGGTATTGGTTCATTTGCGGAGACAGGGCTTGGCAAGGCATTCCAGCTCACCTTGAAGGTGGCCCTTGTATCATTGGTATGCTCACCATAATTGCCCCCACTGCCAAAGCAGTGATGAAAAAGAAACAAAGGAGAACGAGAGCTGTTCCTCATTATGATGAGAACTGTCAGAGTGATTTTATGCCTTGGAATGCCGCCAGAAGGGTTTCAGCAGGTATATTTTTACCCCAATTGGCTTCAGCAGTGGCATTGAGACAATTAGATAGAGTTGGATGTTGGGTGAGCAAACAAGCTAATGCCACATCCTCTGCAATCAGTGATATGTTGACCGATGTTGATAGTATTAGACATGCTACTCTTCAAAACAGAGCAGCCATTGATTTTCTTTTACTGGCACAAGGGCATGGTTGTGAGGAATTTGAAGGATTGTGTTGTATGAATTTGTCTGACCATTCTGAATCCATTCACAAAAGCATTCAAAAACTGAAGGATCTGACAGTCCAAATTAAAGAAGATGGAAGTTCCTGGTTGGATGATTTGTTTCAAAAATGGAGTTTTGCACCTTGGCTAAGGCAACTTTGCAAGATAGGTCTTTATGTACTAGGTGTTCTAATACTGATATGTATAGTGGTACCTTGTGTACTTTGTTGTGTTCGGCGAATGATGAACCGAACAGTCCGTGAAGTTTTCGTCATACAAGCAGGAGATTTAGGAAATAGAAGCACAGAGAGTGTTCGGAATCTCACGAAAGCAGTAGATGAAGGTATAGACATGAACGAAGGTTTTGAATTAAGGCCTTGGAATCGACCAGAGTTTTTTGAACAATGACTTGTAACTGTTACCAAACGTGATTCATATCTCTTTCAAGGATGGGGTCATCACAGCATTAAGTTGCTGTGCCGTAATGTAGCAGTGCTTTAGTGCGGATAGGTCTCCAAGAGATAATAAGCAGAAATTTTGCAGTAGAGCTATGAAACGCAAGTAGTAAGTGACAAGAAAATGAAAGATTCTAAATCAAACAGAGAGGGGAAATGTTGGAATCCATAAAGTTAGAAGGTTTTTAGGAAATGGTTAAAAAAGAGTATTTAGGCCTCAGGATGTGGCCCGAAGTTCTGTTACAGCAGAAAAGTTTCCCAAGCAAGCAGAAAAGTTTCCCAAGCAGTAGACGTGACAAATAACAATAGGACTCTGTAGATGTGGCTTTAGGATGGCAACAAGTTTATTTAATGTATATCTTTAGAAGGTTACTGTGAATAGAGCTCTGTTCTTTGTCTTTTATGAACCAGTCTTTGTTTTAACTACTCTTACGTATGTTTTATAAGATTGGATGGAAAGCTTGTCAATATGTCTTGTTTTGGTGTGATTGGTTGAAATCTAAACTGAGATGGTTTTATGTCATTCCGTTTTACCCCACCTTCGTGGACATTTTCCTTTAGGCCAGCATGCTGTTAACATCTAACAATGTTCTGAGGCTGATGTACTAATAAACAAAAAAGGCTGGTCTGAATTTGTCCAGTGTGGTCCATATTTGGACTTTTTGCCGCGGCAAGTGGGTTCCTCTCTTAAGACGTGGGTTCCTGAAACCATTGGATCTATAGCTACCTTGGTGCACCGACACAGGACAGTTTTCTCCACTGGAATCTCCAGAGGAACGGCAGCTGCCTCTTTCTTCAGAGGAAGAATACATCCTTCTCTACAGGAACCCCTGCCCCAGCAGAACCCCACCTGATACTTCAGGAGGACTGCAGCCACATTTCCAATTGGTCTGCTACCAAAACCCTGACCCACAGGGTGTCAGGTTGGGATCTGACTCTGTCACTGTTGTTCTTGTGTACTGCATTGTTTTATTTTTTCCTTTTATTCATTTCCTTCCCTATTAAAGATCCGTTATTTCCTGCTCCCATATTTTTGCCTGAGAGCCCCTTAATTTAAAATTTACAGAAATTCAGAGGGTTGGGGAGGGTTTACATTCTCCATTTTGGGGGAGGCTCCTGCCTTCCGTAGCAGACTCCTGTCTTTCCAAGCCAAGACAATTCTAAATCAGCCTTCTGAGAACATGGAGTCAAATTGTCATCCCTCACCTCATCCTGGGAACCTCACAACACCACAGTTCATGGTTTCCCTGAGGTCGCCTGTGTTGGGAAGTGGTTCTGGATTGCAAGTGTCTGGAGTTCCCAAAGCTTCACCCACCCACACACAAGGACTGCTTTGTGTTTTGGAAAGAAAAGCTTTATTCCATGCAATGGAGAGGAGAGGAACTGTACAGGGGCCCAGCAGTCAGCCCAGACACCTGAGGGCAGCTCTCTGGGGGGACCCAGAGCACATCCATAGAGCTGCCCTGTCCTGTGACCAATCTCCAAGGAAAAGAGGGCAGAGCACTGTGTTGCCATTCCCTGTGGGTCACGCTCATGCTTCTCACCAGCTCCTTCACAGGTCACTGTGGCTTTCATTGTCCTGTTTTCTGTCCAGCTCAGCTTCTCTTGGGACTCTGTTCTCCAGGCCTTGCTGCTCTCTGCTGATCTCCATCCTGTGCCCTTCCCCAGTAGATCTGAGATCTTAATTTCCTTGCCTTCCCCACAAAGGACTGGGGCTGATATTGTGCCCAGAGCTGTTCTGCTGTAGGATCCTTTCCCTTGGGAAGATTCCCATTCCCCTCCCAGGCTCTGGGATCCTGTGTGCTCTTGGAACAGTCTGGGACAGGGGAAGGTTTATCCACACCCACACCTGACTTTCTCCTGTCCATCCTGGCGAGGAGTGGGGTTGCCCTTCCCTCCAGGATCCCAGGCAGAAATCTGTGCTGCCCTTCCCTTGTGGCTGCAGGCAAGGCCAGGCTGTGGCCAGGTGGGGAAGGCTCTCCTTGTGCCCAGGCAGGGCTGGGAACACAGGGCTGGAGATGGATGGGACTTGCAGATGAGTCAGGATGTGTTTGGGATCACCCCTGTGCCCAGGCTGGACTCCTCTCCCCTGGCAGTGCCTGCCTGGCAGTGCCACCCCTGGCATGAGACAGTGCCAGAGTGCTCCTGTGTGCCAGGGCCAGCTCTTCCAGAGGGGATCCATCCAGGCTCAGGCAGCAGCAGGGAAAGGCTGGGCTGAGCTCAGCCCCGAGGCTGGAGAGAGGCTGCAGGAGAGCCTGGGAGCAGAGACTGGGCAGCTCAAGGGAAATGGGACACATCCCATCCATGGTTCGTACACAAAGCTGGGCAGAACAGATCAGCCTGCACAGGTTGGTTTTAGCTCTCCTACAGATGCCTGTCGGAAATTGTTGCAGCTTTTTCACACATATTTTGTGTTGTTGAGGATCCACCACATGGTTCAGTTTGTACTTCACCAAATCCAATGACAGTGCAGTGATAGTCATGGTAAGGTCCAATTATACGGAACCTGAATAGGGAAAAAAAGTCAAATTTGGTTACATTCCTGACATGCAGTGAAAGGCAGAGTGGCACCTGGCCTGGCTGCTCAACTCTGTTACTGCCACTGGGATCTGGTACTGCCTTGCTGGAATCTCCCTCCCATTCCTCACTGCTATTCCCCACATCTCCACAAAAGGTTCTGGGCAATGCTTTCCCATCCAGAAACATTCCCCTGCTTTGGTTCCCTCCAGCCAATGGTGCTGACATCCCCCTCTCTCTCTTGTCCCTGCCTCCTGTGTCCTTCCTTTCCCCAGGGAGCTGCATCCAGGCAGATCCTTCCTTCCCCAGCAGAACTCCAGCTGTGTCCTCTCCTGCCATCCCTACAGGACAGCCCTGTGTTCCCTGGCCCTGCAAGGCTCCCTTGCCTTGGCCCAGGCTTGTGCTGAAGCACCTGCACCTCCAGCAATCAGCTTCCCCCACAGCACAGTCCCTGATCTCCCTTGGGCTCTCTGCTCTTTGCTCTGCCTTTGGCATTTTCCTCTTCCCAGACACTGCATGGCAGGGACTTGCTGGAAGGAGCTCACATGGCTGGGTCATGTTCCACGTTGTTGATCCACTTCCACTTTTGTTCCTCTGGAGAGTATCTGAGACCAAGGAAGTAGTAGTTATATCTTGACTGTGAGAGCAGGTACCTCTGGAATGGAAGCCAACAATGGGAACACATGAAAATGACATTTTCTTCAGCAGAGGCCCAGAAGGCTCAGGGCTAAACAGGCACCACACAGAGTGCAGTGTGCATCCATCCACAGCACCTCTGCCCACTGCTCCAGAGATTGCATTCCTTCATTTTGCAGGCCCCTTATGAATACATATACAATAACAATAACAATAAATAACAAATGTAAGAATACATCTGTGGTGCCATTACAGGTGTAACTTGGAGCTTAAGAGTTTTGACTGGATAGCTGTGGACACTTTTCCCTTTGGATGGATGTGGCAAAGCCTTTTCAGGTTTTGTCCCAGCCATGGCTCTCCCAAAGAAGTGTCTGCTCAAGCTCCATGGCCTGTGTGCTAAATCCCTGGAAAAGCCCAGCCAGCTGGGCAGGGACTTTGCTCCTTGCCATGGGACCAGGCCTGGGCACAGGAGCTTCCAGGGACAGGAGTGCAAGGCCCAGGAGGCCTCTCCCTGTGCAGGCCTTTGCTGCCACTGCCAGGCCTGGGCTGTGCATGGCTGGCAGCAGGTCCCAGAGCCCAAGGCCATGGGACAGGAGCTGGCACAAGTGTCACTGCTCAGCCCTTGGCCTGGCAGCTCCAGCCCCCTGAGCAGCTGCCCCAGGAGTTGGATCTCACCAGCTCTTCCCTGCTGTCAATGACCACCAGGTCTGAGCCCATGGCACTGCATTCTGCATGGGAGGCATTCCAGTCCTTTGGTTCCCTCTTTGGAGAAAAGAAGTAGCATTTTCTGCCATGTTTCTTCCATGCTGAGGGGCAGCCTGCAGAAGGGAAGAAGAGGTGTGTAAAATCCATGTTCACACTGACCAAATTTTGCCAGAACAAAGGAGAGGACAGAGAGGCCATTCCAGCCCAGAAATGCCTGTGTGCTCCTGCTGAGCATTGTCAGCAGAGCAGCAGGGATCCCCCAGAGCCTCTGGAGCTGATGGCAGCCCAGAATCAGCAGGCAGGAGCCAGACAGGGAGCAGCAGCACAGCAAACATGATCCAGCCTTGCCCAGCTTTGCTCAGGGCATACAGAGGAGTGCTCAGGGCACAAAGCAGCTCCCAGATCCCCGCAGTCTGATCTGCCTGATGCAGAATTGGGCAGCAGAGGTGCCACTGGCAGCACCAACATTTGTGTGCATTACCAGGCAGGGCAGCAGGAGGAGCAGGGAGGGGCAGCTGGAAAGGGGATGGGATTCAGGGAGACAGGGCCTGCAGGAGACACTTTGGTTGGGGATCCAGCAGCTCCTGAAGGGCAGCCTGGAATTGCTCTGAGGTCACAGGCTGGCAATGGAGGGGCCTTGGGAAAGCAGCACAGGCACATTGTCCATCCTGCTCCCTGCAGGGCTGGGTGCCTGAGGGATTGTTCCTCCTGTGCCTTCCCTGCCTCCCACTGCTCTGCTCTGGCAGCACAGAGGCATCAGCTCTTCCCTGGGGAACAGGAATGCAGAGCTGAGCCTGCTCTGCTTCCAAAGGAGCTGCAAATGCAAACCCTCCATGGGCTCCAGAGCTCATCCTGGCAGTGTCCCAGGGTGAGGTTTGTACTCCTGACATGGCAGAGGGGTTGTTTGTGTTCCTTCTGAACAGAATCCTGACAGAGTTCATTTTCTCTCCCCCTTACCCTTCAATCCAACAGACTTCTGGCAACTCCCTTTGGAAAGACAGAGGATTGCCTACCTGATGTCCTTTCAGGGATGTGGGACAGTGTTGTTGGGTCCTCATGAATGGTGGGGGACAATGTTGTTGAGCCCTTTTGGCTGCCTGCAGTGGGACCATCTGAAATAAGAACACAATTTCTGCTTGCAAGGAATGGCCACTGTGCCAGGCACTGTCAGAGCTCTGCTGGACCTCTCTGACCCCCCATCACCCAACACAGAATGCAAACTCTGCCTCTTTGCTCGTGGGTCTACTACACAAATCATAAAATGGTCATTTTGAGTAAAAGGCAACACTTAAGTTCATTTACACAATTTCTGTCTTAATTATGATTTTGTTCCTTGACTTCCATCTAGATGTCAAGTTTCTTAGTGTATATAAATTTCAGATCACCAAGGCAGTTCTGAACCCACAAAAGTGCTATAACTAAAGCCAGCCCTGGATTCAAGTCTAATGACTCCTGTTTCAATGTAAAGCTGCAGTAAATGCTTATTACAATTTGTTACTTTGTGCTGGTTTGAATTTATTTAATTTTTCCCATCCTTGGTTGTTAGACATTTTATAAATGTTAGGACACTGTCAGATACCAATCCCAACTCTTTGCTTTAAAAAATA